>NC_092710.1:118845531-119576140 GCF_047496885.1 Scyliorhinus torazame | reverse complement strand
GAGTGTGCAGGTGGGAGGGGGGGATGAGGGAGAGTGTGCAGGTGGGAGGGGGGTGAGGGAGAGTGTGCAGATGGGAGGGGGGGTGTGGGAGAGTGTGCAGGTGGGAGGGGGGTGGGAGAGAGTGCAGGTGGGGGGGTGTGGGAGAGTGTGCAGGTGGGGTGGGGGAGAGTGTGCAGGTGGGAGGGGCGTGTGTGGGAGAGTGTGCAGGTGGGGGGTGTGGAGAGAGTGTGCAGGTGGGAGGGGGCGGGGAGAGTGTGCAGGTGGGAGGGGGGGCGAGGGAGAGTGTGCAGGTGGGAGGGGGGATGAGGGAGCGGCGTGCAGGTGGGAGGGGGGTGAGGGAGAGTGTGGATGGTATCGTCCATCCGCGGATGCCACAGGTCAGCTGCCCTGATATGGCAGGACGGTGACGAGGACACGGCCCGCCGGTTGCGTGTGGCTGATGGGCACAGGAGAGTGGCACACTGGTGAGCAGTACGGTGTGAACTGACCGTTGGGCGCAGACAGTGACCAGGTGTTAGGCTGGCTGCGTGTCTGCAGCGCGACCAGGCCACCGGGGCACACAGGGGATCCCAGGCTACCCGGCTGGCGAGGTGTGGAAGAACCTCGGTGTAACATGTCGTTTCTCTGCCCCCCACCACCCTCCTGCAGGTCACCATGTATGCCAACCAGACAGCGATGTTCACTGCCGTGGTTGGAGCCGCAGCTCTGGAGTTTGCCATCCGGCAGCGTAGAGTCAGACGGCCCACAGTGGCTGCAGATGCAGCGGTCGCCAGTGCAGCAGAGGAGATGGCCGCAGAGTGGCCGTCGTCGCCGCGCAGGCCGCAGGCGCTCAGGACCCGAATGTACAGGGGGATGCCGAGGGGAACATTGACCGCCAGACGGCGAGGAATGTAGAGGAAGTGCTTGGGGGGGGGGGGGGCAGGAGGAGGAGGAGCAGGTGGAGCAGGAGGATCCACTGATGGTGGTGCCAGGGCGCCACAGGTGTCCAGCAAGGCCGAGGGGTGTACCGTGACAGAATTTCGTTCGAGGTCCTGACGGACATCACATGCAGGAGGAGACTACGGTTCTACAGGGAGACGGTCGCACATATATGGCAGCTCGTGGCTCACCTCGCACCGCGTGGAATGGGAGGAGGACACGCGATACCAGTCTCTGTCAAGGTGACGGTGGCCCTAAACTTTTATGCGACAGGTTCCTTCCAGGCGCCGAGCGGGGACCTATCCGGGATATCACAGGCATTGGTCCACAGGTGCATCAGGGCCGTCACCGACGCCCTGTACGCCATCGCGGACAGGTACATTCCTGAGGACCGAGCACAGCAGGAAGCACGGGCACGTGGATTCGCCAAGGTGGCCGGGGATACCGATGGTCCAGGGTTGTCATCGATGGTGTGCACGTCCCCATGCGCCCGCCTGCAGACAACAGGGAAGTGTTCATGAACAGAAAGGGCGCATACTCCATGAACATTCAGGTGGTGTGCGACCCCCCACATGAAGATCATGCACGTGTGTGCAAAGTACCCTGGCAGTGTGCATGACGCTTACATTCTGGCACAGTCGTTCATCCCCGCAATGTTCGATGGATGCCCCCCCCCCCCCCGGCTGAGGGGCTGGTTGCTGGGCGACAATGGCTATCCATTGAGGTCATGGCTGCTGACGCCAATACGGAGGCCTCACACCAATGCGGAGAGCCTATACAACGAGGCCCATGCAGCAACCAGGGGTGTGGTGGAGTGGTGCTTCGGGCTGCTGAAGATGCGCTTCAGATGCCTGGACCGATCAGGAGAGGCCCTGCAGTACCGGCCCGACAGGGTCGGTCACATGGTTGTCTCTGCTGTGCGCTGCACAACATTGCCTTGCAGAGGGGAGATGACCTGGTGGAGGAGCCGGAGGGAGGACCCGACGGCACCGGAGCCAACGCAAACGAGGGGGATGGGGAAGAGGAGGATGCGGAGGATGAGGATGATGGCGCGCATCAGGGTGGGGGGAGGGGTGCAGGACGCAGACACTGCCCGGCTGCTCGTTACGCCCAGGAGGCTGCGCGACGGCACCGCCGGGGACAGCGGGCACGCGATGCGTTGGTGGCCGCACGGTTCACGCACCGTGGGGGTGGGATTCGCTGAACACTGCCACTTGCACCGTCAGTCCTGCACACGGGCACCACACAGCACCCCACCACCTCCCCCCCCACCCCCCCCCCCCCACCCCCCCCCCACCCCCCCCCCCCCCCCCCCCCCACCCCCCGCACCCCCGCACCGCGTTCACAGCAACAATTCCACATCACCTTACCACTGCCGCACTATGGGATTGCACAACATTGATGATTGGGTAAGCGGGTGTGAACAGTGCCATGTTGAATGATGACAGCCCGCTCTGCGATGAGCTGTGAGCTCAGATTCACCAGCCGAGGTCTGACTCAATACTATAGCTGAACCATGCACTCCGGTGGTCACAGCCTTTGTGACGGATATTTCACCACATGCCCGTGGGGTGGCTGGCGTCGGTGAACCGAGGACAATGGTGTCCGATTATGGGGGGCGGTGGGGGGGGGGAAAGGGTCAGCACATCCGGAACAGACCTTGAACGGCTCGTATACCACTATGCCAATCGGGCACCCTCACGAGCCCCCTGGCACCGGACATAGCACACAGTCTAACAAGTCAGATTTAACAGTGCGTTTATTCGTGTGATTAACATAGGTGCTCTACCCACTACAACTAGACTGTGCCCTGCACCCGTGCCAACTTCTTACGTGCCTAACGACTTTGCCTTACGGGCACTACCACTACATCTAGGTGTGTTCCCAGATGGTACAGCAGGAGTGGAGGTGGACTGCTGTGAATCATGCCCTTCGACATGGCTCCCCGTTGGCAAATGTTTCCTGGGGCGGCCCGGATTCGATGGGCCAGGCTGCTCTGCGGGCGTGCTGGATGGCGTGTTGCCACCCTGACCTGCCCGCTCCCCACCAGATGCGCCAGGGACGGAACGGGGGGAGGCCGAGTGTTCCAGGACGTCCCTTGGTGGAACTACCGGGATGGGCCCCAGAACCTCCTCCTCCCTCGGGGAGTCCGGTGGCCCCCGGGCCTCACTGTGGGATGGAGATGCGCTCGGAGAAATGCCCCGTCGCACCACCGACACCTGGCGCTGCCAGTCCTGGAGGCCTGCAGCGGTATCGACCACGGTCCGAATGTTTGCCGAGACGGAGCCAGGGAGTGCCACATTCCTGCCAAGGACTGTGCGATCTCGACCTGTAAGTGCGCGACGCCATCCATCACGTGTGCCAGGCGGTCAATGCTCTCCGCGACCGACTGCTGGGACTGTGCCATCGCTTGCTGGGACCGGGCCATGGCATGGTGAGACTCAGCCAGGGCCCGGAGATGCCCCAATCCCCCCAACACTCCCAACCGCCCCTGGTCCCCCCCCCCCCCCAGCACCGCCCCGGATGCACCAATCCCCCCAACACTCCAACCCCCCCCCTACCCCCCCCACCCCACTTCCCCCCCCCCCCCCCGTGCCGGGGAGGGGGGCCTGGGGGCACCCTCATGGTACTTGCCCTGGCAGCCCAGGTGAGGTCGTGCAGCTTCTTGCTCCCCCGTCCGGGGGGTCTGCCCCACAGCACTGACTGTGGTGCCCACATCCCGCCAGCCGCGCCTCACCGCGCTGGATGGCTGGTGATGCCCACGTCTTGGGCAGAGGGTGTCCCTTCTCCGTTCCACCTGATCCACCAGCGTGTCCAGGTCCGTGTCCCGGAACCTCGGTGCGGCTCTTCGTGGCTCAGCCATCTCCTCTCTTCTCCTCCGGGTCCTCTGTGCGCGGATTGCGCAATTTATGACGCAGTACCCCGTCATTCGGGCGTCGCGCGGTGACGATGCGGCCTTCGCGGCATGCCCCCCCAAGGTTCTCGCGGCCCCAATCCTAACCCATTTTCGGGCCCTGAATCGGTCGGGATCGGGGCCGTTTCGCGCCGTCGTGAACCTCGACGGCGTTCACGATGGCGTGGACACTTCGGCGCGGGAGTGGAGAATCGCGCCCCAGATGTTTCTGTTGAAGATATGTTGGGGGATTGTAGATCTTTCACTCGTAGACAATTTGACCTAGGTGAAACCTCAAAAAAAATTGAATCAAAGTATGATATCCCCAGAGGACAGTGGTCCTTCAATAATATCAAGAGAGCATGGGGAAAATGCACACGATTACACGGTGCAGAACGTGTAAAATGGTCCCTGGTAATTACGGGACAGATACACAGTCAGCAAGAGATCATTATTAAAAATAAAAGTGATCATCAGCTTCAGTCCACTGAAGACCAACTTCTGCAGTTGTTGAAGAATTGCGAGTTGCAAAATCCAAACTTGAGCATTATGATGAAATTAAAACAGATTTGCAAAACAAAACCTCTGAACTCCAGCAGTTATCTTTTCAAATAACAGAATTCCAAAATCAAGTTTTTGAAGTGGAGTCAAAATACCGACAATTGCAATTAAAAACTGAGCGTATTGAACTTGAAAATTGCAAGTTAATGGAAGAAAGATGTGTTTTAGAAAGAGATATAAACAACGTAACTGAACACTGCAATTTTTTGACAAACAGGCTTTCTGTGCAGAAATTTGAACAAACTCAGAAGGCACCTAAGCACCCCACCTAGTGGCACAATCGGCAATTGCACAGCCGAGATCAATTGTCAAGAATAAATTAGTTCCTTTGTCAGATGATTCAGACGAAGATAGTGTTCCTACAATACAAAATACTAAAGTAGCCCCTTTAAAACGCAAACGCGTTAGAGTTGGAAGCAAAAAAATAGAAGAAGACGGTGAAACTATATCTAGAAACATATTTGACCACCAATGGGTTCATGAACAAATTGATCCTTCAAAAATTGACGAATGGTCCAAAGATCTTCCACGCCCTAAAAAGGGTGGTATGACCACATGGGATGGAATTCAGATTACAATCCTTTTACAGTCTCCACCCATTTGATGGAGTACAAATTCTGACTATCATGCTAGGTACTCGTGTAATTTCAACCCTTAGAAATGAAGTAGAAGTTGCCCTTGCAGACGATTTGCTAAATTTAGAAGCTGGTTGGCTAGCAGTCAAGAATTGGCTATTAAAATTTCGTCCCCCGAGGTTGGTCTAAGATCACATCTTGCATTCAAAAAATAATGAAGATATTCAGGATTTTGAGGAAACGATTGTTATATACTTGGATGGAATATTCAGGGATGACACTCGACCAGGAAAATGACACATGGGATGCAAGCACTTTAAGTCCATTAAAAACGGCTTTTATAGCCGGTGTTAAACCTAAAGTTTCTGCTGCCTTGAATTTGGTTTTACCAGCTTGGGCCACAGCTGGCACATACCGAGACATAGTTGACCGATGCATTCAGATAGATCGTGGTTTGCACATTCAGGCAACTTTTAACACTGCAGCTGCTCAAATGCAGCCTATTGCTCAAATCCAGCCCATGTTACCTGCTGTTCCAGCGGCGGCTGTTGCAGCACCCGCAGGAATATCAGCAGCAACTACAATTTCACCACCAGCGCCAGGGCAAACATGTACCCTTGCGCCATTAAAATCATGTAAGAAAATACCACAATGTCTTTTCTGTGGTAGAGTAGGACACTGGATGGCAAAATGCTATCAAAAACAACGGATGGATTCGAGAGATGATAATGAAGTAGACAATGTTCACTACAATACATCTCCACCTCGTGGTCAACCATGTAACACGTACCAACAAGACACACCCAGTATGGCTTCTGGTCAGCAACACTGGCTAAGCAACTTCAACCATGGTTTGCTTTTACAGTTAATCAACAACAGTATCATAAAAGCCCAACTATTTACCACATGGCTTTACAGAATCATCTCAGGTAACTGCCTGTACGGCCTTCCACCATTATCCAGTATGAAGGTGATGTTCTGATAACCTCCATCAATAAAGATGATCATGACAAAGACTTACAGGTGGTCTTGAACCACCTCAGTACTAATAGTCACAAAGCTAGCTTTGCAAAAGCACAAATTGCCCAGAAAGAAGATATTTACTTGGGACAGGAAATTTCCAAAGGAAAAGGGAACTTACTCAGAACAGAACGGCTGCCATCAAAGCAGCTAAAGAAACCTCAATGTATCGCTAAACAGTTGCCAAGAATTGTCAACTTAAGAAAACTGTCATTATTCTGAACGTTGCTTTATTAATTTAAAGAAATTAACATATCTTGTTGGCTCTGTTTCCTTTAACAGAATGGACAAATTCATCTACAGAAAATCAAGGTACAGCACAAGATTGGTTCAGTTATATATTTAATAAGTTATTGTATTTGATATTTTAAAATAAATGTTTAAAATTAGCCTGGAAATTAAAGCTTCGGACAATGTGGAAGCTGGTTTTGAAGGGGGGGAAGCAATGGTTTTGATTGGAAGCGAGTCTGTGTTCCAAGAGAACAGATCGTTCAAAGACATTTGATAACGGGAATTTGGCAGCAATCCAATTTTTACTCCCAGTCCATTTGCGTGACAAATAAAAAACCGTTTAGAGATGCGAATGGCATCATTCCAAGCTATACTCCTCTTTTTGTCTCTGCAAGAAAATTAACACTTTCAACAAGCTTTTGTGTATTATTAGATCTTACAACTTGTCGTAGTGCGCCAGGACTTTGATTCATCAACTAAGCTTCCCCCAACTTGGCGTAGTTCGGCAGGTTAAGATCCATCAAACTATAGATTCTAACATTATGTTAACTTAGGTGGTTAACAACTCAACAGGTAAGATCCTAAAACAACAGGTGGGCTTACGTAGCTGGAGACCTGAAGAGGCAGTGTCTATAATACTTGCAAAAGAAGAGCAGTCCAGAGAGTTGTTTTGCTTGGTAATTAGAGCTAAATTGCTTTAATAACGTGCAGTGAAGTCTAAATGGCTACGTTACCATGGAGATGGGTGGAGCTCACAAGGGTTCGCTTGTTTAAATTAAGCTCTGTGTTTCCTGGGGGAGGGAGTTAGTTGCAGTCTGGACCTGGTGTGGTTTGCAGCTCTGGGAGCCATTCTGTGCAGTTAGGGCTCAGGAGAAGGCCTGGAAAGCAAAGAAGGTGGGAGAAGGTACCAGGTTGCATGCTCGGAGCCAGTACGGCTCATCAAAACATTTAAAGCTTGGTGCAACCAGGAGAATGGGGCCCAAAGAAACCCAGGAGCTGGCTAAAAAAAAGTTTAGAATACAGGCTAAAAGAGAGTCTAGTAATTCAGATGATGAGTTGAGTCCCACTCTGAGCTTTGATATAACGATGAATCTTCGCCGTGTGGCTAGATTCACTGAAGACAGAGTTGCGAGATTGTTTTATTTCACTTGAAAAGGTGACTAAAAAGCTGAAGTGGCCAAGGAACATTAAGCGAGTGATCTCTGAAAGAGATGGAAGAGTGCCATTAATTGGAGGTGGGTGTGCATCTTTGTGAATCCCATTGATGTAGTCTTAGAAGAAGTAATTGAACCATTAGGAGGTGACCAGTCGTTGAAGCTGTCTGAGTCAGAGTGACTTTTGAGGGAATTCAGGTGCTAAATCTTCAAAAATTAAGAATTAAAATATCTTGTGTGAGGAAGGGTTTTAATGGGATCAGTGTGACTCAAAATGGTCACTGGCCGTCTGGATGGGTTGCTGGGGTTCGTCCTTGTTGCATCTGACATTTAAGGTGAAGTGTGATGTGCTTAACATCAGTTTTCCTGTTAATTCATATTTACCTCCTGCGAATACTGAATATTAGAGTAGAAGTTTGATATTGTAGATTGTTTTGCTTTTCTGACTTTGTATCGGAAATTTATAATGTTTGTTTAAAACATGGAATGTTGAGGCTTTGTTCTCCTATTGAGTAACTGGGATATCAAACTCTGTCTACATTAAACAAAATGTTACTCATACCTAATTGGATCATAACATAAATTTGGGGCATGTCCTGGACTTTGGATCCACAGCCAAATGCGGGTGCTGGGTTTTGTGGAGGCTAAGGCTGATAACATTTTCACAATGAATTGTATTGCCATATTGAAAAGCCGAATGGCTTTGCCAGTGGCTACAACTTTTCTGGAGAGTGGAGATTTATCCCTGAATTAGGGATAGGTTAATTATATTGAAGGAAGAGTTTAAAAGCTGGGGATAAGAGAGCAAACATGGCTGCACAGCATTTGGAATTAGAAGAAAAGCCTAAATAGGTATAACACACCTCGAGTTGGCTGGAATTCATTCATCGGTGAAGGAGCTTGAATTTGAAAAAGAGGAAAAAAGAAGAGAAATGCAGAATTGTGAGCTTGAACTCCAGAGACAAAAGTTAGCATGGGAGAGCTTCAAAGTGTTGCTAACTTTGCCTTAGTTTAATTGCTCTGTTTTATTACCTTTGCTCTTGAGTCGCCAGGTATCTTTATGATACCGCCACGTGGTTCAAGTCCGAGTAATGATCTAGTGGCTGGATTCACTGAAGGCAGAGTTCAGAGATTTTTTATCTCTGTTGAAAAGGTTTTGCCCGAGTTCTCTCTTGAGAATTCGCAGAATTTGATTTGATTTTGATTTGATTTGATTTATTATTGTCACATGTATTAGTATGCAGTGAAAAGTATTGTTTCTTGCATGCTTCAACAATACATACCGCACATAGGGAAGGAAGGAGAGACAGCAGAATATAACGTTACAGTTATAGCAAGGTGAAGAGAAAAGATCAACTTAATACGAGGTAGGTCCTAAAGATCGCTAAATCTGTAAGTAATTGAATTAGAACATTGTTAGAGAGTTTAAAAGAGTTAGAATGAAGCTTTAGAAGCATAGAACGAGAGTAAAAGATAAAATTAGAGGATATGCTGGGCACAGCTTGCAAGAAGTCACCTCACTCCGGCGCCATCTTGAATTCAAGAAGCTATATAGTGCACTTCCATCCATTTATAATGGGGAGGAACATCAACCATAAAAATGGACCAGCGAAGTCTATGTGTACCTGTACCTATGGTCTTCCAGGCCACTGCCACGGGTGAAGGAGGCCGAAGGTGGGAGCCTCTTGTTCTCATGACACAAGGGAATTGCTTCACCAAGTTCCCAATATTTGAATCGATCCTTGGCCACCAGACACAGCTTCTTGAGAGCAGCTTCATTTTTGAAACCTCAGGGTGACAGATGTGTAGCTCCATCAGAATTGGGCGCCAACTTGGCCAACTGGATTCCAACATTGAGGATCAGCGGCGAAATCGCCGAATCGCCGGGGGCTGGCGTGAATCCCGCCCCCGCCGGTTGCCGAAGTCTCCGGCACCGGAGATTCGGCGGGGGAGGGAATCGCGCCGCGCCGATTGGCGGGCCCCCCTGCTCGATTCTCCGGCCTGGATGGGCCGAAGTCCCGCCGCTAAAATGCCTGTCCCGCCGGCGTAAATTAAATCACCTACCTTACCGGCGGGACAAGGCGGCGTGGGCGGGCTCCGGGGTCCTGGGGGGTGCCCCCACAGTGGACTGGTCCGTGATCGGGGCCCATTGATCCGCGGGCGGGCCTGTGCCGTGGGGGCACTCTTTCCCTTCCGCCTCCGCCACAGTCTCCACCATGGCAGAGGCGGAAGAGACTCCCTCCACTGCGCATGCGTGGGAAGCTGTCAGCGGCCGCTGACGCTCCCGCGCATGCGCTGCCCGGAGATGTCATTTCCGCGCCAGCTGGCGGGGCACCAAAGGCCTTTTCCGCCAGCTGGCGGGGAGGAGATTCGTCCAGCGCCGACCTAGCCCCTCAAGGTTGGGGCTCGGCCCCCAAAGATGCGGAGCATTCCTCACCTTTGGGGCGGCGCGATGCCCGTCTGATTTGCGCCATTTTGGGCGCCAGTCGACGGACATCGCGCCGTTTCCGGAGAATTTCGCCCCACGCATCAGTACCTGCACAATGTGGGGTCCTTCTGTGTCCAAGCCTTAATTTGTTTCGCAGGTACTGGCAAGGTGTCTAAAATGTTTCAAGTCATGGCAACATCTTCCAACGTTGGCAAAGGAGCCAAGCTCGTAGGCTGTGTGAGGTGACTCAAGATGTCTGCATTGACTACACGTGCTCCAGGGTGGAGCTCGAGGGAGTATTCATAGGCCCCTAGCAACAAGGCCCAATATTGGATCCGCACCAAAGCAATGGGGGAATTGCTAAAACCTCTTTGAAAAGACCCAGCAAAGGCTTGTGTTCTGTTATTATTATAGACATACTGGTGGAATTTCTTTACACCAAAAATAACAGCAAAACCTTCCTTCTCGATTTGTGAGTAGCACCGCTCTGCATCGGCAAGGGTCCTAGACGCGTAGGTAATGGACTTTCCATGCCATCTTCCCAACGATGCGAGAGGAGTGCGCCCACTCCATAGGAAGAGGCATCACATGTCAATATTAGTTCCATTCTGAAATCATAGTGGGCTAGTATGTTTGACAGCAGCAGTTGCTGTTTCACTTTCACAAAGGTGCCATATCCTGGTGCCTGCCACGACCACTTCTGGTTCTGGTGCTTCCTTAGTAACGGGTGCAGTGGGACAGCAAAGTGGCCAGATTTTGGATTCATTTCCATAGAATCCATAGAATCCCTACAGTGCAGAAGGAGGCCAATGAGTCCATTGAGTCTGCATTGACCCTGCAAAGAACACTCTACCTGGGCCCCCTCACCTGCACTTTCTCCGTAGCCCCATAACCCCAGCTAACCTGCTCATTCCCCAAGCTAATCTATCAACACGAAAAAGGATTTCAACTCGTATAACACTGGGTTGGCACCTCCTCAATGGCCTTGACCTTATCCTCCACGGGGTGTAGGTCTTTCTTATCCACCCAGTAACCAAGGTAGGTCACCTCACCTGCCTGGAATATGTATTTCTCCCTCTTGTGATGTAATAATAATTAATCTTTATTGTCACAAGTAGGCTTATATGAACACTGCAATTAAGTTTGATTTGATTTGATTTATTGTCTCATGTACCGAAATACAGTGAAAAGTATTTTTCTGCGGCCAAGGGAATGTACACAGTACGTACATAGTAGACAAAAAAGAATAATCAACAGAGAACATTGACAAATGGTACATCGACAAACAGTCATTGGTTACAGTCCGGAAAAAGAGGCCAAACAAAGCAAATACATGAGCAAGAGCAGCATAGGACGTCGTGAATAGTGTTCCTACAGAGAACAGATCAGTCCGAGGGGGAGTCATTGAGGAGTCTAGTAGCTCTGGGGAAGAAGCTGTTCCTACGTCCAGATGTGCAGGTTTTCAGACTTCTGTATCTTCTGCCTGATCAGAAGGGTCTGGAAGAAGGCAGAGCCTGGGTAGGAGGGGTCTCTGATAATGCCGTCTGCCTTCCTGAGACAGCGAGAGGTGTATACAGAATCAATGTGGGGGTGGCAAGTTTGTGTGATGCGTTGGGCTGAGTTCACCACAGTCTGCAGTTTCTTGCGATCTTGGGCTGAGCAGTTGCCATACCAAGCTGTGACCCTCTGAAAAGCCGCTAGTCGCCACATTCTGGCACCTGTTCAGGTTCACTGGGGGAGAATTCAGAATGTACAATTCACCTAACAGCACGTCTTTAGGGACTTGTGGGAGGAAACCGGAGCACCCGGAGGAAACCCACGCAGACACAGGGAGAACGTGCAGACTCCGCAAATTGAACCGGGAATTGAACCTGGGACCCTGGCGCTGTGAAGCAACAGTGCTAACCACTGTGCTACCATGTACACATGTGTTGGACCATTTTCTCAAGGCCTCCTCCAAGTTTGCAAAATGCTTTTGTTCAGTAGCCCCAGCAATTAGTGTGCAGTCGAGATATTATTATTATATTCTGAAATCCTGGGTAGTCTTTGGAGAATATTTTCCATTACACCATGAATGATGGCACATGCCGATGAGACTCCAAACGGCAGGTGTGTATAGTTGTACAGGCCCTTATGGGTGTTATCGTAATGAATTTTCTGGATGAGTCATCTAGTTCCAGCTGGGAGTAGGCGTGGCTCATGTTAAGTTTTGTAAAGGTTTGGCCACCTGCCAATTTGGCATACAAATCCTCTATGCATGGCATGGGGTACCAGTCCAATTGTGAGACCTTGTTGACGGTAAGTTTATAATCCCCGCAAAAGTGTCCTGTTTATGGATGGGAACTAAGAGTGAGGCCCACTCTGCAAACACTGGCCATATTATCTCAAGGTTTTACATCCACTCAAACACAGTTTCCACTTTCTCAAGCAATAAGTATGGGACTGGCTGTGCACTGAAGTATTTTGCAGGGCATTGGGGTCAACATAGATTTTGGCCCTTGGTCCATTTATTTTACCAAGGCTCTTGAAAGACTTGCGGGTATTTACTAATAACCTTGTATAATCCACCGGCCCCTGATATTAAATTTTCCAGTCGGCAAAGGAGGATCTTCCATGGCATCCGTGCCCATAAGACTTGGTCCTGACTCTCACATGAATATGAGTGGGAGACAGGCCGACTGCTGTCTATAAGATACCGGGATTCAAAGGTTCTACCATATACGTGGCTAGTCTGTCCCTGGTGTCTCTAGGCTTAAGCGAAGAATATCCGTTCAGAGGTGATAGAATGTCCATAGAATTTTCCCCTATGACAGAGACAACAGCCCCCATATCTACCTCAATCTCTAAAGAATAACCGTTAAGGGGTTATTCCTTTATTCCTTATTGGGGTGACCTTCGTTGTGACAATGTAGTTTAATGTTATCGTTTCCCCCACAGAGGGCTTGTTTACTCACAAAACATGGGCCTGAGGTGGCTTTGACTTCCTGCCTGGGTGATCTGTGTATTTCCAATTCTGGCAGTCTTGTCTAGGTTGTGCCCTTCTGCAGCAGTCAACAGTCCAGCAGCTGATACTTGTATTCCTCCGGAGAGATTTTCCGATACCTCTGGGGTTATTCTGCCACTTCTTGGAGCACCAGGTCATCCCTATGGAATGTTGGGTTGGTAGTGGGTGAGGCACATGAGTGCCTTCACCAGAAATGCAGGCTTTTCTCTACGAAGACCCTCCCCCCAATCTGAGGACTCTACTGTTCAGCATCCCTTGAAGATCTTGAGCCCCTTTTTCAGCATTCTCCAGGGACAAGGTTAGCTTAATGGCCTTTTTCAGGTTTAGGTTCGGTTCTGCCAGAAATTCTTTTTGGCTTCAGATGTTAATAATCACACACACCAGCCGATCGTGTAGCATCTCGGTCAGGGATGGACCAAATTCGCAGTTTTTTGCCAATTTGTCACATGTCTAAATCCTATGAAAATTAGCACGCAAACCACATCAAATAAAATAACTTATTATAAGGTGCTATAGCTGTCAATACAACAAAACATACGTCTACTTCTGATGATACAATTGCCAGATGACATCATGATGATTTGTGGGTATGAAAGCCAGAATAAGGCCTGCTATTTGTAAGTGCCTTCAGGCTCAGCCCAACTCAGCAAAAATGTGGTTCTTAAAATTCATTCCTCATAACTAATCAGAACTAATGACAAAATCTCAGCTTCTGCGCAGCTGATAAAAGCAAATAAGGCTCCTTATACGTCAAATACTCACATTTTTGGTCATGAAGGTTCTGAGGAATGGTATGTAGTAGATCAAGTTCTAGACAGTGACAATATGGCATGATCATCACACATGTGACAGAGCCATCACATTTACAGGACAATTATACACGGTGGGTATAAGGCTGGCATCTATTAGAGATGTCCAGTGAATAGAAATGCAATGATAGTGGTACATGGGTGAAAAACTGCTGGCAAATTCAAATATTGGTTGAATGTTCAGAAAGCTGGCAAAGAAGTGATGTCCATGGGCGGGATTCTCCACTCCCACGCCGAAGTGGCCGTACCGTCGTGAACGCCGTCGAGGTTCACAACGGCACGGAACGGCCCCGGTCCCGACCGATTCATGCCCTGACAATGGGCCAGGATCGGGGCCGCGTCATCTACATGCGCCAGGCCTTGTCGCCCGCGTAAAAGCGGCGTCGCATAGATGACGCGGCTGGCGCCGCATAACGGGCGTCATCCGCACATGCGTGGTTGCCGTCTTCTCTAAGTCCGCCCCGCAAGAAGATGGGGGACGGATCTTGCGGGGCCACGGAAGGAAGGAGGTCCTCCTTCAGAGAGGATGGCCCGACGATCGGTGGGCACCGATCGCGGGCCACCCCACATTCCAGGTAAAGCCCGGTGCAGGATCCCCCCTCGCCCCCCACAGGCCGCCCCCCCAGCGTTCACGCACCGCCCATGACTGCAGCGACCAGATGTGGACGGCGCCGGGGGGAACCCGCCGTTTTGCCCTGGCCGCTCAGCCCATCCGGGCCTCAGAATAGCGGGGGTGCCGGAGAATCGCCATTTTCGGTGTCTTCGGTGATTCTCCGGCCTGCGGCCCGCGGAACTTGACCGGGCTGTTCCCGCCGCTTGGGAGAATCACGGGAGGGCGTCAGACCGGAGTCCCCGGAAATTTTGGCGGCCCAGGCGATTCTCCCAACCGCCGTGGGAGTGGAGAATCGCGCCCCATGTGTTGGCAGAATGGAGTAAAAGTGGAGAGTAAGAACCTATAATGATAATGAGGCCAGAAAATATTATTGGGTTAAAAGAAAATCACAAGCTACAGAAATAACCTTTTGTGGTGCAAAAGGGAGATCTGACACTGCATCCTAAAGACACAAAACTGGAAGTCCAGGTCATAGTATTATGGGCCAGAGTTTAGAGAACCCCAAAGTATACATGGAGTTCACCTGACCCACAACTTTTAATAGAATTTGGTTATGGGGAGCACAAGGGCCCACTTTACAGGTGTGATACAATAGAGATCTAAAAGTATTTTTAAACAAAAACAATGTTTATTCTATGAATCCAGTTAACATTTTATAAACACACAGTAAACTGTTTATCAACTACCAACTCTTATAACCCCACAGATACAATACTCTATAGATAACCCTTAATAACTTCCCAAACAACATCCATAAGTTAAAATCTTTTTCAACAAGAACAGTAGGTTTAAATTCTCTACAGAAACAGGTATTACTTTGAAATCATCAATGAGGTGAAGACATTCTTTAGCTTGTAGAGAGAGAGATCATTACACAGCTGCTTGCTTTGAATGCAGCTCTCCAACTCAGAAAACAAAACCAAAAACACACTGCAGCTCCCAGCTCAAAATGAAAGTGAAAGACAGACA
Organism: Scyliorhinus torazame; assembly: GCF_047496885.1. Classification (NCBI taxonomy): domain Eukaryota; kingdom Metazoa; phylum Chordata; class Chondrichthyes; order Carcharhiniformes; family Scyliorhinidae; genus Scyliorhinus; species Scyliorhinus torazame. Next base: position 119,560,965 of record NC_092710.1, on the reverse strand, counting down.
GCCCAGCTCCACCCACACACTGACATCACTGCAGCTATTTGGTAAACACCCATTTCTTAAAGGTACATCCATCTGACAATAGGGAAACAGAGTGGCAATGTAAGGGGGAAGGTAACATATTGATAATCCAATACGGTTCTAATAATATTGCTTTCAAACTTAAAATAATCACGTTTGGAAGCAACTATAACCACACAACTACTGTAAAATCTAATCATTAAATTCAGGTTAAAAGTTAACAGTTCCATTGGGAGGTAACACTGGGCCCGAAGCTTGGGTTATTTCTTAAGCTTCTCATGAAAGGTCAGATTGGTCCTACCTGATTACTTGAATTGTCAGGTCAATGCGGATTTCCCAATCACCGACTATGAAGGAACTTGATGGATTTACACAAGTCAGATCTGTTGAGAATGAATGTGTACGGCACAAGAGGAAGAATCAATTGTCCAAAAATCAGTGCTGAATGATCAACTATCCAGCAAAACTTCAAATCTGCCAATGGGATGGGTCTGGAGAACCAGTGTGTTGCTGTGTCTCATACTGGGGTTTATGTGCAATGTGTCTGTGGTATGTCCGCACAGCAGCAAGGTGTGTACAGTTTTATCAGGTATAGTGTCTGAGGTGTGGAATTGTGAATTGGTGCAGTTGCTGTATTTGGTCTATTGTAGTATCAGGTATAATGTTTTGTCCTGCTCAATCATTGTGCCATTGAATACAGTGAAACAGAATGAAATGGAAATACAATAATGATTGTAAAATACAGAGAGACACTAACAGAGGGGAATAGAGTGATGTGGAACTGAGTGCAGTGCACCTGTCCAGATCACAACCAATTTCCCCATTATTCTGGATGGTAGCTATTGATAATATCACTTTCACCATTTATGCCTCTTTTACAGCTGTGCTTTGTTTATTTACTTATACCATTGCCAGCATTTGCCAGGCAACGTGCCCCAATGACTACCGACCAGTGGCCCTGACTTCAGTCGTAATTAAGTGCTTTGAGAGGTTGATCATGAAGCGCATCACCTCCATACTCCCAGAACGCCTTGATCCACTGCAATTCGCATACCGCTGCAACCGGTCCACATCAGACACCATTTCCCTGGCCCTACACTCATCCCTAGAGCATCTCGAAAACAAGGACTCCTACATTAGACTCCTATTTATTGACTACAGCTCCGCCTTCAACACCATAATCCCAGCCAAGCTCATATCAAAGCTCCAAAACCTAGGACTTGGCTCCCCACTCTGAAACTGGATCCTCGATTTTCTGACCAACAGACCACAATCAGTAAGAATGAACAACAACACCTCCTCCACAATAGTCCTCAACACCGGCGCCCCTCAAGGCTGCGTACTTAGCCCTCTACTCTACTCCCTGTACACACACGACTGCGTGGCAAAACTTGGTTCCAACTCCATCTACAAGTTTGCTGATGATACGACCATAGTGGGCCGGATCTCGAATAACGATGAGTCTGAATACAGGAGGGAGATAGAGAACCTAGTGGAGTGGTGTAGCGACAACAATCTCTCCCTCAATGCCAGCAAAACTAAAGAGCTGGTAATTGACTTCAAACAAACAAAGAACAAAGAACAAAGAAATGTACAGCACAGGAACAGGCCCTTCGGCCCTCCAAGCCCGTGCCGACCATGCTGCCTGACTAAACTACAATCTTCTACACTTCCTGGGTCCGTATCCCTCTATTCCCATCCTATTCATGTATTTGTCAAGATGCCCCTTAAATGTCACTATCGTCCCTTCAGGAAGCAAAGTACTGTACACACCCTTGTCAGCATCAACGGGGCCGAGGTGGAGATGGTTAGCAGTTTCAAATTCCTAGGGGTGCACATCTCCAAAAATCTGTCCTGGTCCACCCACTTCGACGCTACCACCAAGAAAGCACAACAGCGCCTATACTTCCTCAGGAAACTAAGGAAATTCGGCATGTGCACATTGACTCTTACCAACTTTTACAAATGCACCATAGAAAGCATCCTATCAGGCTGCATCACAGCCTGGTATGGCAACTGCTCGGCCCAGGACCGCAAGAAACTTCAGAGAGTTGTGAACACCGCCCAGTCCATCACATGAACCTGCCTCCCATCCATTGACTCCATCTACACCTCCCGCTGCCTGGGGAAAGCGGCAGTATAATCAAAGATCCCTCCCACCCGGCTTACACGCTCTTCCAACTTCTTCCATCGGGCAGGAGATACAGAAGTCTGAGAACACGCACGAACAGACTCAAAAACAGCTTCATCCCCACTGTCACCAGACTCCTAAATGACCCTCTTATGGACTGACTTCATTAACACTACACCATGTATGCTTCATCCGATGCCAGTGCTTATGTAGTTACATTGTGTGTTGCCCTATTATGTATTTTCTTTTATTCCCTTTTCTTCTCATGTACTTAATTATCTGTTGAGCTGCTCGCAGATAAATACTTTTCACTGTACCTCGGTACACGTGACAATAAACAAATCCAATCCAATCCAATTTTATGCCTTGTAGTATTGTCTCTTTTATCATTTGGCGGGACTGATGTACAAAGAGAGATTGAGTCAACTGGATTATATTCACTGGAGTTTAGAAGAATGAGGGGGAATCACATAGAAACCTATAAAATTCTAACAGCACTAGGAAAGATTACCTGCTTGAGGATTATCAGGAACTAGGAATAAAATTAAAGAACAGGTCTGGATTACTACCTGAGCCACATTCCAATTGGCATAGGGATAAGACAATTAGTGAAGTAACCACGTGGCTAAAGGAATGGTGCGGGAAACAGGGGTTTCACTTCATGGGGCACTGGCATCAGTATTGGGATGGGAGGGATCTGTACCATTGGGACAGTCTCCACCTGAACCTATCTGAGACCAGTGTTCTTGCGGAAAGGATAAATAAGGTGGTCACAAGGACTTTAAACTGGCAAAGTAAAGCTACATGAAGTATAATGGTTAATAGCACCCAAGCAGTAGGTCGGCATGTGAGGAGAAGGTAGAGGTTAATAGAATGAACAGGCAGGATCAGTCTATCAACTACGGATGGCAAAGGAAACATAAAAAGTCCTGCAAGGGAAAGACAAATCAGTGAGACATATTAAAAAAACCTTGTACCTAAATGCACGCATTATTCAGAATAAAGTCATTGAGTTAACAGCATAAATAAACAAATGGAGATCACTGAAACATAGTTGCAGGAGGACATGGACTGGGAGTTGAATGTCCAAGGTTACTTCGTATTCCGAATGGATAGACCGGATGGAACAGGCGGTGGAGTTGCTTTATTGTTTAAAGATGGCATCAAGGCTGTATTATGAAATGATATTGGCACTCAGGGCCAAAATGTTGAATCAAAACTAGGGAAAAAAACTCCTTTGTAGGAGTAACTTACCCCTACCAATACTTCCTAAGTGGGGCATAGTAGAAACCAAGAAATAACAAATGCTTGTGAGAAGGTCACAACAGTAATCGTGGGTGATTTTAAGATGCATATTTACAGGATTAATCAAATTGGCAAGGGTAGCTCGAGGGAGATTTCATAGTGTGTGAGGGCTTATTTCTTAGAGCAATATGTTATGGAGCCAACCAGAACTATTTTAGATTTAGTATTACGTAACAAAGAAGGTTTGATAAATAGTCTTGTCATTAAGGATACTCTTGGAAGACGTGATCACAGCATGCTAAAAATTCAAATTCAAATTGAGCGAGAGAAGACAGAGTGTTATACTGGAGTTTTAGCATTGGGCAGAATAATTATACAGGAAAGAGTTGGCTCAAATAGACTGGGCACAGTTAATTGAGGGTGGGACAGGGGAGGAACAATGGCGGATGTTCAGGGAGATATTAAACACCTCTCAATTAAAAGTATATTTCTGAGAGGAAAAGGAATTGTAAACGGGCAAAAAATGTTCCATGGCTAAACAAAGGATTCAAGGAAGGCATAAAGGCAAAAACTAGGGCATGCCATTTTGCACAAGCTAGTAGTAAGCTGGAGGATTGGGATAACTTTGAAGTTCAGCAAAGGACTATTGAAAATAAAATCAAAGAACGAAGGTGAACTATGAAAGGAAACTAGCAGAAAACGTAAACACTGATACCAAAACTTCTATCGGTCTATAAAGAGGAGGAGATTAGCTAAAATAAATGTTGTCCCTTCAGAGGACTATACTGGTGAGATAATAATAGGGAACACAGCGATGGAGGAAGCACTGAACCAATATTTTGCCTCTGTCTTCATGGTAGAAGATAATAAAAATTTTCCAACAACTGCAGTTAATGCAGAGGAACTTGGTGCAATAACCATAACTACGGAGATAGTATTGAATAAACTGATAGGTTTAGGGGCAGATAAGTCTCTGGGACCTGATGGTCTGCACCCTAGGGCATTAAGTGTGGTGGCAATGGAGATAGTGGATACATTGGTTAGGATATTTCAGAATTCCCTGGATTCTGGAAGAGTCTCGGTGGATTGGAAACACGCTAATGTGATGCCCCTATTTTAAAAGGGAGATAGGCAAAAAGTAAGATATTATAGACCAGTTAGCTTGAACTCTGTGGTGGGGAAGTTACTGGAACCAATCATTAAGGAGGAGATAACTGAACATTTGGAAAGACAAAGATTAATCCACCATTGTCAGCATGATTTTACGAAGGGTAAGCCATGCTTGACAAACTTGCTTGAGTTCTTTGAGAACGTAACCAGCAAAGTGGATAATGGAGAACCTGTGGATGTGGTATATCTAAACTTCCAGAAAGCATTTGACAAGGTGCCATATAAAAGACTGATCCATAAGGTGAGATTGCAAGGGATTGAGGGTAAAGTACGACATTAGATTGAGGATTGACTGACTGACCAAAAGCAGAGGATCGGGATAAATGGGTCCTTCTCTGGCTGGTGAACTGTAAGTCGCAGGATGCCACAGGGTTCAGTCCTCGGACCTTAACTGTTTAAAATCTAAACAAATATCTGAAAGCAGGGACAGAGTAATATAGCAAAATTTGCGGGTAATACTAAAATAGGTCGGCAAGCAGGCACTGAAGAGGAGATAAAGATTTTAAAGATGGAGACAGATTGGCTAGGAGATTGGGTCAAAATTTGGCAGATGGAGTTTAATGTAGATAAGTGTGAGGTTATCCACTTTGCCTGAAAAAATAAAAAGGCAAATTATTATCTAAATGGAAAGCAGATTCAAGATGCATCTGAGCAGAGGGATCTGGGTGTCTTTGTTCATGAATCGCAGAAAGTCGGTGTGCAGGTACAGCATGTAATTAAAAAGGCAAATGGAATGTTCGCATTTATTGCAAAAGGACTGGGGTATAAAAGTAGAGAAGTGTTGCTGCAATTGTATAGGGTGTTGGTGAGACCACATCTGGAGTATTGTGTCCAGTTTTGGTCTTCTTATTTGAGGAAGGATGTGGTGGCATTGGAGGCAGTTCAGAGGAGGTTCACCATTTTGATTCCGGGGATGAAAGGGCTGATGTATGAGGAGAGATCAAACAGTTTGAGCTTATACTCACTGGAGTTTAGAAGGATGAGAGGGGATCTGATTGAGGTGTATAAAGTACTAAATTGGATTGATAAAGTAAACGTGGACCAAATGTCTCGCCTTGTGGGGCAATCTAGAATGAGAGATCATGGATAAAGGTAGAGTGGCGGTAGATTTAGTACTGAGATAAGGAGGAACAACTTTTCGCAGAGGGTGGTGAATTTGTGGAACTCGCTGCCTCATAGTGTGGTGGAATCTGAATCATTAAATGGTTTCAAAAAAGAGATAAACGTATTTTGATTAATAAATGGGTTAAAGCGATATGGGCAACAAACGGGGAGGTGGATTTGAGACCAGGAAGAGATCAGCCATGATCTGATTGAATGGAGGAGCAGGTTCGAAGGGTTGAATTGCCTAGTTCTGCTCTGAGTTTCTATGTTCCTATGTACTAGACAGGGTAGATAATGGAAGGATGTTTCCGATGGCGGAGGAGTACAGGACCAGGGGTCACAGTCTAATGTTATGGAGTAAACCATTTAGGACTGAGATAAGCAGACATTTTCCACCCAGAGAGTGGTGAGCCAATGCTACCATAGAAAACATTTGAGGCCAAAAAATGGTACATTTTCAAGAAGGAGTTAGATATAGCACTTGGGGCTAAAGGGACCAAATGATATGGGGGAGAAGCGGAAACAGGTTACTGACCTGGATGATCAGCCATTATTATTGTGAATGGAGCTAGCTCGAAGGGCTGAATGGCCTACTCCTGCTCCTAGTTTCGATGGTAATCTCCAAATGTCAATTTCAGAATTTCAATCCTGACAAAAGGTCATTGACCTGAAATGTTGAGGTAAATTTTGGCTTTCCACAAATGCCACGTGGCTTCCAACCCCTACTGCTTCAGCTATTAAGGCTGGAGTTCAATGGATTGTCCTTCAAATATCACCTGTTTCTATATCATTGGGGCAGAAAGAGTGAGCAGGGTCAGGATGGATTATGACTACAAGGGGAAGTGTCTCTAGCTGTGCTGTATGAATAATAACAGCACCAATACTGAAAGATTTTGCTCCCCATTTGTAAAATAAATGTTTCATTATAGTTGTTACTATCAAACTGTCCAATAACAATATCACAAATTTATCTTATTATGAAGCAACCAACAATTTAATTGAGCATATTTGTTAAATGGCTGCACCTAATGCTATTAATGTAACCTGACTGACTCCCTGGAGGATTATCCTGTGTATATGAATAGCGTTTCCCACCCAGTGCCTCAGCCGTGCCCCAGTCACAGACTTTAAGCTTTGCCAGTGTCCATTCTCTCTCGCAGAAAATGGATAGCGTGACTATTCTACTAATAAAGGAGATTTACTACCCAATTCTCACAGCTGCTGGTATTCCCGGTGAGTTATTGTAATCTGCTTGTTGTTGATCTGTATTAATATCCTCCCTGTTCTTTCTGCTAATTCAATAGAGTATGGTGTTTCTTGGGTGATTGTGTAGAAAGTTGCTGGAATCAACTTGTGAACTCCTTGTCCACACATTACATCTTCTCCTAACCCGATAGCCTCGCTGATGTTGCACTGATTTTTAAAGTTTCCACCCAAGGATTTTAGTTGCTTTCTGGACCAGCTTGCTACCCGGTGCTGATTTAGGAGCTGCAGCAGTTTATGAAATAGTGCCGGTAGGTTTTACAGGTAATGGCTCCAATATTAATCCTGTCTCACACAGCTCTGTGTTAATAATGACACAAAACAGAGTCAAATGGTCTCAACCAGGAACTATACATTTATATTAGATAGTGGTGCTTATATTCTCCCCTCTGTCTTCCTTACAGCAAACTTAATGACGATTGTGACACTCTCTCGAGTTAACTGTGGCCTTTCCAAATGTATCTCTGTCTACATGGTGGCCATGGCAACAGCAGATCTACTCGTCTTGATCATCAATGTAATGGTGTATTATATTTTTAGTTATCATTTTCCACATTCATTCCTGTCTCACACTCCCGTGTGTATATTCATTCTATACCTGACTGTTGTGACCCTCGATTTGTCTGTTTGGTTCACTGTTTCCTTCACATTTGACCGTTTTATAATTATCTGCTCCCAAAGATTTAGCACAAAATACTGCACCGAGAGAACTGCGGTGCTGGTTATAACAATGTTCTCGATCCTGATCGGTATAAAGAATATCCCTGTGTTTTTTGCCTATGAACCTGAACAGATGATTAACAAATTGTGGTGGGGCTGCCGGGCAAATCTGGCTGTTTTTTCCTCACCTTTCGGTGTAGCGTATTCTATGTTTCACAGCATCTGGCGTGTCTGGCTCCCGTTTACTTTAATTGTCCTGTTTAATTCTTTGACAGTCAGACGTGTTTTAGTGGCCAGCAGAGCCCGTAGGAGACTCCGGGGTCACAGCAGTGAGAATCAGAGTGATTCAGAGATGGAGAACCGAAGGAAATCCATCATTTTACTCTTCACTATCTCGGGCAGCTTTATACTGTTGTGGCTGACATCTAATGTGAGCTTTGTAACAACAAGACTGATAAACACAACTTACTATCGAGGTGACCGCACAGCGCCTGCGTATATCGCCACGGAAACTGGAGCTATAATGAAGTACTTGAGTTCCTGCATAAACACATTTATTTATGCAGCTACCCAGAGGAAATTCAGGGAAGAGCTGAAGAAGGTGCTGAAATCTCCATGGACACTGATTAAAAGATTGTTTAAAAATTAAACAAAACTGATCTAAAATTCAGTTTGGAACATATTTCAGATCCTATTTTAGCTTTCAGTCGGATTCTCTCCTTGCAATTCTCACAATATTAACCATGAATTCTAAACACTCGGTGATGTTTATGGAAATTCTGCTGAAGGTGATGAGATTAAGATATTTTTCACCCCTCTCTGCCCCATGGAATCGTTGACGGGGACATGGCAGACCCAATGGATTCAATCCAACACGTGCCCAAATTCATGGCAGAGATTGGGAGGATCGGGTTTCCATGCTAAAGGTAGGTGCAGAGAAAGTTTTCAATAGGGTCCACCCTGAATTTTATAGACAGTTTTGGAAGCATTTCATTTCAGGAGCAATTTTCTTGAGTAGGTAAGGTTTTTTTTCAAGCACTTCTATATTTGGGAAGTGGGGGTATGTTCTGGTGTTCTCCAAGATTTGGTGCTTGGGAGTGCTCCAGAATTGAATATACATTAATGGCTTGGACTTAGGGTGCATGGAGGGAATTTCTTTTAATTTGCAGTTGACACAAAAATTGGAAAACTAGTCAACAGCAGGAGCGGTAGTTATAGACATGGGCAGGCTTGTGGAATTGGTGAACACATGGCTTCATAGAATTTACAGTGCAGAAGGAGGCCATTCAGCCCATCGAGTCTGCACCAGCCCATGGAAAGAGGACCCAACCTAAGCCCACACCTCCACCCTATCCCCACACCTCCACCCTATCCCTGTAACCCCACCTATCTTTTTTTGGACACTAAGGGCAATTTAGCATAGCCAATCTATCTAACCTACACATCTTTGGACTGTGGGAGGAAACCGGAGCACCCGGAGGAAACCCACGCAGCCACAAGGAGAACGTGCAGACTCCGCACAGACAGTAACCCAAGCCGGGAATCGAACCTGGGACCCTGGAGCTGTGAAGCAACTGTGCTAACCACTGTGCTACCGTGCTGCCCTGGTGGAAATTTACGTCAAAAGTACATATTTTGGTGAGTAGAACATGGATGAAGCAAATAATGATATAGTTTTTTTTACTGAGGTGAAAGGACACCGAGTTTTGGGGGAGTATGTATAGAAATCTTTGAAGGTGTCAGGTCAGTGACAAAGCTGTTCATCAAACACCTGGGGCAAGGTTCTCCGTTTCTGAGACTAAGTGTTGACGCCGGGGCAGAATTCATGGACTTCCACGACAGCAAAACTGGCGCCGCACTGGGCTGATTCCACGACCGTGGAGGCGCACCGGCGCCACGTGGAACACAATCTATTCCAATGTGAAATGATATGGGATTCGCCTGGTCTGTGATTGACACTCGAGAGGCTGACGAGCTGCAGCTGCATATACACATCACAATCCCCACACATCTCATCCCAGCCAACAAGATGGCACTGGTTGCACTGCAGCGTGCCCAACCCACTGATGGCTTGGCTGGGGCCAGAGAGGATCTAGGGGGGGTGGTCTAGGGGGGCACCCATGCGACCTGTGGCCCTATGTTCACAGTGGGCAATCAGTGGAGTGCAGCTGCATGGCTGCTTTGCAGCTGCTACAATGGTGTTCCATATCCCGACTGCACAGCCCTCCTCATGGCCACTCTGGCTACTCTCCCTAGCCCTGGCAGAAGCCCCCCCCCCCCCCTCCCCCGACCACGCACAACTGACAGCAAACTATGCGATGTTGAACACTTTCCATACCTGCTCTCTCTCCCTCAGTAGCCACGGTGCTAGTTTTACGATTCTTAAAAGCACAAATGAACCTCGCCATCGGGAATTCACCGCGGGGTAGGTGGAGCATCATGGAGGCCCCGAAGAATATCGGGTCAGACCCGTTAATGATATGCCAAGGGTACATATTGTAAATCCATTCTGGAATGCATTTACGCCGCTGTCGAGGCACTGGTAAATTGCAATTTGGCATCAAAACTGATTCTCCATCCAATCGCGTTTCCCGATTCCAGCATTAGCGGACCGAGAATCCCACCCTTGATACTTGGAGATATCGGGTACAAGATGTGAGGCACAAGATGAAGATTTGTTTCCAGTTCCAGGCACGACGTTTGGAAAGACATGAAGGCTTTGGAGAAGGTACAGGAGTGATTTACTAAAAGAGTTCCAAGAATGGTGGAGAGGCTGGGATTATTCCCTTCTGAACAGGGAAAATTTGATAGGTTCATGAAAATCAGGAGGCTTTAGATTGGAAAAATGAAAAGCAACTGGGACCAACGGCTAACGAGAGGATAATGAGAGGACTCATATGGAAAATGTCCAACGAAAGAACCAGAGGTAATGAGTGGTTTGGTTTGGAATTCACTGCCTGATGGATGTGAATTGAATAGCAGCCTTCAAGAGAGAAATGCAGAAATAACTGATGGAGAAAAACAATTCCAGGGATATGGGGCAAGGGCGGGGGATGGAAAGAACTATGTTTCTTTTCCAAACAGTGGACGCAGACCGGGTGAGTCAATACTTCCACCGTTCTGGTATGGGAAGCAGACATCAAGGAGTTTTCAAATTCAAAGACCTTCATTTGAAGAAAAGTTAGAATAAAGTGGTTGAAGAGATTTGATCAGATGTCATATGCAGGTTTCTGTCAGGATTATTTTGAATTTTTTTGAAAGTTTGCTGGGAGAACAGGAGATATTTCACATGGAAGCGGACAGCGCTTTTAAAATAAATTAATCGCCTCCTTAGTATTTATTGGAGTTGGAGAATTCGGGTCCAATTCTTCAGAAGTGTGCAGCTTACTGAATATTTTAGAAAAATACATTTTCAGCAGATTGGGAAATATCGATGGAGAGACATTGTTTAATCTAGCTTGTGTAAAGAAAAACTGGGGAAGGTATATTATATGATAGGTTCACACGTTGGTTGCAGGTGCCTGTCCGAGTCCAGCAGAGCAGCTTCCAGTTTAATATTGAGCGCAGCCAGGGACACAGCTGTGCAAAGAGAGAATGTTTTGTCTTCTGACAGGAGAAATCTTTCAGAACTTATTCTCCTGAAAATATTTGAAAGCATTTTCGCAATGTTTTATGTTCAATAGATTAAAATGTCATGGACAGAGATTCAAACTTTAATTTTTGAATTTTATAAATGGAAAAGGAATATGGAACACTTTTGGCCATGTTGTTAATATCTTTCATGGTAACTGTGAAATGTGCAGCTAAGATTTGGTAAAACATTGACTTTATGGCACAAGGAAGCTATCATGATGTGTTTAATGGTGGCTGAAACCAATGCGCATGTTGCTGGATTCAGGTTTCAGTTTCTTTGGGAGAGAGTTTGAATGTGTTGTATCTTCACCAATGAGTTATTGAAGCCTTGTTGCCCTTGCAGTCCGTTATTGCCCTCTGCAAGAGCAACTCAATTAGACCCACTCCCAGGCCATCTCCCCACTGCCCTGTAAATGATTTCTCTTCTGTTTTTCTTTTTCAATTCAATTGCCTCTTGAAAGCTGTGATTGAATTTCCCTTCACTAAACTTTAAGGCAATAAATTACAATGGTAAACACAGCTTGTAAACAACCTTTCCTCGTATGAAAGCAATATACTGTGGATGGTGGAAATCTGAAATAAAAACAGGTAATGCTGGATAAACTCAGCAGGTCTGGCAGTATGTGTGGAGAGAGAAAGGGTTAGCGAGTCATGTCTTCTGTTGCGTAATCCTTTCCCCAATGGCAACAGATTCTATCTAATCAGTTTAGTCCCCTCATGATTTTGAACAGCTCTATAAAATGTCCTCTGTCAGTGTAGCTTTACTTAAAAAAATAACTTTATACAATGATTGACCCCTTTAACCATTGCACCTTGCGAAAAACTGCAGAGAACTGGAAGAAATTCATGTTTTCAGGTTTTTAAATTCAACTTGCTGAGTTGTGTCCAAAGCAGCAGAAACACAGATAATGTTATCAGGATGGTACAAAGGCTTTGTTAAGAGAAGCATGTCTAAAATAATGAGGTACAAGGCCTTGAAAAGACCTACAGGAATGAGATATAACAGTATTAATTTAATAGGCCTGATGATCTCTTGTAAACACCTTTACCTGAGGTTACAGATGAGAATTACAACCAATCCATGCCCCCCAGCAATACTTGACTGCTAAAGTAAATCCAAGAAATATGGCCAGGGTCGGCCTTCTAAAACAAGGAGTTCAGCAAGTGATGAGATACTTTAACACAAATACCAATTGGACTGTAAGCCACTGTCAGCATTATAACTTGTCCCTCCTTAAACAGGAGGTACAAACAGATTGGAGATTGCTGTGGGGAAGTCGGAGGCAGATGGAATGTCGAAAGGAGATCTACAATCAAGAGATGTGGCTGCTTCAGATTGATTGTATGACAATTTATTTACAATATAGCTGAGCACTTTGTTGGTAGAGGAAGAACAATAAAGTGATTGTATTGTCAGAGAACATTGTATTATGAGGCATTGCAGTACCATTTAAAATCTATAATCCTTTGTGTTAAATAAACAAATCTGATCCATGAATATTTTTTGACTGAGTCATTTCTTATTTCCCCTGTACAGTTTAGGGTTCAAACTATGGGCGGGATTTTCTGATGGCTAAATGTTGACGCCGTCGTAAACGCCATCGCGTTTCTCGACGTCGTCAACATGGCCTCAGGAGCAGCGATTCTGACGCTACAGGGAGCCAGCACGGCATTGAAGCGACCCATGCTGCTCCAGCTGCCGATCCCGGCGTCAGATGGGCGCCGCAGATCTGCACATGCGCAGTGGTACCAGCGCCAATGCGCGCATGCACAGTGGCTCCCTTCTCCGCGCCGGCCCCAATGCAACATGACGTAGGGCTACAGGGGCCGGAACCAAACAGGCCCCCAGCCCGAGAGGCCGAATGCCCCCTCCCCCGCGGTCGGACCCCCCCTACCCTCCCACCAGGCCAGCCCCGATCCATTCACGCCAAGGTCCCGCCAGGTAAGACCAGGTGTGAACGGCGCCGGCGGGACTCGGGTGTTTTTGCACAGCCGCTCGGCCCATCCTGGGCAGAGAACGACCAGGGGTGCCCTGTAGAGCGGCCCCCCGACTGGCGCCAGCGCCGATTCTCCGTGCTCCGTCAGGGCGGCGGCCAGCGATTCGCGCCCATTCCGGCGATTCTCCGGCCCGGCCTGGGCTGAGAGAATCCCGCCCTATAGTTCTTAAATATTTTACATAATCTGGTGGCCCTGAAGGGGTCTGCTTCAATGTAAAATAAATGAGACAAACAAATCCAAAGGGGAAACCATGGATAAACATATAACTAAATAAATAGCAGGTACGTTACCTTTGAAGGAAGGTTAGGTTTGGGTGACCAAAAGTGTGACCCAGTCTGTGAGTTCAAACAGTGTGCTGAAGGGTTTACCTGCAATATTAGTTCGCTGAGAACTGTTTAGCTCACAGCATACCAGAGACAACTTCAAAATAATCATTGAGAAAAGAATCAAGATAAGAAAATAAATGCTTTGAATCCAAATGACTATGGGTCTAATCTGCTCAAACTTTCAGCAGACGATAAGCCCTTCACCTCAGGAATTAGCCGAGTGAAACTTCACTGAACTGTGTCCAATTTTTTATGGGAGAGGCATTTTCAAAACCCCAAAATGCATCATGGAGTTCAACCAACCTCCCCCTTTAATGTATTGTTGCTTTTCCGAGCACACGGCTTGTTCTCCAGGTGTGGGATTACAATTATGGACACGTGGGTTTTTAAACACAAAACAATGTTTATTCCATGAACTCAACTTAACCTTTTAAATAACAATGGATCACTTAACACCCCTTACTTCAAAGATAACCCCGAAAATAATACAACACTAAATAATCCTTCAGTTATTCCTTTCAACATCCAAGAGACTTAACACCTTTAAACAGAGACACATCAGGGTAAAGCTTTTATGAGTTTAAATCACCCAAATGATCCAGAGATAGTCTTTCATGGCAGAGATCACAGCAGATCCAGCTCACTGCAAACACAGACACACCCAAACTCTTTTCCTCAAAACTCAAACGTTCTTCTTTCAAGCAGCACACAGCCACTCCCAGCTTTCCCCTCAAACTGGCTTTTGCCTTTCAAACATCTCACAGCAAACCAGCCAACTTCAAGATGGTTTTATTTTTCACTTTTGCACCATCCACTAAGAAATGTACACAGTAAATATATCTTTTTGTTTTTTAAAAAAAACAACACAAGCAAACAGGTATAATAATATAGTCCATTTTTCTGTGTTCTTCTTTCTCCAACCGAAATCCTTCTCAATTGAGTCTCTTTGAACAAAGTCTCTTCATGATCCATCCATTCCTCGACTCCTCAGCATTTCTCTTTAGAATCAGATACTTTAGTTCAATCTGACCACAGAGTCCCTTGCAATTCTCCAATACAAGAGCATTGGTGATCACAGCTTTCAGGCAGTCAAATGCCTGTTGAAAGTCCGTTGTCCATTGAATTTTTTTACGTTTCTTCAGCAATTCCATCAGTGGAGTAATCACGCCACAAAACCTTTGCACAACTGTTCGATCAGCTCCACTCATGCTAAGAAATCGCATCATTTCCTTTCGTCTTGAGGGTATCGGAAACTCCGCAAGGAAAGTGATTCGGGCTTCTCCAAATTCACTTTTGGCTAGGTTTATCACTAGCCAAGTAGAAGTAGATCGAAGGACTCCATACGATGTTTTAAATGTTCTTTCCATGTCTGGAAGTTGTAAATAAAAGCAGATTGTCCCAATTTCTCAATGCAATCCTTCAAACGCGCGATAGGATAAGAGTCCGTTCTTGTAACTGCATTCACCTATTGATAGTCCATGCACAACTGTTGGGTACCATCTGGTTTAGGTACCATCACTATGGGTGAGCTCCATTGGCTGCAACCCACTTCAGTTATGCCATTCTTCAGAAAGCTCTCAATCTCTCTGTTAATCTGTGCCAATTTTAAAGGATTAAGTCTATATGGATGTTGTTTGATAGGAACAGCATTTTCCACATCTACATCATGTATAGCCATTTTAGTACTTCCCAATTTATCTCTACAAACTTGCCCACGTGATATCAATGACTCTTTCAGGTCAGTTCATTTTTCCTCTGGAAGGTAACTTAACAATTCATCCCAATTTTTAAGAACTTCCTCACTTTCCAATTTAATTTGAGGTATGTCAAATTCACAGTCATCTGGATTTGGTTCATCGCTTTGAGTTAGAATCATTAAAACCTCCTTTTTCTCTGCTTCCCTTTCAAAGTACCTTTTAAGCATATTCACATGACACACTCAGTGAGTCTTCCTTCTATCTGGTGTTTTTAACCACATGATTCACCTCACTTAATTTCCTTTCAATCTGATACGGAGATGAGGAGGAATTTCTTCAGCCAGAGGATGGTGAATCTATGGAAATCTTTGCCGAAGAAGGCTGTGGAGGCTAAATCCCTGAGTGTCCTTAAGACAGACATAGATAGGTTATTGATTACATAGATACATAGAAGATAGGAGCATGAGTAGGCGTTTTGGCCCTTCAAACTGTCTTCACAAAAGAGGCCACAAATCAGACACCAAAAATGCTGGAGAATGAAAGGTTTAGTGAGAGGGAAGAACTGAGGGAGGTCAACATTAGCAGAGAAATGGTGCTAGGAAAATTGATGGGATTGAAGGCGGATAAATCCCCAGGGCCTGAGAATCTGCATCCCAGAGTGCTTAAGAAGGTGGCTCTGCAAATAGTGGATGCATTGGTAGTCATCTTCCGGGATTTGATAGAGTCTGGAACTGTCCCTGCAGATTGGAGGGTAGCTCACATCACTCTGATATTCAAAAAGGGAGGTAGAGAGAAAGCAGGGAATTATAGACCAGTAAGCCTAACATCGGTAGTGAGGGAAATGCCTCAATTCATTATCAAAGACTTATAGCGGAACATTTAGAAAGCAGTGGCAGGATCAGTCAGAGTCAGCATGGATTTATGAAGGGAAAATCATGCTTGACAAATCTGTTGAAATTCTGTGAAGATGTAACCAGTACAGTTGACAAGGGGGAGCCAGTCGATGTGGTATATTTGGACTTTCAGAACGCGTTTGACAAAGTCCCGCATAAGAGATTATTGAGCAAAATTAAAGCACATGGGATTGGGGGAAATATATTGAGGTGGATAGAAAACTGGTTGACAGAGAGGAAACAAAGAGTAGAGATTTATGGGTCCTTTTCAAATTGGCAGGCAGTAACTAGTGGGGTACCACAGGGATCGGTGCTGGGACCCAAGTTATTCACAATATATATTAATGATTTGGATGGAAGAACAAAATGTAACATCTTAAATTTTGCAGATGATACCAAGTTAGGTGGGAGGGTCAATTGTGATGAGGATGCAGGGATCCTACAGCATGATCTAGACAGGTTGGGTGAGTGGGCAAACCAAAAGGCCTCCTCCTGCTCCTATCTTCCATATATTTACGTATCTATGAGCCTGCTCCGCCATTCATCACGATCATGGCTGATCATCCACCTCAATAGCCTAATCCTGCTTTCTCCCCATAGCCTTTAATCCCATTCTCCCCAAGTGCTATATCGAGCCACCTCTTGAATATATTCAAAGTTTTACCATCAATTACTTCCTGTAATGAATTCCACAGGCTCACCACTCTTTGTGTGAAGAAATGTCTCCTTATATCTGGTTTACCCTGAATCCTCAGACTGTGACCCCTGGTTCTGGACACACCCATCATTGGTAACATCTTTCCTGTATCTACACTGTCTAGTCCCGTTAAAATTGTATAAGTCTCTATGTGATCCCACCTCATTCTCCTGAACTCCAGCGAGAACAATCCAACCCAGTCAATCTCTCCCCATATGACAGTCCCGCCATCCCTGGAATCAGTCTGGTAAACCTTCACTGCAGTCCCTCGAGAGCAAGAACATCCTTCCTCAGAGAAGGAGACCAAGACTGCACACAATACTCCAGCTGTGGCCTCACCAAGGCCTTGTATAATTGCAGCAACACATCCCTGCTTCTATACTCGAAAGCTCTCGCAATGAAGGACACCATGCCATTAGCCTTCTTTACCGCCTGCTGCACCTGCATGCTTACCTTCAGCGACTGGTGCACAAGGACACTCAGGTCCCACTGCACACTCCCCTCTCCCAATTAATAACCATTCAGGTAGCAATCTGCCTTCCTGTTTTTGCTTCCAAAGTGAATAACCTCACACTTATCCAAATTATACTGCATCTGCCATTGATTTTCCCACTCACCCAACCTGTCCAGATCATGCTGTAGTATCCCTGCATCCTCATCACAAATTCACCCTCCCACCTAACTTGGTATCATCTGCAAACTTTTAGACGTTACATTTTGTTCCATCATCAAAATCATTAATATATATTGTGAATAGCATGAGTCCCAGCACTGATCCCTGTAGTACCCCACTAGTTACTGCCTGCCAATTTGAAAAGGACCCATTAATCCCTACTATTTGTTTCCTCTCTGCCAACCAGTTTTCTAACCACCTCAATACATTTCCCCCAATCCCATGCGCTTTAATTTTATACAATAATCTCTTATGCGGGACTTTGTCAAACGCCTTATGAAAGTCCAAATATACCAAATTGACTGGCTCCCGCTTGTCAACTGTACTGGTTACATCTTCAAAGAACTCCAACAGATTTTTCAAGCATGATTTTCCCTTAAAAATTCATAAGGGGATCAAGGGTTATGGAGCGAAGGCATGAGAATGGGGATGAGAAACATATCAACCATGATTGAATAGCGGAGCAGACTCGATGGGCCGAATGGCCTAATTCTGCTCCTATGTTTTATAGTCTTTTAGGTAGGAATGCCAATTCATCTTTGATCCCTGTTCTTCTCATGTTTTCAGGCACAATGAACAAATGGTGATCATTAACTACAGCAGTTGATCTACAGATCCTGCAATGTTTTATTGGCATCATAAAGGAAAATCTTTCGCAACTGCATAATGCATGTTGATGATATTTTATGGGTAATGCAGAATTCAAGAAATGTGTTATTAATAAGATTAGAGTAGAATTTAAGATGGGAGTCAGGCTTTAAATTATTAGTTTAAACATGAAGCAACGGTCTGTCATAACGTTAAATCAACAATTATATTTAGAAACTGAAATACTCCAACGTAAAGGTCGTTTTAAGGGCAAGAAATAATTTCCAAAATTGCATCTGAAAGACCATGTACAAGACGAGCAATTCATATGTGACTCTACTTATTTGTAATGATGCTTTACATTCTCTTCTATCTGTTAGCTTTTCTAGTGCAGCTGATTTCATATTTCCTATGGAAATGGGAACTGTTCACCTTGAGCATGCAAGCTAAGAAATGTTGTTCGAAATACTTCAGCTGCTGAAACACTGGGTCTTGTGCAGGTAATGGATATGAGATTCTATGTAGCAAACATTTTAAAAGGAAGTGTGTAAAATGTGTCTACTGGACGTAGGATACCCTTTGAATGCATGTAATTGTGGAATAAAGTATTTACTTCAAAGAATGAGTAAAGCTTATGAATTGACCATATGAGCTTGAAGAAAATGCTCACCCCAACTTGAGGATCTGACTGTCTGGCGTCCCTTGAAGCTCTTGAGCCTCTTTTTCGGCATTCTCCAGGGACAAGGCTACCTCAATGGCCTTTTTCAGGCCTAGGTTGGGCTCTGCCAGGAATTCATTTTGGCTTGTGACGTTGTTAATTATAACCTTTATTATTGTCACAAGTAGGCTTACATTAACACTGTAATGAAGTTACTGTGAAAATCCCTCAGTCACCACCCACTGGTGCCTGTTCGGTACACTGAGGGAGAAGACACAGTGTCCAATTCACTTAACAAGCACGTCTTTCGGGACTTGTGGGAGGAAACCGGAGCACCCGGAGGAAACACACACAGACACGGGGAAAACATGCAGACTCTGCACAGACAATGACCAAAGCCGGAAATTGAACCCGGGTTCCTGGCGCTGTGAATCAACAGTGCAAACCACTGTGCTACCGTGCCGCCTGACACACCCCACACATCAGCCTATCACGCAGCATCTCAGTCAGGGATAGGCCAAATTCACAGTACTTTGCCAATTTGTCACATGTCCAAACCTTGTAGAAGTAAGAATACAAACCACATCAAACAAAAATAACTTATTATAATGTACTATATCTATTAATCAGACAAAACATATCTGCTTCTGTTGATACAGTTGCTAGACGGTTTCATTATGATTGTGGGCATGAAAGCCAGAATAAGGCCTTACATTTTTAAGTGCCTTCAGGCTCAGTCCAAATCAGCAAAAAGGTGTGTCTTAAAATTCACTCCTCACAACTAATCAGAATTAATGACAATATCTCAGCTTCAGTGCAGCTGATATAAGCAAATGAGATCCCTTATACCTCAAATGCTCACGATTTTGGTCATGAAAGTTCTAAGGAACAGAATGTGGTAGATCAAGTTCTGGACAGTGGCAACATGATATGATCTTTACACATGTGACAGAGCTATCACATTAACAGGAGCTTTGACAAAGGGTCACCTGGACTCGAAACGTTAGCTCTTTTCTCTCCCTACAGATGCTGCCAGACATGCTGAGATTTTCCAGCACTTTTTCTCTTTGCCTTCAGATTCCAGCATCCACAGTAATTTGCTTTTATAAGGGGAGAGTAACTTATTGATAATTTAATACTGTTACAATGATATTGCTTTCAAACTTAAATTAATAGCGTTTGGTAGCAACTATAACCACCCAACTGCTGTAAAATGTAATCATTAAATTCAGGTTAAACAGTTCCATTGGGAGGTAACACTAAGCTTCGGATATTTCTGAAGCTTCTCATGAAAGGTCAGATTGGTCCAACACGATTACTTGAATTATCAGCACAATGTGGATTTCCCAATTGCTTCAGGCACCCACTATGAAGGAACTTGATGGATTTGAATGGGTCAGACATGTACTTGAGAATGAATGTGTACGGCACAAGAGGAAGAATCAAGTGGCCAAAAATCAGTGCTGAATGATCGACTATCCAGCAAAACTTCAAATCTGCCAATGGGATGGGTTTGGAGAACCAATATGTTGCTGTGTCTCATGCTGGGGTTTATGTGCAATGTGTCTGTGGTATGTCCGCACAGCAGAAAGATATTTAAAGTGTTATCAGGGACAGTGTCTGAGATGTGGAATTGTGAATTGGAACAATTGCTGTAATTGGCCTATTATAGTATCAGTGTTATGGGCCAGGGTTTAGAGAACCCCAAAATGTATCATGGAGTTCACCTGACCCAAAACTTTTAATAAATTGTGGTTATGGGGAGCACACTGGCCTACTTTACCGGTGCAGTGCAACAGAGAGTTAAAGTACTTTTGAATTAAAACAATGTTTATTTATGAAACCAGTTAACACTTTATAAACCCACAATAAACATCTTAACAACTATCAACACCAATCATCCCCACAGATACAATATTCTATAAGTAATCCTTAATCTTTCCTTGCAACATCCATAAGACAAAAGACCCTTTTTAACACAGAGATCAGGTTTAAATTCTCTACTGAGAGCGGTTATCACTTTGAAATCACCCAAATGATCTGGAGATAGCCTTTAGATTGCAGAGAGATCCTTATACAGCTGCTTGATTTACCTGCAGCTATCCAGCTCTCAAAACGGAACTAAAACACACTGTAGCTGCCTGCTGAAAAACGACAGACAGCCCAGCTCCACCCACTCTCTGACATCACTGCAGCTATCTGACAAACACCCATTTCCTAAAGGTACACCCACTACAGCTATTCGGTAAACACCCATTTCTTAAAGGTACTCGCACATGACACCTCCCCTCAAGAAAAATAAATAAACCATCAGCTTGAAGATGGTATCATTTTTCAACTTTTCACTTTCCTTTAAGAAATATTGACAGTGAATATACGTTTTTTTTTCCAACAAAACATGCAAACATTTAATAATGACATAGTCCATTTTAGTTCTTCTTCCTCCAATTGGAATCCTTCTTTATTGACAGTCTCTTTGGACAAGAAGATCTCTGCACTATCCATCCCTTTCTCTACACCTCGGCATTTCTCTTTATAGTCAAATACTTTAGTTCATTCCGGTCACAGAGTCCCTTGTAATTCTCCAACACAGCAGCAGTGGTTAACACAGCCTTTAGGCCTTCAAATGCCTGTTGAAACTCAGCTGTCAGTGGAGCAACCACACTGCTAAAATCTGGCACAAATGTTCGATCAAATCCACTCATGCCAAGCAATCGCATTATTTCCTTTTGTGTCGATGGTATTGGAAACTCCCCAATAACTTTTATTTTCACATCCCGTGGGACCATTCGACCCTGTCCGATTGTATGGAAAAGGAAAGTGACTTGGGCTTTTCCAAATTCACTTTTGGCTAGGTTTACCACCAAACCCGCCTCCTGAAGTCGATCGAATAACTCCATCTGATGTTTCAAATGTTCTTCCCATGTCTGGCTGAAAATTACCAGATCGTCGATGTATACCGCACAATTGGGTAATCCTGAAACAACTTTGTTAGTTAACCGTTGAAATGTCGCTGGGGCGTTTTTCATGCCAAATGGCATAACTTTGAATTGACATATACCATCTGGAGTCACAAAAGCTGAAATCTCCTTCGCCCTTTCGGATAAAGGTACCTGCCAGAAACCTTTAAATAAATCCAGTTTGAAAATAAAAGCTGATTGTCCCACCTTCTCAATGCGATCCTCCAAGCGTGGGATAGGATAAGAGTCCATCCTTGTAACTGCATTAACCTTTCTATAGTCCACACACAACCGTTGGGTACCATCCGGTTTCAGTACCATCACTATGGGTGAGCTCCATTGGCTGTAACCCACTTCAAATATGCCATTTTTAAGCATACTTTCAATCTCTTTGTTAACCTGTGCTGATTTTAAAGGGTTAAGTCTATATGGATGTTGTTTAATTGGAACAGCATTTACCACATCTACATCATGTATAGCCATTTTAGTGCTTCCCAACTTATCTCCACAAACTTGCTATCAATAACTCTTTCAGGTCAGTTTGTTTTTCCTCTGGAAGGTAACTCAACAATTTATCCCAATTTTTAAGAACATTCTCGTTTTCCAATTTAATTTGTGGTATGTCAAATTCAAAGTCATCTGGATTTGGTTTGTCACTTTGAGTTAGAATCATTAAAACCTCCTCCTTTTGCTCTCCTTCCCTTTCAAAGTACCTTTTTAAGCATATTCACATGATACACTCAGTGAGTTTTCCTTCTATCTGGCGTTCTTACCACATAATTCACTTCACTTAATTTCCTTGTAATCTGATAAGGTCCACAAAACCTTGCTTTTAAAGGTTCACCTACCACTGGTAACAACACTAAAACTTTATCTCCACTGGCAAAACTACGATCTTTGGATTTCTTGGCTGCTACCCGTTTCATCACATTTTGTGCAACTTCTAAATGCTGTCCAGCCAATTCACCTGCTCTATTTAAAAATTCCCTAAAATTTGACACGTAATCCAACAATGTAAGTTCCAATTTCTCACTCACCATTTTTCCTTAATCAATTTAAGTCGTCCTCTTATCTCATGACCAAAAGTTAGTTCAAAAGGACAGCTATTCGATAAACACCCATTTCTTAAAAGTATTCGAACATGAAATCAGGTATCATATTTTGTCCTGCTCAATCATTGTCCCATTGAATACAATGAAACAGAATGAATTAGAAACACAATATTGATGTTGAAAATGGTGCGTGTTGATAAAGTGAGTGAAATGGAGAGACACCAAAAGAGAAAGAGAGAGATAAAGTTGGAACGAGGTGTCGTAGTAAAGAGAGACACTAACAGAGGGGCATAGAGTGATGTGTAACTGAGGGCAATGTCCAGATCCTAACCAATGCCCCCATTATTTTCGATGGTCGCTATTGATGATATCACATTCCCAATTTATGCCCCCTTTGTGTCGATGTTTTGTTTCCTTGCTTATCCCGTAATCATCATTTTATGCCTTCTGGTATTGAACCTTTTATCATTTCATATCTCTTTTCTACCCTCTCATAAAGCGACACTTTGGTCCTCATCTACCCTCCACCCTCCCTCTGTATTTCCTTAAAAAGAAGGCAAATGGCCTGATTATTTCGTTATTGTTTGCGGAGATTTAAAAAGTGCGGGAGCTGTGAGTCGGAGCGGAGATTTAAAAAGATCGCGGCCTAGTTTCGGGAGCCGTTCGGAGGAGGAGGAGCAGTCTCTGTCAGGGAGAGAACCTGAGAACATCTAAGACCCTCAGAAGGTAAGAAGGTAAGTAAGTGATTTCTACTCATTTTTACTTTTATTACCTTTTCAAATTGTGTGTGGGGGGGGGGGGGGGGAACTGAAGTGACATCACAGAAAAGCTGTGACCTGAGTGGCTGGTTGGGAATCTACACTAAATTTAAAAAATTAAGCATTGGTAACTAATTAAATATAATTACTTAATTATAATTTAGAGTGGTATCTAAGCCAGAGATCAGAGAGTACTATATTTAGCTTTCACATTTATAGTAGAAATCTAGTGCTAGGAAACAGATTTAAAAAAAAAAAAATTTTTTTTTTTAATTTTTAAACTTTTAATTTTAATTTACTAATTAATTGACGCAATGTCAGTTAGAGGGGTTCACTGCTCTGACTGTGAGATGTGGCAGGTCCGGGAGGCTTCCAGCTTCCCAGATGGCTTCATCTGCAGAAAGTGCACCCAACTGGAGCTCCTCACAGGCTGCATGGTTCGGTTGGAGCAATTGGATGCACTTAGGAGCATGCAGGTGGCAGAAAGCACCATAGATCGCAGTTATATAAATGTGGTCACACCCAAGGTGCAGGCAGAGAAATGGGTGACCACCAGAAAGGGCAGGCAGTCAGTGCAGGGACACCCTGTGGTTGTCCCCCTCTCGAACAGTTATACCCCTTTGGATACTGTCGGGGGGGGGGGGGGGATAGCCTATCAGGGGAAAACAGCAGCAGCCAGAGCAGTGGCAACACGGCTGGCTCTGATGTTCAGAAGGGAGGGTCAAAGAGCAGAAGAGCAATAGTAATAGGGGACTCTATAGTCAGGGGCACAGTAGGGGCTTCTGTGGACATGAAAGAGACTCCAGGATGATATGTTGCCTCCCTGGTGCCAGGGTCCTCGATGTCTCCGAACGGGTAGAGGGCTTCCTGAAGGGGGAGGGCAAACAGGCAGAGGTCGTTGTACATATTGGTACTAACGACATAGGCAGCAAGGGGCATGAGGTCCTGCAGCAGGAGTTCAGGGAGCTCGGCAGAAAGTCAAAAGACAGGACCTCTAGGGTTGTAATCTCGGGATTACTCCCTGTGCCACGTGCCAGTGGGGCTAGAAATAGGAAGATAGAGCAGCTAAACACGTGGCTAAACAGCTGGTGTAGGAGGGAGGGTTTCCGTTATCTGGACCACTGGGAGCTCTTCCGGGGCAGGTGTGACCTATATAAGGACGGGTTGCATCTAAACCGGAGAGGCATAAATATCCTGGCCGCGAGGTTTGCTCGTGTCACACGGGAGGGTTTAAACTAGTATGGCAGGGGGGTGGGCACGGGAGCAATAGGTCAGAAGGTGAGAGCATTGAGGGAGAACTAGGGAATAGGGACAGTGTGGCTCTGAGGCAGAGCAGACAGGGAGAAGTTGCTGAACACAGCGGGTCTTGTGGCCTGAAGTGCATATGTTTTAATGCAATAAATATTACGGGTAAGGCAGATGAACTTAGAGCTTGGATTAGTACTTGGAACTATGATGTTGTTGCCATTACAGAGACCTGGTTGAGGGAAGGGCAGGATTGGCAGCTAAACGTTCCAGGATTTAGATGTTTCAGGCGGGATAGAGGGGGATGTAAAAGGGATGGCAGAGTTGCGCTACTGGTTAGGGAGAATATCACAGCTGTACTACGGGAGGACACCTCAGAGGGCAGTGAGGCTATATGGGTAGCGATCAGGAATAAGAAGGGTGCAGTCACAATGTTGGGGGTTTACTACAGGCCTCCCAACAGCCAGCGGGAGATAAAGGAGCAGATAGGTAGACAGATTTTGGAAAAGAGTAAAAGCAACAGGGTTGTGGTGATGGGAGACTTCAACTTCCCCAATATTGACTGGGACTCACTTAGTGCCAGGGGCTTAGACGGGGCAGAGTTTGTAAGGAGCATCTAGGAGGGCTTCTTAAAACAATATGTAGACAGTCCAACTAGGGAAGGGGTGGTACTGGACCTGGTATTGGGGAATAAGCCCGGCCAGGTGGTAGAAGTTTCAGTAGGGGAGCATTTTGGGAACAGTGACCACAATTCAGTAAGTTTTAAAGTGCTAGTGGACAAGGATAAGAGTGGTCCTAGGGTGAATGTGCTAAATTGGGGGAAGGCTAATTATAACAATATTAGGCGGGAACTGAAGAACCTAGATTGGGGGCGGATGTTTGAGGGCAAATCAACATCTGACATGTGGGAGGCTTTCAAGTGTCAGTTGAAAGGAATTCAGGACCGGCATGTTCCTGTGAGGAAGAAGGATAAATACGGCAATTTTCGGGAACCTTGGATAGCGAGAGCTATTGTGGGCCTCGTCAAAAAGAAAAAGGAGGCATTTGTCAGGGCTAAAAGGCTGGGAACAGACGAACTCTGTGTGGAATATAAGGAAAGTAGGAAGGAACTTAAGCAAGGAGTCAGGAGGGCTAGAAGGCATCACGAAAAGTCATTGGAAAATAGGGTTAAGGAAAATCCCAAGGTTTTTTACACGTATATAAAAAGCAAGAGGGTAGCCAGGGAGAGGGTTAGCCCACTGAAGGATAGGCAAGGGAATCTATGTGTGGAGCCAGAGGAAATGGGCGAGGTACTAAATGAATACTTTGCATCAGTATTCACCAAAGAGAAGGAATTGGTAGATGTTGAGTCTGGAGAAGGGTGTGTAGATAGCCTGGGTCACATTGAGATCCAAAAAGTTGAGGTGTTGGGCGGCTTTAAAAATATTAAGGTAGGGAAGTCCCCAGGGCCTGATAGGATCTACCCCAGAATACTGAAGGAGGCTGGAGAGGAAATTGCTGAGGCCTTGACAGAAATCTTTGGATCCTCACTGTCTTCAGGTGATGTCCCGGAGGACTGGAGAATAGCCAATGTTGTTCCTCTGTTTAAGAAGAGTAGCAAGGATAATCCAGGGAACTACAGG
Source organism: Scyliorhinus torazame (assembly GCF_047496885.1). Lineage (NCBI taxonomy): Eukaryota > Metazoa > Chordata > Chondrichthyes > Carcharhiniformes > Scyliorhinidae > Scyliorhinus > Scyliorhinus torazame. Next base: position 119,534,574 of record NC_092710.1, on the reverse strand, counting down.
CCGGTGAGCCTTACTTCAGTGGTAGGGAAATTACTGGAGAGAATTCTTCGAGACAGGATCTACTCCCATTTGGAAGAAAATGGACGTATTAGTGAGAGGCAGCATGGTTTTGTGAAGGGGAGGTCGTGTCTCACTAACTTGATTGAGTTTTTCGAGGAGGTCACAAAGATGATTGATGCAGGTAGGGCAGTGGATGTTGTCTATATGGACTTCAGTAAGGCCTTTGACAAGGTCCCTCATGGTAGACTAGTACAAAAGGTCCACAGGTCATTGAAAGGGGCAACACAGGTGGAGAAGGTAGTCAAGAAGGCATACGGCATGCTTGCCTTCATTGGCCGGGGCATTGAGTATAAGAATTGGCAAGTCATGTTGCAGCTGTATAGAACCTTAGTTAGGCCACACTTGGAGTATAGTGTTCAATTCTGGTCGCCACACTACCAGAAGGATGTGGAGGCTTTAGAGAGGGTGCAGAAGAGATTTACCAGAATGTTGCCTGGTATGGAGGGCATTAGCTATGAGGAGCGGTTGAATAAACTCGGTTTGTTCTCACTGGGACGACGGAGGTTGAGGGGCGACCTGATAGAGGTCTACAAAATTATGAGGGGCATAGACAGAGTGGATAGTCAGAGGCTTTTCCCCAGGGTAGAGAGGTCAATTACTAGGGGGCATAGGTTTAATGTGAGAGGGGCAAGGTTTAGAGGAGATGTACGAGGTGAGTTTTTTACACAGAGGATAGTGGGTGCCTGGAACTCGCTGCCGGAGGAGGTGGTGGAAGCAGGGACGATAGTGACATTTAAGGGGCACCTTGGCAAATACATGAATAGGATGGGAATAGTGGGATACGAACCCAGGAAGTGTAGATGATTGTAGTTTAGTCGGGCAGCTTGGTCGGCACGGGCTTGGAGGGCCGAAGGGCCTGTTCCTGTGCTGTACATTTCTTTGTTCTTTGTTGTTCTTATCACACAAAACAGTTGAGGCCAAAACATTGGCTCGATCTCAGGGATCAAACGATATGGAGGAGAAGCTGGAACAGGTTACTCAGTTGGATGATCGGCCCTGATTATAACGATTGGAACAGGCTCAAAGATTTGAATGGTCAACTCCTGCTCCTCTTCTCACCGTTCCTTTGGTCATCTCCAAATTTGAATCTCCAAAATTTCAGAATTTCAGTTCTGATGAAAGATCATTGACCTGAAATGTTGATGCAATATTTGACTTTGAACAGATGCCACCTGGTCTACTACATATTGCTAGCCCCTCCTGCTTCAGTTACTAATGCAGGTGTTTAATGGGTTATCCTTCAAATATCACCTGTTTTTATATCATTGGAGCAGAAAGAGGAGAGATTGACTCGGTTAGGATTGTCCTCACTGGAGTTCAGAAGTATGAGGGGAGATCTCATAGAGACTTATAAAATTCTAACGGGACTAGATAGGGTAGATGCAGGGAAGATGTTCCCAATGGTGGGTGTGTCCAGAACCAGGGTGAGAATTCAGGGTAAACCATTTCGGACAGAGATGAGGAAACATTTCTTCACCCAAAAGGTGGGCTAAAACACCGAATATATTCAAGAGGCATCTAGATATAGCACTTGGGGTGAATGGAGTCAAAGGCTTTGGGGAGAAAGTAGGATTACGCTGTTGAGTTGGATGATCAGCCATGATCGTGATAAATAGCGGAGCAGGCTCGAAGGGCCAAATGGCCTCCTCCTGCACCTATCTTCTATGTATCTATGTTTCTTTGTAAGGGTGAGTCAAATTCAGGGTCAGGATGGATTATGACTACAAGGGGAAATGTCTCTAGCTGTGTTGTATGAAAAATAACAGCACCAATACTGAAAGATTTTGCTCCCCATTTGTAAAATAAATGTTTTATTATAGTTGTTACTATCAAACTGTCCAATAACAATATCACCAATTTAGCTCATTATGAAGCAACAATTTAATTGAGCATATTTGTTAAATGGCTGCACCTAATGCTATTAATGTAACCTGACTGACTCCCTGGAGGATTATTCTGTGTATATGAATAGCGTTTCCCACCCAGTGCCTCAGCCGTGCCCCAGTCACAGACTTTAAGCTTTGCCAGTGTCCATTCTCTCTCGCAGGAAATGGATAGCGTGACTATTCTACTAATAAAGGAGATTTACTACCCAATTCTCACAGCTGCTGGTATTCCCGGTGAGTTATTGTAATCTGCTTGTTGTTGATCTGTATTAATATCCTTCCCGTTCTTTCTGCTAATTCAATGGAGTATGGTGTTTCTTGGGTGATTGTGTAGAAAGTTGCTGGAATCAACTTGTGAACTCCTTGTCCACACGTTACATCTTCTCCTAACCCGACAGCCTCGCTGATGTTGCACTGATTTTTAAAGTTTCCACACTAGGATTTTAGTTGCTTTCTGGACCAGCTTGCTACCCACTGCTGATTTAGGAGCTGCAGCAGTTTATGAAATGCTGCGGGAAGGTTTCACGGGTAATGTCTCCAATATAAATCCTGCCTCACACAGCTCTGTGTTAATAATGACACAAAATAGAGTCAAGTGGTCTCAACAAGTACCATATTAGATAGTGGTGCTTATATTCTCCCCTCTGTCTTCCTTACAGCAAACTTAATGACGATTGTGACGCTCTCCCGAAGAAACTGTGGCCTTTCCAAATGTATCTCTGTCTACATGGTGGCCATGGCAACAGCAGATCTACTCGTCTTGATCATCAATGTAATGGTTTATTATATTTTTGGCTATCATTTTCCACATTCATTCCTGTCTCACACTCCCGTGTGTATATTCATTCTATATATGACTGTTGTGACCCTCGATTTGTCTGTTTGGTTCACTGTTTCCTTCACATTTGACCGTTTTATAATTATCTGCTCCCAAAGATTTAACACAAAATATTGCACCGAGAGAACTGCGGTGCTGGTTATAACAATGTTCTCTATCCTGATCGGTATAAAGAATATCCCCATGTTTTTTGCCTATGAACCTGAACAGGTGATTAACAAATTGTGGTGGGGCTGCCGGGCAAATGTGGCTGTTTTTACCTCACCTTTCGGTGTAGCGTATTCATTGTTTCACAGCATCTGGCATGTTTGGCTCCCATTTACTTTAATTGTCCTGTTTAATTCTTTGACAGTCAGACGTGTTTTAGTGGCCAGCAGAGCCCGTAGGAGACTCCGGGGTCACAGCAGTGAGAATCAGAGTGATTCAGAGATGGAGAACAGGAGGAAATCCATCATTTTACTCTTCACTATCTCGGGCAGTTTTATACTGTTGTGGCTGACAGCCAATGTGAGTTTTTTAGCGACAAGACTGACAAACACAACTTACTATCGAGGTGACCGCACAGCGCCTGCGTATATCGCCACGGAAACTGGAGCTATGATGAAGTATTTGAGTTCCTGCATAAACACGTTTATTTATGCAGCCACCCAGAGGAAATTCAGGGAAGAGTTGACAACGGTTCTGAAATGTCCCTGGACACTGATTGGAGGATTGTTTAAAAATGAAACAAAACTGTGGTGCAGTGATTAGCACTACTGCCTCACGGCGCTGAGGACCCCGGTTCGATCCCGGCCCCAGGTCACTGTCCATGTGGAGTTTGCGCATTGTCTCCGTGGGTCTCACCCCCACAACCCAAAGTTGTGCAGGGTAGGTGGATTGATCATGCTAAGTTGCCCCTTATTTGAAAAAAAAGAATTGGGTCCTGAAAATTTATTAAAAATAAAAAATTTAAAAATGAAAGAAAACTTTCAAATCCTACTTTAGCTTCCTGTCGGATTCTTGCGATTCTCACAAAAGTAACCATGAATTACAAATAATCCATGATATTTATGGTAATTCTGCTGAAGTTGATGAGATTAAGATATTTTTCACCCTCACTCTGTCCACGGAATCGTTGATGGGGACATGGCAGACCCAATGGATTCAATCCAAAACGTGCCCAAATTCATGGCAGAGATTGGGAGGATGGGGTTTCCGTGCTAAAGATAGGTGAAGAGAAAGTTTTCAATAGGATCCGCCCTGAACTTTAATGACAGTTTTGAAAGCATTTCATTTCAGGAGCAATTTTCTTGAGTAGTTAAGGTTTTTTTTTGAAGCACTTTTGTCTTTGGGAAGTGGGGGTATGTTCTGGTGTTCTCCAAAATTCAGTGCTTGGGAGTGCTCCGGATTTTAATATACATTAATGACTTGGACGTAGGGTGAATGGAGGGAATTGTTTTTATATTTCCGGTAACACAAACATTGGAAAACTAGTAAACAGCGAGAGTGGTAGTTATAGACATGGGCAGGCTTGTGGAATTGGTGAACACAGGGATGATGAAAGTTTCCAGCAAAAAAATCTATTTTGCTGAGTAGAATGTGGATGAAGCAAACAATAGTGCAGATTTTTTTAATATAGTGAAGGGACACAGAGATTTGGGGGAGTTTGTGCAGAAATCTTTGAAGCTGTCAGGTCAGAGAGACAAAGCCATTCATAAAACACAGGATACTTGGAGATATCGGGTACAAGGTGTGAGGCACGTAATGAAGATTTGTTTCCAGTTCCAGGCACAACACGTTTGGAAAGACAAAAAGATTTTGGAGAAGGTACAGGAGTGATTTACCAAAAGGGTTCCGAGAATGGTGGGGAGATTGGGATTATTCCCTTCTGAACAGGGAAGATTTGATACGCTCATGAAAATCATGAAGGATTTAAATTGGGAAAATAAAGCACAACTGCGACCAGTGGCTAAAGTGTGAACAATGAGAGGACTCATATAGAAAATGTCCAGCAAAAGAACCAGAGGTAATGAGTGGTTAGGTTTGGAATTCACTGCCTGACAGATATAAATTCAATAGCAGCCTTCAAGAGAAAAATGCATAAATAACTGAAGGAGAAAAACAATTCCAGGGATATGGGACAAGGGTGGGGAATTGAACTAAGTTTCTTTTTGTAATAATAATCTTAATTGTCACAAGTAGGCTTACATTAACACTGCAATGAAGTTACTGTGAAAATCTTCTAGTCGCCACATTCCACCGCCTGTTCGGGTACACAGAGGGAGAATTCAGAATCTCCAGATTACCTAATAGCACGTCTTTCGGGACATGTGGGAGGAAACTGGGGCACCCAGAAAAAAAACCATGCAGTCACGGGGAGAACGTGCAGACTCCACACAGACAGTGACCCAAGCCAGGAATCAAATCTGGGATCATGGAGCTGTGAAGCAACAGTGCTAACCACTATGCTACCTTGCTGCCCACAGAACGGATGCAAACCGGGTGAGTTAATTCTTCCACCATTCTGGGATTGGAAGCAGGGATCAAGGAGTTTTCAAATTCAAAGACCTTCATTTGAAGAAAAACCCTGTTAGAATAAAGTGGTTGAAGAGATTTGATCACATTTCAAATTCAGGTTTCTGTAAGGAATGTTTTGAATTTTTTTGAAAGTTTGCTGGGAGGACAGGAGATATTTCACATGGAAGGCAACAGTGCTTTTAAAATAAATTAACGCCTCCTTAGTATTTATTGGAGTTGGAGTTTTAGAAAAATACATTTTTCATCAGATTGGTAAATATCGATGGAAAGACATTGTTTAATCTAGCTTTTCTGAAGAAAAACTCAGAAGGTATATTAGATGAGATGTTCACACGTTGGTTGCAGGTGCCTGTCCGAGTCCAGCAGAGCAGCTTCCAGTTTAATATTGAGCGCAGCCAGGGACACAGCTGTGCAAAGAGAGAATGTTTTATCTTCTGACAGGAGAAATCTTTCAGAACTTATTCTCCTGAAAATATTTGAAAGAATTTTAGCAATGTTTTATGTTCAATAGATTAAAATGTCATGGACACGGATTCAAACTTTAATTTTTGAATTTTATAAATGGAAAAGGAATATGGAACAATTTTGACCAAGTGGTTAATATCTTTCATGGTAACTGTGAAATGTGCAGCTAAGATTTGGTAAAACATTGACTTTATGGCACAAGGAAGCTATCATGATGTGTTTAATGGTGGCAGAAACCAATGCGCATGTTGCTGGATTCAGGTTTCAGTTTCTTTGGGAGAGAGTTTGAATGTGTTGTATCTTCACCAATGAGTTATTGAAGCCGTGTTGCCCATCCAGTCCGTTATTGCCCTCTGCAAGAGCAACTCAATTAGACCCACTCCCAGGCCATCTCCCCACTGCCCTGTTAATTATTTCTCTTCCTTTTGTTTTTTCAATACAATTGCCTTTTGAAAGCTGTGATTGAATTTCCCTTCACTGAACTTTCAGGCACTAAATTCCAGATGATAACTGCTCGCTGTGTTAAGCAACTTTTCATCATACAAAAGCAAAATATTGTGGAGCTGGAAATCTGAAATATAAACAGGAAATGCTGGATCAACTCAGCACATATGGGAGTATCTGTGGAGACAGAATCAGAGTTATCGAGTCTGTATGACACTTCTTCAGAACTGAGGAGGGGTAGAAATTTAAGGAATGATATAGTAGGAGAGGGGGTGGAGGAGGTGGGGTAGAATACAAGGTCCGGGATAGGTCGGAGCTAAGGAGTGATTGACAATGAAGTCATGTTAATGGTAGTATTGAGGATTAAAGAAGTGCTAAGAGTAGCATAACTGTAAAATAGCAGAATGTCACCTGTACTTATTTTTCAAATCATGTCTTCTGTTAGGTAACCCTTTCCCCAATGGAAACAGATTCTATCTGATCAGTTTAGTTCCCTCATGATTTTGAACAGCTCTATAGAATGTCCTCTGTCAGTGTAGCTTTACTTAAAAAAATAACTTTATGCAATGATTGACTCCTTTGACCATTGCACCTTGCGAAAAACTGAAACAAATATATGTTTTCAGTTTTTTTTTTATAAATGTTTTTAATTGGATTTTTGCACAGAGTATATTTTGCCGTTATGTTCACAGGATATGATATACCTATACATACGTAAGTAGGCATCCGTTCGTGCCGGTGAGGCACATCCGGAGGGCAATCCTCGAGTGGGTCTGGTGCCGGTGTTGCCCCATGTTTTCAGTTTTTAAAATTAAACTTGCTGAGTTGTGTCCCAAGCAGCAGAAACACAGACAATGTTATCAGGACGGTACAAAGGCTCAGCAGTTAAGAGAAACATTTGTCTAACATAATGGGATACAAAGCCTTGAAAAGACCTACAGGAATGAGATATAACAGCATTAATTTAATGGGCCTGTTGATCTCATGCAAACACCTTTACATGAGGTTACAGATGAGAATTACAACCAATCCATGCCCCCCAGCAATACTTGACTGCATAAGTAAATCCAAGAAATCTGGCCAGGCCCGACCTTCTAAATAAAACTAGGAGTTCAGCAAGTGATGGGACATTTTAACACTAATACCAATTGGACTGTAAGCCACTGTCAGCATTATAACTTGTCCCTCCTTAAACAGAAGGTATAAACAGATTGGAGATTGCTATGGGGAAGTCAAAGGCAGATGGAATGTCAAAAGGAGATCTACAATCAAGAGATGTGCCTGCTTCAAGAATGATTGTATGACAATTTATTTACAAGATACCTGAGCACTTTGTTGGTAGAGGAAGAACAATAAAGTGATTGTATTGTCAGAGAACATTGTATTATGAGGCATTGCAGTACCATTTAAAATCTATAATCCTTTGTGTTAAATAAACAAATCTGATCCATGAATATTTTTTGACTGAGTCATTTCTTATTTCCCCTGTACAGTTTAGGGCTCAAACTATCAGCCTGGGTTCTTAAAAGCTTTATGCATTCTAGTGACCATGAAGGGGTCTGCTTCAAGGGAAAATATTATGAGACAGACAAATCCAAAGGGGAAACCATGGATAAACATATAACTAAATAAATAGCAGGTACGTTACCTTTGAAGGAAGATTAGGTTTGGGTGACCAAAAGGGTGACCCAGTCTGTGAGTTCAAACAGTGTGCTGAAGGGTTTACCTGCACTATTAGTTCGCCGAGAACTGTTTAGCTCACAGCATACCAGAGACAACTTTAAAATAATCATTGAGAAAAGAATCAAGATAGAAAATAAATGCTTTGAATCCAAATGACTATGGGTCTAATCTGCTCAAACTTTCAGCAGAAGATAAGCCCTTCACCTCAGGAATTAGCCGAGTGAAACTACACTGAACTGTGTCCAATGTAATATATCCCTCCTTAAATAAGGAGACCCAAATTGCATGCAGGACTCTAGGTGTGATCTCATCGAAGCCCTGTACAGTTGTAGCAAGATTTCCCTACTTTTATACTCCCTTCTCCTTTGCAATGAAGGCCAACATTCATTTTTATTTCTAATTACTTGCTCTATCTGCATGTATACTTTTTGTCATTCATATCTGAGGACTCCCAGATCTCACTCCACTGCATCATTTTGTAATCTCTCTACATTTAATTAAATTTTATCTTTATATTCTTCCTACCAAATTGAATGAGCTCAGATTTTTCATTATTATCCCCTTTCTTAAGCTAACTACATCCCTTATGGACTATGTCCTCTTCAAAAACAGCTTGCTCCCTATCTTTGTATCTTCAGCAAATGTGGCTACAATGGGCGTCATTCTCCGACCCCCCAGAGGGTCGGAGAATGGCCGTTGGCCGCCGTGAATCCCACCCCCGCCGGTTGCCGAAGTCTCCGAAGGGAGAAAAGTCGGCGGGGCGTTAATGTCGCCGCTGCCGTCGGAGAATGTCACGGGTCTGCGCAAGGCAGCCGATTTTCGGCCTGCCAATATTCTCCCTTCCGGATGGGCCGAAGTCCCGTCGACGTGATGACCGTTCACGTCGACGTAAATTAAACCTCCTTTTCATCGGAGTGACCCTGTGCTCCAGGTTCACGCCGACCAGCGTGGAGGTGAGTGACGGCCTGGGGGGTTGGCTCTGGGCAGGCGATGGCGTGGCCGCAGTCTGAATGTGTGAGGAGAGGTGTGTCTCGGGTTGTGTGTGTGTGTGTGCGGCGGGGGGGGGGGGGGGGGAGGGGTGTGTGTGGTTAGAGTAGGTTGGGCTCCGGGGGAGTGCCGGAAGGGGGTCCGTGCCGGGGAGGAGGATGTGGGGGGTCCGTGCCGGGATGGAGGTTGGGGGGGGTCCGTGCCGGGGTGGAGGTTGGGGGGGGGGTCCGTGCCGGGGTGGAGGTTGGGGGGGGGGTCCGTGCCGGGGTGGAGATTGGGGGGGTCCGTGTCGGGGTGGAGGTTGGGGGGTGTCCGTGCCGGGGTGGAGGTTGGGGGGGGTCCGTGCCGGGGTGGAGGTTGGGGGGGGGTCCGTGCCGGGGTGGAGATTGGGGGGGTTCCGTGCCGGGGTGGAGGTTGGGGGGGTCCGTGCCGGGGTGGAGGATGGGGGGGATCCGTGCCGGGGTGGAGGCTGGGGGTGGGTCCGTGCCGGGGTGGAGGTTGGGGGGGGGTCCGTGCCTGGATGGAGGTTGGAGGGGGTCCTTGCCGGGGTGGAGGTTGGGGGGGGGGGGGGTCCGTGCCGGGGTGGAGGTTGGGGGGGGGGTCCGTGCCGGGGTGGAGGTTGGGGGGGGGGTCCTTGCCGGGGTGGAGGTTGGGGGGGGTCCGTGCCGGGGTGGAGGTTGGGGGGGGGGGCCCATGCCGGGGTGGAGGTTGGGGGGGGGGTCCGTGCCGGGGTGGAGGTTGGGAGGGGTCCGTGCCAGGGTGGAGGTTGGGGGGGGGTCCGTGCCGGGGTGGGGGTTGGGGGGGTCCGTGCCGGGGAGGGGGTTGGGGGGTTCGTGCCGGGGTGGAGGTTGGGGGGGGGGTCCGTGCCGGGGTGGAGGTTGGGGGGGTCCGTGCAAGGGTGGAGGTTGGGGGGGCGTCCGTGCCGGGGTGGAGGTTGGGGGGGTGGTCCGTGCCGGAGAGAGGGATAGGGGGTCCGTGCCGGGGTGGAGGTTGGGGGGGGGTCCGTGCCTGGGTGGAGGTTGGGGGGGGGGGTCCGTGCCGGGGTGGAGGTTGGGGGGGGGTCCGTGCCGGGGTGGAGGTTGGGGGGGGGTCCGTACCGGGGAGGGGGATGGGGGTTCCGTGCCGGGGTGGAGGTTGGGGGGGGGTCCGTGCCGGGGTGGAGGTTGGGGGGGTCCGTGCCGGGGTGGAGGTTGGGGGGGTGGTTCGTGCCGGGGTGGAGGTTGGGGGGGGTCCGTGCCGGGGAGGGGGATGGGGGGCCCGTGACGGGGTGGAGTTTGGGGGGGGGTCCGTGCCGGGGAGGGGGATGGGGGGTTCATGCCGGGGTGGAGGTTGGGGGGGGTTCCGTGACGGGGTGGAGGTTGGGGGGGGTCCGTGCCGGGCTGGAGGTTGGGGGGGGGGTCCGTGCCGGGGTGGAGGTTGGGGGGGGTCCGTGCCGGGGAGGGGGATGGGGGGGCCCGTGATGCGGTGGAGGTTGGGGGGGGTTCCGTGCCGGGGTGTAGGTTTGGGGGGGGTCCGTGCCGGGGTGGAGGTTGGGGGGGGGTCCGTGCCTGGGTGGAGGTTGGGGGGGGTTCCGTGCCGGGGTGGAGGTTGGGGGGGGGATCCTTGCCGGTGTGGAGGTTGGGGGGGGGTCCTTGCCGGGGTGGAGGTTGGGGGGGGATCCTTGCCGGGGTGGAGGTTGGAGGGGGTGTCCGTGCCGGGTTGGAGGGTGGGGGGGGCCCTGCTGGGGTGGAGGTTGGGGGGGGGGTCCGTGCCGGGGTGGAGGTTGGGGGGGGCTCCGTGCCGGGGTGGGGGTTGGGGGTGTCTGTGCAGGGGAGGGGGATGGGGGGTCCGTGCCGGGGTGGAGGTTGGGGGGTGTCCGTGCCGGTGTGGAGGTTGGGGGGGGTCCGTGCCGGGGTGGAGGTTGGGGGGGTGGTCCGTGCCGGGGTGGAGATTGGGGGGGTCCGTGCCGGGGTGGAGGTTGGGGGGGGTCCATGCCGGGGTGGAGGTTGGGGGGGGTCCGTACCGGGGAGGGGGATGGGGGTTCCGTGCCGGGGTGGAGGTTGGGGGGGGTCCGTGCCGGGGTGGAGGTTGGGGGGGGTCCGTGCCGGGGTGGAGGTTGGGGGGGGGGTTCGTGCCGAGGTGGAGGCTGGGGGGGGTCCGTGCCGGGGAGGGGGATGGGGGGCCCGTGACGGGGTGGAGTTTGGGGGGGGGGTCCGTGCCGGGGAGGGGGATGGGGGGTTCATGCCGGGGTGGAGGTTGGGGGGGGTTCCGTGACGGGGTGGAGGTTGGGGGGGGTCCGTGCCGGGCTGGAGGTTGGGGGGGGTCCGTGCCGGGGTGGAGGTTGGGGGGAGGTCCGTGCCGGGGAGGGGGATGGGGGGGCCCGTGATGCGGTGGAGGTTGGGGGGGGTTCCGTGCCGGGGTGTAGGTTTGGGGGGGGTCCGTGCTGGGGTGGAGGTTGGGGGGGGGTCCGTGCCTGGGTGGAGGTTGGGGGGGGGTCCGTGCCGTGGTGGAGGTTGGGGGGGATCCGTGCCGGGGTGGAGTTTGGGGGGTCCGTGCCGGGGTGGAGGTTGGGGGGGGCTCCGTGCCGGGGTGGGGGTTGGGGGTGTCCGTGCAGGGGAGGGGGATGGGGGGTCCGTGCCGGGGTGGAGGTTGGGGGGTGTCCGTGCCGGGGTGGAGGTTGGGGGGGGCCCGTGCCGGGGTGGAGGTTGGGGGGGTGGTCCGTGCCGGGGTGGAGATTGGGGGGGTCCGTGCCGGGGTGGAGGTTGGGGGGGTCCGTGCCGGGGTGGAGGTTGGGGGGGTCCGTGCCGGGGTGGAGGTTGGGGGGGGGTCCGTGCCGGGGTGGAGATTGGGGGGAGTCCGTGCCAGGGTGGAGGTTGGGGGGGTCCGTGCCGGGGTGGAGGATGGGGGGGATCCGTGCCGGGGTGGAGGCTGGGGGTGGGTCCGTGCCGGGGTGGAGGTTGGGGGGGGGTCCGTGCCTGGGTGGAGGTTGGAGGGGGTCCTTGCCGGGGTGGAGGTTGGGGGGGGGTCCGTGCCAGGGTGGAGGTTGGGGGGGGGTCCGTGCCGGGGTGGAGGTTGGGGGGGGTCCTTGCCGGGGTGGAGGTTGGGGTGGTCCGTGCCGGGGTGGAGGTTGGGGTGGGGGGCCCGTGCCGGGGTGGAGGTTGGGGGGGGTCCGTGCCGGGGTGGAGGTTGGGAGGGGTCCGTGCCGGGGTGGAGGTTGGGGGGGGGGTCCGTGCCGGGGTGGGGGTTGGGGGGTTCCGTGCCGGGGAGGGGGTTGGGGGGTTCGTGCCGGGGTGGAGGTTGGGGGGGGGTCCGTGCCGGGGTGGAGGTTGGGGGGGTCCGTGCAAGGGTGGAGGTTGGGGGGCGTCCGTGCCGGGGTGGGGGTTGGGGGGGCGTCCGTGCCGGGGTGGGGGTTGGGGGGGGTCCGTGCCGGAGAGGGGGATAGGGGGTCCGTGCCGGGATAGAGGTTGGGGGGGGTCCGTGCCTGGGTGGAGGTTGGGGGGGGGGTCCGTGCCGGGGTGGAGGTTGGGGGGGGTCCGTGCCGGGGTGGAGGTTGGGGGGGGGTCCGTACCGGGGAGGGGGATGGGGGTTCCGTGCCGGGGTGGAGGTTGGGGGGGGGGTCCGTGCCGGGGTGGAGGTTGGGGGGTATCCGTGCCGGGGTGGAGGTTGGGGGGGGGTTTCGTGCCGGGGTGGAGGTTGGCGTGGGGTCCGTGCCGGGGAGGGGGATGGGGGGCCCGTGACGGGGTGAGTTTGGGGGGGGGGGTCCGTGCCGGGGAGGGGGATGGGGGGTTCATGCCGGGGTGGAGGTTAGGGGGGGTTCCGTGACGGGGTGGAGGTTGGGGGGGGTCCGTGCCGGGTTGGGGGGGGTTCCGTGCCGGGGTGGAGGTTGGGGGGGGGTCCGTGCCGGGGAGGGGGATGGGGGGGCCCGTGATGCGGTGGAGGTTGGGGGGGGGGTCCGTGCCGGGGTGTAGGTTTGGGGGGTGTCCGTGCCGGGGTGGAGGTTGGGGGGGGGTCCGTGCCTGGGTGGAGGTTGGGAGGGGGTCCGTGCCGGGGTGGAGGTTGGGGGGGGATCCGTGCCGGGGTGGAGGTTGGGGGGGGTCCGTGCCGGGGTGGAGGTTGGGGGGGGATCCTTGCCGGGGTGGAGGTTGGGGGGGGGGTCCGTGCCGGGGTGGAGGGTGGGGGGGGCCCCTGCCGGGGTGGAGGTTGGGGGGGGTCCGTGCCGGGGTGGAGTTTGGGGTGTTCCGTGCCGGGGTGGAGGTTGGGGGGGGCTCCGTGCCGGGGTGGGGGTTGGGGGTGTCCGTGCAGGGGAGGGGGATGGGGGGTCCGTGCCGGGGTGGAGGTTGGGGGGGGTCCGTGCCGGGGTGGAGGTTAGGGGGGTCCGTGCCGGGGTGGAGGTTAGGGGGGGGGTCCGTGCCGGGGTGGAGGTTGGGGGGGGGTCCGTGCCGGGGAGGGGGATGGGGGGTCCGTGCCGGGGTGGAGGTTGGGGGGGAGTCCGTGCCGGGGTGGAGGTTGTGGGGGGGGGATCCATGCCGGGGTGGAGGTTGGGGGGGGGGGTCCGTGCCGGGGTGGAGGTTAGGTGGGGGGTCCGTGCCGGGGAGGGGGATGGGGGGTCTGTGCCGGAGTGTAGGTTGGGTGGGGGGGTGGTCCGTGCCGGGGTGGAGGTTGGGGGGGGTCCGTGCCGGGGTGGAGGTTGGTGGGGGGGTCTGTGCCGGGGTGGAGGTTGGGGGGGGGGGTGGTCCGTGCCGGGGTGGAGGTTGGGGGGGGTCCGTGCCGGGGTGGAGGTTGGTGGGGGGGTCTGTGCCGGGGTGGAGGTTGGGGGGGGGGTCCGTGCCGGGGAGGGGGGATGGGGGGTCCGTGCCGGAGTGGAGGTTGGGGGGGGGTCCGTGCCGGGGTGGAGTTTGGGAGCGGGGGTCCATGCCGGGGTGGAGGTTGGGGGGGTTCCGTGCCGGGGTGGAGGTTGGGGGGGGGGTCTGTGCCGGGGAGGGGGATGGGGGGTCCGTGCCGGGGAGGGGGATGCGAGGGCAAGTGAGTTGGTCCACCTGGCCAGGTGCCAGCCTCCAACAGTTGGACCCATGCGGTCCATGCCACCTGGCTGTGGGGAGGAGGGGATATGGGCAATGATGACATGTCGTCGTTCCCCTCCCCCCCACCAGGCCGTCATGTTTTCCGATCATCCAGCGATAATGGCCGCCGTGGCGGCAGCCGCTCATGTCTATGTTGCCCTGGATGAGGAGGAGGAGGAGGAGGAGCGTGCCAGAGAGGCGGCGCAGTCTGCCGCAGAGGAACAGGCGGCAGCCGCCCAGGCTGGAGGGACACCTGACCGACAGGACGAGGAGGGGGAGGAGGACGTCGCGGCCCCACGGCAACGGAGGCACCCAAGGGCGCCCCGTGTGTACCGGCCCCGGCAGTCATACCAGGACCTCACGGACCGGGAATGCAGGAGGAGACTCCGGATGAGGCGGGAAACCGTGGCACACATCTGCCACCTGCTGGCACACCTGTCACCGCGTGGCACTGGCGGGGGACACCCTCTCCCCGTGTCCCTCAAGGTTACGGTGGCCCTGAACTTTTATGCAACGGGGTCATTCCAGGCACTGAGTGGGGACTTGTCCGGCATATCGCAGACATCGGTGCATCGGTGCACCCGGGCAGTGACAGATGCCCTATATGCCATGGCGCACCGCTACATCTGCTTCCCCGTGGACCGGGCCAGCCAAGATGCCCGGGCCATGGGCTTCTCTGCCGTGGCCGGGTTCCCCATGGTCAAGGCGCGATCGATGGGATGCACGTCGCCGTGCGGCCACCTGCAGATAACAGGGCCGTGTTCACCAACAGGAAGGGGACCTATTCGATGAACATACAGGTGGTCTGCGACCACCGCATGATGATCCTGCACGTCTGCGCCCGTTACCCAGGCAGTGTACACGACTCATACGTGTTGTCGCGGTCATCCATCCCCGGCATGTACGAGGGACGCCATCCCCGGCTGAGGGGCTGGTTGCTGGGCGACAGGGGCTACCCATTGCGATCGTGGCTGATGACGCCTATACGGAGACCACGCAATGAGGCGGAGAACCGCTACAATGATGCCCATGTAGCGACAAGGGGAGTGATAGAGAGGTGCTTTGGCGTGCTGAAGATGCGTTTCAGGTGCCTGGACCTCTCTGGGGGCGCCCTCCAGTATCGGTCAGATAGGGTCGGCCGCATCATTGTGGTGTGCTGCGTCCTGCACAACATAGCCCAGCTGAGGGGCGATGTGCCGCAGGCAGAGGAGGGTGGACTGGCGGAGCAGCAGGAAGAGGCGCAGTCCTCCCCAGATGAGGGGGATGGGGGTAATGGTCAGGGCAGATGGGGTAGACACAGGCGGGTGGCTGTCCACCGTTGCCGGCTGGCCCAGCGGGCACGGGACAGACTGATAGCCGCCCGCTTCACTGACTAGATGGGCGTGGGAATCGGGTAGTATGGCCACAGACCGCACACCATGGCAACAGCCGACCACCCACACCCCCCACCCATCCACCCACCCAGCACCCTCACCCCCCTCCCCAACCCCACCCACCCCACCCGCATGCACACCACCCCCCCCCCATTGCCGATCCACCTGCGGCACAACGGCCGGGCTCACACAGTTGCAGGTGGACGCGTGTCTATTGCAGGCCATGGAGGATGATGACAACCCGCCCTGCGGTGAGCTCCTGGCTCTACATCGTTGGACTATGTCTGACCCATGGCCACAGTACCACCATCCACCCGGACCATCCCTGCATGCGGCTGTGACACTGCAGCACATGGTCCCGTCCTCTGCCCGGGGGATGGTGATGGCGGCCCAGGGGGAAGGGGGCAGACTCACCTGGGGCTGAGGTCAGACCACCCCTCACACACACACTTGCGCTCAACGTACATGACACCCCCGCACGCTTTGGACAGAGCTCAAAGGCAGCTTCTGTAGGTGTAACATTGACTTTAATAACCAAAGGAGTTCATGCACGTGCCCTAGCCCCTAAAACTCATCTGTGCCCTGCACCCGTGCCAACTTACTCAGTGTTTAATTGTTTGGCCTTACGGGCCCTTTGACTACGTCTACGTGGTTCCCCAGACGGTACAGCAGAACTGGAGGTGGACTCCTGTGATTCCTGCCCTCTGACACTGGATCCCTTTGGCGGCCGTTTCCTGGGGCGTCCTGGCCTAGATGGGCCAGGCTGCGGCCCGGGCGACTGGGATGGCGAGCTGCCAGCCTGTCCTGCCCGTTGCCCACCCGATGCACCTGGGACGGAAGGGGGGGAGTCCGAGGTGTCGCGGTGTACCGGGACCTCCCCTACAGGGGGAGCCGGGACGGACCACACCACCTCCTCCTCCCTCGGGGTGCCCGATGGCCCCCAGGCCTCTACATGGGTGGGGGATGCGAACGGACTGGCCAGCCGACGCCCCCCCGACATCTGGCGCTGCCAGTCCTGGAGGCCCGTGCTGGTATCAACAGGGATCTGCAGGTTTGCAGCCATGGAGCCCAGGGGGTTGGCAAACCCTGTCTGTGACAGTGCGACGCCGGCTCGCACATGGCCACTGGCGCCGATGCCCTCAGCGATGGCCTGCAGAGACTGGGCCATGGCCTGCAGAGACTGGGCCATGGCCTGCTGAGACTGAGCCATGGCCTGCTGAGACTGGGCTATGGCGTTGAGCGCCTCTGCCATCTGGCGCTGGCACTGGCTCATGGCCTTCTGTGAGAGGGCAGCCATTTCCTGGGCCACAGACGCCGCCTGCACAGAAAGCCCCAGGCCTCGCAAACCGTTCCCCATGCCTGACACCGTCGCACCCATTGCCTCCACCGCGAACGCCACCCGTGCGGTGTCGGCCTGGGTGGCACGCATGACCGGCACCACTCCCAGTTCCTGGACGTGGGTGGACTCCTCCACCTGCGACTGCAGCCACCGCAAGCCACCCGTCACCCTCTTCGCTCGTCTCCGGGTCGGTGGTTGCATCGGATCTATGTGTGGGTGTGGTAACTCCAGGAACCCGGGATCCATCTGGGCGGCAGTTGTTCGCTTGGGCTGGGCTGCCCTCCGACCGCCCGGTCCCTCTGCTGCTCCTACCTCCACCTGCTGTACCGGGACGGCTGTGTTGTGCGCACCAGTGAGTGTACCAGACGCCTCATCACTAAAGTGCCCAACCGAGGTGAGTGTTTCTGCGATGGTGGAGGGTGTTGGTGACAGCAGTGGCGTTGTGTCGTGCTCTTCGTCCCACTCTGAGTCCATGGCACTTTGGGGTGGGGGTTCGTCTCCACCCATCCACTCTGAGTCACTGTCCGGTATTTCGTCTTCCTGGGTAGTGCTGTCCCGGGTAGGGGTGTCCTGGGCAGTGGTGTCCCGGGTAGTGGTGTCCTGGGTAGTGGTGTCCTGGGTAGTGGTGTCCTGGGTAGTGGTGTCCTGGCTCGGATGTGACGGGGGCCTGTGGCTGCCCCCCTCGTCGCTGGGTGGTCGCTCCCGCACGTGACGGGGGTGTCGTCTCCCTGTTGCTCCAGGTCTCTCCGTCTCCCGTGGCCTCCGTGGGGCATCCTGCGGGCGTCGCATGCTGGTGGGTGCGGGTCTCTCCGTCTCCCGTGGTGTGCGAGGGGCATCCTGCGGGCGTCGCATGCTGGAGGGTGCGGGTCTCTCCGTCTCCCGTGGTGTGCGAGGGGCATCCTGCGGGCGTCACATGCTGGAGGGTCCGGGTCTCTCCGTCTCCCGTGGCCTCCGAGGGGCATCCTGCGGGTGTCGTATGCTGGAGGGTTCGTGTTTCTCCGTCTCCCGTGGCCTCCGAGGGACATCCTGCGGGCGGTCTGCATCTGCGGGGATGGGTGCCTGGACGTTTGGTCCTGCGATACACAATGAAGCATGCATGGTTAGACATCAGGCAGTGATCAGGTGATATGGGGGAGGGGGATATAGGGGAGGAGGGTTATGGGGACGGGCTGTCGGTGGCTCACTTGCTACTACGCCCCCGACCTCTGCATCAGCAACCTCCCGGTCCTCAGGTCCACTAGCCAGTTCCAGGACCCTTTCCTCGTGTTCGGTCAGTGGCCTCTCATCAGCGGGGCCTCCTCCAGTCCTCACATGCTCCCTATTGTTGTGTGCGCGCTTATCCTGTGGGGGGGCGGTGGCAGGGGTAAAAGGCAACACTGTTAGGCAGGTATATGAATGCACGCCATCGGTTGCGCGTGCATTGCAGAGGTTAAGGTTAGGGCTGGATTCACTTGGGGATGTGGGGGATATGGGGGAGGGGGGATATGGGGGAGGGGGGATATGGAGGAGGGGGGATATGGGGGATATGGGGGAGGGGAGATATGGGGAGGGGGGATATGGGGGGATATGGGGGAGGGGGGATATGGGGAGGGGGGATATGGGGAGGGGGATATGGGGGATATGGGGGATATGGGGGAGGGGGATATGGGGAGGGGGGATATGGGGGAGGGGGGATATGGGGGAGGAGGGAAATTGGGGGGGATATGGGGGATATGGGGGAGGGGGGATATGGGTGAGGGGGGATATGGGGGAGGAGGGATATGGGGAGGGGGGATATGGGGGAGGGGGGATATGGGGTATATGGGGAGGGGGGATTATGGGGGATATGGGGGAGGGGGGATATGGGGGAGGGGGGATATGGGGAGGGGGATATGGGGGAGGGGGGGTATGGGGATGGGGGGATATGGGGAGGGGGGATATGAGGGAGGGGGGATATGGGGGAGGCTCACCCTGCCTGCTCTGACGAGGTCGTTCACCTTCTTGTGGCACAGGGTGCCTGTCCGTGGTGTCAGGGCCACAGCGGTGACGGCCTCTGCCACTTCCCTCCACAGACGGGGCTGTGGCGTTGGGCAACTCTGCGGCCGTGCCCGGGATACAGGGCGTCCCTCCTCTGCTCCACCGCGTCCAGGAGCGCCTCCACATCGCGTGACTCGTGCCTCGGGGCTGAGCGGCGGCCAGCCATCCAGTCGGGTGTTGCGGCCGGGTGTTCCGGTCGGGCGGGGGGAGCAGCGCGGCCTTATGAGCCGTCACGCGTGCGGCGCGTATGACGCTGCACGGCGTGAACCACTGCACAAGCGGCTACCGTTACGTCGCTGCTAGCCCATTTTGGGCCGGAGACTTTCGACCCATTTTTCCGACGTGACGCAAGTCGGATTTGCGCCGTTTTTTGCGCCGATCGGCGGACTTTCCGCCGATAACGGAGAATTTCGCCCAATAACTTTGGGCCGGAATTCTCCAGCAGTTCAGATTCTCTTTTCCTGATGTCATGCACCCCTGCCCACGGGATTCCCAGCGGGGAGGGATTGGATTGGATGCATTGTCATGTGTACCGATGTATCCGGACAGATCGTTCCATACATGACAAAAATATAGGATATACATAAAATCACAGTGCAATACATTGACAGCGGCATCAGGTGAAACATGCAGGACTGGATTCTCCGATTTTGAGGCTATGTCCCCATGCCGACATGCGAACGGTTGCGTTTCATGACCGAAAATCCAGTGCAAAATGGCCATCGATCCTCTGTTTGGCTGGGGGCTAGCATGCTGGCAGTGAAGAGCACCGAACTCTAGCTGCCGATACGGCTAGGAGAATTGCTGGGTCCGTAGCCGCGCATGGGCACGGCGGCGGCCTGCAGCTGCCGCACTGTGCAACGTGGCGCCGGCCGCTCGCGGATCCGCCTGTGAAATAGTGCCCCCCCTTTGGCCGGTCCGCGAGCCCCAGACCACCCCCCAATAGTGCCCCCAGCCGCTGACAAAGTCCCCCCTGCCCGCGGATCGGCCCTCCCCCGACTGTGGTGACGCCAGACTGAGTCCCCAGCCGCCACGCCAAATTTCCAACGGATGATACCCCATGCGACGGACCTCATTGGAACACGGCCGGTCGGGGGCGGAGCATCGGGTGTGGGCCTCAGGCAACGTCCTGAGGCTGTCGATTTGGAGGGGGCAAAGCAGCGCCGCCCCCGATTGGTCGAGTATTCTCCAGCCGATCGCCGAACGCGATTTCGGCATCGGTGACCGGACAATCCCGCTCACAAAGTAGAGAAGATGTGTGAAGAGATCTGTTCAGTCCATAAGAGGGTCATTCAGGAGTCTGGTAACAGTGGGGAAGAAGCTATTTTTGAATCTGTAGTGATTGTTCTTCAGACTTTTGTATTTCCTGCCCGATGGAAGAGGTTGGAAGGGACAATAACCCGGATGGGGGGGGTCTTTGATTATGCTGCCCACTTTCCCAGGGTAGTGGGAGGTGAAGACAGAGTCAATGGATGGGAGGCAGGTTTGTGTGATAGACTGGGCTGTGTTCACGACTCTCTGTAGTTTCTTACAGTCTTGGGCCGAGCAGTTACCACAGCAGGCTGTGATGCAGCCAGATAGGATGCTCCCTATGGAACACCTGTAAACATTGGTGAGAGTCAATGGGGACAAGCTGAATTTCCTTAGTTTCCTGAGGAAGTATAGGTGCAGTTGTGCTTTCTTGGTCATAAAAATAAATAAATAAATAAATAAATAATAAATAACTAATTTTTTTAAAAACATGAAACGGTGCGATAGGCTCAGATGCATCCAAGAGGGAAATACACACCCTTTAAACCTGGAGATCAAGTATATGTGAAAGCACTAAACAAAGATTATTTTTCTCTTCGGTGGAATGGACCCTGCCAAGTGCTGCGAACAACCCGAAGAGCCGTTAAAGTAAAAGAAACGCCAGATAGGATCCACGCAACCCGTGTAAACCACATCATACGGAACTTTGAGAGTACTAAATGCTGACCTGAAGACAATGACGGCGCTACTGTTCTTATGTTTTATCATATTAATCCAACATCATGTAGAGGGTAAACTGCATACTAACACCTTAATATACATGTCTCACTCATACGCAGAGACGGTAAATAAATTCAGTTGTTGGGTTTGTACACAAATTCCCAGATGCTCGGGGAGGGCTTCCCTGTGCGACCCATCCCATTCACTAGTAAAGAGATAGCAGAATGGGCTCTAAGACAAAATAGTACAGGACGCGGTGAAGATACACAGAATATGTTAGATTGGAGATTAACTGGATATGAAATGAATAGGTTTGAGGAATGGTGGGGGCCTAGGTTTAATGTAACACGTCAACCGCCCTGATTGATCCTTCCCAATTATACTGGAGTCCCAAAAGGAAGTATATGCTTTAAGAATCATAAAACATATGGGACCCACTCAGTAGGCACGAGTCAGTGTGATCAGACCTTGAATTGGAAACTCCCTATGTTCTACCTTAAAGTTAAAGGATTATTCATCTTTGATTAGGCAGCAGTTGAAAATCAAACTAGTGGAGGCCCGTATTTTATCTGTGGCCATACCAGAAAATTGGGAAGGCTCCTGCTATTTGGGATACGTAGTCCCTTATGTGCATCACATTCAGCAATTGCAGGACCATCCCCATCACAGGACGACACAAAGTGTTATGACATGGGCACAAATGCCTGGAATAATGATACCACCATTAGGAATAGCCACTAATGCCTACGAACTACGCGAACTACGAGACATCCTTGAGCAGGTAGCTAATGACACTGCAGAAGCTGTTAACCAGATAGAAACTGAGATGGTCGCTATGAGAGCGGTTGCCCTGCAGAATAGAATGGCTCCTGATTTCTTGTTAGCTGAAAAGGGAGGCACTTGTGCCCTGATTGGAAGGGACTGTTGCACACACATCCCTGATAACTCAGAAAAATTGATAATCTGGTGGATCACATTCGTAGAGAGGTGACAAAATTACATGAAAATGAGGGATGGGACTTTGGCTTTGGGTGGTAGGATCATCAGAACAGAGGATTGTGTTCTGGATTATAATCACCATTGTAATCTTGATTGTCGTATGGTTACTGTTTTAATGTTGTGCAAGATATTTTTATTGTACTAACATGGGAAAAGCCCTAGCCGCCTTGCCTCCTTGCTACCAGCTCATAACACGCAGGGAATGGTCATACGTCCGTTCCCCTTACATTATAAACCACCCTTCTCTACGGAGGACACGATAATTTACTAAAAGGTGTTGATCAAAAGATCAACAAGAAGGGAATTGTGGAAGGGAAATTAACATAAACCAACTTCAAAGCATGCTGGGAAATGCTTGACTATAGTTCAACACTGCTTTTGGACTAAAATAAGTAGGTCAGGTAACATAAACAAAATACTGCTTAATATTCTAGTCTCGGCCTTATTATGAAAACACATTGTCCTCCGAAAGATAACAAAATGTGTACTCGAGTTGTTTTTAGCCAAGGGCAAGAACATACGTACTACGTATTTCATCTTTCATACTTTCCAAGGTCTATTTAATATAAACATGCCTGTTTACTTCAAGCTGTTATTTCAGACTATGAAGATAAAGATATGCATTCTTCAATCGAATCTCAGAGTGCAGTGCACTGGCTTTGCAGCTAGAACACTCTCTCTCCGCAAATATATTTGTGTAAATAAATTTCCTGAAATCAAACCTCGAGGAATTTGTCTTTATTATGATTTCCACGACAGTAGGTATCGATGTGTCTGAGGTTGCTGGGGCAGTTGACAGCAGTTTGATTTGGTTCGTGCTTGAAACGAGCATAGAAGGCAAAGAATGAGAAAGGCTTACGAATTGACTACGTGGGCTTGAAGAAAATGCTGACCACGAGTCTGATTATTTTATTTTATGTCTCTTAATCTAAAATTTTGTACAGGCTATGAAATTCATTTTTTTAAATTACGGTTATACAAAGTCTAATTTTTATTTTATTTAAAAAGAGAAGCACAACTTTTAATTATATATTAACTTTATTCAGGTATTAACTGGGGAAACACATGTGCTCATACATATAACAGCAGACCAGAAGAGGGGTTGACGGTTAGAGCTCCCCATCCTACGATGTGTGTCTATCTAAATAAAAGTTTTAAATGTGTAATAACTAGGCTCCACTGTTTCATACTTCATCATCTGGCTAAACTGATACCTAGGCATCTTTCTTGATCCAAGAGACATTTGTGGCTACTCATGGTTTGAGGGGTGTGACTGCAGAAGTATGAGGCAAAGTGTGGAACTAAGTGAGGCCTGTATTTCCACAGCTGGAATTGGGGATTGAACCCATGCTGTTGGTATCATTCTGCATCGCACTCTAGCCATCTGACTAACTGAGCTGTGCGCAAACATTGTCAGTATTTTGCAGATCTGTGTGAGTAATTCAACATTTATTGGGTTATGTAAGACTGTGGACCCAGGTGATGTCAGCATTTGTCGGCTTCTATGGGTTGATTCACTATTCACGGGGGTAAATGCAGTGTGTGAGGAAAATTAGACGTCCTAATATTTTTTGCAGTATCATTGTTGTGATGCACGTAGAAATTGATATATATTCTATTTTATGTTCTGCTGCAGTAATGATATGGTTTAAAATACATACAGGCAATGTGTCTACTAAAGCATCGTAAAAGATGAGGGCCAGGATTCTTCCACAATCGGCGGGGTGGGCCGTACCAGCGCCAAAGAGTGGCGTGAACCACTCTGGCGTCGGGCCGCACAGATGTTGCAGAATCCTCCGCACCTCCGGGGGCTCGGCCGGTGCTGGAGTGGTTGGCGCCACGCCAGCCAGCGCCGAAGGGCCTCCGAAGGCCGGCGCGAGTTGGCGCATGCGCTGGAGCGCCAGGGTGTTCTGCCGCATGCACAGAACCGCTGGCGTGTTTCCTGCGCATGCGCAGGGGGTTTCTTCTCCGTGCCGGCCATGGCGGAGCTTTACAGAGGCCAGCGCGGAGGGAAAGAGCGTCCCCACGGCACAGGCCCACCCGCAGATCGGTGGGCCCCGATTGCGGGCCAGGCCACCGTGCCCCCCCCCCCTCCCCCTGGGGATGGATCCCCCGCACCCCCCGAGGACTCCGCAGGCCGGCCTCCGCGTCCTGCCGGTATGGACCTTGTGTATTTCATGCCGGCGGGAGTGGCCACAAATGAGCGGCCGCTCGGCCCATCGGGGCCCGGAGAATCTCCGGGGGGGCCACTGCCAACGGCCCCCGACTGGCACGACGTGATCCCCGCCCCCGCCAAAAAGCCGCCGCCAATTAATTCGGCAGCCAGCGGCGGAGTGGCGGGGCGGGATTCACGCCGCCCCGCGGCGGTTCTCCGACCCAGCGGGGGGGCGGAGAATCCCACCCCAGGTCTGTCTGAGGTTTTGCCATCTGTTACAGGATTTTACGCTGAACAGCAGTTTTGCCAATTGCTGTTAGGTTGTGCAGAAGTGTACTGACTCTGCTCTTGAAAGGATCTCTCTCCAAAAGTCTCAACACAGATAAGTAAGAAAACTGTATTGTTAACTTTATTCAGAAGTGGCATTTGAACTGCATTGGGTTGCTTAATTGGAAATAGTGGCAGGTTTAGATAATAAGTTAAAGTTATTCATTTATTTCAGAACTATTTAACTGTTAATTGTAAAGCTATTTCTTTGATGTTAATCTGGTCAATTCTGTGTTTAAATTCAAGTTTGTTTTAACATAAAAGGTACCTGTTGGTCAGACTCATCACTCCTGGGGTGAAGTATCATTTCCTTACAGTTTTACAAATTTAAAAAAATTGTTTGGGGTTTTTGTCCAGTGTCCTAACAAATGTAGGGTTCTGGTCCAGTATCCCAACAAAATTCGTGGATCTTTACTGACATTAAAAGAATAATTCCTTGTTTGTTTTGGGATTATTAAAATTAAAGGTAGCTAGTGTGGGGGCTGGTGCTTTCTTTCAGGTGTTGATACTCTTGTCAGTTTGGATAGGAAGTGAATGGTAACATGGCACTTTCCGTGGCTATTTGTTTCCTGGATGTGGAACAGGTCACCTAATGTTTGAAGCTTTTAGGGAAATGGTTATTTTGGAGAAATTTAAAGATTCACTTCCCGCAATAATGAGAGCAAAGGGTGAAAACTGCTAGACTGGCAGCAGGACTGGCAAATGATTTTGAATTAGTTCATAAATCAGCGTTTGGTTTTTGATCTCAATCTGTTAAGAATAGAAATTGGGAATCCACAGGTGGTCAAGGCAAAGGAGGTCGAGTTGGAGATATTAAAGAGATTTTGCCTCAGGTTAAAAAGGAAACTTGTAAGGGTGGAAGAGAGATAAGAAAACTTAGTTTTCATTATGATAAGGCTGGACACACAAAGTAAAGTGTTGGTGCTTAAGAAAAGTACTGGGAAGCCAGTCTCTTTAAAACAGGATAAAGCAGTGAGTATATTAATTTGGCAAAAGAAACCATGATCACAGCTGAAAAGGTGCAAATGAGTGTACAGCTTGTTTAGAGGCGGGTTATAAGGTGTCAGATCTTTTTAAAGACTTTATCTGTGAAGGTAAGGTTTACTCATGTGCAAAAGGTGGAGTAGATAAGAAGGTTAAGGTTTTAGCAGTCAATCTTTACTGGCGAGAAATAAAGAGATCATAGAATAAAATCAGTACAGTGCAGAAGGAGGCCATTTGACCCATTGAGTCTGCACCGACCCTCCAAAAGGACACCCCACCTAGGCCCATACCCCCACCCTATACCCCTAACCCAGTAACCCTACCTAACCTTTTGGACACTAAGAGGCAATTTATCATGGCCAATCCACCTAGCCTGCAGATCTTTGGACTGTGGGAGGAAACCAGAGCATCAGGAGGAAACCCACGCAGACACAGGGAAAATGTGCACACAGGCAGTCACCCAAAGCCAGAATTGAACCTGTGTCCCTGGCCCTGCGAAGCAGCAATGCTAACCACTGTGCCACCATGCCGCCTTACTTCAGAAAGAATATTGCCAAAAAAAAGTGATAATATGTGGGATTACTGGTGAAGTGAGTAGTATTCCATCATGTAAGGTAAGATTAGAGAGTTTGGTGACAAGTGGAGAAGTGTTGGTAGGAGTAATAGAGAAATACCTTTTGGGGGGGACATAGTTATCCTGGGTAATGATATAGCTGGATGGCAGCTGGGAGTAATACCTACTGTGGTTGAAAACCAGTGGAAACAACAGAGGTGTTGCAAAAAGCATTTCTTGGGTTGTTTACAGCTTTTATGGATACAAGATCACAAAGTCACAGGTTAAGACAGGAGGAGGAGAAATCAAGCAGTAAAGATAGGGAGGCTGAGGTTCAGGTCGCAGAAACAACCTTTGACCAGATGATTGATTGAGAACATGAGCAGCTGAAATTTCAAGTGGATATCTTTATTTCAGGAAAATTGGGATTACAACACAATGATTCAGAGATTTTTTTGAAAAGTTTATTGAAAATGTTTTAATTTTAAACAGAATTACTTTTTTTAAATTTACAGCACCCAATTCTTTGTTTTCCCAATTCACCTACCACGCACATCTTTTTTGGTTGTGGGGGATGAGACCCGGGGAGAATGTAGACACGGGGATAACATGTAAACTCCACACAGACAGTGACCTGGGCCATGATCGAACCACTGCGCCACCATGTCACCCCATAAACAGAATAACATAATAATATAAAACAGCTGCTACAAGTCACAATGTAAAAAGAACACAATCATCACTCAGGAACACAGCCAATCTTAACCCCCCAACATTAAACTAAAATCCCTTTAACAACTGATGGTGACCAGCTATTTAAAAAAGGAAATGAATGGCGGCCGTCTTAGGTATAAATCTTCCACTGGCCTTCTGATGGTGTACTTGACCGTCTCCAAATGTCGGAATGCCATGCGGTCACATGCAATAGGCACTGGGTGGAGTGGAGACCTCCACCCAAGTAGAACGCGCCTCCGGGCTATTAACGAGGCAACGGGGAGGACATCCACCTTTATCCTCCCGCAGCACTGTCGAGTCCAACATCCTGAAAATGGCCTCCAGTAGACATAGCTCCAGTTCAACACGAAGTATTGCTGGCATGATGTTGAAGAAAGAGACCTAAAAGGTTATTAACTTTGACAAGGCCAGAACATTTGAGTGTGGTTGGCTGTCCCCCAAGAACACCGCTCACACCTGTCCTCCATCCCAGAGAAACCCCAAGGCTCATCCTCGCCTTGGGCAGATGAGCTCTGTGCATCGCCTTGAATAGGTCAAACTAAGGTGAGCACATGAGGACGTGGAATTGACCCAGTGAAGAGTATCGCTCCTCACCATCCAGAAAAGGACCCAATTCACCCTCCCATTTCATCTTAACCTCATTCAACGGAGCTGACTCTGCTGATTGGATCTGACCATAAATACAAAATACTCCCCCCACCAGACCCCATAAATATCAAAATACTTCCTTCACCTGACCTGGCCAAAGAAAAAATCCTCTTCAACAGGGAGGATGGTGGTGCCAAGGGTGCTTTTATGCAAAAAATCACAAATCTAAAAACATCTAAACAAATTGGTTTCAGCTCCTCAAAGTTGGCAAACCTCCCCTCCATGAACAGGTCCCCAAACCTCTCCAAACCCTTCCTCTCCCATGACCTAAACATCGAGTCAGCCCACTGACACAGAAATGATTACCACAGATGGGGGCCAACAATGACGTGGAGCTAAGTTTAAAATGCTGTCTGAACTGCTCCCAGGGTGGACAAGACTACCGGATGCAAATAAAATCTTGCTGGAGAGAACGGAAGCGAGGCAGCTACTAAAGCACCCAAATTAGAGCCCTTACCAAGAACTCGCCTCAATTTGACCCCATATGGAACTAGGATCACTAAGCTACCCCAGCACTTTCTCAATATTGGCAGCCCAATAATAAAATAGTAAATTGGGTAAAGCTAAACCACGAGACTGTCTCTCTGGAGGAACACCCTATAGATCTTTGGGGTCTTGTCCACCCAAATAAAAGAGGACACTCATTTGTTAACTCTGACAACGAAGGATTTGGGGAGACATTGAAAAAGAAATAAAAATCTCCGGATGGCATTTATTCTAATAGTCTGAACCCTGCCCGCCAAGGATAGGGGGAGGTTATCCCACTTCTGCAAGTCAGATTTAACCACATTAACCAGGCTAGTGTAATTTAATTAATGGAGTGAGGCCCGATCGTGGACCGCCCAGTTTCCCAGATAACGACAGCTAGATCTGGCCGGGTGAAAAGACAACATCCCCTGATAGGCTCCCCTCCCTGGGGGGTTAACTGGAAAGTATTCGCTCTTGTCCAATTTCAACTTCTATCCACAGAAGGAGTCAAAACTCCTAAATAACTTAATTAGCTCATCCATAGTGGAAACTGGGTGTGTAATATAAAGAAGCAGATCATCGGCGTACAAGGAAACCCTATGCTCCTCTGTGATTTATCCCCTTCCACTTACTGGAAGATCTTTACGCGATTACTAAAAGCAAATACAAGCGGAGACAATAGACAACCCTGCCTCGTACCATTATACAACCGAAACTAACCTGAGCTCAAGGCATTTGTGTAAACACTAGCAGTGAGGGCCCGATACAGTGAATGAATCCAGGATATGAACTTTTGCCAAAACCAAACCTCCCAAGAACCTCAGAGAGATATCCCCACTCCACCCGATCAAGCATTTTCTCGGCGTCCATGGGAACTGTCACTTCTGGTTCCAGCACTGAAGAGGGGAAAGGACAATTTTTATCCCCCCTTATATATATTGGCCAACAATTGCCGCCCCTTCGTGAAGCCTGTCTGGTCTTCCAAGATCAACCTCTAGGAAGTAGGACTCTAACCGCAATGCCAGCACTTTTGCGAGTAATTTCACATCTGCATTCAAAAGAAAAATGGGTCGAAACTGTAGCCACCTGAGTTGGCCACTTCCCGACTTAAAATGGAGAACCGCAAAGGCTGAAGGGAAATTCAGCCAACACAGGCAAAGACTAGCAAATACAGAAATCATGTGTATTAGACTCTGCAGAAACCCAGACAGCATCGATACAAGCAGCCATCTGCATAGTAATGTAGCAGCCATCTACATAGTAATGAGCGATCCCCGGGAACAATCAAAACATTTTAAGGTAAACAAGGCCTAGCCAGACTCCTCGGCGCCAGCAGGAGCCAACACAAAAGAGGTTAACGGACACTTAAAGACCGCCCAACGATCAGGGAACAGTTCCAGTATTGGAGAAATCGAACCAAGCGATTGGAACAAAGTCCAATCACTTGAAACCAGGTACGGGGTCCGCCCCGAAGGGCGGGAAGCCCCTGGGGACTATAAAGTAAAGCCCCCAAGTTCAAATCGTCCTTCTTGACAGGGTCACTCAGCAACGCGAAGCAACCCCTGAGAGTGAACTGTCCGGCGGCCTCCAAGAAAGTAAGTCACAAGTCAAAGCTCGCTATGAGATAGGCGCTCCTAGCTACAAGTCCATACCAGCTTTTGAATCCTGCAGACTCAGAACCCGAACGAAAGGCCATTTGTTCTCCTGACCTGGTGGGCCAGTCCGAAGCTAAGTATAGGCCTGTTAGTTATAGAAATAGCCTAGAAAGTAGAGTTTATGCACGAGTAGTGATTTACTGTGTATAATAAATGTGCTTTGATTTGAATCTTACTAATTGGTGTGTTGAGTTATTGATCATTACTTGAACTTGAACCTCGTGGCGGTATCATAAAGATACCTGGCGACTCTAGAGCAAAGGTTATAAAACAGAGCCAATTGAACAAACCAAAAATTAGCAACATACTACTGGTGACATCCTGACGGGACCCAATCTAGAACTGGCTTAACCACTCTGGGAGCACCCAAAATTTGAATTAGAAATCCAATTGGGAACAGAAAAACCACAAGTGTTCAAGCAGTTCTGATCAATCCTCATAATTCGGAAGTGTGTGTATGCATGCGTAACAAACAGGGCGATAAGGTAATACTGATAGATTTTTTGTTGCGACAAAACTGTCGGGAGTTTGTATTCCGGAAAATAGCGAAAGCCGTACCCGTAATTACAGCACCGCCTTAATACAACTTGTTCCAAATTTCAAGAGAAGTATTTAGAGAGGAAATATGGCAATGCAGGCAATGCAATGCCTCATGAACCCCGAAGAATTCGTGGTTGCAGCGACCAGCAGTAGAGCAGGACAGTGTCCCGTTTGGAAAGAGGAAATCAGAAAGTACCTTAAAGGGAAAGGATGGCCCCTTTGGAGTGAATTCTGTGAAAATGAGGAAACAGGTCCCGGGAGTACAGGACATACTTGGTGGGAGAACCGGAGCAAGATTCACAAGAAGACCTTAGGAAAAGCTGGCAAGCCGATGGCAATCGTGTCCTGTTTGGCACAATTGCGAGGCACAGAGGAGGTCGTTAGGACACTCCGAAAAGAGATAGAAGGCATACATCGAATGAGCAAGGTCGATGTCAGTGAGGTAGAGAAAGAGAATGTAGAATTAAGGAGGAAGTTAGCAGCAAAGGACGGAGAGGTGGCTGATGCCAAGTTGGCACACCAGTCTTGTCTGGCGCACTTAAGCAGCTTCCAATCCCAGTACGAAAAGGCCTATCAGGACATGCAACGTGCAGTCCTGGTACGAGAGGAAACCGAGAAGCAGGTAGAGGCATTGCAGAGGCAGTGTAGTGGCCTGAAGGCAGCATTAAAAGCACTCCATGCTGCCACCACGGAGCAAAGACAAAGCTCATTAGACCACGCAAAGTGCCGGAAGCAGATTGCAGAACTGCAATCTCTGCTTTCAGTTCAAAAAGGATTCCAGGAAACTTTTGGATCACAGCTAGATGAGGAAGACGGCCCTGATTGGGAAGAATTGAGTGAGACAGCGCAGAGATATGTTCAGGGAACATGTGTGCAGAGAAAGCCCCAGAAGAGAAAAGCACCCCAACCCTCCACAGAGCAAATAGTTCAGGCTCCAATGAACCCAGTCACCAACCACCGCACAGCCACATCGGACAACACGGAATTTCTGTACACCATCCCCTTAACAGTGACCCAATTACGGGATGCGTGCGATAAAATCACACCATTCCTCCCCACCTCAGACCCCCACCACTTCTTTGCCAGAGTAAAGCAGCAGGCTACCATGTATGGCCTGGATGAGCGAGAGCAAGTAAAGCTCACAGTTTTGAGTTTAGACCCTTCGGTCGTAGCAGCCCTTCCCGACCCACAGAATGTAGGAGGAGGCACCCTTGCAGAAATGCACACAGCGATCCTAGACACGATTGGGTATAACAGGCTGACCCCGTAGATGGCCACAATAAGTACAGGCAAAAGAAAACCGAGCACCCCACAGCGTTTGCTGGACGCTTGTGGATCCATTTCGCAGCAGTTTTTGGAGACTTAGACCGCGCCCATTTGTCCCCAGACAACATGGCCAAATGGACCTGCACCCTTATCTCCCATGCCACAGAGGCAGGACAAAAAGCTTGTGCCAATTATGATCCCTCAGAGGAGGCTCATAATGAGAAATGGGTTGTAAAAAGATTGTCCGGCGCCTCGGAGCAATCTGTTCAAAACAAACCCACGAATAAAAATCCCGAAGAACAGCAGGCAGAAGCAGACATACACACAGTTAAGGCACACCAGAACCCCGCTTGGGTAAATGAAGGCAAGAACAGCCCTCCACAAAAGTCACAGGAGTGTTACAACTGTGGACAGTTGGGACACTTTGCAAGAGAATGCAATGTCCCACAAAAGCAACAGAGAGCCCAGCAGACAGGCACTCTAAATAAAACCAGGACAAAGCCAATACATAGCGTTAGCAGCCGTTCAGATCAGACGGACCTGACCGGAACGGACTAACGGTGTTCGGGCTCCCCCAGTTGGGTCTGCGACACCCTTTGGGGTAGGTCTGGCCGACCAGTAGTTGCAGAAAAAATACGGGGACAGCCCATCGAGTTTCTCTGGGACACAGGAGGGTCCCACACCACAATCAATTCCTCCACCATGTTTCAAAAGGACACGTGGCCCACTACAGCCACCATCACCCTCAGCGGCTTTACAGGCCACTCACAGCAGGGACACATCACAGCCCCTGTACCCATTCAAATCAGCAACATCACCACCAAGCACCACATAGTCTTAGTCGATCTACCCCACACAGCAGAACACATTTTAGGCATAGATTTTATGAATTCCCACAACCTGACCTTCGATCCAGTCAACCAGTGTGTCTGGAAAATGGCAAAATCCGCAAGAGCCCCCTCAACGCTCACAATAGGTGAATACGCCAACAAGATTAGCACAGTCGTCGAATTTTGGTTTGACCCGACCACAATTAGCACGGAGAAGCAGGTTAGGGCAGTTCTGCAGAAGCACAGGACAGCATTCGCGACCCACAAACACGACTGTGGCCGGATGACTGGTTCCGTTCAAATCACAGGACCTGACCCTAGACCCCAAAAGCAATACGGATTTCCCCAAGAGGCAGAGGGAGAAATCGCAAAAGTTATCAACAGCTTATTAGAGCAGGGCGTACTCAGATCAGTAGCCTCCACTAATAATGCCCCGATTTGGCCAGTGAGAAAGCCTGATGGATCATGGCGACTGACCATCGATTACCGGGAACTCAACTAAGTCACCCCCGCAGTAGCCCTCACGGTAGCCACAAGTCCCAAGACCATGCTCAAACAGGGACTCAACTCACGATATTTTACGGTTTTGGACGTCAGTAATGGATTCTGGTCCATTCCATTGGCAAAAGCGTGCAATACAAATTTACCTTCACTTTTAAAAACCAACAGTACACGTGGACATGCCTTCAACAAGGATTCCACAACTCCCCCTCCATTTTCCACCGACAGCTGGTTTGTCAAAATTATCTCGACCCGAATGTCTGGTCCAGTATGTGGATGACCTATTACTGCAGACAGACACCAAGGCAGAGCACATCGAGCTTCTGGCCGAACTCCTGGAATTCCTACAGAAAATTGGTTGTAAAGTTAACCCCAGAAAGGCTCAGATTTTGGAAAACAAGGTGATATATTTGGGTACAATTATCACACATGGTAAACGCGAGATCGAGCATAAAAGGAATGGCTCGATTGCAAAATTGCCCCTTCCCCAGATTTTTTCAGCCCTCCGGTCGTTGTTAGGACTGGTTGGCTACTGCCGAAACCACATTGACGGTTTTGCCAGCAAGGCAGCACCCCTCTCGGAACTCCTAAAGAAAGGAGCCCCCTGGAATGGCTTCCGCAGCATACGGATGCTGTGGACTCTTTGAAAAGAGCACTCATAGCAGCCCCCGCACTACAAGTTCCAGACCCGCTTTCCCCCTATGCAATAGAGGTAGCAAGCACAGACCGCGCCCTTTCAGCCATGCTCCTCCAGGAAAGGCACGAACAGTTAAGGCCCGTGGCTTATGCCTCCAGAGTTTTAGATGCTGTGGAGCAGGGATTTTCAGCCTGCGAAAGGCACCTGCTTGCAGTTTTCTGGGCAGTTCAGTATTTTTCTTACATAACTGGACTAAACCCCATCACAATCCTGACGGAACACACCCCCACCCAACTTTTACTGGACGGACGACTTAAAGACGGTACAGTCAGTCAAATAAGAGCAGCCAGATGGACCCTTCTTTTGCAGGGATGGGACATCACTGTTAAAAGGACCAAGACCCATACATTCTTAGCAGATAACCTACAGTACCCAGGCACTCCCCACGAATGTGAAATCATCTCACCGCACCACAACACAGGCCCCTTTATTGCGAAAACGCCCCCCAGAAAGATAGGTAGCCCACCCAGAGCCCCAAGCACACAGACACGTGCGAACCCATAAGAATATATGTGGATGGATCTTCCACAATATTAGAAGGGAAGCACATAACAGGATGCGGCATTTATGTCGAGGAAGCGCAGGGACACGCCCTAGAAGAAATCACAATAAAACTTCCAAGACACTTAGGCGCACAGGCAGCAGAACTAGCAGCCATGGCGTACATTGTAGAACACCCAGATTCCTTCCCCAGCCCAGCAGACATATACTCGGACAGCCTCTACGTCTGCAACAGCCTTACAGAATTCCTACCCCTGTGGAAAGCAAGAAGATTTGTTTCCGCAGACGGAAAACCCCTCCCCTCAGCCCCATTGCTCCGTCACATTTTAGAAAAAGCACAGGGCAGGACTTATGGAATAGTTAAAGTTCGTAGTCACCACCGTTCCTCCCCCCCTGGAAATGTAAAAGCCGACGCACTGGCTAAGGCAGGTTCCAGGCATGGATATTTTTGGACAACCCCCGAAAGCGCACCAGTGAATGCAGTTCAGGTCTCGCAGACTAATATCGAGGATTTAGTGCAGGCCCAGAAGCAGGATAACAATCTCAGGGAGATTTTGAAAGGAAAATTTACGGCACCTTACGATAGATTTAAAAATGCTCTGACCACACATGACGGTGTGGTGTTAAAAGACACCCTTTATGTGGTTCCTGAACAGGACAGGAATCAGCTCATTTGTTTGTTTCATGAAGGTCATGGATATCAGGGAATTGATCCCACTACAGCCCACCTCAGGCAGCTCTGTTGGTGGCCCAGTTTAAAAGAAGACGTAACGCACTACGTTGAGAATTGCCTTATCTGTGCCCAGAACAATCCGGACAGATACGCCAAGAAAGCTCAACTTAGTCACACCCGCCCCGTTAATGGCCCCTGGACTAACCTCCAGATCGATTTTATAGGACCATTGCCCCCTTGCAGGAATGGTTATAAGTATGTACTCGTTGTGATAGACACGTTTACAAAATGGGTAGAGGCATTCCCATCCAGAACAAACACGGCAAAGACCACAGCCAAGATCTTAACCCACCACATCTTTACGAGATGGGGACTCCCCTGCAGCATTGAATCCGACCAAGGTTCCCATTTTACGGGACGTGTCATGAAGAACGTCCTCACGATATTTGGCATTACCCAAAAATTCCACATCTCATACCACCCCCAGTCGAGTGGTATCGTGGAGCGCATGAATCGGACCCTAAACGTTACCCTCCGAAAAATGGTCCAGCAAAACAACACCACTTGGGATTCAGTCCTCCCTTTTGCGCTGATGTTTTTGCGAAATACAGTTTCAACATCCACAGGTTACACCCCACACACCCTCATGACCGGACGCCCCATGAAAGGCACAGAATTTTTATTGGGATTAGATTTGACCAGCCCCGAAGTGACGGCCCTCACACACGATGACCAGACCCCCGAAGTGACGGCCCTCACACATGAGAAAGCAGTAGAACAACTGGTACAGAATGTTAAAACGGCTCAGCTAGCAGCCGCGGTACGATTAGGCACACAAAAGAAACAGAACAAGGCCTGTTTCGATAAGGCAGTACATGCGGCTGAGTTCAGTATAGGACAGTAAGTCATGCTCTCCATATAGAACCCCAGCACATTCTTGTCACCTAAATATTCGGGTCCGTACTCCATTGCAGACAAAGTAAGCCCTTCCGTCTACAAAATAAAGTTCCCCAACGGAAAGACTGCGTGGTTCCATATTAACCAGCTTAAGGCATATGGACCACAGACCAACCACGCACATCACGTCATGCTCGACGCAGCAGACCATGCCTCGCCCACAGCCAACGTAACCCTACCCTCCCCCAACACGTCCAACCCAGCCACAGACTGAACCCAGATTCCACCCCCGAGCTCTACACTCCGCCCCGGAACGCCCACAGACTGCAGCAGCAGCGACAGCGACTGTGACACAGACAATAGCCACCGCACGCCACCCTACTATCCCCATACATCAGGCCCCACACCCAGCGAATCTGAACACGATTTGAGTGATCCCTTCATGATCACTTTCCGAAACAAACCCCACCACCGACCACCGACCTACAATGACGACCCCGACTCCATTCCAACATAATTGGACACATCCTTTTGGCACCGAGATAACTCATTCAGACTCATCCGGAATGACGAGAGCGATCCCAAATCACACCATGCAGCCCTATCCGCCCTGATACACTCGAGAGTTTGGCATCCGGGAGAAGATGACGAATTTGAGTCTGACTCCCCAAGCGAGAACCCCTTTGCGACCCTGTTCGCAACCGATAACTGAGGTGTCCAGATGATGTTTTAAAAAGGAACCGCTTGGGAGAAAACGGTGTCCTTTCTGATGGAACCTGCAGCATGTTTAATGTTGTTTGTAATGGTATTGTTAAATGTTGTTTGTGAGATCGAAAAAAAATTTCACAGCCCCACGCCACCACCCTTCTGACGCCCACTGGCAGTCAGAGAAACTAATTTGTCCCAGACGCTAGTTCAGAGGAACTAGTTTGCCCACAGAGACTTGTTAATGTCCCAGACGCCAGTTCAGAGGAACTCGTCTGTCGACAGAAAAACAGACCCCCGTACATAACTGCCCTTCTGGTTCGAAGGTAGAACCAATACGGCAGCCCCCCCACGATGACTACATTTCTTGCCCGTTCTTGTCGGTTGCTCAGGCAGTGGAGAAACGGCATTGGGACCCGCCCTGCCTGGGAACCCCCCTCTGGTCAGCTACGCTCGGGTAGAGAACACACGGCATTGGTCGCCGTCCTACCCGGGGATTCCATCCAAATCTTACCCGTCGCGGCCCATACGCACCTCATTTTGGCACTTTTGGTTCAAAAAGTTTTGTTTGTTTTCAGGCGACCCTTAGGTTGCCATCCCTATGCTATTTACATCCTCAAACATTTGGATGGTAAATCGCACAGCCTGCGAGATGGCTCACATGTTTCAGTATTTTTAAGTGCGTCTTGTCCTGAATATTCGGTTTTTTTAAAAAAATGAGGGAGTCACACATGGTGACAAATTGTAAAGGGAGAATTGGCACTGAAGGACAGGTCACAATCTTAGGCCATACTGTTGGACAAGGTCAAATGGCCCCATGGAACATGAAAATGAAAGCTATTGAGGAGTCCCCAATACCATCAATGAGAAAAGAAGAAAAGTTCTGGGATTTCTGGGCATGAGTGGATTCTACAGAAAATGTGTGCAAAATCTCAGCAGTGTGGTGGTCCCACTGACTTAGACATAGAATATACGGTGCAGAAGGAGGCCATTCGGCCCATCGAGTCTGCACCGACCCACTTAAACCCTCACTTCCACCCTATCCCCGTAACCCAATAACCCCTCCTATCCTTTTTTTTTTGGATACTAAGTGCAATTTATCATGGCCAATCCACCTAATCTGCACATCTTTGGACTGTGGGAGGAAACCGGAGCACCCGGAGGAAACCCACGCAGACACAGGGAGAACTTGCAGACTCCGCACAGACAGTGACCCAGTGGGGAATTGAACCTGGGACCCTGGCGCTGTGAAGCCACAGTGCTATCCACTTGTGCTACCGTGCTGCCCACTGATTTTTAAAAAAGAACTGGAAATGTAATTGGACAGCAGAGTGTCAGGAGGCATTTGATAATCTGAAAACTGTTAACCCCAGCATCAGTTTTGGCGACATTGAATTATGAGAAGCAATTTAAGGTGGCCATTGTTGCAAGTGATGTGGGTGTGGTGCTGTATTATTACAAGGAAATGAGAAAGGTGAAGAAAGACCTGTTGGTTAATTTTCTAGAAAACTAAATATTCATCGAAAGAAGTATTCAACCATTGAGAAGGAGTCTTTGAGTTTGGTAATGGTGTGGCAATATTTTGACATTTATATAGATCATGATCTATTGAAATTTCTGGAGAAGTTTAAAAAACAAAATGCAAGACTGATTAGATGAAGTTTATTGCTCCAACCATTTAACTTGAAAATTACACATGCAGAAGGAAGAGAAATCTTGACTGCCGATGTTTTATCATGACTTTGAGATGTATGAAGAATGGTACGATCAAAGTTGGGAAAGAAAGACTGAAATAGACTATACTGATGTTTCAATTTACATCCATAAATATGGCGAGATATGTATTATGTAGTGTAATAGTAGTGTTTAGTAATGAGTAGTTTTTAAAGTTGAAAAGGCTTTGGAAAATAAAACCATCTTCTCTTATTGCTGGTTCTTTTTTGAGGAGGGAGCTGAAATTAATGTCGAAATTGATATATATATATGTATGATAATTTATATTCTGTTGCAGTAGTGTTACTAAAACCCCTTGTTTAAAATACATATTAAAACCGTAATTTAATAGTCGTTAAAGGTGAGGTAATCATTCATTCCAACCACTCACTTGGTTACAGATAAAAGGATAATGGAACTTTGTTTATATTTTGGATGGTTCCCTGGAGAGTAGAAAATTTATGAGGGAGTGGTGTTTAGTGCTAGCTAAGCAGGTCATTGAACCCGGCGGGATGTTATTAATGGGAGGAGCCAGGTCTGTCTGTAGTTTTGAAGTCTGTTATAGGATTTTAAGTTGAACAGCACTTTTTAAAAATGCTGATAGGTTGAACCAATGTGTACTGGATCTGCTCTTTAAAGGATCTCTCTCCAAAAGTCTCTACATTGATAAACAAATAACCCGTTTTGTTAACTTTATTTAGAAGTAGCATTTGGACTGTATTGGGTTGCTTAATTCAAATTAGTGGCAGGTGTAGATGATGAGTTAAAGTTGTTCCTTTTATTTAAGAACTGTTTAACTGATAATTGTAAAGCTATTTCTTTGGTGTTAATGTGATTAATGCTGTTTAAATTCAAGCTTGTTTTAAGATAAAGATAACTATTGGTCAGAGCCATCACTCCTGCGGTCAAGTATCCTTCACATTTGACTTCATCCTCCTCCTCATAAGACACAAATTGTAAACAATTGTGGCATCTCATTTCAAGTTTACCTTTGCAATTTGGGCAGTGTGGCACTTACCATCTGGCATGCCCTAACAAGTAACATTTAAGAATTCTACAGGGGGTATTTTTCACCCACATTCACCATAAACTCAAACGGGGTCTGCACGGTGGCGCAGTGGGTTAGCACTGCGGCCTCACGACTCTGAGGTCCCAGGTTCGATCCCGGCTCTGGGTCACTGCCCGTGTGGAGTTTGCACATTCTCCCCGTGTTTGCGTGGGTTTCACCCCCACAACCCAAATTGTGCAAGCTAGGTGCATTGGCCACGCTAAATTGCCCCTTAATTAGAAAAAATGAATTGGGTACGCTAATTTTTAAAAAAATAAATAAATAAACTCAAACAGTGGTGTGGGTACAAAATCCCACAAAAGTCCGGAAATGGTATTCTCTCCGGTTACATCTTGTTTCCCAATTTTCAATGCCGCTTGCCAGTGATGTGATGAGGTTCCTGTTTTGTTATACTCTTGTTGTAGCATAAGCTGCTTCCTTGATGTGCACTCTGACAAAGGAAGGGTCAGACTTGGAGATAGCTTAACACATTTATTAAACTATCAACAATTCTCCTACTTGGATTCGATTCTACTGTTAATCTTGTTATAGCTACTCAGACTGACAAACCAGTCTGCTACAATCCAGGTGGTGGGTATGATGTGTTGAATCAACCCTGTGTACACACTGAGTGTCTCCACTGGAAAGAGGAAGATCATGTGTGCTGTGTCCTTTTTATATGGTTTGGTGTAATCCCCTCCTGTGGTAGTGTCACCTCTGTGTGTATCGTGAATGCCCATTGGTCTGTCCTATCTTACTGACCTATTGGTTGAATGTCTGTGTCATGCCTTTGGTGCTCCCTCTAGTGTCTAGCGAGTCTACGTGTATTTACATTAACCCCATGTGTATTTACAGTGATGCATATCACCACAGTTCCCACCCACAAAGGGTGGTTACCTCATTTCCACGTATTTCAATATATGATCATGTATTACAGGACTTCCCAGCCATATGAGTTCCTCTCATGAATATTCATACACATTGTTAAGGTTTATAACAACTACATAAGAACGGAAATCAGTCAAGGAGAACCTGCCAGATAAGCCATGTTACGAATAGCCCCTGGGGAAGATGGTCATGCCCGGGCACTGCTAACCTATGGCATGGAGCTGTGCTGGGGGGATCCTCTGGGGAGCTGGGGGGATCCTCTGGGGAGTCCTATTGGGTTGGGGGTTCCACTTATGTGTGGTTGGGGAGGACCAATGCCTGTGAAGGGGAGGGGGTGGGGGGGGGGGGGGGGGGGGGGGAATGCCTGTGAAGGGCTTGTGCCAGAGATGGGAGGGCTATCTGACAGACTAATCAAGCAACAGCCTGACATAGTCATACTCACAGAGTCATACTCACAGAATCATACAGACATCACTATCATATTCCTGGGTATGTCCTGTCTCACCGGCAGGACAAACCCAGCAGAGGTGGTAGTGGACAGTGATGTACAGTCAGGAGGGTTGCCTTGGGAGCCCTCAACATCGATTCTGGACCCCATAAGGTCTCATGGCTTCAGGTTAAACATGGGCAAGGAAGCCTCCTGCTGATTGCCACCATTAGCTGATGAATCAGTACTCCTCCATGTTGAACACCATTTGGAGGAAGCATTGAGGGTGGAAAGAGTGCAGAATATGCTCTGCGTGGGGGGCTTCATATCCATCACCAAGAGTGGCTCGGTAGTACACCCACAGACCGAGATGGCCGGGTCCTAATGGACATAGCTGATTGACTGGGACTGCAACAGGTGGTGAGGTAACCAAGAAGAGGGAAAATCATCCTCACCAACCTGCCTGCCGCAGATGCATCTGTCCATGACAGTATCGGTAGAAGTGACCATCGCACAGTCCCGCCTTCACATTGAGGATACCCTCCATCGTGTTGTGTGGCACTACCACAGTGCTAATTGGGAGAGACTTCGAACAGATTTAGTAACTCAAGACTGGGCATCTACGAGGTGCTGCGGGCCACCAGCAGCAGAATTGTATTCAACCACAACCTGCAACCTCATGGCCCAGCATATCCCCCCCTCTACCATCACTACCAAGCCAGGGGATCAACTCTGATTCATGAAGAGAGCAGGAGAGCATGACAGAAGCAACACCAGGCATACCAAAAAATGAGGTGCCAACCTGGTGAACCTACAACATAGGACTACTTGTGTACCAAACAGCGACAAGTAATAGACAGAGCTAAGCGATTCCACAACGAACACACCAAATCTAAGGTCTGCAGTCCTGCCACATCCAGCTGTGAATGGTGGTGGTCAATTAAACAACTCACTGGAGGAGGAGGCTCCACAAATATCCCCATCCTCAATGATGGAGGAGCCCAGCACATATGTGCAAAAGATGAAGCTGAGGCATTCACAACAATTTTCAGCCAGAAGTGCCGAGTGGAAGATTCATCTCGGTCCCCTCCAGAGGTCCCCAGCATCACAGATGTCAGTCTTCAGCCAATACGATTCACTCCACGCGATATCAAGAAACAGCTGAAGGCACTGGAGTGCAAAGGCTATGGGCCCTGACAATATTCCAGCAACAGTACTAACAACTTGTGCTCGAGAACTTGCTGCACCCTTTGCCAATCTGTTCCAGTACAGCTACAACACTAGCATTTACCTGGCAATGTGGAAATTTGCTCAAGTGTGTCCAACACCAAAGAAACAGGACAAATCCAACCCAGTCAATTACTGCCCTATCGGCCTATCATTGATCAGAAACTGAACTGGGCTAGCCACATTAATACTGTACCTACCAGAGCAGGTCAAAGGCTAGGAATCCTACGGCGAGTAACTCATCTTCTGACCCCCCCAAAGACTGTCTACCATCCACATGGCACAAACCAGGAGTGTAATGGAATACTCTCCACTTGCCTGGATGAGTGCAGCTCCAACAACACTCAAGAAGCTTGACACAATCCAGGATAAAGCAGCCATTGATTGCTCCTCCTTCCACAAACATTCAAACCCTCCACCACCGACGAACAGTGTCAGCCATGTGCACTATCAAGATGCACTGCAGGAACTTGCCAAGGTTCCTTAGACAGCACCTTCCAAACCCACGACCACTACCATCTAGAAGGACAGAGCGGCAGATATCTGGGAACCCCACCACCTGGAAGTTCCCCTCCAAGTCACTCACCGCCCTGACTTGGAACGCCAAACTTCGCTGTCACTGGGGAAAAATCCTGGAGATGGTGATCTGATCTTGGTCGAGCCGGCCTTCCCGGCGCCAGAGTAAACCATACCTCCAGATTTTCTGTGCACCAAGTGCCAGAACATCTGGTCTGAAAACCCAGCTGGTGAGATACATGCCAGTTTTCAGTCTGAACCTGACTTTCTGGGCAGGATTCTCCTGCCTCCCAGCTGCATGTTTCCCAGCAATGGGAGGCGGCGAACTGTTTGCTGGCGGTGGGACTCTCAGAGTCTGGTGTCTTCCCCTCCCCCCTCCCTTTGAATGGCACCATTTGTGGGGGGGGGGGAAGGGGTGGAGGGTCGCTTGTCTGGAGGCCCTCCACCGCTGGAGCCCCGTCCGTGCCATCCCCCCTTTCCGCAACGTCCAGCCCTGGGATCATGGCTGGGGTGAAGTTCCACTGACACTGGTGTGCCCGCGCCTCTGCTGCCACCCTCTGGTGCCACCCTCTGGGGCACTTGCAGTAACATTGCTGGGCCCGGATGCTGCTGGGTGACGACAGGGTAGAGTGGGATTTAGCATCTGTGCTGGTGGTCAAGAGCACAGAGCTCTTGTGGAGCACAGGGCCAGGGGTACACGGTCTGACCATGGTTACACCCACTCTGATGTGGCTTTGGTCATCTTAAGGATGGTAAAGGCGAGGAGAGGGGGGCGGTTAGGATGATGTGCACACTCCCAGCCAGAAGGATGTGAAGTGTTGGGTACTCTGAGACACAGACAAACCAACACGGTTGCGAATGGTACAACGCAGTTTTATTTCATTTAACTATTGACATAGTAAATTCTGGTACTCAGCACATGGTGACTGTCTGAGTGGCTGGCAATGAGGTCTGTGCCCTGAGCCGTCTCCTGCTGGACTGCTCAGGAAGTGTTGTGTTCCTTGTTTTGTACTGTGTATGCTCTTGTCTGTGATTGGCTGTCGTGTTGTGTGTGCTAATTGGTCCGTTGATCTGTCCATCATTATGTATGTATGTATGTGCTGTGATGTTCACTTGAATATCATGACAGGATGTAAAGGTGCGGGGGTTGGGGGGGGGGGGGCGGGGAATGGAGGGGTAAAGATAGGTACAAGGAGAGAGGTAAAAGGAGCACAGGGGGTAGTGTGGC
Organism: Scyliorhinus torazame; assembly: GCF_047496885.1. NCBI lineage: Eukaryota > Metazoa > Chordata > Chondrichthyes > Carcharhiniformes > Scyliorhinidae > Scyliorhinus > Scyliorhinus torazame. Next base: position 119,491,775 of record NC_092710.1, on the reverse strand, counting down.
ACCACACCCAGTGCCACTAAGGAGGCACTGGCGTGGCTAATCCCCAACCGGTGGATGAGAGGACAAGTGGGGGGCTGGGTCCCGGGAGGGAACCAGCAAAAAGGTCCAGGCCAGGCCCAGCTCCCTCCCCCACCGCAGATGTTGACACGTTCGGGGCAGTATCTTCATCCCTGGAGGGGCCCAACAAAGTTCCTCCTGGAGTCTCACCCCCATCTCTAGAGCTGAGTTGGGAGGACAGATAGTGAGGCAAGGTCTTCAGCCCTGAAAGCACCCAGCAGCACAAGGTCTTTTAGTCCCATTCCCACCTCGGGTGGGAGGACAGAGAGCGGGGCAGATGTCTTCAGCCCTAGAGTGGGGCCCAGCAGCAGAAGGTAGACAGGCAGGCTGGAGGGGAGGCAGCCCTTCCCACTATCCCCTCCTTCAGGCAGCAAGGCCTGCCTCACCTTCTCCTCCCTCGCTCTCTCTATTCCAGGCAGGTAGATGTTGTGTCCAGAGGAAAACAGCAAGGAGACGAACAGCAGACAGCAATTCAAACCAGCAGGCCGCAGGGTTAGCAACAGGGACACCAAAAGAGCTGAACAGGTTGAATCAATAAGGAAACAAGAGTAGAGAGCAACTACTTTATTACCAGAGGCCCAGGACAAGAGTGCAGTGTAGTTACTCTACTACAAGGAGCCACCTTGCAGTTCATGGCCCTCTGGTTTTATACAGGATGTAGAAGGGGGTGCCCGGCCCCTCAGTGAGGAAGTGCATCTCCACCAGTCTTATAAGTGTCCCATGACCTGCTTAACCCCAGGTTATGACAGAGAATATTCCTTAAAGAATGGCCTGAGTTCCCCGTGAAGTTCAAAGGAAATAAAGCCTGAGTTTACTCAGGCAGACTGTAATAATCTCACAGGGAGGCAAAAGCTCCATCTGGTGGTTGAAACGCAGAAGTGCACCAATCTGATCATCCTCTGTACAGCACCATCTGGTGCTGGCGATAAGAACTGCACTGATCTGAACACTCTGGACCTAGCTCCATCTGGTGGCCGAAGAGCAGAATCGCGCCAACCTGTAATTCTTCGGTGAACCGCCATCTGGTGGTCAAAGAGTTACACAAACCTGAACCTCTTTAGTCACTCTATTTTCCATAGGCTGCAACCACACCAGGGTGTGTCGAAGGTGTAGGAAAGAACCAGGAGGCATTCTGTTAACCACCCCTGGTGTGGACCTCAAACCTTTTGAACCACCAGAGCCATCTCTGCTTCGACAAAAACCCCAGAGCCTGGTTCAGTTGGAAACTGAGGAGCGATGCATGTTGGACATGTTGCAAAAACACGCAACCCTGTTGTGGTCCATGAAGCACAGAGGAAAGTCTGGGAAGTCAGCAACCATGTCAGAGGGAAGCGAATCGGTGCTGGTCGGCCTGCACTTGTCCAAACTGTTGACTACTTGCATTTACAGAGACATTTAAAACCCAGAGTTATATGTCAGAATCATTATCGCAATCATTTATTTTAAAGACTGTATACGTATTTATTGGAGACAATAATGTGAGTGCAAGTATTTTATCGTGTGGTAAAAGTAAAATTGGCATTAGTGCTGAAGCTGTGCAGGGGATTATACTGTGGCTAATTTAGAAAGGTGTGTGTGGGTGTTGTGTGGCTTGCATACCTCACATGTACTGATGTTTTATTCCTTTGGGGGAGGGGGGAAGGTATGTTTGGATATTGTTGTAAAACATTTTGTCTGCCTTGTATCTCCCTTTTTATCCCTGTCCTGGTGCCTGCATGAATCTACAGTCTTCTGGTTAGCTGCTATAACATTATTGCACCCTTTGGGATTTCTGTTAAACTACAGACTTTAGGCAGAGCTGGAACCCCCCTACCCTTTTGGTGAGGTCACAAAGTCCCCTCTAGGTTCTGTGATGTCTGTTGATAGACTTGGCAAGCAACCAATCGGTTGAGATGGTAAGATTTTAGAGTCCATTATTCAAGATGAGATTGCGGAGTACTTGGAAGTGCATGATAAAATAGGACTGAGTCAGCGCAGCTTCGTCAACGGGATGTCATGTCTGACAAATCTGTTAGAGTTCTTTGAGGAAATAACAAGGAAGTTAGACAAAGGAGAACTAGTGGACATGATTTATTTAGATTTCCAGAAGGCCTTTGACAAGGTGCAGCATATGACATTGTTAAACAAGTTAAGAGTCCATGGTGTTAAGGGTAAGATCCTGGCTTGGATAGAGGACTCACTGACTAGCAGAAGGCAAAAGGCAGAGAGTGGGGACAAAGGGGCCTTTTTCAGAATGGCAGCTGGTGACTAGTGGTGTGCCTCAGGGGTCTGTGCTGGGACCACAACTTTTCACAATATACATTAATGATCTGGAAGAAAGAACTGAAGGCACTGTTGCTAAGTTTGCAGATGATACAAAGATCTGCAGAGGGAGTATTGAGGAAGCAGGCGGGCCGCAGAAGGACTTGGACAGGCTAGGAGAGTGGGCAAAGAAGTGGCAGATGGAGTACAATGTACAAAAGTGTGAGGTTATGCATTTTGGAAGGAGAAATGGAGGCATAAACTATTTTCTAAACGGGGAAATGCTTAGGAAATCAGAAGCACAAAGGGATTTGGGAGTCCTTGTTTACGATTCTCTTAAGATTAATGTGCAGGTTCAGTCAGCAGTTGGGAAGGCAAATGCAATGTTTGCATTCATGTTGAGAGGGCTAGAATACAAGAAGCGATGTACTTCTGAGACTATTATAGGCTCTGGTCAGACCCCATTTGGAGTATTGTGAGCTGTTTTGCGCCCAGTATCTAAGGAAGGATGCACTGGCCTTGGAAAGGGTCCAGAGGAGGTTCACAAGAATGATCCCTGGAATGAACAGCTTGTCGTATGATAATAATAATAATCTTTATTGCCACAAGTAGGTTTACATTAACACTGCAATGAAGTTACTGTGAAAAGCCCCTAGTCGCCACATTCCAGCGCCTGTTCGGGTACACAGAGGGAGAATTCAGAATGTCCAAATTACCCAACAGCATGTCTTTGGACTGTGGGAGGAACACAGAGCACCCGGAGGAAACCCACACAGACACGGGGAGAATGTGCATATTCCGCACAGACAGTGACCCAAGCCGGGAATCGAACCTGGGACCCTGGCGCTGTGAATACATAACCACTATACCACCGTGTTGGCACACAGGCTGGTTTAGCATAGTGAGCTAAATCGCTGGCTTGTAATACAGAACAATGCCAGCAGCGCAGGTTCAATTCCCGTACCAGCCTCTCTGAACAGGTGCCGGAATGTGGCAACTAGGGGCTTTTCATTGAAGCCTACTCATGACAATAAGCGATTATTATTATTGAGGAGCAATTGAGGACTCTGGGACTGTACTCACTGGAGTTTAGAAGGATGAGGGGGTATCCTATTGTAACTTTCAGGATACTGCGAGGCCTGGATAGTGTGGACGTGGAGAAGAGGTTTCCACTTTTTTTTAAAATTAGAAGCAGAGGGCAAAATCTCAGATTTAAGGACGATCCTTTAAAACAGAGATGAGGAGGAATTTCTTCAGCTAGAGGGTGGTGAATCTGTGGAACTCTTTGCCGCAGAAGGCTGTGGAGGCCAAATCACTGAGTGTCTTTAAGAGAGAGATAGGTAGATTCCTGATTAATAAGGCGGTCAGGGGTTATGGGGAGAAGGCAGGAGAATGGGGATGAGAAAAATATCAGCCATGATTGGCGGAGCAGACTCGTTGGGCCGAGTGACCTAATTCTGCTCCTATGTTTTATGGTCTTATGGGGTCTCTATTATCCTCAGCCAGCTCCTATCGTAGTCTGTGGTTCGTGAAGCAAGTCAGAAACCTTCAGGAAAGATGGCAGGTCTTCTGAAGAATGTCATCTTTTGTTCAGTTCTGTGAGGAAAGCCAGAGAATCTCTCCCCTTTCTCTCTGTCAGACGATTTTAAGAGGCATTTTAGCCAAATCCGAGAAGACGTTCTGGTTTAAAGGGGCACAGACGGCCATCAGAACTGGGAAAGAGATCTTGAATGTGAAAGTGCAAGCTGGTTTCTACAGGTCAGTAATCTTTGAACTGTGTGTGTCAGGGGCTGGGAAGAGCTCAAAATTGTAGCTTAAACTGAAAATATTCCTAAAAGAACGACCAGATTACCGGTGTAGAGTTCAGATAAAGGAAATAAAACCTGCACATACTCAGGCAGACTGTGATGATCTCACAGGGAAGCGAAACCTCCATCTAGTGATAGAAAGGCAGAAGTGCACTGACCTGAGCATCCGGTGTACAGCACCACCTGGTGGCCGGTGGTAAGAACTGGTCGGTGATTCACCCGAGGAAGGAGCAGTGCTCCGAAAGCTAGTGATTTGAAACAAACCTATGGACTTCAACCTGGTGTTGTGAGACTTCTTACAGTGATAAGAACTGCATAGGTCTGAACAACCTGGACCTAGCTCCATCTGGTGGCCGAAGAGCGGAATCGCACCAGCCTGGAATTCTTAGGTGAACCGCCATCTTGTGGTCGAAGGACGGAATTGCAGCAACCTGAACCTCTTTGAGTAACTCTTCGTCAAAGCGAATCATCCAGACCCAAGTCATCTAGACTCAAAATTTCAAGTCATCCCAACTTGAAATGTTAGCTCCCTTTTCTCTCCACAGATGCTGTCAGACCGGCTGATATTGTCCAGTATTTTCTGTTTTTGTTTAAGATTCCAGCATCTGCAGTAATTTGCTTCTATGTCTTGAGTAACTTTATTTCCCAGAGGCTTCAGCCATACCAGTTGAGACAAAACTCTAACCTCACCTTTAATCCCCATTATTTTATCCAGGACAACCCTTACCTTGTGTCTGTCTTATGTGTCTGGGTAGAGGGTGGGACAGGGTTGTGGGATTAGGTAGACCCATTGTTCTTTTACTACTTTATATATATTCCCCTTTTCCTCGTGTTATTAATACACAGTTTGTTAATGTTTCACTCATAAATCTGGAGTCTGCAACTCATTGGAGCAGTCAAGGGTTAAAGGTCTTCAAAAACACAGCTTATTGGTTATTTCCCTTATGTTGGGACTCCAGGGTCTGTGGAGTTGGAATTGACCGCACACTCACCTCAGGTGTCTTAACATAATTCTGGGAGTCTTTCCTGTCCAGACAAAGGCAGAGATTAATCCATCAACCCTAGCTAGAAAAAGATTTAGAGGTAGATTGGAAGATGAATAGAAACCACGGTAAAACTGTGTATACTCTACCCGCCAAGGTTAGTGGGAGGCCACCCCACCTCTTCACGTCCCCCTTTTCCTCTTCCACCAGACCAGTCAAGTTCAGCTTATGTAACAGTGTCCAATCATGCGCCACCTGAATCACTAAATACCTAAACCGCATCTTGGCAAATTTAAAAGGTAGCCTCCCCAGTGTGGGGGCGCGGGTAGCACAGTGGTTAGCACAGTTGCTTCACAGCTCCAGGGCCCCAGGTTTGGGTCACTGTCTGAGCGGAATTTGCACTTTCTCCCCGTGTCCGCGTGGGTTTCCTCCGGGTGCTCCGGTTTCCTCCCACAGTCCAAAGATGTGCGGGTTAGGCGGATTGGCCATGATAAATTGCCCTTAGTGTCCAAAAAGTTTAGGTGGGGTTACTGGGTTACAGGGATAGGGTGGAGGTGTGGGCTTGGGTAGGGTGCTCGTTCCAAGGGCCGGTGCAGACACGATGGGCCGAATGGCCACCTTCTGCACTGTAAATTCTATGCTCTGTCCTCTTCCCCGGGGAAGTTACTGGAAAGATATCGCTCTTGCTCATATTCAATCTATATGAAAATTATCCAAATTTCTTCAACAATTCCATAATTTCTCATTTCCCATACGTACAACAAGAAATTGTCCATATAAAGGGACACTCTATGTTCATTACCCGCCCCCCCCCCCCCATATACCCCCCCCCCCCAACCCCCGCCTCATTCCCCTGCCGATCTAAGCACAAAAAACAAGGGTTCAATTGCAGCCCGTCTCGTCCCTCTGTGTAGTCGGAAATATCCTGCGCTCACAGCACTGGTCCGGACACTAGCTATGGGGACATTATATAGCAGTTTCACCCAGGAAATAAAATTAGGACCAAACCCAAATTTCCCAAGGACCTAGAAGAGGTAGCTCCACTCCACACAGTCAAAGCCCTTCTCCACATCCATAGAGATGATTACCTGCTCCATAGAGGGCGACATGACCATGTTCAAAAGCCTCCTCTTGTTGGAGGACAACTGGTGCCCCCTGACAAATCCTTTCTGGTCCTCAGAGATCACTTCTGGTAAGCACTCCGCCAAACGTTGTGCCAGAACCTTAGCTAGTATTTAGCCTCAGTTTTTAAATAGTGAAATATGCCTATAAGCCCACACTCAAGGGGATCTTTGTCCTTTTTCAGGATTAGAGAAATTGAGGCCTGCATCACCATGGTCGGCAGCACCCCTCTCCAGCAGAGAGTCGTTGACATTCCCCGTAAGTGCGGCACCAACAAGACGGCAAACAGTGCCTTCCCCGATTGCATGGAACCAATACAGTCTATAACCCTCCAACCCTAATGGTGCCTTCAGCCCTTCCCTCTTCACCCTTTCCACCACTGGGACGGCGAAGCTGGCTCTCCGCATTCCAGTCGATTCAAGCTCAAACATCATTTGTAGCCTCTTTCTCTCTACCAATAACTCTGCCATAGGGGTCGTGGAGTACTGCTGGCCTGCATCACTGGGTCTGCTGCACTCTGCGCTGCCACCCCAGGGGTCCGCCCCTCGGCCATACTTCCAGCTTCCACACCGCTCACTACTGGCTTCTTGTTCCTGCCCTTTCGCACCCTTCTGAGCCTTTTGTCCAGAAACCAATGCGAGGAAACCGTGCCCAGCTGCCTCAGCCAACAAATCTTCTGATTAAAATCGAAGAAAAGTCCGGGGGAAAGGTCCAAAACCCCAACCAGAGCGGGAGCCACCAAATTGCAACCTACTCCTCCATAGTCGCCACCGGAAGTTCAAACGAAGTGAAGTGGTGGGACTATTGGTGAATGGGGAATTGGGGTGTTGGTCCCCACTCAGATGAGTCAATCATAGACAGCCCAACTTGAAATGCCTGTGTTGCTGGGCACCTCCCTCCCTCCTCAGCTCCCTTCCAGTTGTTTAATGACAAGGGCGGTGCTCTCTGGTGGAAGGCTGTACAGAAGGCGGCAGGTTATGTTAATTAGGGCACTCTGGCGAATACAGCAGGCCTCCTCCAATTTGATCCAAACAAGGGAAATGCTGTTTAAGCATCCCAACAGTCCGTTTGATCACAATTCATGTGGTAGGTGCCCACATGTGTGTAGGTTGTGCACTGGAGTCACCAGCCATGTAATCAGTGGATAGCCCACGTTGCACAGTAGCTACCTGATGTGTTGGTTGTTCTGGATCACAAACAGGTCACCAACACTTGAAGTGGTGCAACTCTTTTTTATTATAAGGTTAACTATATTAACATACTTGAACTGTGGGTAAATGCAATACCAGCTTTAACTGTTGACCCTTGCCTAGTCCTAACCAGGTGATGCACTCAGCACCTGGTGAATGTCTGTGTTGCAGGCTGTGAGCTCTGTGCTCCGAGCTGGCTGCTCCTAGAATGAGCGGGAACTCTCCTGTCCCCTGTCTTTATAGTGCGTGTGCTCTCACTGGTGATTGGCTGCGGTGTTGTGTATGCTGATTGGTCCCACTGCATGTCCATCAGTGTGTGTGTGTGTCTGCACCATGATATACTGGTGTATATTATGACACCACCCTCTGATTTGTCATGGTGGCTCAAATGCAGATGGTACAAGACTGTCACAGAATGAAAGTATCATAATAGGCTATGTATGGTCACACACCTGTTGCACATGGAGGATGTGGTACATCTCAGAGTTGACATGCTGCACCCATAAAGTGAGCCGTGCATGGTCAATGGTTCCCTATACCCCATGGGGAAGCCGGAGATCCTCACAAACTCATGTGCTCCCTCCACCTGCCGATCACTGGCAAGAGAAAATGAAATTGACTGTATTCAGCTCCCTTTCTATTCACAGTGCAGGGAGCTCACTTATACAACAGTGGATGGGAAAACGGGGGATGTTCAAATAGCGAGTCTGGAAGGAGCCCAATGTACAATAGTTAATGGTTATCATTACCTTCACGGTCACTGGCAATGCTGTCCTCACCCTGCTCGGTCACTATGGTTCAGGCTGCAACGGTGCAGATTTCAGTGAGCAGAGATGCCTGATGCAAGCTCTTCGCTGAGGCAGGAGAATGGATCCCTGAAGTCCTGGGTAGATATGGCCTCTTGCCTCGTTCAGAGACTTTCTCTCCCTCCCACTCTCCCACTCTCACTCCTCAAGCAGCGTGTCTTCCTCTGTCGCCTCTGCTCATTGTCTGCTGCCAGCTGAAGGCCAAGGTGATTACAGGCCATTGGGCCCTTGTCTTGGAACAGCTGGACTGAACAGAATCCTTCAAGTGAGAAGCAGGCTCTTTCTCAGATGCCACAGCGCTCTCTGTCAACCTCAGAGACTTTAAATAGCAGCACAAGCCAGTAAAGGGCAATCAGCAGCTCAGTAATTGATGATTCTTTTCAACAACACTAGTTCGGGGTTCGCAGAGCGGAGAATTGGCGTCATTTACGCCGGCGCGGAGCCGGCCGGGGGCCACTGTACAGGGCCCCTCCGGCAATTCTCGGCCCAGGAGGCTGTAACAAAAAACCCGAGTCGCGCCGTTCTAATCTGATCTTACCCGGCAGGACCTCAGCGTTGAAGGGTTCGGGGGTGGCCTGTGGGGGGGTAGGGGGTTCCGACCCCGAGGGGATTCCGCAGTGGCCTGGCCCTCAATCGGGGCCCGCCAATCGGCTGGCCGGCCTCTCGGGCTGGGGGCCTTCTTTCTTCCGATCCGGCCCCTGTAGCCCGACGCCATGTTGTGTCGGGGCCGGTGCGGAGAAGGGAGCCACTGCGCATGCGCGCATTGGTGCCGGTGCCACTGCGCATGCGCGAACCCCCCAGCACCCAGTTGACGCCGGGAGCAGCAGCTGGAACAGCGTGGGTCACACCAATGCCGTGCTGGGCCAGAATTGCTGATCCTGAGGCCATGTTGACGCCTTCGGGAAACGCAACGGCGTTTTTGATGACGTCAACACTTAGCCTCAGGATCAGAGAATCCCGTCCCCTGTTCTCTGCATATTCTGGTGCCCCCTGTCTGTGAGTGAGCTAACAGCCCAGCCCAAATGGCCTCTGGCATTGTGGACACCATTTTGGACCTGACCCAGCACCCGTAGCAATGAAAATACAGTGCCTCACAACCTCCAAATTCAACCAATAATCCCATAGACCATTTTCAATTCTACTACTGGTGTTGTCATTCCCTGTCCCACAATCATTATTGTTGGATTTCCTGGTTCAGTTCTTATATTAGCTATTAATTCTATAGAATAATGTTTCACTCTATCACTGTTCTTGCCATTAACTGCCCCACATTCTCTGCTGTTGTGTTCCACGTTTCTGGCATATCTCTGTAGTTCACTTCAATATTATCAGGAATGTGGCATATACTGACAGGCTATTGGGTATGAAATTGATTTGTGTTTGTTGCTTGAGAGTGAGGCTTTATTTTCAGGGTACCTCAGAGTGTCCAATGCGTGTGGTTGTACTTCCAAGTGAGTTTGTCACTATGTACATGAAGCTCTTCTGATTGCATGTGGGTGACAGCTTTTGTGGGATATTCTTGAGTCTGTGATTAATCAAAACTGCCAGCTCAGTGTGATAATGTTTATAAAGACATTCTGAGTATTCACAAAGATCCAGAGATAGTAATAATGTCCACAGGGAAATTCAGAGGTAGTAATAATGTTTGCAGGTTTTACCTTCACACTCTATTGGATCTCAAGCACTTAAGTGCTCTTACTTCCTCTTTTTCTCTACAGAGAGCTTAACTGTTTTTGATGTGGTCCAAAAGATGTCAATCATGGATGTTTATAAACATTTTAGTTATTTCCACAGTAGGGTATTTGAGATCCATTCAAGCATGAAGGGAAATGAAATTGAACAATCCATACAGCTGGCTGTGTTCAAGCTGTCATTCGCAGCCTAGTAAAACCAATTTTCCACTGATATGAATGAAAGCCTTGCAGATCAAAGATCTGAGGGGGTTAAACCTAGCTGATGTAGTTTTTTCTTTCCAGAGATGCTGCTTCCTGAGCCAGTAGCTGTAGGGCACAAGTGAGTTTTAATACAGTGATTTGTTTTTCCACTGTCTCTGTCAGAAATGCTCTCTAGCTTCCAGACAGGGGTCTCCGTAATGGGGGGGAGGTCTTTGCAATAGGGCGTGCCTCTGGTGGGGGTCTCTGTAATGGAGGGGTTTCTGGTGGGGATCTCTGTAACTGGGTGGGTTTTGGGTGGGTTTCTGGTGGGAGTTGCTCTTATGGGGGGTTTTGGTGGAGGTCTCTGTAATTGGATATGGGGACTCTCTTATGGGAGGTCTCTGGTCAGGGTTCTCTGTAATGGGGTAGTTTCTGGTGGGGGATCTCCCAGCACGAGCGCAAATCAGAGGCAATTCATCTCTGAACATAGAACATCGAACATACAGTGCAGAAGGAGGCCATTTGGGCCATCGAGTCTGCACCGACCCATTTAAGCCCTCACTTCCACCCAATCCCCGTAACCCAATAACCCCTCCTAACCTTTTTGGTCTCTAAGGGCAATTTATCATGGCCAATCCACCTAACCTGCACGTCTTTGGACTGGGGGAGGAAACCGGAGCACCCGGAGGAAGCCAACGCAGACACGGGGAGAACGTACAGACTCCGCACAGACAGTGACCCAGCGGGGAATCGAACCTGGGACCCTGGCGCTGTGAAGCTACAGTGCTAATCACTTGTGCTACCGTGCTGCCCAAGTGCTCTGGCAGAGGAACATGGGGTGGAATTCTCCGTTTCGGAGACTAATTGTTGACACCAATGCAGAATTTGTGGACTTTCACGACAGCAAAACTGGCGGCACAACTGCACTATTCTGCGACTACTGAGGGGTTAGCACGGGCACCATCGGGAATTCAATCAATTCTAATGACTAACGGTGCCGGATTTGCTGGTTTCGCGATTGACACTCAGGAGGCTGACAAGCTGCAGCCCCATATTCACAGTTCACGCACCACACACACCATCCCAGCCAACAAGATGGCAGCGAGGAGAGCAGCCCCAAGATTCACGGACGCAGAGCTCGACACCCTCCTGGACATCGTGGAGGAGAGGAGGGCGACCCTGTACCCAGTTGTATGGCCAAGGAAAGTGACTTGGGCTTTTCCAAATTCACTTTTGGCTAGGTTTATCACCAAACCCGCCTCCTGAAGTCGATCGAATAACTCCATAAGATGTTTTAAATGTTCTTTCCATGTCTGGATGAAAACTACCAGATCGTCGATATATACCGCACAATTGGGTAATCCTGAAACAACTTTGTTAGTTAACCATTGAAATGTGGTTGGGTTCACCTACCACTGGTAACAACACTAAAACTTTATCTCCACTGGTAAAACTACAAACGTTGGATTTATTGTCCGCTACCCGTTTCATCACATTTTGTGTAACTTTCAAACGTTGTCTAGCCAATTCACCTGCTCTATTTAATCATTCCATAAAATTTGACACGTAATCCAATAGTGTAATTTCCGATTTCTCACCCACCAATTTTTCTTTAATCAATTTAAGTGGTCCTCTTACCTCATGACCAAAAATTAGTTCAAAAGGACAAAATTTGGTTGACTCATTTGGTGCATCCCTAATTGCAAACAGTACAAATGGAATTCCTTTATCCCAGTCCTCTGGATAATCTTGACAATAAGCCCTCAACATTGTCTTTAATGTCTGATGCCACCTTTCTAACACTCCCTGCGATTCTGGATGGTATGCAGTTGATTTAAATTGTTTTATTCCTAAACTATCCGTAACTTCTTTGAATAACTTTGAGGTAAAATTTGATCCTTGATCCGATTGAATTTCTGTGGGTAGTCCATATCTAGTAAAGAATTTAAGTAACTCCTCCACAATCTTTTTAGCTGTAATATTACGTACCGGAATGGCCTCTGGAAACCTAGTAGACACATCCATTATAGTCAAAAGGTATTGATTCCAAATTGGTGTTTTAGGAAGCGGTCCTACACAATCAATTAGGACCCTTGTAAAAGGTTCCTCAAATGCTGGAATGTGTATTAAGGGCACTGGTTTTATCATTGCTTGAGGTTTCCCTATCATTTGACATGTGTGACATGATTGACAAAATTTAACTACATCTTTATGTAGTCCAGGCCAATAAAAATGTTTCTGGATTTTAGCTTGAGTTTTCCGTATCCCCAAATGACCTCCCACTGGTACCTCATGTGCCACTCACAACATCTCCTTTCTGTACCCTACCGGCAATACTAGGGGCTGTTTAGCACAGGGCTAAATCGCTGGCTTTGAAAGCAGACCAAGGCAGGCCAGCAGCATGGTTCAATTCCCGTAATAGCCTCCCCGAACAGGCGCCGGAATGTGGCTTTTCACAGGAACTTCATTGAAGCCTACTTGAGACAATAAGCGATTTTCATTTCATTTTCATTTTCATTTCATACTACTTGATGAACTTCTGCCCACTTTTCATCCGCCTGCATATGTAAAGGTCTCCATTTTCTCATCAAGACATCACTTTTACGGTAATAACACTCTGGTATACTCTCAGATTCCTCTTCCATGTATGCATTCTGATATATCCATTTTATTTCTACATCTTTCTGTTGGAACTCCGCCAATTTTCCTGAACTAAAAGTATCCGCCTCATCCTCCATCTGTTCTTGTTCTTTTTCAACCATCTGATCAAAAATCCTTTCTGAAAATTGCACTTCAACATCATCTTCACTCTTTGATTTTTCCTCTTCTCTTAACCTGTGACTTTGCGACCTTGTTACTACACAATCCGGAAAAATCCCAGGATATTCGTCCTTCAACCCTTCAGTTGTCTGATTTTCCACTGGCTTATCAACCACAGTAGGCATCACTCCCACCTGCGATCCAGCTATATCATTCCCCAAGATAAACTGTATTCCTGGACAAGATAGTTTCTCTATTACTCATACTACCACTTCACCACTCTTCACTGGACTTTCCAACCTTACCTGATATAATGGAACGCTACTCTCACCCTGAATTCCACATATTACCATCTTTTCTGGCAACATTCTTCCCAAACTACTTAATTCCTCATCTCTTACCATTAAAGATTGACTAGCTCCTGTATCTCTTAAAATTGTGACTTCTTTACCTGCTCCTTCTGATACACATGAGTAAACTTTACCCACACAAATAAATTATTTAAAAACATCTGGCACCTTCTTATCAATTACTTCTTGAACAGGCTGTACAATCATTTGCACCTCCTTTGCTTCCCATGGGCTTTCCTTTACCACTCTAACAAACCCCACTGTCTGATCCTGTTTTACCACATCAGCCTTCCCAGTGCTTTTCTTCAACCACCAACACTGTGACTTTACATGGCCTAGTTTATTACAGAGAAAACATTTGAAACGTTTCATTTCTCTTCCATCCGCCTGGATTTCTTTTTTAATCTGAGGTACACTCTTTATTATCTCCTATTAGATCACCTTTACCTTTACCACTTGAGTATTTCTCATGTCCCCAGTTTCTATCCCTCACCAGCTGAAACTGATGTCGGAAACCAAGCCTTGATATATGAACTAATTCATAATAATCTGCCATTTCTGCTGCTAATCTCGCAGTTTTAACCGTCTGTTCTTCCACATAAGTTCTCACTACATCAGGAATTGAATTTTTAAACTGCTCCAAAAGTATAATTTCTCTGAGAGCTTCATACATTTGGTCTATTTTCAAAGCCCTTATCCATCTATCAAAATTACTCTGTTTGATCCTTTCAAACTCCTAGTATGTTTGACCAAATTCTTTCCTTAAATTTCTAAACCTTTGTCTGTAAGCTTCAGGCACTAGCTCATATGCACCTAAGATGGATTTTGTCACCTCCTCATAAGTTCCAGATACCTCCTCCGGTAGTGATGCAAACACTTCACCAGCTCTACCTACCAGCTTTGTTTGAATCAGTAATACCACATGTCCTGTTTAGCTAGGCTTTAGAAAGGTTTAGCTACCTTTGAAATGAAATGAAAAAGGCTTCTACCTCCTTCTCGTTAAACCTTGGCAATGCTTGGACATATTTAAATAGATCCCCACCACATCTTCGACTATGACGCTCTGTCTCACTAGCCTCAGCAATCTCATCCAACTATATGTTTCCCTTTTCGTCTGCCAATTTTAACTGATTTTCATGTTTCATAGCCATTTTAAGAAGTTCAAACTCTCTCTCTTTTTCCCTTTGCTCTCTATCTCTTTCTTTTTCTTTGTTTCTTTCTTCTCTCTCCTTTTCTTTTTCCTATCTATCTCTATCTTTGTTTCTTTCTTCGCTCTCCTTTTCTTTTTCTTTCATTGCATATTCAAGCTGCTTTAATTCTTTTTCATGTTCAAATTGCTTAATCTGCAACTGGAGCTTTGCTATTTCTAATGAGTCAGAATGTATCTCAGGCAAAATTAAATGCTCAGCTACCGTTGTAAGTACCTTATCTTTTCGCATTTTGCCAGGCAATCTTAACTGCAGTGCTTTTGCCAAATCTAACAGTCTGCTTTTAGTCTCTGTCCGTAAGGTATTGTGTGTTACCATGTCCACACCCAAACACTTTTGAGCTTCTGAAAGAGCCATTGTCCACAACACACTCTCCACTTAAACTAAAATACCACACCTGAAAAGCAACCACAATATGCTCACCCCTCACTATCTTTAAGTTCACTAAGCCAATCCAATAGATAGACTTTTATCCCGGACGAGCCCCCAATTGTTATGGGTCGGGGTTTACAGAACCCCAAAGTGTTTCACGGGGTTCAACCGACCCACAACTTTTAATAGATTGTGGTATGGGGAGCACATGGCCCACTCTACAGGTGTGATACAGCAGAACTGGACAAATGATTTTTGAAACAAAACAATGTTTATTCTATGAACTTAAGTTAACCTTTTAAAAACAAACATTGAATAGCTTAACACCAATTATTTCAACGATAACCCCAAAAGACTACAACACTAAATAATCCTTCAAACTGTTCCTTTAAACATCCAAAAGACTTCAAACCTTCAAAAATAAGAACACATTAGGTTACATTCAATATATTTATAGTCTTTGGATGTGCAGACATTCACAGACCAGCTCTGTGTTTCTTCCTGCAGCTCACAGCAAAACATACAGACACTCTCAGCTGCCTTCTCAAACTGAAACTCAAAAAGCAGAAGTGAGCTCAGCTCCCCCCACCCTCTGACATCACTTCAGTAATATGATCAGCTCCATTTCTTAAAGGTACATTGCTTAAACATCCATTTCTTAAAGGTACTCTCACATGACACTTGTCTCGTGTCTTGATGGGAGACTCCATATGGCATCCCCCGCCTCCAGCCAGTGCCAGTGCCACAGCTGCAGAGCCTCCCCACTCCCCCCCGTGAGCCGGGCAGCGCTGAGAGCAGCTCGGACACCAGCCCTCCGCCCGAGACTCAGGACACCCCAGAGCTAGAGTCTGAGGATGACACTGATTTCCCGTCACAGCTGTCTCCAACACCCTCCACCATCCCAGAGACACTCACATCGGTTGCGCACTTTGGTGAAGAGGCGCCTGGGACACTCCCTGGTGTGCACCACACAGCTGCTCTGGTACAGCATGGGGAGGGAGGAAAGCCCGAGGGGGCGAACGGTTGGAGGGTACACCGACACAAGGGACTAGCTACTGTCCAGATGGATTTCGGGCTTCGGGAATGGACAGTCCCATCAATCATGGAGATGGAGTCGCAGAGCCAGCGACGACATTGGAGGAGTCCAACCGCGTGTAGGAGCAGGAGGTGGTGCCGACCATGGGTGCCACCCAGGCCAACACCACGCGGGTGGTGTCTGCGGTGGAAGCATTGGGGATGGCGGTTTCAGCTATGAATCACCATGTCCAAGGCCTGGGGCATTCTGTGCAGGTGCTGGCTGAGGCCCAGGGCAGAGTTGCCGTCTCACAGGTAGCCATGTACCAGAGCCACCTGGATATCGTAGCGGTGCTCCTGAGCGTGGCCCAGTCACAGCAGGCCATGGCTGGGAGCGTCAGCGGCATTGCCCAGCCGCTGGCCGATGTGGCACAGATGCAGATGGAAGTGGCCCAATCCCAGAGGGAGATGGCGGAGTCGCTGGCTGATGTGGCACAGTCAATGGGTGATGTGGCGCAGTCCCAGATGTAGATGATCCACTCCCTGTGCAGACATTGTTTGAGACCAGAGCGGGCCTCCAGGACTGGCAGGCGTGGGTTGGTCTGGTATGGCCAGAGGGGCAAGGGGGGAAACAGGCGGGTGTTGTGGGCCACAACATCCCCCCCCCCGGACCCCTCCCTGACCGACCCCACCACCATCACCCCAGGGAATTAATGGGACGGAATGATGGAATGGCCTTCTCACATGCAGGAATATCCCAGGTGGACGGTGGAAAGTACTACCGTGGGCAGGAGTCAGATATTGTCAGATGAGTCGGGCGCAAAGGTGAATGATGGTCACATATCAGCTGCACTTTTATTGAGTGGTACCCCTCTCGGTTGGTGTAGAGCGGCCTGTCGTCTGCAAGTGCTCATAGGGGGACATGTATCCCATCGATCACCCCCTGGACCCGGGCATCTCAAAAATGGAGGTGAACCCCGCTGCCTGGGCATCCTAGTGGGCTTGGTACAAATTGAAAGGGATGTATTGTGCCAACTGGGCATATAGTGCCTCCATGATGGCGCAGATGCACCTGTGCACCGAGCTCTGTGAGATCTCGGACAGGATCCTGCTCGGAGCCTGGAAGTAACCCGTGGCATAAACGTTCAGGACGACCATCACCGTTGCGGTCATCGGGAGCAGGTGTCCTCCCCCATACCCCCGCAGTGCCAGATGCACCATGATCTGGCAGATATGGCGCACTGTCTCCCTACTCAGTTGGAGTTTTCAACGGCATGCCCAGTCCGGCAGGTCCTCGAATGACAAACAGTGCCAGTACACAAGGCTTCATGCGGCGCACTTTGGCACCTCCTCCCCCTTGGCCTGTTGAGGTCCGGCTCTCCATCCTGGCCAGTTGCCATCTGTTCTGCTGTTGCACGCCCCGCTGCTGCACGCTCCGCGGCTGCAGCTGCCTCCTCCTTCACGAGCAGCTCCAGCTCGTACAGCCACAGGACTTCCCCAGGGCTACGGCGACTAGCAGGAAGGCCACTATTTCTGGATGAATTCCAATGTCCGTTGTCTGCAGGGGGTGAAACGTCGACATGTTAGCATAGTGCATGCCCCCGTGCCCAACCAGGACCAACAGGGTACATGGTGGCCTGGGTTGGTACTGTGGACCCTGCCCCCTCATGTCCCCCTCCCCCCACTCCTCCCAATCTCAGCACCCCGGGCCCCTTCGGCGCCGGACACCATGGGGGCCACTGCCCTACACCCATCCCTGCTGCCAGGGGTACCGTCGGCCGGCGTGGCAGCAGTATGCTCCACAGCCCCATCTGGCACCCGCCAGTAGGGGCTACTGTGGCCATTGACCCGCTGCAGGTAGCAGACGGTTTGGGGGGGGGGGCGGGATGGCAGAGGGTGGGTATGTTGGGGTGGTGGGTGGAAGCATCTATACAGCCAGAGTCTTTTTGCAAAACCACAGGCAAAGGTGAGTGGGTCAGTCGGGCACGCAGCAAGATGGCTGCCTTGCACGCCGCGGCAATGGTGGCCCATGCCTGGACTCTCTGGTCCCATGAGGGGGTCATCCCGGCCCCACGGCCTGTCTCCTGGTCAACCACCCCCCTCCCCCTCCCCGTCACCCCCACCCGGCCCTGGCAGGAGCCTCCCCCCTAGCCAGCCCGGCCAGTTTCAGGACCAGCAGCCTACGGTTGCACCTCTCCGTGCCCTACCTCCTTCCTCTCCCTCATCTGCCACGGCGCCTGTTTCTTGATTTTTAAAAGCACAAGTGAACCTCGCCATCGGGAATTCCCCCATCAGAGATGGAGCATTGCGGAGACCCCGGAGAATACCGGGTCAGTCCCGCTAATGGTATGCAAACGCCGTTTACTGTATGTGCGGAATGGAACGCATTGGACTCGCTGTCAAGGCACCGGATAATTGTGATTTGGCGTGAACCCAATGCTGGCCATGAGGCTGCTTTCTCCCAAAATGGGGCTATGTCCTCACGCCGGCTTAAACCCCGGTGTTGCACTCCCGAGTTTCCTCAAAAAAAGATAAACCGATTCAATGCCTTGCAGGGGGCTTGCAGGGACCCAGAGTGATTCACGCAGCTTTAGCTTGTTGTTGCTAACTTTAGCCTTAGTTTAATTGCTCTGTTCTATCACCTTTGCTCTTGAGTCGCCAGGTATCTTTCTGATACAGCCACGTGGTTCAAGTCCGAGTAATGATCAATAATTCAATGATCAATAAAGTAAGAGTTAAATCAACGCACATTTATTATATACAGTAATCAATACTTATGCATAAATTCTACGTCTAAGTTACTTCCTACAATTAACAGGCCAATACTTAACTTGGAAATGGCCCACCAGGTCAGGGAAATGAATGGCCTTTTGGGTTCTGAGCCTGCAGGATTCGAAGCTGGTACAGATTGGTAGCTAGGAGCGGCTGTTGAAGAGTGCAGAAGGCTAGCAGAAGGGTGGCAGAAGGGTTGATTTGAACTTGGACTCTATTCTTATAGTCCCCAGGGGCTTCCCGCCTTTCGGGGCGGACCCTGTACCTGGTTCCAAGTGATTGGACTTTGTCCCAATCACTTGGTTCGATATTCTCCAATGCTGGAGCGATTCCTTGATCGATGGGTGGTCTTGAGGTGGTCGTTCACCTCCCTTTGTGTCGTCTTCTGTTGGCGCCGAAGAGTCTGGGTTGGTTTTGTGTGTCTAAATTGTTGCACATTGTTCCCGGGGATTGCTCATTAGTATTCAGATGGCAGGTGTTTTGTTGTGCTGATGGCTACAGATATCGATCTTGTCTGGCCTTCCCAGAGGTGAATACACAGTTTACCTGTAGCTGCTTGTTTTTGTCCTGTTGGCTGATTTTCCCATCAGCCTTTGCCATTCGCCATTTTAAATCGGGGTTAGCCATTCTAAATCGGAAGTTAGCCATTTTAACTGGCTACAAGCTGCGGGTACGGACCTCCGCACTTCCAGTCTGGAGTCCACGCATGCGCACGGCCTGAGCACCATGGCGGACCCAGACCGTGGAGGCAGCTCCAAAATGTAGGCCCCCCCCCACCCATCGGTCGCTCGCCCTTGCATCGGACAGGCCCAATATTTTTCCCGGCCGCCCACAAGGCCTCCTTCCGGTGTCCGATCCCTCTGCCCCCCGCAGCAGGGCGGCCGTGGAATTAGTCTGCAGCCGTCACGCACAGTTCCCGAACGGCAATAAGTGGTTAGAACCACGCCGTCTGAAACCTGCCGGCTGGGAGTGGAGAATCGCTGGCAATGGGCCCTCAGCCGCGCGGAGTAATTCACAGAAAGGCTGATTCTCGGGTCCCGGAGAATCACCGGAGTGGCACCGGGCCTGATTTCGGCGCAAAAGTTTTTTCAAAATAAATTATGAGTGCACAGTTCATTTTTTCCAATTAAGGGGCAATTTAGTGTGATCAATCCACCTATCCTGCACATCTTTGGGTTGTGGGGGCGAAACCCACGCAAACACGGGGAGAATGTGCAAACTCCACACAGACAGTGACGCGGGGCCGGGATCAAACCTGGGACCTCGGCTCCATGAGGCCGCAGTGCTAACCACTGCGCCACCGTGCTGCCCTTCGGTGCGAAAGTTGATTCTCCGCCCCCATGCCAAACGCGATTTCGGCACGGGGCTGCGGAGAATCCAGCCCATGATTTTCGTGTCAAGACCGATTCTCTGCCCAATCATCTTTCCCGATTTTGGCGCCGGCCAATGGAGACTCCCACCCCTTATCTATTTTAAGTAAAGATAGATTTTCACACACCTCCTCCTTCTCAATTGTAAATTCTTCTTGTGCACCAGTTACCTCCTCTCTCGCCTATGCCTGGGCATCATCTTCTTCATCTGCAAAGACAGGTGCAAAGTACTCATTTAATACCTCCACTATTTCTCCTGCCTCTTTTTTTTATTCCTAATAGGTCCTACCCTTTCTTCTATTACCCTTTTATTATTTATTTGCTCAAGAGAAGACCTAGTGATTCTCTTTTATGGTACTATTCTGTATATTTTGTTAAATTACATTGACCTATAAAATCTTATTTTCAGAAATGTGTCCTCACCCCCAGTGTAAGCTGGAAAATGAGATTGCAAGAGGAGATAAATCAAAATGAGGAAGGAAAAAGTGAGGAGGGTTGGTGTGTCTCGTGGTTCATTAACAGAGGGTACTGACTGGGGGAAAGGGAATGTTAAAAGAGGGTCTGGTGACTAGTTAAAGAGAAAGTGACATTCTTACACCTAACAGGTATCATTGATGGCGTTTCCCACTATCCAAATTTAACTTGTGCCCAAGTTTACCAGTCATACTGTCAGAGCTGGGGCCTGTTCCAATGGGAACTCTCTGAAGGATGCTTTGCAGAGTGGAGTGATGTGAATGACTGGGTTTCACCACTAGGTGGGGCAATGATCTCGCTCCCTTCCCAGCCTGGACCAGGCGAGCTGAGGTTAACCCTAAAATGTCCAGGTGAATGGGACTGTCCAGTGAACTGCTGTACAAAACTATCCCGATTCATTCTTTGTCAGCACGTTCACTGCAGTAGGGGAAAGACAGTTTATCGGCTGCTCAGAGTATGTTTGTAATTTCGCTAAAGCGTTTAGGAACAAACACATATGCAAGAAATTGTGCAAATATGCAAGAAGTGGGCAGCACGGTAGCCTTGTGGTTAGCACAATTGCTTCACAGCTCCAGGGTCCCAGGTTCGATTCCGGCTTTGGTCACTGTCTGTGCGGAGTCTGCACATCCTCCCCGTGTGTGCGTGGGTTTCCTCCGGGTGCTCCGAGTTTTCTCCCACAGTCCAAAGATGTGCAGGTTAGGTGGATTGGCCATTTAGGTGGATTGGCCATGATAAATTGCCCTTAGTCTCCAAAAGTGCCCTTAGTGTTGAGTGGGGTTACTGGGTTATGGGGATAGGGTGGCGGTGTTGACCTTGGGTAGGGTGCTCTTTCCAAGAGCCGGTGCAGACTCGATGGGCCGAATGGCCTCCTTCTGCACTGTAATTTCTATGTAAATCTATGTAAATTCAGAAATATCAATTGGTGCATGCTACATAATTTGGAAACAGTTATCTGTTTAAATATTAATCTATTATTTAGTGCACGGCTGTGGATTGTAGCTCGCTTTTGCGAGAGGGGTAATTATTTAATATATCCAGTTTTACAGCAGTGATATTACAGTGAAATCTCGTTACCGATATAAATGAACTGGTTGCCTAATGAATTGCATCAAATGTGTTGAGTATGTTCTGGGTACAAGAGCTCCCGATTCAGCTGGGTGGAAAGGCGCAGCAGGCTTAGACGGGCCGAATGGCCTCAGCCTGGGACGGGGGCAACATGGGACTCCGGAGGCACGGCGGAGAGAGGTTTCCTTTCAGTGCAAGGGCCCCTGGAGTGGCTGTGGGAGAAGGCTGGGGTGGCCCCAGTACTCAGTGTTGAGTGCCGCTGTCTCACTCACAGTGCTGCATTTGTTGTGGTGAATGATCCGGGCGCCTGAACATTGGACACTCCCAGCACCTGTCCCTCTCTCAGCTGCCAGTTGCTGTTTAACCCCCAACTCCCCAGCCTTTGGGAAGCTGCTGAGTGTGTGTACGTGTGTGTGCCTCTCTCTCCCAGCCCTGCCTGTGGTTCCAGGTTCACGCTGCCGCCTGGAAGATTGTGTGGCACTGTGTGAAATGTCGGTGGTTCTGCGGGTGGACCACACGTTAAACTTCACCCTGTCCCCCTGCAGACTCCAGTTTTCATTAACCCCCGTCCCCCAGCCCTGAAGTTGAAGGAGATGTTGCTCAGCTGTGGAGGGCTGTGCACTGAGCGCTGAGTGGCTGCGGTAGTCGGTCTGAGGCAGTGGACACGCAGCCCGGGGAGGGGGCTGCTCCCATTCACGGGCAGTGTCAGCCGGAGGACAGCCCCTGGCTGAGGCAAGATTGTCCACAACAGCCAACTTCACCCCCTCTCCTCTCCTGCCAGCCAACTCTGCAGAGACACCCCGAGTGCCGGGGCAGGGGAGATTTACCCCTCCAGGGGGGGAGGGGGTTGCTGTCACTCCGGGACTGCGTTTGATCCGGATTACAAGATTTATCTGCCAGGCTGGCTGATGTGAGAGTGGCTGAGTGAGGGTGACTCCCGGAGCCTGAGGGAAGAGGGATTAGACCCCGAGGAGGGGAGAGGGGGGTCTCCTCGCATGTCACCCCCACCCACCCCGCTCAATGTGTGAACACACGGTGCCCCCCATGTAGCCGGTAACATGCCCCGGAGTCAGGGCGAGGAGGGCGGCCTCTGGCTGGGAGGAGGCAGAGTGGAGTTTGTGGGGATGAGTGATGTGGAGTCGGGGCTGAAGCCCGGGCCAGAGCCTGGCCCGCTCCGGGACGGACTGCTCCTCATCAGCGGCTTGGAAAGGGCGGGAAGCCGGGGGGCAGCCGGGCACGGCAGCCGCCTGAGTCTGCTGGATGAGCCGAGGAGGAGGGCAGCCTGCCCCCGCAGGAACGTGAGGTACCGGAGACTGCAAAACCTCCTGTACAACGTCCTGGAGAGACCCCGGAGCTGGGCTTTCACCTACCATGCTTTCGTGTAAGTGACACTCTTCAACCATTCAATCTGTCTCTCTCCTTTCATTCAGCTTTCCTCAAATGTGTCAGCTGTAAAAAGGACGCGGTTTATTCCAGTCCGTGGACCCGCGTTTGCAGATTTTGTTTCGTTGAAAGGACAAACTTTATAAAGTGAGGTGACGGAGAGTGAGGGAGTTTGTGTGAAGTGATTGGAGATTTGAAGGCTGGACAGCCCCCCCCCCCCCCCCCCCCCCCACTATCCATTAACCTCTGGGTTTGACATTTTCATCAATTTGTGTCTGCAAACAGTTGGGGCAGTTTGCAACGGTGCCTCAAACTCAATGGTCCCAAACTCGAATAGGTTAGAATAAAAAAGTAGAATACAGCCATGACGCACAAAGTGCTGGGGATATCCAGCAGGTCAGTCAGTCAGCATGTGTGGAGAGAGAGCTAACTTTACAGGCTGAGGAAAGTCTGGGCTTTTCATCCCCTTTATCTCTCCACACAACGCTGTCATTTCTGCTTCTTTAAACTACCTTGATTTCCCCTGATGAAGGATTCAACTTGTTTGAAGGCTGTATATCATCCAGATCAAGTCCGCTGAAGGCTTTTGAACAGGGAGGTTGGTTTAACAGCTAGTGAGTGAGTTCCTCCCCTCTTCCTGCAGCTAACCTGTGTGAATATGAACCTCCCCTGTCATCCTCTTGAGTCTGACATCCCGAGCTGGAGACTGGACTCACTCCTGGGAGAACATGATGAGAAAAATGCTTGTCCAAAACTGGGATCATCCAATCAGATAACTTTATATTTTCTTTTTTAAAAGCGTTTGTATAATTCTTCATGTATGTTCAAGGCTGAGATGGACAGATTTTTAATCAGAAAGGGAATCGAGGGTTATGGGGATAAGGTGGGGAAGTGGATTTGAGGATTACATCAGATCTCATTGATTGGTAGAGTGGACTTGATGGGCAGAATGGCCAACTTCTGATTTGATTTGATTTGATTTTTTGTCACATGTACCGAAGAACAGTGAAAAGTATGTTTCTGCGGTCGAGGTACGTACATAGTAGACACAAGAATAATCAACAGAGAGCATTGACAGATGGTACATCGACAAAACAGTGATCGGTTACAGTGCGGAACAAGGGGCCAAACAATGCAAACAAAGCAAATAAATGAGCAAGAGCAGCTTAGGGCATCGCAAATAGTGTTCTTACAGGGAACAGATCAGTCCGAGGGGGAGTCATTGAGAAGTCTTGTAGCTGTGGGAAAGAAGCTGTTCCTATGTCTGGATTTACGAGTCTTCAGAGTTCTGTACCTTCTACTTGATGGAAGGGTCTGGAAGAAGACAATGCCTGGGTGGGAGTGGTCTCTGATAATGCCATCTGCCTTCCTGAGGCAGCGAGAGGTGTACACAGAATCAATGTGGGGGTGGCAAGTTTGTGTGATGCGTTGGGCTGAGTTCACCACAGTCTGCAGTTTCTTGCGATCTTGGACCGAGCTTCTATGTTTCTATGTCTTACGGTCTTTATGGGGGGGGGGGGGGGGGGGGGGGGGGTGCAAAAAAACTTCCAAATCGTCCTCTTCAACGCTGAAGGTCAGTTCAATCTCTCCTGGAGTCAACTGCTTTCCCAATGGAAACTTTCCTTCTGGGGCTGTGCAGGTCAGCAGCAGAGTAACGGGCCAGATGGGGCCAGAAAGCTGAGGTCCTGGCTCACAGTATCAGTCTATAAATGAACCACAACCAACTCTGGAAACACATGCGGAAATGTAAACGACTGTGTTTGCTTAACACTGGAACTTTATATTTGTTTAAAATCATTTAGTCTTGTTTCCAATTCTCTTCCCACACCCAATGTTGCACTAAGGTAAACTTTTATCCGTTTCCACAGCTAGTAATTACCAGAACAGGTCACTAGTCTGTCGCCAGGGGCTTATAGCCCAAGGGGTGCCAGTCCACATCAAGTGTCTCTCCCCCTCTTAGTGCCAGCCATTGGAAGGATTTGCAGGCTGACACACTCAATCTGTTTGACCGCGTTATCAAAGCCATCAAGTCTTGGGGTGGAACTTGAACCCAGAGCTTTTGGTTCAGAGGCAGCCAGGCTACCCACTGCACCACAAGACTTTGTCTGTTTTGGCAGTTATTTTTGTTTCTGGTTAACTCAGCAGAAAAGTTACTGATAAGCACTAAGGCAGTGAGCCGTCTGTGACTCCCACATGAAAACACCACCAGCAGATCAGAGCTATCTCACTGACAGACAAGAACATTTCAATAGGCAGTTAGACTGACAATCTCGGTGGGTAATCCATTAAAACTCAGCGAGTGTGAGGAAGGTGTTTGAAACACAGACACTTACTTGCCTGACAGAAATTTGAGGATTCAAGATTTCATCCTGTCATCTTGTCATGATCTCATTGAATGGCAGAGCAGACTCGATGGGCCAAATAGCCTACTTCTGTTCCTGTGCCTTATGGTCTTATGTCGACTTTACACAGGGTTTGTATGTGGTTGAAAGAACAGTGAAAGTGATCATAGAATTTTCATAGAATTTACAGTGCAGAAGGAGGCCATTCGGCCCAGCGAGTCTGCACCGGCTCTCCGAAAGAGCACCCTACCCAAGGTCAACACCTCCACCCAACACTAAGGGCAATTTTGGACACTAAGGGCAATTTATTATGGCCAATCCACCTAACCTGCACATCTTTGGACTGAGGGAGGAAACCGGAGCACCCGGAGGAAACCCACGCAAACACGGGGAGGATGTGCAGACTCCGCACAGACAGTGACCCAAGCCGGAATCGAACCTGGGACCCTGGAGCTATGAAGCAATTGTGCTATCCACAATGCTAATGTGCACAAGGGAATGTGGAAGCCGGGAGGGTGTAGGTGAGTCTGGGATGGACGGAGCCCCCTGTAAAGCGAGGACTTGACACATTCACTTCCGAGTGCTTCATCTTTCATTGTCCCTCACCAGCACTCAGTTCCCCTCTTTAACTCCAAGTACTTGTTTGCAACAGCTGCCAGACCCCCGTATGCCATCTTCCGGGTGAGGGGAGCCGATATGACACCCCCATTACTGAGTTAGGATTTGCCAAACCTTCTATGTGAAGTCTACTGGGTGGAAGAGTTCAGTGCAAACAAGGGAGAGTCAGCAAAGTGTTGTGGGGCACTCTGAGTGTGATCAGGCACTCAAGGTACCATAGTCATCCACTGAATCCCCAATTATCGCCAATATGGCACCATTCTCTTGCCACTGGACTCAGATATACCTCGGCCAGTGAATGATGTTGAAAAAGTTAAACTCTCCCTGACTATCATCTATTCCACGTGCAAGCCATATGAACAAGGAGCACGGGTAGACCATTCAGCCCCTCGGGCCTGCTCCGCCATTTAATAAGACCATGGCTGATCTAAATGTAACCTCAAATCTGCATCACACCTGCCCCCGATAACCTTTCAACCCCTTTCTTACCAAGAACCTATCCACCTTTGCCTTAAAAATATTCAAAGAGTCTGCTTCTACTGCCTAAAGATTCATGACCCTCTGAGGGAGAAAAAAATTCTCCTTTTGTTTTTTTAAATTCAGAGTACCCAATTCATTTTTTCCAATTATGGGGCAATTTAGCGTGGCCAATCCACCTGCACATCTTAGGGTCGTGGGGGCGAGGCCCACGCAAACACGGGGAGAATGTGCAAACTCCACACGGACAGTGACCCAGAGCCGGGATCGAACCTGGGACCGCGGCTCCATGAGGCAGCAGGGCTAACCCACTGTGCCACAGTGCTACCCGGCCTTTTGTTTTTAAACAGTGACCCCCTAGTTCTTGATTCTCTGTCAAGTGGAAACATTCTCCCCACATCCATCCTATTGAGACCCCTCAAGTACCTAAAGGTTTCAATCAAGTGGTCTCTTACTCTTCTAAACTCCAGTGGGTACAAACCGAGCCTGTCCAATCCTTCATCATAAGACAACCCACACATTCCTGGTATTAGTCAAGAAACTCTTCACTGAACTGCTTCCAATGCATTTATATCCTTCATTAAATAAAGAGACCAATACCACACACAGTGCTCCAGATACATGAAACAAGAGCACTAGACAGAACGAGCTTTGAGATTAATTAAACAAAGCCCTTGTTTGTGACATTTCCCTGACGTATATTTTTATTGCCTGATTTTCCACAGGATAGTCCCTGAGATGTAGAGGATGCCCACAATTCAAAATGAAATTGGAAACTGAATTTATTAATGAGAAATCCTAACTGAAAGTTATTTCCTCCCCTCTCCAGAATGTGTTGTCTCACAGGGGCTGCTGACTCATAACCTGTGTTATGGGGCTTTTGGCCTTGTGGGGGAGCACCTGGTTCCATCATTTACTGACTTCCTCGCACGTTGACGATCCAGGGGACATTAATGAATAGTGACCGGGAGTGAGGGCAGGGAATATTTGGGATAGTGAGCGGGAATGAGGATAGGGAATGTTCAGGATAGTGAGCAGGAGTGAGGACAGGGAATGTTGGGGATAGTGAGCAGGAGTGAAGACAGGGAATGTTCGGGATAGTGAGTGGGACTAAAGACAAGGATTGCCAGGATAGTCAATGGGAGCGAGAAAAAGGATTGTTCAGGATAGTGAGTGCAAGTGAGGATAGGGAATGTTCAGGATAGTGAGCAGGAGTGAAGACAGGGACTGTTCGATATAGTGAGTGGGAACAGGGAATGTTCGGGTAAGTGAACAGGAGTGAGGACAGGGAATGTTTGGGATAGTGAGCGGATGTAAGGACAGGAAATGTTTGGGATAATGAGCAAGAGTGAGGATAGGGAATGTTTGGGAAAATGAGCAGGAGTGAGGACGGGGAATGTTCAGAATAGTGAGCACAAGTGAAGACAGGGATAGTAAGTGGGAGTGAGGACAGGGAATGTTTGGGAAAGTAAGCGTAAGTGAGGACAGGGAATGTTTGGGATAATGAGGGAGAGCAAGGACAGGGAATGTTTTGGATAGTGAGTGGTAGTGAGGACAGGGAATATTCGGGATAGTTAGCATGAGTGAAGACAGGGATTGTTTGGGATAGTCAGCAGGAGTGAAGACAGGGATTGTTCGGGAAAATGAGCGGGAGTGAGGACAGGGACTGTTGGGGAAAGTGAGGAGTGAGGACAGAGATTGTTTGGGATTGTCAGCGGGAGTGAGGACAGGGATTGTTTGGGATAGTGAGCGGAAGTGAGGACAGGGAATGTTTAGTATAGTGAGCAGGAGTGAAGACAGGGATTGTTTGGGATAGTCAGCGGGAGCGAGTCAGGGATTGTACGGGGAAATGAGCGGGAGTGAGGACAGGGTTTGTTGGGGAAAGTGAGGAGTGAGGACAGGGATTGTTTGGGATTGTCAGCGGGAGTGAGGACAGGAATTGTTCGGGAAAGTGAGGAGTGAGGACAGGGATTGTTTGGGATTGTCAGCGGGAGTGAGGACAGGGATTGTTCAGGAAAATGAGCAGAGTGAGGACAGGGGTTGTTGGGAAAAGTGAGGAGTGAGGACAGGGATTGTTTGGGAAAGTGAGCGGGAGTGAGAACACGCATTGTTTGGGAAGTGAGGAGTGAGGACATGAATTGTTCGAGAAAGTGAGCAGGAATGAGGACAGGGATTGTTCTGAATAGTGAGTGGGAGTAAAGATATGGATGGCTCGGCACAGTGAGTGGGAGTGAAGACAGGGATTATTTGGCATGGTGAGTGGGAGTGAGGACAGGGATTGTTTGGCATAGTGAGTGGGAATAAAGACAGGGATTGTTTGGCATAGTGAGTGGGAGTGAAGACAGGGATTGTTTGGCATAGTGAGTGGGAATAAAGACAGGGAATGAAGACAGGGCTGTTCAATATAGTGAGTGGGAACAGGGAATGGTCGGGTAAGTGAACAGGAGTGAGGACAGGGAATGTTTGGGATAGTGAGCGCAAGTAAGGACAGGAAGCACGGTAGCATGGTGGTTAGCACAATTGCTTCACAGCCCCAGGGTCCCAGGTTCGATTCCCAGCTTGGGTCACTGTCTGTGCGGAATCTGCACGTTCTCCTCGTGTGTGCGTGGGTTTCCTCCGGGTGCTCCGGTTTCCTCCCACAGTCCAAAGATGTGCAGGTTAGTTGGATTGGCCATGATAAATTGCCCTTAGTGTCTAAAATTGCCCTTAATGTTAGGTGGGGTTGCTGGGTTATGGGGATAGAGTGGAGGTTTGGGTGGGGTGCTCTTTCGGAGAGCCGGTGCAGACTCGATGGGCCGAATGGCCTTTTCTGCACTGTAAATTCTATGAAATTTATGAAATGTTTGGGATAATGAGCAAGAGTGAGGATAGGGAATGTTTGGGAAAATGAGCAGGAGTGAGGACAGGGAATGTTCAGAATAGTGAACCCAAGTGAAGACAGGGATGGTAAGTGGGAGTGAGGACAGGGAATGTTTGGGAAAGTAAGCGTAAGTGAGGACAGGGAATGTTTTGGATAATGAGTGAGAGCGAGGACTGGGAATGTTCGGGATAATGAGCGGGAGTGAGGACAAGGAATGTTCGAGATAGTGAGCAGGAGTGAGGACAGGGAATGTTTGGGATAGTGAGTGGAAGTGAGGACAGGGAATGTTCGGGATAGTGAGCAAGAGTGAAGACAGGGATTGTTTGGGATAGTCAGCGGGAGTGAAGACAGAGATTGTTCGGGAAAATGAGTGGGAGTGAGGACAGGGATTGTTGGGGAAAGTGAGGAGTGAGAACAGGGATTGTTTGGGATTGTCAGCGGGAGTGAGGACAGGGATTGTTTGGGATAGTGAGCGGAAGTGAGGACAGGGAATGTTCGGGATAGTGAGTAGGAGTGAAGACAGGGATTGTTTGGGATAATCAGCGGGAGTGAGGACAGGGATTTTTCTGGAAAATGAGCGGGAGTGAGGACAGGGTTTGTTTGGGATTGTCAGCGGGAGTGAGTCAGGGATTGTTCGGGAAAGTGAGGAGTGAGGACAGGGATTGTTTGGGATTGTCAGCGGGAGTGAGGACAGGAATTGTTCAGGAAAATGAGCGGGAGTGAGGACAGGGGTTGTTGGGGAAAGTGAGGAGTGAGGACAGGAATTGTTCGGGAAAGTGAGGAGTGAGGACAGGGATTGTTTGGGATTGTCAGCGGGAGTGAGGACAGGAATTGTTCAGGAAAATGAGCGGGAGTGAGGACAAGGGTTGTTGGGGAAAGTGAGGAGTGAGGACAGGAATTGTTTGGGAAGTGAGGAGTGAGGACATGAATTGTTGAAGAAAGTGAACCACTGTAATAGGAGATGTAAGGTAGGACCTGCACTACAGGTTCGCCGGTAGCTCCTGCCGGCTGGCTCCGCCCAGGGAGAACTGTATAAATATGCATGACCTCCAGTGCCCTGCCTTTTCACTAGCTGCAGCACGAGGCCACACATCTGACTGTAATAAAGCCACAGTTGTACCCAACTTTAGTCTTTGTGCAATTGATCGTGCATCAATTTATTACAGTCAGATTTTCCACAGAATGGATATCCAAATTAAGCCCGATCGCCTGCAGCTGGATCCTCACTCGCCCGACGCCAGGAAAGACGTTGCTCACTGGCTAGCGTGTTTTGAATGAAATGAAATTCCCTTATTGTCACAAGTAGGCTTCAAATGAAGTTACTGTGAAAAGTCCCTAGTCGCCACATTCCGGCGCCTGTTCGGGGAGGCTGGTACGGGAATTGAACCGTGCTGCTGGCCTGCCTTGGTCTGCTTTCAAAGCCAGCGATTTAGCCCAGTGTGCTAAACCAGCCCCTTGAGGCCTACATCAACGCAGCAGACCCCGCGCCAATGGAGGCTCAGAAGATAAACGTCCTGGACTCCAGACTGAGCTCCAGTGTGTTCCCGTTGATCCAAGACGCCACAAATTACACAAAAACAATGGAACTCCTTAAGGAACACTACGCGCAGAAGGCAAACACGCTCTTCGCCAGGCATGTACTCGCCACCCGCTCGCAACTACCTGGTGAGTCCATCGAAGACTTCTGGCGGGCCCTAATTCCACTCGTCCGGGACTGGGACTGTCAGGCCGTTTCGTCCGACACGAATCTCCTCATGCGCGATGCCTTCGTGACTGGTATTGCATCGGACCGCATCCGAGAACAATTACTGGAAGGGGCCACGCTCGAACTGGCGGAGACGAAAACCTTGGCGCTCTCCATGACGGTCGCATCCCGTAACGCACAATCGTACCCCTCCCACCGCGCTGCCCACCCTTTTACTCTTTCCTACCACTCCTGGACCCCGCAGATGACCTCCTCAGCCAGGGCCCTGCCTTCCCAATATGCCTGCACCGCACGCCGATCCGCACACCCCGGGGGTCCCCGCTGCTACTTCTGCAGTCAGCAGAAGCACCCCCGCCAACACTGCCCGGCCCGCACTGCAGTTTGCAAAGCCTGCAGTAAAAAGGGCCACTTCGTGGCTGTGTGCCAGGCCCGCGCAGTCGCTGCGATCGATGTAGTGGCATTGGAGGCAATTCAGAGGAGGTTCACTTGATCGATTCCAGACATGAGGGGTTTGTCGTATGAGGAGAGATTGAACAGTTTAGGCCTATACTCTCTAGAGTTTAGAAGAATGAGGGAGATCTAATTGAGTTATACAAGATGCTCAAATGTATGGATAGGGTAGATGAGGAGCTGATGCTTCCTCTTGTGGGGCATTCTGAATTGAGAAGTCATAATCTTAAAATAAGAGGTAGCAAATTTAAATTAGATTTGAGGAAAAACTACTTCTCCCAAAGGGTTGTGAATCTGTGGAATTCACTACCCCAGAGTGTGGTGGATGCTGGGACAGTGAGTAAATTTAAGGAGGGGTTCGACCGATTTTTAATTGGTAATAGGTTGAAGGGTTATGGGGAATGGGCAGGACATTGGAGTTGAGGCCCGGATGGGAAACGGTAATAGAATTGTGGAATAAGTTTCGCTAAGTATGTTCAAACAGCATGTCTGGGAACTGCAGGAAGAAAATACTCACTTAGACGGGGACAGAGTGCGGATTTATCAGAATGATACCAGGGCTGAAGGGGTTAAATGCGAAGAACCAGTTAATATAAATTAGAAGATTAAGGGGGTGATTTGATTGGGGTGTTTAGGAAGATTAAAGCAGTTGATGAGGTTAATAAAGAAACTGTCCCCTTTTGTGCGAGAGGCCAGAACAAGGGGCAGAATCTTACATTTCAAACTAGGCCGTCCAGGAATGAAACGAGGAAGGAATTATCCACACAAAGTACAGTGGGGATCTGGAACTCTCTACACCTCAAAAAGCTACTGAGCATGAAAACTAACTGAAAGTTTCAAAACTGAGACCGGCAGGTTTTGGTTAATTAGGGTCCTTAAGAGCTGTGATTGCAATGCGGGTGATTGGAGTGAGGATACAGTTCAATCATATTAAACTGAATAGTGGAACAGGCTAGAGAGATTGAATAGCCTCAGCTGGTTCCTCTGTTTCTAAGTGGAGCCAATGGGTAATTGATAT
This sequence comes from Scyliorhinus torazame, assembly GCF_047496885.1. Taxonomy (NCBI): domain Eukaryota; kingdom Metazoa; phylum Chordata; class Chondrichthyes; order Carcharhiniformes; family Scyliorhinidae; genus Scyliorhinus; species Scyliorhinus torazame. The sequence continues at coordinate 119,459,456 of NC_092710.1, read as the reverse complement.
ATTTCTGGAGATTGAGGGACATTGTGGACATGTACAGAGGGTTTGATGTGTAGAGATAAAGTTGAAAAGGTTCAGCAATTCTCCAGTTTATGGCACATTCAGTTCTTGTGTAAGGCTGCGTAGCAAATACAGAGATAAATTTCATTAGATTTGTTCATCAACACTGACTTATGAACAACAAATAGTCAGATTTAATCATAGTCGGTTAATCAGACTTGTCTTGACAAAGATGCTGAACAGCACATCCGACTGATGGTATCTTCATTAACTATGAAAAGTATTGGCAGATAGTCTGTGGGAATGTTGGCGTCTGTAGGGAGTCTGCAGGGGAGTGTCAGAGTCTGAGGGGAGTGTCAGAGTCTGCGGGAGTGTCAGAGTCTGCGGGAGTGTCAGAGTCTGCGGGAGTGTCAGAGTCTGTGGGGAGCATCAGAGTCTGTGGGGAGCGTCAGAGTCTGTGGGGAGCGTCAGAGTCTGTGGGGAGCATCAGAGTCTGTGGGGAGCGTCAGAGTCTGTGGGAACGTCAGAGTCTGCAGGAGCGTCAGAGTCTGTGGGGAGCGTCAGAGTCTGCGGGAGTGTCAGAGTCTGCGGGGGTGTCAGAGTCTGCAGGAGTGTCAGAGTCTGTGGGGAGCGTCAGAGTCTGTAGGGAGCGTCAGAGTCTGTGGGGAGGGTCACAGTCTGTGGGGAATGTCAGAGTCTGTGGGGCGTGTCAGTGTCTGGGCGAGTGTCAGGGTCTATGGGGAGTCACTGGTGAGTGTCAGAGTCTGTGGGAGTGTGAGAGTCTGTGGGAGTGTGAGAGTCTGGGGGAGTGTCAGAGTCTGCGGGAGTGTCAGAGTCTGCGGGAGTGTCAGAGTCTGCGGGAGTGTCAGAGTCTGCGGGAGTGTCAGAGTCTGCGGGAGTGTCAGCGTCTGCGGGAGTGTCAGAGACTGCGGGAGTGTCAGAGTCTGCGGGAGTGTCAGTGTGCAGGGAGTGTCAGTATGCAGGGAGTGTCAGTGTGCAGGGAGGGTCTGCGTCTGCGGGGAGTGTCAGAGTCTGTGGGAGTGTCAGTGTGCATGGAGTGTCAGTGTGCATGGAGTGTCAGAGTCTGCGGGGAGTGTCAGAGTCTGCGGGGAGTGGCAGATTCTGCGGGTGTGTCAGTGTGCAGGGAGTGTCAGTGTGCAGGGAGTGTCAGTCTGCGGGAGTGTCAGAGACTGCGGGAGTGTCAGAGACTGCGGGAGTGTCAGAGTCTGCGGGAGTGTCAGAGTCTGCGGGAGTGTCAGTGTGCAGGGAGTGTCAGTGTGCAGGGAGGCTCTGTGTATGCGGGGAGTGTCAGAGTCTGTGGGAGTGTCACTGTGCAGGGAGTGTCAGTGTGCAGGGAGTGTCAGAGTCTGCGGGGAGTGTCAGAGTCTGCGGGGAGTGGCAGATTCTGCGGGAGTGTCAGAGTCTGCGGGAGTGTCAGAGTCTGCGGGAGTGTCAGAGTCTGTGGGGAGCATCAGAGTCTGTGGGGAGCGTCAGAGTCTGTGGGGAGCGTCAGAGTCTGTGGGGAGCATCAGAGTCTGTGGGGAGCGTCAGAGTCTGTGGGAACGTCAGAGTCTGCAGGAGCGTCAGAGTCTGTGGGGAGCGTCAGAGTCTGCGGGAGTGTCAGAGTCTGCGGGGGTGTCAGAGTCTGCAGGAGTGTCAGAGTCTGTGGGGAGCGTCAGAGTCTGTAGGGAGCGTCAGAGTCTGTGGGGAGGGTCACAGTCTGTGGGGAATGTCAGAGTCTGTGGGGCGTGTCAGTGTCTGGGCGAGTGTCAGGGTCTATGGGGAGTCACTGGTGAGTGTCAGAGTCTGTGGGAGTGTGAGAGTCTGTGGGAGTGGGAGAGTCTGGGCGAGTGTCAGAGTCTGCGGGAGTGTCAGAGTCTGCGGGAGTGTCAGAGTCTGCGGGAGTGTCAGAGTCAGCGGGAGTGTCAGAGTCTGCGGGAGTGTCAGAGTCTGCGGGAGTGTCAGAGACTGCGGGAGTGTCAGAGTCTGCGGGAGTGTCAGTGTGCAGGGAGTGTCAGTGTGCAGGGAGTGTCAGTGTGCAGGGAGGGTCTGCGTCTGCGGGGAGTGTCAGAATCTGTGGGAGTGTCACTGTGCAGGGAGTGTCAGTGTGCATGGAGTGTCAGAGTCTGCGGGGAGTGTCAGAGTCTGCGGGGAGTGGCAGATTCTGCGGGTGTGTCAGTGTGCAGGGAGTGTCAGTGTGCAGGGAGTGTCAGTCTGCGGGAGTGTCAGAGACTGCGGGAGTGTCAGAGACTGCGGGAGTGTCAGAGTCTGCGGGAGTGTCAGTGTGCAGGGAGTGTCAGTGTGCAGGGAGGCTCTGTGTATGCGGGGAGTGTCAGAGTCTGTGGGAGTGTCACTGTGCAGGGAGTGTCAGTGTGCAGGGAGTGTCAGAGTCTGCGGGGAGTGTCAGAGTCTGCGGGGAGTGGCAGATTCTGCGGGTGTGTCAGTGTGCAGGGAGTGTCAGTGTGCAGGGAGTGTCAGTGTGCAGGGAGTGTTAGAGTCTGCGGGGAGTGTCAGAGTCTGCGGGGAGTGGCAGATTCTGCGGGTGTGTCAGTGTGCAGGGAGTGTCAGTGTGCAGGGAGTGTCAGTGTGCAGGGAGTGTTAGAGTCTGCGGGGAGTGTCAGAGTCTGCGGGGAGTGTCAGAGTCTGTGGAAGTGTCAGAGTCTGTGGGGAATCTGCAGGGAGTGTCAGAGTCTGATCCATCCGGGGTAGCTGCGGTGTACGATCCTCTGGAAAACAGAAGGTCTCGGCCATTATTGTAAATGAGAGATGCTCTTCATATCATTCGCAGGTTCCTACAATACCTGTAATAGGCATTTGTTATTACGCCAGCAGTCATTCAAGCTTGGTAGGAGATGACAGCAAACTGAATTATGATGGATGGGTGAATGGGAAATTGAAAGCCCTGCCTGAGCGTGGATGTGCTTGAATCATGATGTCTCTCCCCTGTTCTGTTTATGAACAAGACATCAAATCAATGTGAAGAAACAGAGCTGAGCCTCCTTGCAAAAACCCATTCGCTTCTAAATGCAGACCAGGATCCTCTGGAAGTTTCTGACCAGATTTTATAATGTTAACTCAGTTCGGTAACACTGACATAAACATGACCATTATTCGTGCCATGTGGTGTTGCAGAGATATACATAGCAATTCAGCTTCACGGCCCATTACCCACCATAGCTGTTGACGGTGTGATTTTGGATGGATGTGACAGAGGATGCAGAAGATGTGTAAATCGACAAGCACTTCACATCTCACCCAATGATTCCTACCACAAACTGCATGAGCAAGAGGGACCAGGCATTCCCACAAGGCCCATGGGGGAATAAACTTCCAACCAGCCAGACCACAAATCAAAAACCAGCTCGTGCAACAGATCAAAAGGAGAAGGGGAAATGAAGAATATTTAAAACAATTTAATAAATTATTTTGTCATTTGTTCCTTCTCGTTCTTTTGTCTAGTAAGCTTTATTGAATTTTATGATCTCCAACAAGTGTCAATCATTTTACATAGCTGGACATAACAATAGCTCAGTGTCTTATTTCACATTTATCCAAGGCCTCTGCTCTGGATTTCGGAGTGAGGTTAGGATCTCCCCACACACTGAACCACGTTTCACTTCACTCTTATTTCATCATGACACTGTCACCCCCCCCGTATAGTTTCAAAAACCAATTCTTAGGGGGAAAGCAACATGAGGTTTAATCGACAAGAATGAAACACAAGTAGATCTATAGCTGTCATCTGACATTTCCTCTCATATTTTGTGATTCTTGTTTACAATACTGATTATTTTTGAAGCTTTACAATTGGTGTATGGAGTTGGGGTTTTAGTGGAGAGGGAGAGGATTGTAGATTGGAAATTTGGAGGTTGCTGACTGCATCAACAGCTGATGTGACCGGTTTTAGTGCATATGTGTATATATAAGCCTGGACATGTATTTATATAATGTTTGTTCTCAAAAAAATATAGAGCTTTCAGAATGGTCACTCGAGTCACATGGCCTTCTTTCTCTGCAATGATTTGAAAAGGGATATTTATCTGGTGTCTGGTCTTGCCTTTCATTTATGGCTTATAATTTCCCAGTTGTTAGCCTCAAAAGAGTCACTATCCATGTTGAGGATTTTGTTTTGTGGTGCCATTGTCTGGACAGAACCCCGTGACTGCTAAAGGAGCAAGCTTAACACGAGGAAAATGACATCCATTGTCCCCTCAATGGTTCCCTTTTGAAATATACCTGGAAAGACCCGGGCGTAAGAGAGGTGTATGGGCGGCACGGTAGCCCAGTGGCTAGTACTGTTACTTCACAGCGCCAGGGATCCGGGATCGATTCCCAGCTTGGGTCACTGTCTGTGCGAAGTCTGCACATTCTCCCCGTGTCTGCATGGGTTTCCTCCGGGTGCTCCGGTTTCCTCACACAAGTCCCGAAAGAAGTGCTGTTAGGTGAATAGGTAAGTGTACATAGGTAAGTGCATCCGAACAGGTGCGGAATGTGGGGACTAGGGGATTTTCACAGTAACTTCATTGTAGTGTTAACGTAAGTCTACTTGTGACAATAATAAAGATTGTTATTGTTGTTAACTACTCTGAGGGAATAATGAGTTTTGATCTCTGTGAATACCCTAGTTTTGTGATTAGAATATCCTTGCAATGGGGTGTGAGATTTCAGAAGGATGAGAGGGGAACTATTTTGTTCTTGTACACCTGTTGGAAGCTTACAGCTCAGATGGTCAATCCTGTGAGTCATGTGATTTGTGGCAGCTCTCTTTTGCTTCAGTAAAAGTTCATTTTAAAAAATCAAAAAGAAGAATAAAGTTTGATGTACACTGCTTTGATTCTTTTTCATGTCTAATTGACATGGTAATATCTATCCATTTTTAATCTCTCCGAAGGGGGTCATTCAGCCCTGTTCACCAGCCATTGACACTGACCTCTCCTGGGGACCCATATTACACTTCCATATGTTCTTTCTTTCGCTTCATATTGATCACAGTTCACGTTCTCTCAAACTGAGATCCCAACCATCTGTTTGGGTGGACGTTAAACAACCCATCGCACTAATTCCAAGAAAAGCAGGTGAGTTATCCTGGTGTCCTGGCCAATATGTGTGGCTCAATCGGCATCACAGAAAACAGATTATCTGCCCATTATCACATTGTTGTTGTGGGAGCTTGTGGTGCACATACTGGCTGCCACGTTTCCATTGGCTGGAAAGCACTTGAGATGTCTGGTGTGTCTGCAAGGTGCTATGGAAATGCAAGTATTTCTGACTTTCAGGCCCTGTTATATGATTCAGGTACATGGGCTGGAATGTTATGGTGCCCCGGGAACAGGCTGGCAGGCAGGGTGGGGTCAGTAACATTTAGCAGTTGCATTCTACCCACCACCTACCTGGCAGATTTGTGGTTGGGCCAAGGGTGTGGGGGTGTTTCCTTTTCAGGCTCCATGTAAACATCAGAGGCCTGCCAAGATAATTCTGACCCCTTTGGTTTCCCCATCCCCATTTGATTGGCTGGCAGCTCTCCGAGGCGGGACTTACTCCCTGAAAAGTCCCACCTCAACTAATTATCATCATTAAACGTTTGTGAGGTAAGCTAGTCAAGTGCGGGAGAATTTGCCTTTGACCTTCATGCCAGCAGCAGCAATGCCACCTGGGTAGAAAATCCAGCCCGTGGTATTTTCTGAATCCTGTGATTCTTTTGATTTAAATCCCAGTCTTTTTTTGTTGTAGGAAAAGTTATATTTACGTCTAACCTCATTTTTCTAGAATGAAGTTGTAATTCGAGTTGAAAGTTTAAAATTAATCGGCTATTACACAAATCCAGTTCCCTTGTGATTAGGGGTTATATAATTATTATGAATTAACGATTATCTAACGGACAGAAAACGAAGAGTAGGAATAAATGAGCCATTCACAGGTTGGCAGGCTGGAGCTAGCGGGATAACAGAAGGCTCAGTCCTGGGGCCTTAGCTGTTTACAATCTATATTAACGAGTTAGATGAAGGAACAAATTGTAGTATCCAAGTTTGCTGATGATATACAGTTAGGTGGTAAAGTAAATGGTGAGGAGGCTGCAGAGGGATATATGAATGAGCAAGAACATGGCAGATGGAATACAATGTGATGAAGTGTGAACGTGTCCGTGTTGATGGGAAACATTTAAAGAAGCAGAATATTTTTGAATGTTGAGAGAAAGGGTAATGTTTGCATTCAGAGGAGCCTTAGTAGCCTTGTACATGAATCATAGAGTTGACATGCATATTGTATGTTAGCTTAGTACAAGAGTAAAGAACTCTTACTCCAAACATATAGGTCATTGGTGGGACCATACCTGGAGTACCGTGTGCAGTGCTGGTCTCCATATCTAAGGACGATTGTACAGGGAGTGCAATGAAGGTTCACTAGCCTGGGTCCTGGAATGATGGGATTGTCCGCTGAAGAGAGGTTGAATAGACTCGGCCTCTGGTACCTGGAGTTTAGAAGAACGAGAGGTGACCTAATTGAAACGTAGAACATTCTTACAATAAGGGGCTTGACAGTAGATGCTGAGAAAAATGTTTCCCGCTGGCTGGGGGATCCAGAATGTAAGGTCACAGTCTTAAGATAAGGTGTCAGCCAGTGAGGACTGGGAGAAGGAGACATTTCTCCACTCAGAGAGCTGTGAATCCTTGGAATTCTTGAACCTAGAAAGCTGTGGCTGCTCAGCTGTTGAGCATATCCAAGACAGAGTTCGATAGATTTGGGGGTTCTAAGTGAAGGGATAGAGTGAGTGGGTAGGAAAGTGAAATAAGGTAAAGGATCAGCCATCATCATATTTAATGACGGATTGGGTTGAAAGGGTGAATGGCCGACTCCAGCTCCGGGTCCTCCTGTACTTTCTGATTTTGTGCTTTTCAGTTTCCGTGTTTGTAAAACATCAACTCACAAGCAAGAGAGGTAACGATTAAACAAAACTAACTTCACATTGTATTAGATTAATTATGTGATTGGCCTGAAAAGCCAAAATGCAATAATAAATCTTACAATTATCGAAATTCATCAAACCAATTAATTTACATAAAAAAAGGTTATGGCCTTGAAAATGATGATCAATCAAGAGAATGTAGAAATCTTTCAGATGCGAGATGACTCTGGCCGGAGGACAGACCTATTGAATCTCCGTGGTTATACTCCCCCTGGCTCAGTGTACGGCGATACACCCCCAGGCTCAGTATACCGTAACACTCCCAGTGGATCATTGTACCATGACACTCCCCCTGGCTCAGTGTACCGTAATACTCCCCGTGGATCAGTATACCGTAAGACTCCCCGTGGATCAGTGTACCGTGATACTCCCCCTGGCTCAGTGTACCGTGACACTCCCCGTGGATCAGTGTACCGTGACACTCTCCCTGGCTCAGTGTACCGTGACACTCCCGCTGGCTCAGTGTACGGCGATACTCCCGCTGGCTCAGTGTACGGCGATACTCCCCCCGGCTCAGTGTACCGTGACACTCCCCCTGGCTCAGTGTACCGTGACACTCCCCCTGGCTCAGTGTACCGTGACACTCCCCCGGCTCAGTGTACGGCGATACTCCCCCCGGCTCAGTGTACCGTGACACTCCCGCTGGCTCAGTGTACGGCGATACTCCCCCCGGCTCAGTGTACCGTGACACTCCCACTGGCTCAGTGTACAGCGATACTCCCCCAGGCTCAGTGTACTGTGACACTCCCTCTGGCTCAGTGTACCGTGACACTCCGCCTGGCTCAGTGTACCGTGACCCTCCTCCTGGCTCAGTGTATGGCGATACTTCCCCAGGCTCAGTGTACCGTGACACTCCCCCTGGCTCAGTGTACCGTGACACTCCCCCTGGCTCAGTGTACCGTGACACTCCCCCTGGCTCAGTGTACCGTGACATTCCCCCGGCTCAGTGTACGGCGATACTCCCCCAGGCTCAGGGTACGGCGATACTCCCCCCGGCTCAGTGTACCGTGACACTCCCCCTGGCTCAGTGTACCGTGACACTCCTCCTGGCTCAATGTATGGCGATACTCCCCCAGGCTCAGTGTACCATGACACTCCCCCTGGCTCAGTGTACCGTGACACCCCCCCTGGCTCAGTGTACCGTGACACTCCCCCTGTCTCAATGTACCGTGACACTCCCCCTGGCTCAGTGTACCGTGACACTCCCCCTGGCTCAGTGTACCGTGACTCCCACCTGGCTCAGTGTACCGTGACACTCCCCCTGGCTCAGTGTACCGTGACACTCCCCCTGGCTCAGTGTACCGTGACATTCCCCCGGCTCAGTGTACCGTGACACTCCACCTGGCTCAGTGTACCGTGACACCGCCCTGGCTCAGTGTACCGTGACACCCCCCCTGGCTCAGTGTACCGTGACACCCCCCTGGTTCAGTGTACTGCGACACCCCCACTGGCTCAGTGTACCGTGACACCCCCCCTGGCTCAGTGTACCGTGACACCCCCCTGGTTCAGTGTACCGTGACACTCCCCCCGCTCAGTGTACCGTGACACTCCCACTGGCTCAGTGTACCGTGACACCCCCCCTGGCTCAGTGTACCGTGACACCCCCTGGCTCAGTGTACCGTGACACTCCCCCGGCTCAGTGTACCGTGACACTCCACCCTGTTCAGTGTACCGTGAGGCCCTTCCAGCTCAGTGTACATAGAACATAGAACATAGAAAATACAGCACAGAACAGGCCCTTCGGCCCACGATGTTGTGCCGAACCTTTGTCCTAGATTTATCATAGATTATCATTGAATTTACAGTGCAGAAGGAGGCCATTCGGCCCTTTGAGTCTGCACCGGCTCTTGGAAAGAGCACCCTACCCAAACTCAACACCTCCACCCAACACCAAGGGCAATTTGGACATTAAGGGCAATTTATCATTGGCCAATTCACCTAACCCGCACATCTTTGGACTGTGGGAGGAAACCGGAGCACACGGAGGAAACCCACGCAGACACGTGCAGACTCCGCACAGACAGTGACCCAAGCCGGAATCGAACCTGGGACCCTGGAGCTGTGAAGCAATTGTGCTGTCCACAATGCTACCGTGCTGCCCTTAAGAACAAATAAATCTACACTATATCATTTTACCGTAATCCATGTACCTATCCAATAGCTGCTTGAATGTCCCTAATGTTTCCGACTCAACTACTTCCACAGGCAGTGCAATCCATGCCCCCACTACTCTCTGGGTAAAGAACCTACCTCTGATATCCCTCCTATATCTTCCACCTTTCACCTTAAATTTATGTCCCCTTGTAATGGTTTGTTCCACCCGGGGAAAAAGTCTCTGACTGTCTACTCTATCTATTCCCCTGATCATCTTATAAACCTCTGCCAAGTCGCCCCTCATCCTTCTCCGTTCTAATGAGAAAAGGCCTAGCACCCTCAACCTTTCCTCGTAAGACCTGCTCTCCATTCCAGGCAACATCCTGGTAAATCTTCTTTGCACATTTTCCAAAGCTTCCACATCCTTCCTAAAATGAGGCGACCAAAACTGTACACAGTACTCCAAATGTGGCCTTACCAAAGTTTTGTACAGCTGCATCATCACCTCACGGCTCTTAAATTCACCGACACTCCCCCCGCTCAGTGTACCGTGACATTCCCACTGGCTCAGTGTACCGTGACATTCCCCTGGCTCAGTGTACCGTGACACTCCCCTGGCTCAGTGTACCGTGACACTTCCCCTGGCTCAGTGTACCGTGACACTCCCCCTGGCTCAGTGTACCGTGACACTTCCCCTGGCTCAGTGTACCGTGACACCCCCCCCTGGCTCAGTGTACCGTGACACCCCCCTGGTTCAGTGTACCGTGACACTCCCCCCGCTCAGTGTACCGTGACACTCCCACTGGCTCAGTGTACCGTGACACCCCCCCAAGCTCAGTGTACCGTGACACTCCCCCTGGCTCAGTGTACCGTGACACTCCCCCGGCTCAGTGTACTGTGACACTCCACCCTGTTCTGTGTACCGTGAGGCCCTTCCAGCTCAGTGTACATAGAACATAGAACATAGAAAATACAGCACAGAACAGGCCCTTCGGCCCACGATGTTGTGCCGAACCTTTGTCCTAGATTTATCATAGATTATCATTGAATTTACAGTGCAGAATGAGGCCATTCGACCCTTTGAGTCTGCACCGGCTCTTGGAAAGAGCACCCTACCCAAACTCAACACTCCACCCAACACCAAGGGCAATTTGGACATTAAGGGCAATTTATCATTGGCCAATTCATCTAACCCGCACATCTTTGTACTGTGGGAGGAAACCGGAGCACACGGAGGAAACCCACGCAGACACGTGCAGACTCCGCACAGACAGTGACCCAAGCCGGAATCGTACCTGGGACCCTGGAGCTGTGAAGCAATTGTGCTGTCCACAATGCTACCGTGCTGCCCTTAAGAACAAATAAATCTACACTATATCATTTCACCGTAATCCATGTACCTATCCAATAGCTGCTTGAATGTCCCTAATGTTTCCGACTCAACTACTTCCACAGGCAGTGCAATCCATGCCCCCACTACTCTCTGGGTAAAGAACCTACCTCTGATATCCCTCCTATATCTTCCACCTTTCACCTTAAATGTATGTCCCCTTGTAATGGTTTGTTCCACCCGGGGAAAAAGTCTCTGACTGTCTACTCTATCTATTCCCCTGATCATCTTATAAACCTCTATCAAGTCGCCCCTCATCCTTCTCCGTTCTAATGAGAAAAGGCCTAGCAACCTCAATCTTTCCTCGTAAGACCTGCTCTCCATTCCAGGCAACATCCTGGTAAATCTTCTTTGCACATTTTCCAAAGCTTCCACATCCTTCCTAAAATGAGGCGACCAAAACTGTACACAGTACTCCAAATGTGGCCTTACCAAAGTTTTGTACAGCTGCATCATCACCTCACGGCTCTTAAATTCACCGACACTCCCCCCGCTCAGTGTACCGTGACATTCCCACTGGCTCAGTGTACCGTGACATTCCCCTGGCTCAGTGTACCGTGACACTTCCCCTGGCTCAGTGTACCGTGACACTCCCCCTGGCTCAGTGGACCGTGACACTCCCCTGGCTCAGTGTACCGTGACACTTCCCCTGGCTCAGTGTACCGTGACACTCCCCCTGGCTCAGTGTACCATGACACTCCCCTGGCTCAGTGCACCGTGACACTTCCCCTGGCTCAGTGTACCGTGACACTCCCCCTGGCTCAGTGTACCGTGACACTCCCCCTGGCTCAGTGTACCGTGACACTCCCCCTGGCTCAGTGTACCGTGACACTCCCCCTGGCTCAGTGTACCGTGACACTCCCCCTGGCTCAGCGTACCGTGACACTGCCCCTGGCTCAGCGTACCGTGACACTCCCCCTGGCTCAGCGTACCATGACACTCCCCCTGGCTCAGTGTACTGTGACACCCCCCCTGGCTCAATGTACCGAGACACTCCCCCGGCTCAGTATACCGTGACATTCCCCCTGGCTCAGTGTACGGCGATACTCCCCCCGGCTCAGTGTACCGTGACACTCCCGCTGGCTCAGTGTACGGCGATACTCCCCTGGCTCAGTGTACGGCGATACTCCCCCCGGCTCAGTGTACCGTGACACTCCCGCTGGCTCAGTGTACGGCGATTCACCCCCCGGCTCAGTGTACCGTGACATTCCCCCTGGCTCAGTGTACGGCGATACTCCCCCCGGCTCAGTGTACCGTGACACTCACCCTGGCTCAGTGTACCGTGACACTCCCCCTGGCTCAGTGTACCGTGACACTCCCCCGGCTCAGTGTACGGCGATACTCCCCCCGGCTCAGTGTACCGTGACACTCCCGCTGGCTCAGTGTACGGCGATACTCCCCCTGGCTCAGTGTACCGTGACACTCCCACTGGCTCAGTGTACAGCGAACCTCCCCCAGGCTCAGTGTACCGTGACACTCCCTCTGGCTCAGTGTACCGTGACACTCCGCCTGGCTCAGTGTACCGTGACCCTCCTCCTGGCTCAGTGTATGGCGATACTGCCCCAGGCTCAGTGTACCGTGACATTCCCCCCGGCTCAGTGTACCATGACACTCCCCCTGGCTCAGTGTACCGTGACACTCCCCCTGGCTCAGTGTACCGTGACACTCCCCCTGGCTCAGTGTACCGTGACACTCCTCCTGGCTCAGTGTATGGCGATACTCCCCCAGGCTCAGTGTACCATGACACTCCCCCTGGCTCAGTGTACCGTGACACCCCCCCTGGCTCAGTGTACCGTGACACTCCCCCTGTCTCAGTGTATCGTGACACTCCCCCTGGCTCAGTGTACCGTGACACTCCCCCTGGCTCAGTGTACCGTGACTCCCACCTGGCTCAGTGTACCGTGACACTCCCCCTGGCTCAGTGTACCGTGACACTCCCCCTGGCTCAGTGTACGTGACTCCCCCCTGGCTCAGTGTACCGTGACACCCCCCCTGCCTCAGTGTACCGTGACACCCCCCCCCTGCCTCAGTGTACCGTGACTCCCCCCTGGCTCAGTGTACCGTGACACCATCCTGGCTCAATGTACCGTGACACTCCCCCTGGCTCAGTGTACGGCGATACACCCCCCAGCTCAGTGTACCGTGACACCGCCCTGGCTCAGTGTACCGTGACGCCGCCCTGGCTCAGTGTACCGTGACACCCCCCCTGGCTCAGTGTACCGTGACACCCCCCTGGTTCAGTGTACTGCGACACCCCCACTGGCTCAGTGTACCGTGACACCCCCCCTGGCTCAGTGTACCGTGACACCCCCCTGGTTCAGTGTACCGTGACACTCCCCCCGCTCAGTGTACCGTGACACTCCCACTGGCTCAGTGTACCGTGACACCCCCCCTGGCTCAGTGTACCGTGACACTCCCCCTGGCTCAGTGTACCGTGACACTCCCCCGGCTCAGTGTACCGTGACACTCCACCCTGTTCAGTGTACCGTGAGGCCCTTCCAGCTCAGTGTACATAGAACATAGAACATAGAAAATACAGCACAGAACAGGCCCTTCGGCCCACGATGTTGTGCCGAACCTTTGTCCTAGATTTATCATAGATTATCATTGAATTTACAGTGCAGAAGGAGGCCATTCGGCCCTTTGAGTCTGCACCGGCTCTTGGAAAGAGCACCCTACCCAAACTCAACACCTCCACCCAACACCACGGGCAATTTGGACATTAAGGGCAATTTATCATTGGCCAATTCACCTAACCCGCACATCTTTGGACTGTGGGAGGAAACCGGAGCACACGGAGGAAACCCACGCAGACACGTGCAGACTCCGCACAGACAGTGACCCAAGCCGGAATCGAACCTGGGACCCTGGAGCTGTGAAGCAATTGTGCTGTCCACAATGCTACCGTGCTGCCCTTAAGAACAAATAAATCTACACTATATCATTTTACCGTAATCCATGTACCTATCCAATAGCTGCTTGAATGTCCCTAATGTTTCCGACTCAACTACTTCCACAGGCAGTGCAATCCATGCCCCCACTACTCTCTGGGTAAAGAACCTACCTCTGATATCCCTCCTATATCTTCCACCTTTCACCTTAAATTTATGTCCCCTTGTAATGGTTTGTTCCACCCGGGGAAAAAGTCTCTGACTGTCTACTCTATCTATTCCCCTGATCATCTTATAAACCTCTATCAAGTCGCCCCTCATCCTTCTCCGTGCCAATGAGAAAAGGCCTAGCACCCTCAACCTTTCCTCGTAAGACCTGCTCTCCATTCCAGGCAACATCCTGGTGAATCTTCTTTGCACATTTTCCAAAGCTTCCACATCCTTCCTAAAATGAGGCGACCAAAACTGTACACAGTACTCCAAATGTGGCCTTACCAAAGTTTTGTACAGCTGCATCATCACCTCACGGCTCTTAAATTCACCGACACTCCCCCCGCTCAGTGTACCGTGACATTCCCACTGGCTCAGTGTACCGTGACATTCCCCTGGCTCAGTGTACCGTGACACTTCCCCTGGCTCAGTGTACCGTGACACTCCCCCTGGCTCAGTGTACCATGACACTCCCCTGGCTCAGTGTACCGTGACACTTCCCCTGGCTCAGTGTACCGTGACACTCCCCCTGGCTCAGTGTACCGTGACACTTCCCCTGGCTCAGCGTACCGTGATACTGCCCCTGGCTCAGCGTACCGTGACACTCCCCCTGGCTCAGCGTACCATGACACTCCCCCTGGCTCAGTGTACTGTGACACCCCCCCTGGCTCAATGTACCGAGACACTCCCCCGGCTCAGTATACCGTGACATTCCCCCTGGCTCAGTGTACGGCGATACTCCCCCCGGCTCAGTGTACCGTGACACTCCCGCTGGCTCAGTGTACGGCGATACTCCCCTGGCTCAGTGTACGGCGATACTCCCCCCGGCTCAGTGTACCGTGACACCCCCCCTGGCTCAGTGTACCGTGACACTCCCCCTGGCTCAGTGTACCGTGACACTCCCCCTGGCTCAGTGTACGGCGATACTCCCCCGGCCCAGTGTACCGTGACACTCCCCCTGGCTCAGTGTACCGTGACACCCCCCCCTGGCTCAGTGTGCCGAGACACTCCCCCGGCTCAGTGTACCGGGACACTCCTCCTGGCTCAGTGTACCGTGACACTTCCCCTGGCTCAGTGTACGGCGATACTCCCCCCGGCTCAGTGTACCGGGACACTCCCCCTGGCTCAGTGTACCGTGACACTTCCCCTGGCTCAGTGTACCGTGACATTCCCCCTGGCTCAGTGTACCGTGACATTCCCCCTGGCTCAGTGTACCGTGACATTCCCCCTGGCTCAGTGTACCGTGACACACCCCCCTGGTTCAGTGTACCGAGACACTCCTCCTGGCTCAGTGTACAGCGATACACCCCCCGGCTCAGTGTACCGTGACACTCCCCCTGGCTCAGTGTAGGGTGACACTCCCCCTGGTTCAGTTTACCGTGACACTCCCCCCGGCTCAATGTACCGGGACACTCCCCCCTGGCTCAGTGTACCGTGACACTCCCCCTGGCTCAGTGTACCGTGACACTCCCCCTGGCTCAGTGTACCGTGACACTCCCCCTGGCTCAGTGTACCGTGACACTCCCCCCGGTTCAGTGTACCGTGACACTCCCCCCGGCCCAGTGTACGGCGATACTCCCCCCGGCCCAGTGTACCGTGACACTCCCCCTGGCTCAGTGTACCGTGACACCCACCCCTGGCTCAGTCTGCCGAGACACTCCTCCTGGCTCAGTGTACGGCGATACACCCCCCGGCTCAGTGTACCGTGACACTCCCCCTGGCTCAGTGTAGGGTGACACTCCCCCTGGTTCAGTTTACCGTGACACTCCCCCCGGCTCAGTGTACCGGGACACTCCCCCCTGGCTCAGTGTACCGTGACATTCCCCTTGGCTCAGTGTACCGTGACACTCCCCCTGGCTCAGTGTACCGTGACACTCCC
The DNA here is from genome assembly GCF_047496885.1 of Scyliorhinus torazame. Taxonomy (NCBI): domain Eukaryota; kingdom Metazoa; phylum Chordata; class Chondrichthyes; order Carcharhiniformes; family Scyliorhinidae; genus Scyliorhinus; species Scyliorhinus torazame. Next base: position 119,444,031 of record NC_092710.1, on the reverse strand, counting down.
CCCGGCTCAGTGTACCGTGACACTCCCCCTGGCTCAGTGTACCGTGACATTCCCCCTGGCTCAGTGTACCGTGACACTCCCCCTGGCTCAGTGTACCGTGACACTCCCCCCGGCTCAGTGTACCGGGACACACCCCCCTGGTTCAGTGTACCGTGACACTCCCCCGGCTCAGTGTACGGCGATACACCCCCCGGCTCAGTGTACCGTGACACCCCCCTGGCTCAGTGTAGGGTGACACTCCCCCTGGTTCAGTTTACCGTGACACTCCCCCCCGGCTCAGTGTACCGTGACACTCCCCCTGGCTCAGTGTACCGTGACACTCCCCCTGGCTCAGTGTACCGTGACACTCCCCCTGGCTCAGTGTACCGTGACACTCCCCCTGGCTCAGTGTACCATGACCTCCCCACAGCTCAGTATACCGTGACACCCCCCCCCCCGCCTCAGTGACCATGATGCTCCCCCTGCCCAGCTTACCGTGATACTTGCCCTATCTCAGTGTACCGTGATGCCCCCCTCTTCCAGCTAAGTGTACAGTGATGCTCCAGATGGCTCAGTGTACCGTGATGCTCCCCTGGTTCAGTGTATCAAGACGCACCCCTGGTTCAGTGTACCGTGACGCTCCCCTGGTTCAGTGTACCGTGACGCTCCCCTGGTTCAGTGTACCGAGACGCACCCCTGGTTCAGTGTACCGTGACGCTCCCCTGGCTCAGGGTACCGTGACGCTCCCCTGGTTCAGTGTACCGAGACGCTCCCCTGGTTCAGTGTACCGTGACGCTTTCTGGTTCAGTGTACCGTGACGTTCCCCTGGCTCAGTGTACCGTGACGCTCCCCTGGTTCAGTGTACCGTGACGCTCCCCTGGTTCAGTGTACCGAGACGCTCCCCTGGTTCAGTGTACCGTGAAGCTCCCCTGGTTCAGTGTACCGTGACGCTCCCCTGGTTCAGTGTACCGTGACGCTCCCCTGGTTCAGTGTACCGAGACGCTCCCCTGGTTCAGTGTACCATGACGCTCCCCTGGTTCAGTGTACCGTGACGCTCCCCTGGTTTAGTGTACCGAGACGCTCCCCTGGTTCAGTGTACCGTGACGTTCCCCTGGTTCAGTGTACCGTGACGTTCCCCTGGTTCAGTGTACCATGACGCTCCCCTGGTTCAGTGTACCGTGAAGCTCCCCTGGTTCAGTGTACCGTGACGCTCCCCTGGTTCAGTGTACCGAGACGTTCCCCTGGTTCAGTGTACCATGACGCTCCCCTGGTTCAGTGTACCGTGACGCTCCCCCCGGCACAGTGTACAGTGTTGTGAGCCAGGGCTTAAAAATTCCAAAGTGTATTATGAAGTTCACCTGACCTATAACCTTTATTTTGAATTTGGCTTGGATGAGCACAAAATCCTTCCCTTCGGTGTTATTCATCAAACTTCTCGCCGCTTTAATCAAAACAAGGTTTATTCTGAGAATATAGTTAACATATATATATATAAACAGAGCAAGAATTGTTTCATCAATTACAAACATAAAGACAACACAACAGCTGCAGTCATCTATGTATATAACACTTAATAAATTCCCCCTTTCAAAACCAAAATCCCTTTCAAGGGCGTGACCCAGCACACTTTATATTCACTTGAATGGGACTGGTCGTTTCCCTGAGATTTTGATTCAGTTTCAACCAGCAGATTCAAACTCCTTCTGGAAAACAACTCTATCTTTAAAGTTACCAGGGCAGTTTGCCACCCCCAATGTGCCTTTCATTGGAACAGCTTTTAAAACAAAAATAGAGAAAAAAGGGAAAACACTTCTTCCTTCTGCAGTCCAAAACAACCAAATAAAAATGAAACCAAAACACCCCCTCACCTAACAACCACAGCCCAGCTCCACCGACAAAATGACATCATTGAAGCCATGCTACAAGTCACATGATAAGAGACCAAATCATTCTTAAAGGGACATTCACATGACACCTCCCCCCAAGAAAAAAAACCTCATCAACTTCAAAGATAGTTTCATTTGTCGCCTTTTCACTTGCCCATTCCTAACACTTGACAATAAACATACATGCATTTTAAAACATCAAAACAGGCAAACATTTACAATAATACAAACCATTTTAGTGCTTTGCCTTCCACCATCGAACCTGCTTCTCTTCATCACATTTGTTACAAAGCATCGGCTATCACGTTTTAATGTCCTGCTACATGTATAAGTTTTTAATTAAATGGCTGTAATAAGAAACTCCATCGAAACAGCCTGGCATTTGTATTCTTGAATTTCTTCAAAAACGTCAATGGATTATGATCAGTAAATATAATTGTTTCAGACGAATTGCTGATAACATAAATTTTAAAATGTTGCAAAGCCAGCACTAAGCTCAAAGTCTCCTTTTCAATTGTCGAATACTTCCTATGGTGATCATTTAATTTTTTTTGAAAAAAACTCAATAGGCCGCTCTATTCCTTCTTCATCATCTTGCAAAAGCATGGCACCTATGCCCACATCACTCACATCGATAGCCGCCTTGAATGGTTTTGTGTAATTTGGGGTGGCCAACACAGGAGCAGTGATTAACACAACCTTCAGACCGTCAAATTCCTGTTGACACTGCCTTCTACTGAAATTTGCTACTCTTCTTTACGCTACCATTAGAGGGCAGCATGGTAGTATAGTGATTAGCACAATTGCTTCACAGTTCCAGGGTCCCAGGTTCGATTCCCGGCTTGGGTCACTGTCTGTGCGGAGTCTGCACGTTCTCCCCGTGTGTGGTGGGTTTCCTCCGGGTGCTCCAGTTTCCTCCCACAGTCCAAAGTACTGCAGGTTAGGTGGATTGGCCATGATAAATTGCCCTTAGTGTCCAAAAAGGTTAGGTGGGGTTACTAGTTCCAAGGATTGGGTGAAGGTTTGAGCTTGGGTAGGGTGCTCTTTCCAAGAGCCGGTGCAGACTTGATGGGCCGAATGACCTCCTGCACTGTAAATTCTATGATTCTACGAATCTTGCACAGGCAACTGGGAGAACGCCCTGGTCTTCGAATGAAGCCGTGGCATATTCACCACCCAGTAAAGATAAAGGACAGGATTATCTGTTTGGGAGGCTAAACTTTGCCACTGGAACTGTATTATGTGCTATTTGTGTTCCCGTTTGGGACGATTTTCAGAAAGTCAGGACGTGCAAACGGTCCAGCACTCTTCTGGCATAGTTTCAGAACAATTCCTGGCACAGCAGGTGTATACTCCACACAGACAGTCACCCAAGGCCAGAATTGAACCCAGGTCCCTGGTGCTGTGGGGCAGCAATGCTAACCACTATGCCACCGTGCCGCCCACTGATACAGAGGGGCGGGGGTCACTGGTGAGACAGCGAGGGACAGAGAGCCAGGGAGGGTTCCAAAGGACATGGTGAATGTGTTCTCTGGTTGGGGTGAGCTCTGCTGATCCCCTGCTTCCTCTGCAGTGGGGCAGTGTTTCTAAGAATGCCAACATCTGGTGGGCTCCTGATTGAACTTGGCCACGCCCATGCCCTTGATGATACAGCTGGGATTTGAGGATGTCCTGAGGGGCGGCCTGAGATGGCCATCGGCTCCCTGAGCATTCAAAGGACGCAGGAAGCATTCAACAGAACAGGTGTCTGTAAGGAGCACCAAAGTATGTGCCAGGCCACCCCGATCTCGAGGGAGACATCCCAAGTCCACGGACTTGGCACCAAGTCGCTCTCCAATGCTGCCCCCGCCAGGCAGCCACCCACCAGCAAGCCTGACAATTTGAGGGTTTTTTACAGTTTTTGTAGCCTCCTGCAGCCATGGTGCCAAGGCCCTGCTTGTCAATACTTGCACTAATTCACACCCGGGAGACTTCTGCCTAGGATGGGTGGAGCATCAGCCTAAGGGTGGGCATACTGTGTCCAAGCCGTTAATGATATTAAAGTCCATGCAGTTGACAGTTTTGCATGGATCCACCAGCGTGGGATGCAAACATCGATTTCGGCGCAAGCGGAGCATGTCGTTGGATTTGACACTGGTGTAAACCTCGATTTTTCCATTTCGCGCAATTCTCCGCCCGATCGTGATTTGCCTTTCTGGCATCGAGAAACTGAGAATTCAACTCCAAGTCTGTTCTCTCCAGGAGGTTTATCTTATTTCTGACCTGCAGTGAGGAAAGGTGCCTGAAGACAACACAGAATATTGCCTTGTGCATTTGTAATGGAGAGGTTATTGGAAAGTGTATGAAGCCGCACTGTCTGTTAAATCCAACATCAAATAACATCTCATCCATTATTTTGTGAATGAAATGCTGTAAATCAGGATGCTGGGCATAAATCACTGATAATTTGATGGATGTTATACTTCCTGACTGTTAATTTTCAGAACTAAAGTTCTTTCAAGTTTTCAACTAGTTTGTTTGCCCCATTTAATGAATCTTTTCTTGCACCCTCCCCTGATGAAACAAAGAATAGCCTTGCCCTTTGCTGAATGGCGTTTGATCATTGTGATTTAAAGGAGAGGAAAGATCTCGGCATGGACTGTCCTTCACTGGTTAGGAACCGGATTGAAGGGAATGGTGGTTTTCCCCCTCTGGTGTAATTCCCGGGACATTCTGCACTCAAGGAGGTTTAATATGGCAGAAGACTCTTCCTTGTGGTATTTTGTTTGACATTATTTCACAGATATTGTCTGTTTGATATATGTGAAGTATTTTAGAGTCTCCTTCAAGCATTATTCAGGTCAACAACAACAACCTGGTGTTTATATAGCACCTTTAACATAATGAAACAGCCCAAGGTGCTTCACAGGAACAATAAAAAGCAAATTATGATACCTGACCAGATAAGGACTTATTAGATGACCAAAACGTTCTCAAAGAAGTAGATTTTAAGAAGGTCTTGCAGGAGGAAAGTCAGGTAGAGAGGAGCAGAGAGGGAATCGGGCTTGGGGACTAGGCATCATGGCCTTGGCATGGGCATCAATGGTGGCACGATTATAATTGGGAATCTGCAAGTGGCAGAATTAAAGAAGCATAGATATCTCGCAGGGTTGTGGAGTTGGAGAAGATTACAGAGATACGTATTGTGGGGCCATGGAAGGGTTTGATTTAGATTTATTGTCACATGTACCGAGGTACAGTGAAAAGTATTGTTCTGCATACAGTCCAAGCAGACCAATCCATATGTAAAAAACATAGGACATACGATAAATACACAATGTGAATACATAGCCATGGACATTGGGAAAGCATACAGAGTGTAGTGCTACACAGTAGAGAAGACGCAAGGAGAGATCAGTTCAGTCTATAAGAGGGTCATTCAGGAATCTGGTAACAACGGGGAAGGAGCTGTTTTAGAATCTGTTAGTGCGTGTTCTCAGACTTTTGTATCTTCTGCCCAATGGAAGAGGTTGGAAGAGAGAATAACCTGGGTGGGAGGAAACGTTGAGGCAGCGGGAGGTGTCGACAGAGTCAATGGGTGGAAGGTGGGTTTGTGTGATGGACTGGGCGGTGTTCATGACTCTTTGTAGTTTCTTACGGTCTTGGGCCGAGCAGTTACCATACCAGGCTGTGATACAGCCAGATAGGATACTTTCTATGGTGCATCTATAAAAATTGGTGAGAGTCAATGTGGGCATACCAAATTCCCTTAGTTTCCTGAGGAAGTACAGGCGCTTTTGTGCTTTCTTGGTCATAGCGTCGACGTAGGTGGACCAGGACATATTGAGAACATGGAAATTTCAAAATCAATATGTTGCTTGACTGGGAGCCAAAGTAGGTCAGCGAGCACGGGGGTGATAGGGGATGGGACATTTAGTGAGTTAATACAGAGGCAGTAGAGGTTCGGATGACTTCAAGTTTACAGTGTGGGAGACCAGCCAAGAGCACATTGGCATAGTCGGGTCTGGAGGAAATGGCTGCACATATGAGGGATTCAACAGTAGATGTGCTGAGACAGGGGTGGCGTTGAGTGATATGACAGCGATGGTAAAAGGTAGACTTAAAGATGGCACAAATGAGAACATGGAAGCCCATCTCGGGATAAAATGTCCCACCAAGGTTGTGAACAGACTGGCTTACCTTTAGACTGTTGCCAGGGAGAGGGAATGGAGTTAGTAGCTGGGGAGTAGTGTTCAGAGTAGGAGCGGAAATTAATGACATCAGTCTTCATAATATTTAATCAGAGGAAATTTCTGCTCATCCAATGTTGGACGTCAGATAATCAGTCTGATAATTTAGCAAGAGTGGAGGAGTTGAGAGAGGTGGTGGTAAGGTTCACCTGAGTGTCGTCAGCCTACATGTGAACATTAACACTGTTCCTTTGGATGATTCACAAAGGGACAACGTGTAGATAACAAATAGGAGGGGCCAAGGATAAATCCTTGACGGACATCAGAAATAACAGCGGGAGCATGAAAAGAAGCCATGGCAGCTGATACTCTGGCTCCAAGTAGAAAGGTAAGAATGGAAATATGAGAGCAGTCAGTCCCACCCAGCTGGAATGGCAGTGAGAGGTGTTGGAGGAGGATGTGTGTGGTCACATATGTCAAAGGCTACAGGCAGATTGAGAAGGGTAAGGAGGGAAGGTTCAGCACCATTACAGTCACATACATTGTCATTATTTACCCCAAAATATAACTCAGAATACGGAAATCCCTACTTACTGTTCTGACAGCAACTTACTGATGATTCATTCTAAGAGAGGCAGGATTCTATTAAGGGACTTCATCTATCTGATTACGTGAAATGAGGGGAGAATGGAAGGGCTAGTGTCAGCAGAGATCTATTTTGCCCTTGCTGTAAATTCTGATCCCACCTGATGGTCCAAGATTTCTGAACAACATTTATTCTGTGTTCATATTAAAACAGCATTTCAGTTACAAGCCACTGAAGACATTTTTCATGCAGCTACAATTGTGCTTTATACTGGATAAACAACCTAATTGTAAATAATTTAAATATTTTATGCACAATCTAGAGCAGTGAAAAAGAACAAAATGATTCTATTAAAACCAGTGAACCCTGCCTCTGCCACATTGTGTTAGCTCAACGTCATTACAATTACAATTACACAGCTCTTCCTTGAGGCTTTCCTCTGCCTGGTTGATATTCTGTAACTATAAAGCTGAAAAAATAAATATTTTTATGAAAGAGTTTCAACCTCACTGAGGAGCCTTCAGGCCAGTCCACATCCAACAACCTGCTCTCAAAACTCTGCTCACATTTTGAGACATGTAACAAATTCCAGCAGCTGAGACAACCTACAACATTCTAACAAAATGTCAATTTGCCCCATTTCCCAATGTTAATGGATCCGTTAAAGCATTCCAGGATCTGGATCCGCATCTCCTCCAAAAACTAATCAGTTCTTCCATGGACCATTCCCGTTCTGAACCACTGGCTGTGTGAAAACATTTTTCTCACATCACATTTGGTCTTTTTGCAAATAATTTTAAATTTATGCCCCCTTAGTCTTTATCCTTTTACGAGCAGGGTAAAGAAATTTCTCCTTAATTCCCGATTGTAATTATTAATGACTGTCTTATATTTATAGGTTCTAGTTTTAGTCTTCCTACAATTGAAAACCTCTTTCCAATCGCTGACCTGTCAAAGTATTTTATAATCTTAAAGGCCTCAATCAGATGACCCCTTAATCAATTATTTTTGACAGTTAAGAGCTCCAGACTGTTCAGTCTTTCCTGATAGTTATAACTTCTCAGTTCAGATATCCAGCGGAATCCTCCATCCTTCATTTGGGAGATTAAGTGCTGACACCGGGACAGAATTGTGAGTGTTCTACGTGGATGAAAGTGGTGCCAGTCCCAGAGCAATTGAGATCCCAGGAATGGGCTAGCACTGTTGCTATTTTGCCATGTAGAACTCACGTAATTCACATGCATGTCAACCCTCATCCCAACCAAGGTATTTTTTTTAAATATAAATTTAGAGTACCCAATTCATTTTTTCCAATTAAGGGGCAATTTAACATGGCCAACCCACCTACCTGCACATCTTTGGGTTGTGGGGGTGAAACCCACGCAGACATGGGGAGAATGTGCAAACTCCACACGGACAGTGACTCAGTGCCGGGATTCAAACCCGGGTCCACAGCACCGCAGTCCCAGTGCTAACCACTGCGCCACATGCTGCCCCATCCCAGCCAAGATGATGGCACTGGTTGCACTGAAGCATGCCCATGTGATTGATGGGTCGGCTGTGGCCAGATGGTACGTGGCGCTATGTTCACAGTGGGCAGTCAGCGACATTTGCAGCCGGATCTCTGCCTCCAATGGTGTTCTGTGTCTATCCACCCCAACCCCATGGTCCACATCCTGGCCACCCTTCACTACTACCTACAGCCCTGGCAGATGTCTCCCCCGGTCAGCAGAACAACTGTCACCACACTATAGTGATATTGAACATTTTTCATACTCTCTCTCCCTCAGCAACCACGGAACCCATGCCCTGATTTGAAATACCGCATGTGAACCTCGCCATCAGTAATTCATCCTGGCGGAGGCAGAGCGTCACGGAAGGCCCGGAAAATGCCAGGTCGGGCCCGTCAATTATATGCCAATGGCGTTTCCTGTACCATTTGGATGCCCATGCCAGCATGCAGCATAGAACACATTCACGCCGTTATTGAGGGCCCAGAGCATAGTATTCCATTTGGTTCCCGGCGCGAACCTCGATTTTCAGCTGACGCCAAATTCTCCGCCCGATATTATTTCATGATTCCGACGTCGCTGGACAGAGAATCCCGCCCATCACCTATCAGATATTTTTCAACCTTCTAACGTATTTAGAACCATAAAATTTGTACAGTGCAAAAGAAGGCTATTCAGCCCATCGAGTCTGCACCGGACCTCTGAAAGAACACCCTGCCTAGGCCCACTGCCCTGCCCTAGCCCCATAACCCACCTTACCTGCACATCCCTGCACACCAAGAGGCAATTAAGCACAGCCAATCCACCTAACCTGCACATCTTTGGACTATGGGTGAAAACCAGAGCACGAAACCCACACAGACACGGAGAGAACATGCAAACTCCACAGAGACAGTTACCCAAGGCCAGAATTGAACCCAGGTTCCTGGCGCTGTGAGGCAACAGTGCTAATCTGGAGACCAGAACTGTTCACAGTACTCCCAAATGTGACCAGGCCAATGTTTGGCACAAGATTTTTGACATAACATCTCTGCTTTACAATTCTTTCTCTCAAGAAATGGACTCCCAGATTTTAGTCTGTTTATTTACTGGGCCAATGGATATTTTTAGAGATTTGCGTGTCTGTACCCCAAGATCTCTCTGCTCCTCTACACCAATTAGATGCTTATTATTCAAACAATATGTCAGCACGGGCAGCACGGTAGCATAGTGGTTAGCACAGTTGCTTCACAGCTCCAGGGTCCCAGGTTCGATTCCCGGCTTGGGTCACTGTCTGTGCGGAGGCTGCATGTTCTCCCCATGTCTGCGTGGGTTTCGTCCGGGTGCTCCGGTTTCCTCACACAGTCCAATGATGTGCGTGTTAGGTGGATTGGCCACGCTAAATTGCCTTTAGCTAAGGCAGGGTTACTGGTTTACAGGGATAGGGAGGTGTGGGCTTAAGTGGGGTGCTCTTTCCAAGAGCCAGTGCAGACTCGATGGGCCGAATGGCCTCCTTCTGCACTGTAAATTCTATGACATTCTATGAAATCTCCTTATTCTTCCTGCCAAAATGCAGCATGTACACTAATCTTTACTAAAGTTAATTTGCCAATTACATGTTTGTTTTTAATGTCCTCTTGTATTTTGTCACCTTTACATTAACTGTCCTCCGCCCAACGTCTCCCCCCTCCCCCGCCACACCCTCCAATTTGCTCTCATCTGAAAATTGTAAAATTATTCAGCGGATTCCTGATTTCAAGCATTAATGTCACTTTTGAACAATGGTCCCAGCGTTGATCCCTGCAGAACACCATTTCCCAACTTTCACCAATCTTTAATCCCGATTCTCCGATGTCAATGTATTATGAATTACATTGTTAAGGTCCAACAGCTCTTACATTGTCAAACAGATGATGGCTATTTGTACATCTATAAATAGGGATAGAGGCAGGTCTTTTGATTTATCCCTTAGTTTGTTTAATTTTGTTGGTTTATTGGGGATAGCTGGGATACCGGGGGCTTTCGAGTAGTGTAGATTGTGAATTAAGTCAATAAACTCTCTCCAGCAGAGAAGGCACTTGTGTCATACTTCTAACATCACCAACCAGCATGGATCTGATTAGCATTTGATTTCTGTTTTATAGTGAGCGTGCAATCCATTCTGCTACCTGTCTCCTGACTGTATGGGCGTGTTTCTCCCTCCCGCCGCACCAGATTTCTGATGCAACAGGCTGTCGGGATTCTCCATTTCGCCGGCTGGACATTGGGGTTTCCCATTGTGGGGCAGCCCCACGCCATCAGGAAACCCCCGGGCTGCCGGCAAAACGGAGAATCCCGACGGCGGAGAATTCAGCTCTATATGTTTTAACCTCAGACAGTAGACTATTATGACATATTTTATTGAAGGCCTTTTGAAAATCCAAGTAGAACTTGGACTGGATTCCCCATCCCAGGATGCCCAAATGCCGCCCCTGGATGAAATGGGCAAGCACATATTTAATTGAGCTCAATAGCTCATTTCAATATGCGCATCTGAGTCACCCCAGCGAGAGTGAGATCCAGATCGCGACATGCCGTGAGATTTAATTGAATCTCATGAGACATTTCAAGCATCACAAATCTCGATCCAGGCCTCTCACGAGATTCATCAGCCTCGTCCTGACACCAAGTCAGGCGCAATGCGTCTGCTGAATCGTACCCATTGATTAGCTCACAGTGAAGAACTTCCCTGCCGTTCTGAAAATGGTGCCTTGGGAACTTTTACATCTAATTGAAGGGGTAGATGGGACCTCAATTTAACGTCTGACCAGGCGACAACACCTCCTACAGTGCAGCACTCCCTCAGTACTGATCCCATGGAAATGCAGTACTCCCTCAGCACTAACCCTCCGATAGTGTGGCCCTCCTTCAGTGCTGCCCCTCCAAAGATGCTGCATTTACTCAATACTGATCTGCCATCAATATGGCATTCTCTCAGTACTGATCCTCTAACAAGGTAGTGCTCCCTCAGTTCTGATCCTCCAAGTGTAGTAATCCACCTGTACCACAGTTCGACAGTATCCTTAGAAATGCCCCTCCTTCAGTGCAGTATTCTTTCAGTACTGCCCCTCCAAAGTTGCTTCACTCCATCAGTGCAGCACTCTCTCAGTATTGACCCTCTGACAGCGCAGTACTCTCTCAGTGCTAACCTTCTGACAGTGCAGCACTTCCTCAATACTGACCCTTTGACAGTGCAGCACTCTCTCAGTATTGATTCTCTGACAGCACAGTACTCTCTCAGTACTGACCTTCTGACAGTGCAGCGCTCCCTCAATACTGACCCCCTGACAGTGCAGCACTCCCTCAGGACTGACCCTTTGACAGTGCAGCATTCCCTCAGTACTGACCCTCTGACAGTGCAGCACTCCCTCAGTACTGACCCTCTGACAGTGCAGCACTCCCTCAGTACTAACCCTTTGACAGTGCAGCACTCCCTCAGTACTGACCCTTTGACAGTGCAGCACTCCCTTAATACTGGCCTTTTGACAGTGCAGCACTCCCTCAATACTTACCATTTGACGGTACAGCACTCCCTCAGTATTGACCCTCTGACTGTGTAGCTCTCCCTCAGTACTGGCCCTGTGACAGCGCAGCACTCCCTCAGTGCTAACCCTCCGACAGTGCAATGCTCATTCAGTACTGACCTTCTGACAGTGCAGCACTCCCTCAGTATTGATCTTCTGACGGTGCAGCACTTCCTCAGTACGGAACCTGTGACAATGCACACTCGCTCATTATGACCCTCTGAAAGTGCGGCACTCCCTCAGCACCGACTCTCTGACAGTGCAGCATTTCCTCAGTACTGACCCTCTGACAGTGCAGTACTCCCTCAGTTCTGACCCTCTGACTGTGCAGCACTCCCTCAGTTCTAGACATAGAATTTACAGTGCAGAAGGAGGCCATTCGTCCCATCTAGTCTGCACTGGCCCTTGGAAAGAGCACCCTACCTATACCCACACCTCCACCCTATCCCCAGTAACCCCACCTAACCCGAGGGCAATTTACCATGGCCAATCCACCTAACCTGCACATCTTTGGACTGTGGGAGGAAACCAGAGCACCCGGAGGAAACCCACGCAGAAACGGGAAGAACGTGCAGACTCCGCACAGACAGTAACCCAAGCCGGGAATCGAACCTGGGACCCTGGAACTGTGAAGCAATTGTGCTAACCACTGCTACCATGCCGCCTGACAGTTCTGACCCACAGAACTGCACTACCTTAGTACTGACCCTCTGACAGAACAGCACTCCCTCAGTACTGACCCCCTGACAGTGGAGCTCTCCCTCAGCGGACCCTGTTATAATGCAGCACTCCCTCAGTATTGCACTGGATTGTGATTCAGATGCCAGCCCTGAACCTACAACCTTGACTTAGAGTGAAAAGCATACTCGCTGGGATCAGCTTTCAAAGTTTCAGTTGACTCTATCTGCAGTAAAAAAAAACTGCTCCCTTATTGCACTCCTCAGCAACATATCTTTTCATTTTAATAATTGTTCTGGATTCCTCCCACCAGAAAATTGTTTCACTGAATCTAATTCATCCAATCCTTTAATCATTTAATAGTACTAAGATCACCCTTCATACTTTTAAACACAAAGGGGCACAAATTTATGCAACCTTTCCTCATATTTAATGTGTTCAGCCCTCGGCCTGTTCTGGTGAAGCTGCACTTGAAGCTGCACTTCCTTTAAGTCCAATGTGTTTTTCCTGAGGTTTGAAGTCCAGAACTGAGTGCAGGATTCCAAAGGCGGTCTGGGCAAGGTTCGGTAGAACTGAGTCATAATTCCTGCCCTATTTACATTCCAGTTCATGTTATACAAATCCCAACATTCCATTCGCCCTTGCTATCGTCAGTTTTCATACCTGTGCACGAGCTGGTCATTTCTGTGCCTGTACATCCCTTTGCTCCTGTACAGTTTCTAGTCTCTTCACGAGTGAGAATATTCCGATTGTCATTGTTTGCTCCAAAGTGGTTGACCTCGCACTGAATTCCATCTGCCACCGTTTTACCTATTCATCTGATATTTGTCATTATGTAACTTCCTGATCCCCCTGTACAACTTATTGTGCCTCCTTACTTTGTCATGCCTAAATTTGAATCCACACAAGTCTGTATTCCTTGATGCATATGGTGAAAAGCTGAGGCCCCATTGTAGGCCCCTGTGGAACATCCCATTAATTGTAGATGAAACCTTCATTTCTACTTTCATCCACTTCCCAATCCACTTGGCAATGTGGAGGAGCAGAGAGATCTTGGGGTCTATGTTCATAGATCCTTGAAAGTTGCCACTCAAGTGGGTAGGGCTGTGAAGAAGGCCTATGGTGTGCGAACGTTCATTAGCAGAGGGATTGAATTTAAGAGCCGTGAGGTGATGATGCACCTGTACAAAACCTTGGTAAGGTTACATTTGGAGTACTGTGTGCAGTTCTGGTCGCCTCATTTTAGGAAGGATGTGGAAGCTTTGGAAAAGGTGCAAAGGAGATTTACCAGGATGTTGCCTGGAATGGAGAGTAGGTCTTACAAGGAAAGGTTGAGGGTGCTAGGCCTTTTCTCATTAGAACGGAGAAGGATGAGGGGAGACTTGATAGAGATTAATTTGTTCTTAATCTAGGACAAAGGTTCGGCACAACATCGTGGGCCAAAGTGCCTGTTCTGTGCTGTATTTTCTATGTTCTATGTTCCCAAACCACGTTACATAGATTATCATAGAATTTACAGTGCAGAAGGAGGCCATTCGGCCCATCGAGTCTGCACCGGCTCTTGGAAAGAGCACCCTACCTAAGGTCAATACCGCCACCCTATCCCCATAACCCAGTAACCCCACCCAACACTAAGGGGAATTTTGGACACTAAGGGCAATTTATTATGGCCAATCCACCTAACCTGCACATCTTTGGACTGTGGGAGGAAACCGGAGCACCCGGAGGAAACCCACGCACACACGGGGAGGACGTGCAGACTCCGCACAGACAGTGACCCAAGCCGGGAATCGAACCTGGGACCCTGGAGCTGTGAAGCAATTGTGCTATCCACAAGCTACCGTGCTGCCCCTGATTACAAAATTAGCTTCAGTTGGATACTTTTAATTTGGCTTCTAATTTCTTGTGCAGAACCTTTTCAAAGGTCTGATGATATTCCGTACAGACAACATCCAAAGACAACATTCATAGGGCTTTTCCTATCCATCATGTTAGTGGCCTTCTCAAAATATTTAGCTAGATTAGTCAGAGATCTATGATCTCTCTGATCAGCTCATATAGATTCCAGTAAGATCCTCGCACTCACATTACAGTATCTGTCCTTTCCTGATTTCTTCATCCTTCTCAAATAACGCAGCAACATTTCCAATCCAAAGGTTCATATTAAAGAATTTTGGAAAACCTGACTAAATTAGCTGTGATTTCCCACCAGATTTCTAATAGCCGAAGTTGGAATCCATCAGTTACTGGAAATTTGTTCTTAAGTGTTTCTCACAGTAACTTCATTGCAGTGTTAATATAAGCCTACTTGTGACAATAAAGATTATTATATTATTATTCTTTTCTTTATTCGATTCTTAACTTGCATTAAATCAGAAACGTTCCTCTCATATTTTAGGTTCCCTTTTATTGCTGTTGTTTTGTCCTCTAAAACATATGTATTAATTCAACATGTCTACCTGTCTCTTACTGCATGTTTTCTTTCATATTCCCCTTTTGCACTGCTGCTTACTTTCCATGTTGCTTTTTACGGCTTTCCCATGTGCTGGCTTTCCACTTTTCAACTCCTTTCTGTAATGTTTTTCATTCAGCTGGACCCTATCTGTTAGTCTCTGCTCGGGTGGGGAAATCAGCTCGGGTTTCAACTCTAAACCCTTATCGATGCTCGATGAGGCTGGATTGTGTTGAACTGTGATGCTTTTGTAGTCAAACAGCTTGCCAAATAACCCAACTCATATCTGAAAGCTGGCTGATTGGGTGAGGGTGTGAGGGTGCATGTGAAACATTTCTCAGCATCTTCAGGAGAGGAAGGAAGAGGGGAAAACTGGTGAAAAGGATGATAAAATGCTTTGCCTGAATAAATTCACCCCTAACCCACTTTGTATCAGAAAATTCACAAATGTTTTAGGAGTCTTTCGACTTTTGCAGTTGTTGTCAAGCATTGTTAGTCTGTGCTTCAAAATTGGCCGTAGTCAGATGCAGTTTGGCAGGAGAAAGAGGATATAAAGCAGTTAATCAAACAAAAATGTTCAGAAAGGTTAGATAAATATAATTATGGAAGTGAACTGCTATTGTTTTTACACTTTTACTTCAAGGATGATTTGTTTAAGTCACCATGTGCACCTACGTTTTGTTTAGATAAGTGAAGTCATTCCAGGCAGTGGGAAATGTAGAAGAAAGTACAGGATAGTGTTCCGATGTTTTTCTTGTTAAATAAAGCCTGGATTAGAACTTGGGGCGTGCATCAAGGGGTGAGCATTGGTATTTAATCATTGTCAAAGTAATGGAATAAGCAGTTGACTGCCTTGTAACATAAGACAAGCTCTGCAATCATACTGCACTGTGCACAAATGTAAAATGTACAGATGGAAAATGTTGGAACCACACAGAGGATCAATGTCTGAAAGTAAAAGACAGTTTGGTTCATGTTTCATTGGGCCCTTTCGGAGAACTCTTGCGGACAGTCTTACAAATGTGCAGCAACCCAAGAGACGTTCTGAGTCACAGGGGCTTGAGGGAAGGGAGGGATTTTAAGATGTGTTCACGGCACGTGGACGACGTTGGTTAGCCCAGCATTCTTATTACCCACCCCTAATTGCTCTTGAGATGGTGCTGGTGAACTGCCTTCTTGCAGTCCATGTGGTGTAGGCAAACCCACAGTGCTGTTAGGGAGGGTGTTCCATGATTTTGACCCAGTGACGATGAAGGGACGGCGATACACTTCCAAGTCACGATGATGAGTGGCTCAGACGGGAACTCGCAGGTGGCAGTGTTCCCAAACACCTGCTGCCCTCATACGTCTAGGTGGTAGAAGTCGTGGGTTTGGAAGGCGCTGTCGAAGGGTGCAGGGTTCCAAGGAGTGAGTTCAGGGCTCTGGTGGAGGTGAGGTGCAGTGTCCAGGGGGAGGAGGTTATCCTCCGGCCCATGGGTGGGGATTGTACAGAGGCCAGGGATGGGGGTTGCCCACGGGTGGAGCTTGTCCACGGCCCATGGGCGAGGCTGTCCAAGGCCCCGGGTCGGAGCTTGTCCAGGACCCATGGGTGAGACTTTTCTAAGGACCTTGTATGGGGATTCTCCAGGGCCAGTGGGTGCAGAGCTCAAGGGTCTTGGGCCACAGTCCCGATAGGGGGAATGATGAGTGCATGATCCTGGGAAGGGCAATGAGGGGAAGATTCCGGAGGTGGGTGTGCAGGATCTTGCGCAGGAGTTCCTACATCCAAGATCTTGAAGGGGGTTTGTATCCCCAGTCCAGGCAGCAGTGAAGGGCCCCACTTAAGTTTGGGGGAGGACTGCGTAATTGACTGCAAGGTTTCACAGGGTGGTGTCCCCAGTCCTTAAGGGGGAGGTTATCAAAACTCTCAGGGCCCACAACACCCCTAGAGGAAGATTCTGGGAATGTGATAGATGGGAATGTGTGAGACAGGTTGAAAACTCTGTTAAACAGCAGGCCGTTGATTAATCGAGTGAAAGTAGATGGAGAAATGGAAAATGAGACTAGTGGTAGTGTGGTGAACTGTTTGTGCTTTCCGCCAGCTGCATTTGTCCTGTAATTCTAACTCTATACCCTGCTTCCAGAGAGAATTCTTTACACTTTACTGCAGACACGTTCTGTACGTGACTCTGTTCCTTCTCCTGTATCTTTTGGTGCATGTGGTATCTGGAAATAGGAACAACATCTGACCATGAAACACTTACTTTTGATCTTTCTCCCAGATCCCTGTTTGTTGAATCACAAACCCAAGCTAAAACTCTTGGATCAAAGCATTGCATTTATAAATAACTAAAGCACACTTCACTGGACTAAATCTGCGACCCAGAGTATATGCCAAATGGTTGGGAGTAAACAATCTGTACACAGCCCTTCGCGAGCAGCTCCCACTCTCTCAATGTCTGGGCTCATTGGGATTTTGGGAGCCGGTTCAATAATTTTGTGTCAGGTACAAGTTAGTCATTGCAGGCGAAAATTTTAAATCTGACTAAAAGATTTCGAGATCAGTGTCCATTCTACACATCGGATGTAATTTATCGGCACATTGTAAAAACACAGATTAAAAAATGATTAAGTTTGTACGTTTTTTGACAAGGATTTGAACTAGTAACTCTCTGGGCGAATCTGGTATGTGTTAGAATTGGGTGGTCAATAAGAACCAGCAATTTAGAGCTTACTGATAAATCCTGGGATTAGATTTAAAAGTAAATCTTGGCATTTTATCGCTCACAGTGGCCTAGAATTTGCTGGAAGTATAATGGTGTGTGAACAATTCATACTTGTATTATGTGCAAAATCATCCAGCAACTTGCAGCGAGGAGTTATGAGTTTGTTTGTGTTGTTTCTCTGTTAGTTTCAGGGAAATGGCACCTCACCCTTAACGTCCCTGTGCTTTTCAAGAAGTTGATGCATTTACTCTGTGATGAATGTGGGAATTTCAGATGAATTGTATGTATATGGTGCAGTAAGGGTTAAAAGCCTGGGTTAATGTTTGTATGATTGCTGCAGTAGTGCTTTTAAACATCCTTGTTTAAAAGTAGATACTTTGGCGACAGAGGTACAATTAAAGCATCGTAAAAATGAAATCATCATTCATTCAAACCATGTATATTGTTTACCTGAAGTAGGGCTAATGAAATTTTGCTAATATAAAGAAGGTTCCCTGGGGAGTAGATAATTCAAAACATTGTGTTTAGCTTTCGGAAGATGATGTAGTTAATGGGAGGAGCCAGGAACTGAAGCAATCAAGCATTGAGTTTCAGTTTTTGAGTTCAGGCAAAGATTTGACTGTGGACAGACTAGCAGTTTCTTTCAAAAGAGTTTAGTTAACAAGATTTTGCCTGTGAACAGAACAGCAGTTTCTGAAACGGCTGGCAGGTTAAACAGTAGTTTGACGCAAGCAAGAATCTGCAGGCTGGTTTCCTGCAGGATCGCTCTCTCAAAGCAGTTTGTCCAAGACATCTCTTTGCAGCAAGTATTCCTGGATTAACTATTTGTATTCAAAAGTGGACCTTTACCTGAGATGGGTTTTGCTTGACTGGAGATAAAATATAGCAGTTAGGAATTAGTGTTTTTTGTTTAGCATTAGTTTACTAGCAATTATAAACCATTTCCTTATGATGTTTTAAGACTGTGTTAATAATAAGGTTCATTTTAATATATAATATCCCTATTTGTGCATGGAATCAGTCCTGGAGCAAAGCATCTTTTCCTCACAGTCTTATAAATTAAAGAAAATATTGGGATTTCTGTCTGGTATCCAGTTGTTGGGTGCTGGTCCCATATTGTAATAACTCATTATTTTTCCATTAGGCTCACTACAGAAAGTGAAGTCTGGTCTGTAGCAGCTCAAGTATTAACAATGGTGATAATTGTTAATGACTGACAATTAAACTGTTTAGCCTAGCAAGTGAACATTTCCAAGAGTTAAGTCTCATTCCTTCAGTTTGGGAATTGTTTTAGATTTGGAAATAAAAGTCAATTTTTTTGATTGCTTTCTTACTTTTCCTTTGTCTCTTTCTCTCAATCATTCTTTCTCTCGCTCTCTTTAATTCTACTTCCGATTTGACATTCAATTCACACGAGGTTTACTTTTCACACCTCCCCTGTTTATTTCTCAATCCTTTAATCTTGTTAGTTAAGGAGATGCACTGTTTGTCCCATCGTTCACCAAGGACCCATGGTCCTTTCACCACAGGAATATCAGATCTCACTTCCAGTGACTTTTGTGCCAGAACATTTTCCAGTTGAACCGTGCAGGATAAGTCTGTAATGGGGCAGATCACAACACCTCCAGCTCCTAGTGAATTCCAATCCAATATATATGATGTAAAAGTATTAGCAAGGACGCCATCTTGCCACCCTTCTCCAGTTGATGAATCAGCATTCCTCCATGTTGAACAGCACTTGGGAGATGCACTGAGGGGCACAAGGGTGCTCCGGTTTCCCCCCACAGTCCAGAGATGTGCAGGTTCGATGGATTGGCTATGCTAAAATTGCCCCCTAAGTGTCCAAAAGGTTAGGTGGGTTTACAGGGATAGGGTGGAGACATGGGCCCAGCTGGGGTGCTCTTTCGGAGCGTCGGTACAGACTTCATGGGCCGAATGGCCTCCTTCTGCACTGCCGGGATTTAACGATTCTATGATCTCATTGAATGGCAAAGCAGATTTAATGGGCCGAATAGTCTACATCTGTCCCTACATCTTATGATCTATGCTTGGTTTTCTGTTAAAGGTCCCGGTATCCCGACAATTTGCTCCAAAAAGCTCAAATGTTCCAGTTTGAAGCGTTTCCTTCTTATATGAAGCATTTCAGAGATTTCCATCAGCACTTCACCTTTTACTCGCACAGCATCTCTTCACTTCCTCTCCCCACCTCTTTACTAAGTGCTCCATTTATTGTCGACAACCCCAAAAAACATCCCCCTGCACTGTGCTGCACCCTGCAAAGTGGAATGCACCCCACTCACCAAATATGGAGCAGTTTGTCCCCAATGACAACAATCCTTCTCACCGGCATTCAGAGCCATTTTTCCCCAAATTCTCCTCAATGGGACAGATCTAACTGTGAAATGTATGTGTCCTTCCACCTGATATCCGGTACTGTCTGCAGCCACATTAACCATTTACACCCCATCACCCATATCTTCTCCTGCAAGAAAAAACACAATTTCATTGCTTTTTCTCACCACCCCCCCCCCCCCCCCCGCCCTCAAAGAAAATGACACCTGACAGCCATCATCCCACAAGGTGAATACCTGGTTCTGATTGGTCTTTCGGAATCTGCTGGCATATTCTAAGTGGCCCTGTGATCTGTCAATCACTCACCGGGAGTGATAGCTTCAGTTGAGCTTGTTAATCAAAGCAGGTCAAGTTTAGTCTCTGGGCAATTCATTGTGTCTCGATTTCGTTTTTTGAACATTTGGTCAGCCTATCCATGATAAACCAGGAGCAATACATGATCCAGGTGTGATAATCATAACCAGCTCTCTGCACCCAAACTGAATCCACATCAGCAGCCATTTGAATTTCACAGAGACCATTATCCTGATGAACATTAGTTCCTCTTTCACCACTTTGACATTATGTCCAGTTTCTGCACCTCAGACTACCGCAAGTCCTCTTTGACCTATTCATATAATCCATAGGCCAGTGCAGAAGGAGGCCATTTGGCCCATCGAGTCTGCACGAAACCTCTGAAAGAGCACTGCCCTAGCCCCCCCCCCCCCATTGATCGTGGCCAATCCCCCTGATCGCCACATCTTTAGACTGTGGGAAGAAACCGTAGCACCCGGAGGAAACACACGCAAACATGGGGAAAAGGTGTAAACTCCACACCCACAGTCACCCAAGGCTAAAATGGAACTCGGGTCCCTGGCGCTGTGAGGCAGCAATGCTAATCATTGTGTCACTGTGCCACCCCTGACACGGTGGCACACCTTCTGCACTGTAAATTCTATGATTCTATGATTCTCTCCCTGAATCTACCATTTTTCCACCTTGCACTGTTTCCTTAAGTTTATTCAATTGAAAAATTCAACACAAAAGATTGCATCAGCCTGCCGCCACCTATGAAGAATTCATCATTGATCATTGGGTAACAATCAGGAGCAAAGCCCGGCTGATTAATTCCTCTGCTTCGCCCAGGCTCACGCGATAGTAACAGTTTAGCTGCCGCAGCTCAGAACTATTTCAACAACAGCAACAACTAACATTTAAATAGTGCCTCAGAAGTGTCCTAAGGTGCTTCTCAAGAGTGCAGTCAGACACATTCCTGAAACGGAAGCTGGCATAGATGAAGCCATATAAAGAGATATCCGAACAGGTAACCAAAAGCTTGGTCAAAGAGGCAGGTTTTGAGGAACATTATAAAGGGGGATAGAGAAGTGCAGAGTCACAGTTGCCAATGGTTGGACAAAGGAAGTGGGAGGAGGGATGCACAAGAGTCCAGATTTGGTGTGCAGAGATCTTGGGGGCCTGCAGGAGGCTACAGAGAAATGGAGGAGAGTTGAATACCAGGGAGAGAATTTTAAATGGAGGCATTGTCACACTGAAAGATAATCTAGCACAGGGGTGATAGGCGATTGAAAATTGGCATGAGTTGGAATATGGACTGTGGAGTATTGGATGAACCAAAGTTTATGAAGGGCCTTGCCTCTCTCCATATTTCTTACACAGTTTTGTGAATCAGTCTTTGAGATCATTATATTCCAGCTGTGGCTCCTGAACATTGCAACACATAATTAAACCGCCATCAGGATATCTGGTGGGTAAATAGAGAGTAAACAACACTTTATCAAACTCTGCAGAGACATGTCAACATGCCACTTTTAGAGTTAATAACCATATCATTAACTATAAATATGATAGTTGGTTTTGGTCAGTTAAATCACTGACTTTCTCCTGCAGGGTAATAACACATAAACAACTTTGCTGTGTTATTGAACTCCCAACTCATTAAACAATGTGATTAATTAGGTTTGATTTTGTTTTAAATATTTTGGGATCAAAATAGGAGGAAAGGAATGCATATGCGCAATGGAAGTTGGTGGTCAGAACACCCCAGTTGTCAACCTTTCAATTGTTGCTTTTTAATTAGGAAGTCCTGAAATGAATTGGCAGCCACTGGGAAAGATTGCAAGGTCCCCAAGATAGCTGATGGTGTATGGAAATTGGCACCCCTGAGCTGATTGTCAGAGGGACATCACGAGCAAGCTGGGTTTTCACGCAACATTTACAGCTGCCAGCCGGGGCCAGTGGATGGGGGTCAGATGTAGAAATTGTGGTTGAGTTTCCCTCCTCTAGTCTCGCAATAGTGAAGCCCAGTATAACTTTCATCTTAGCACCCTTCTCAACTCAGCTTACTCAGCAGAGCCAAGATTGCGCATGAAACCAGGCCTTCATGGCTAAGTTGCACACTGCCTTTACCAGTTACTCACTAATTTAACTGGTTATGCACTACCTTAACCAGTTATACATTGTCTTAACAGCTTACTCACTACCTTAACCTGCTATTCATTGTCTGAACTGTCTGAGCTCTACACAGAGTTCATGTTGAACAATGTTTACGGCAGCTTTATTTGATACACTTTCATTGTTGAGTAATGTAAAATAGAAATGTAAAGGATAGGATGTGTTTAATTGACTATTTACTGTGTGCCCATTTGGAAATGTGAATTATGTCAGGGGTAGTGCATTGATGTGTCAATGGTGAAAGCAAGTGGTGCCTTGATGTGTGGTGATGGAATATCGTTCATGCCTCTGTGTTAGTGACCCTGGCCTGGCTAGGCCTTGACTTGGGATGGTTATGAAGTATCTCCCCAGTTTTGAAGAGGTGAATCAGAGACTGAGTTGTGTCACAAGTCTCTTTTCCCCTTCATAGCGAACAAAACAAACGGATCACTTTTTTTTGTACTTTAACCAAGACTTCAACTGATTTTAATTGTGTCAGTGAATCAGTTTTGAGTTCTCCCCAGATGTAGATTCGTTGGGGAAATCTGTGTATCCGAGTTCAATTGATTTGATCTTTAGGCCAAACGCCTGTTCTTACGAGTAGAGGAGCTACTTGAACTTGTCGATGAGGGAAATCATTGTCATGATATTCAAACACACACATCATGATAGACACACCAACAGACAAATCAGAACACACAACACCACAACCAATCACAGACAAAGACAGGAAACATATAAAAGCACAAACACGACACCTGGTGGACAGTATTAGCTGGAGACGAGGACAAGGACAGACCTGCTACACGACACACTCAGGGAGCCAGCACGTGCAGAGTATCCAGAACGAACTGTATACAAGAGCTAAAATAAAATAGAGTTGTACCACATACAACTGTGTTGGCTCATCTGTGCACCAGAGCACCCAACACCACAATCATGTCCCTAAAATAAGCAATTTCTCACCTCAGTTACTCAAAGATGCTCAGCTTAATTTTCACCAGATAGATTAAAATGTTCCCTCATTGTTTTGATGAGGTTTTACTTACTCTATAGAAGGCTTTAAGATAATCAATATATAGTTTTTTCTTGAAACTATTTCCTTACATAGGCTAAGTACTTGGTTCTAGGGATACAGACTGCCCTGTGTCCTGCTCTCTTGGAGTCTCTTGGGAACCTGACCCTGATGTCATGTTTACATCATCATTTTTAAAATAGATTTACAGTGCCCAATTCATTTTTTTTCCAATTAAGGGACAATTTAGCGTGGCTATCCTGCACATCTTTGGTTTGTGGACCCATGCAGACACGGGGAGAATGTGCAAACTCCACACTCACCATTGAACATCAATCAGCACCTTGTAAACTGTAAAACATCCGTACAGCTCGCATGGCCGAACACACACTCAGCTGCAGGAAGGACCTCATCTACCAATGCTGGACTTGCATTGATTGATTCCCACTGCCTGTTGCGATAAGTGTACAATAGTTTGGTGCTTTCTACCATTCTTTGAAGTTCCGAGAGTCTGGAGGTTGCTGCAGGAATTGGTCCTGACTTCAAGGTTTCTGCACAGACTACTTGTTCCCAAACATGGGTGCAATAGTATGTAATCCCCTTGGACTACAGCATGACCAGGAGAATGAGCAGAGGGTAAGCAGCAGGTTAAGGGAGGAGGGGAAGGAGGAGATGGGCTCTCAGCAGGAGGCGATACCTGCCTCAGGGAGCATTTCTCCTATCTCAACCTCTGTGAGGAACAATGGGGAGAGGTTTGTTAATGCAGTACCCCTTCTGCAACTTACATTGATTTCCCAGGGGCAGCAGGGAGTGCCAAAGGCCTCTACTTCTCCAGTCTGAACAGCATTCTTCAACAAACACAGTGAAGAAGCCTACACTGGCCTCACAGTGAGATGCCTGCCTGCCCCCTCACGCTACCCCCGCCGACCCAGGAATCAACAAAATTCTCCACGTGAACCCCCCCCCCCAATCCCCGCACCTCATGCATTAGAAGTCTTTGCTTCACTAACTAATAATAATCTTTATTGTCACAAGTAGGCTTACATTAACACTGTAATGAAGTTACTGTGAAAAGCCCTGAGTCGCCACATTCCAGCGCCTGTTTGGGTTCACAGAGGGAGAATTCAGAATGTCCAAATTACCTAATAGCAAATCTTTTGGGACTTGTGGGAGGAAACCAGAGCACCCGGAGGAAACCCATGCAGACACGGGGAGAACGTGCAGACTCCGCACAGGGCATCCTCACTGAAATCCAACCACTATTGTAACTGCAAATGCAACCTCAGAGCAGGGCAAGGATCACATTGCAAGCAGCTTTTTGTGCACCTGGCCCCACCTGGCTCCCTCCAGGCTGGAGTGGGAGTTATTTGCAACATCTTCCAGTTTGTCCATCACTGCTGTGTCAGAGAGGCCAATGAGGTTCTCTATTCATCAAAGGCTGACGACATTTCATTCTATCTTGCTAAAGGAAGTGGGCGCATGGCTTCTCCATAGTGAAGGATGCCCACAGTCCAAAGACGTGCTGTTAGGTGAATTGGACATTCTGAATTCTCCCTCTGTGTACCCGAACAGGCACCGGAATGTGGCGACTAGGGGCTTTTCACAGTAACTTCATTACAGTGTTAATGTAAGCCTACTTGTGACAATAAAGATTATTATTAGTTAGTGAAGCGAAGACTTCTAACGCATGAGGTGGAGAATTTTGTTGATTCCTGGGGCGGCGGGGGTAGCGTGAGGGGGCAGGCAGGCATCTCACAGTTCTTTACCTTCACTTATTCCAATATCTAAGTGATTCAGAATACAACAATGCATTCTTGGACAAATGTTTAATTGCAATGTCTCTTCAACCAATCAAATCCCAGGACGCGGAGACCTGTTAACATCATCTCTTACTAACTCAATCACCAAATCGGCCAATATTTGCCCCGCAAAAAAGATTTTGTACCCAACAAGTTTCCACTCTCCATTCAGCCAAGCAACTGCCAGGCAAATTGCTGTTCCTTCAACTCCACTTTCCATGGCTCAGGCCCCAGCCCCTCCCCCACCTTTCTGCAGATCAGCACCTCACAACCAATTCCAAATGGCTCCTGGTCTCAGACCTCACTGCCAATGGATTCCATCACCTCTCCATACTCACTGCAACCACGTCCTGGTCTCAGACCTCACTGCCAATGGATTCCATCACCTCTCCATACTCACTGCAACCACCTCCTGGTCTCAGACCTCACTGCCAATAGATTCCATCACCTCTCCATACTCACTGCAACCACCTCCTGGTCTCAGACCTCACTGCCAATGGATTCCATTACCTCTCCATACTCACTGCAACCACCTCCTGGTCTCAGACCTCACTGCCAATGGATCTGACTCCTGTACTCACTGTGACCACCTCCTGGTCTCAGACCTCACTGCCAATGGATCTGACTCCTGTACACACTGTGACCACCTCCTGGTCTCAGACCTCACTGCCAAAATACATTTCCAAAGGAAAGGGGATGTGATGGCATGCATAAGTAATCATGTATATAGTGATAGATACGTCCTCCAACCAGCAGGTGGCAGTAGAGAGCAACCATGGGACACTGTTACCTCAGAGAGTCTGGAGATAGACTTCATAGTGGATAGTCACAATTTGTAGTAACTCTTGGATATTTATAATAGTTAGTAGTTTTTTATAATATTCTTATGGTTATCTAACCCATGTAATTGTTGAACAATAAAACTTTAACTAGTCAAGAACTAGATGTTCTTTCGTGCACTTATTCCGACCAGCCAAGCACCAGAACATAACAATAGGCTTAGTTAGAGGAGAAAACTATTTATTTACTGGCAGACTATTACCTTGTTTACTTAAAAACCATACAATCCTATAGCTCACTGAAAACATCTTTATGTCCCTTTCGAGTGAGATCACTGAGATATAACCTGCATCGAATTTTCACCTTCTGAAAGTAAAGAATAGTTTACAAAATATTTTTCCCCCCTTACCATTGGGATGAAATATGTTTTTTATTCCTGGGCTCAGCATTACCTGGTGCTTACAGCATGTGTCCCATTTATTTCCATATAAGTTGACACTGTAACCTACATAATAAGAAGCAACTTTATGTAAAAATAGGTTCTGTGAGTTTTATGTAGCCAACATTTTTAATATCTTGGATGAAATGTTGAAACTTGCCAACTGGATTTAAACTCGGCCACAACACACAAAAGTTTCACACTTGTTCCCCTGACACAAACACAATTGTTTCACTATTATTTTCTGTCATAACCCCCACAAGGACAACGGAGAAACCATTATCGATCTTCCCATGGAACTCGTGGAGTACGAGATTCCCAGGTAGGAGGCAGAGGCCACCGAGCTGGAGCTTGTTCGACCTACACATAAAGCCGACCTAAACAGGGCCTACAGCTATTGGATGTCCCAACAGGGACTGGATTGGGAGAGAGTGACAGCCGTGAGCAGTAACATAATTTTAAAAATTCTTGTTCCACGACCGCTGGCTTCCTCAGTTACTAAACTGGCGGTGAGGAAAAAGGAGATTCCGGACTCGCTTGTGGAACCGCCCAGCCACCCTGGATGTTTACAATCTCGGAAAGTGTGGACATAAATGTTCAAGGTGCCACTGTTCGGTAAGCTAAAAGCCTTTGATGCAGGCCTGTAAGACTGGAACCAGTGTGCTTGAGGTACTTCGTCCAGGCTAATGGTATTTTGGGTGATGGCCATCAGAAAGTCACCCTCCTGACTGCCTGCAGGGTCCCAGGGTTTGCAATTATAAAGAGTCTCACTTACCCAGCTGCAGCAGACTCCAAATCATTTGACAAGCTGGTCGCATTGGTAGCTGAACATTATGAGCCTAAACCTTCCTAGGTTTAACATGACGGTGTGGTCTCCAGGTAAATTGGTCACTCACTTCTTGACCTGCCTTCGGTGACAGAGCAATGCGAGTTTGGGTCGTCCTCCCAAAATGTTGAAGGATAGGCTGGTTTGTGGAAAAAACAACATGGCCACTCAGTGGAAACTGTTGGCGGTGCACGCCTTAGAGTTAAAATGGGCCATTGAACTGTTACTGTCCTGTGAACATTGTAGAGAGAGTGATGCAAAAGCTGTAGGGGTCCATGGATTATTGTATCCCTCCGTTTCGAACTCCCACAGCATCACAGGGAAATGCCGATCAAGCCAGTTCACCTTCCAAGGGAACCCCAGAGGTTCACAGCCAGGCAAGCACTCGGGAACCACCGCTGACCTGCGGGATACCTCCCCTGAGGATGAAGGGGAGAGCCGGCCACACTGCCAAATGTATGGTCAGAGGACGCGTGATGGCCAGTGCTGCCAAATTCGGCACAGCATTTGCCGTCCAAGGCAGATGCCGAGATCACCGCAAGCCAGGGCCTTGCGCAACCCCCCCCCCCCCCCCCCTAACCCCACCCCACTCCCCGATCACGCCCCTGCCCCGGATGAGGAGGACTGCGTGATGCAGCTGGCTCCTGTCTTCCAGGCTTGCATCGAAGGCTTCTAGCTTACTGAATAGTGGCATCTTGAACTTTTGTGCCGAACAATCAGGGGTAGTAAATGTCCAGGGCGCTGGGCGGTGCAATCTCCAGGTGAATCGGTCAATCAGTCCTTGACCCGACTTCGGCAAGTGGCTGAGCACTGCAAGTTCAGGCCGTCCCTCTCCGAAATGTTGAGGGATAGGCCCTGAAGGTAGCGCCGATCCGTGTCATGTCACATGTAAACGGTCATCCTGCAGAGATAAAAATCAACACTGGAGCTGCCAACTCCATCATGGACCAAAAGACGTCGCACAGGGAGCAGGCATTTGATATTGCACGACTTCAAGTGAAGGCTGCGACTTATACCGGCGAGCCTTTGAAGATTGTGGGGACCACCGTGACTCCGGTAACACACGGGCAACATTCAGTCCGACGTCCCTTGGTTGTGGTATATGGACTGGGGCCCAGTTTGCTGGGGTGTGACTGGTTGCGACTCCTCCGTTTCAACTGGCAACAGGTTTTTCAGATGGGCACCAGGAATCTGTATGACATATTGGGCAAAATACCCCGATGTGTTCCAGGAGGGTCTGAGTAGGATAAAAGGGGCCAAGGTCTGTATCTACGTGGATCCTGATTCTCAACTCCAGTACTTTAGGATGAGGCCTGTCCCCTACACATTGCTTGCCCAGGTTGACGCGGAGCTACCGCGCTTGAAGAATCTGGAGATTATACGCCTTGTACAATTTGCGGAGTGGGCTGCACCTGTGGTGCCGGTAATGAAAACCAACAAATCTTTCTGACTGCGGGGATCACAACCTCACGGTAAACTGAACTTTATGCTTGGATCAGTACCCGATGCCTGGAGTGGATGATTTGTATGCAAAACTAGCTGGAGGGTGTTCTTTTAAAAACTTGACATAAGCCATGCCTACTTACAGGTGCAGTTAGGACCAGTGTCCTGAAAATTTACAATTATAAACACCCATAGAGGGTTAATTGAATACAACTGCCTGCCGTTTGGGGTCTCATCTGCCACGGCAATTTTCCAGAGAATGTTGGAGAGTATCCTTCAAGGTCTGCCAAAGGTGGCCATTTATCTAGATGACGTGCTCATCATGGAGAAAGAAAATATGGACAACCTGCAAGAAGTGCTCAGCCATTTTCCGCAAGTGGGCGGCCCGTTGAAGAGGAGCAAGTGTGTAATCCACTCTGGAGCACTGACTTACCTCGGATACAGGGATGGTCTACACCCAGTGGAAGATAAAGTTCAGGCCATAAAGGGGGCCCCAACCCGAAGAACATCACTGAACTCCAGTCGTTTCAAGGCCTGGTAAATTATTATCGAACGTTAATCACCAACCTGGCCATTTTATTGACTCCACTCCACATATTGTTGAAGGACCAGAGGTGGTTCTGGGGTGCCTCACAAGACAAAGAATTTGCTCGGGTCAAAGAGTGTCTGTCGTCTACACAGCTCCTCACTCACTATGATACAGCTCGGCTGCTAATCCTGACATGCGATGCCTCCACTATGGCATTGAGGCGGTGCTGGCCCACAGATGGGACGACGGCACAGAATGTCCCACTGTTTTCACCTCAAGTACCCTGACGGACACTGAACGACGTTCCGCTCAAATCAAGAAGGAGGGCTTGGTGGTAATATTTGGAGTCAAGAAATTCCACCAATCTCTTTATAGGAGGCACTTCTCTATTGTGACTGACCACAAGCCACTACTCAGAATTTTTAGGGAAGATAAGGGAATCCTATCCATCACAAGGGTGAGAATGGCCTGAACTTTATCTTCATGAACTCAGCCGGGATGGGAATTGAACCGGGATGAGACTAGAAGGTGCTGGCCTTTCCAGTTCTCCCAGTGAGCCAGAGAGAAGACAGAGCCAGGAGTGAGGCACAGCTAAGAGTGGGGGAGGGGAGTCAATTCAGGATAATTTTAAAAAAGCAACTTGTAAACTCACTCCCAGTGAGTTCTCCCAGTGAGCCCGAGCGAAGACAGAGCCAGGAGTGAGACAACAAAGAGTGAGTTTGGGAATTTGAATCGAGGTGGGAATTCGAAGCTGGGTGGGGAGGAAGTGCTTTTTGTGACTGGTAAGTAGTGTTTCTGTTTTTCTGTTTCTTTTCATTGGTATATTTATTTATTTTTTTCTTCGTTGTTTATTTATTTATTTAAATTTTTGGGGGGGAAATTGAAATTGTTGAAGTTAACCGAAGGTTTAAGACATGGCAGGAGATCTCAGACCTGTGTCATGCTCCTCGTGTGCGATGTGGGAGCTCAGGCACACATCACTGTCCCTGGCTCCTTCACGTGCAAGAAGTGTGTCCAGTTGCAGCTCCTGTTAGACCGCTTGACGGCTCTGGAGCTGCGGATGGACTCACTTTGGAGCGTCCGCGATGCTGAGGACGTCGTGGATAGCACGTTTAGCGAGTGAGTCACACCGCAGGTGAAAGGTACTGAGGGAGATAGTAAATGGGTGACCAAAAGACAGAGCAAGAGTAGGAAGGCAGTGCAGGTGTCCTCTGCGGTCATCTCCCTGCAAAACAGATATACCGCTTTGGATACTGTTAAGGGAGATGGCTCACCAGGGGAAGGCAGCAGCAGCCAGGTTCATGGCACTGTGGCTGGCTCTGCTGCGCAGCTGGGCAGGAAGAAGAATGGCAGGGCTATAGTGATAGGGGACTCAATTGTAAGGGGAATAGACAGGCGGTTCTGCGGACGCAATCGAGACTCCAGGATGGTATGTTACCTCCCTGGTGCAAGGGTCAAGGATGTCTCGGAGCGGCTGCAGGATATTCTGGGGGGGGGAGGGTGAACAGCCAGCTGTCGTGGTGCACATAGGCTCCAACGATATAGGTAAAAAACGGTATGAGGTCCTACAAGCTTAATTTAGGGAGCTAGGAGTTAAACTAAAAAGTAGGACCTCAAAGGTAGTAATCTCAGGATTGCTACCAGTGCCATGAGCTAGTCAGGATTCAAATTCCTGGGACATTGGAACCGGTTCTGGGGGAGGTGGGACCAGTACAAACCGGACGGTCTGTACCTGGGCAGGACTGGAACCGATGTCCTCGGGGGGGGGGGGTTTGCTAGAGCTGTTGGGGAGAGTTTAAACTAATGTGGCAGGGGGGTGGGAACCGATGCAGGAAGTTGGAAGGTAGTAAAACAGGGACAGAAATAAAAGGCAGTAAGGGGGAAAGTGTAAGGCAGAGAAGCCATAGTCAAAAATCAAAAAGGGCGACAATACAAGGTACAGTGACTGAGGGGAGCTCAGTGAATAGGGCCAGGAATACTAAAATAAATAAAACGGGAAGTGAAAACATTAATGGTAAGCGACGCGGCAGGTTGTTACAGGAAGATATGGGTTCGACGACAAGGAAAATTAGGAGAAAGGTTAAGAGGAAATATAACTTAGGAGAGGTTACTGATCAAGGTGTTAAGATTCAGAACAGAGGTAAAAAAGCCAACATAAGTGTACTTTACCTGAATGCTCGTAGTATTCGGAATAAGGTAAATGGGTTGATGGCGCAAATCATCGTGAATGACTATGATTTAGTGGCCATTACTGAAACATGGTTAAAGGATGGTCACGATTGGGAGTTAAATATCCAAGGGTATCAAACCTTTCGGAAGGACAGAGTGGATGGTAAGGGAGGTGGTGTAGCTCTGTTATTTAAGGATGACATCCGGGCAACAGTAAGGGATGACATCGGTGCTATGGAGGATAAGGTTGAATCCATTTGGGTGGAAATCAGGAATAGTAAGGCGAAAAAGTCACTGATAGGAGTAGTCTATAGGCCACCAAATAGTAACATTATGGTGGGGCAGGCAATAAACAAAGAAATAACAGATGCATGTAGAAATGGTACAGCAGTTATCATGGGGGATTTTAATCTACATGTCGATTGGTTTAACCAGGTCGGTCAAGGCAGCCTTGAGGAGGAGTTTATAGAATGTATCCGCGATAGTTTCCTAGAACAGTATGTAATGGAACCTACGAGGGAACAAGCGGTCCTAGATCTGGTCCTGTGTAATGAGACAGGATTGATTCAGGATCTCATAGTTAGGGATCCTCTCGGAAGGAGCGATCACAATATGGTGGAATTTAAAATACAGATGGGGGGTGAGAAGGTAAAATCAAGCACTAGGGTTTTGTGCTTAAACAAAGGAGATTACAATGGGATGAGAGAAGAACTAGCTAAGGTAGACTGGGAGCAAAGACTTCATAGTGAAACAGTTGAGAAACAGTGGAGAACCTTCCAAGTGATTTTTCACAGTGCCCAGCAAAGGTTTATACCAACAAAAAGGAAGGGCGGTAAAAAGAGGGAAAATCGACCGTGGATATCTAAGGAAATAAGGGAGAGTATCAAATTGAAGGAAAAAACATACAAAGTAGCAAAGATCAGTGGGAGACTAGAGGACTGGGAAATCTTTAGGGGGCAACAGAAAGCTACTAAAAAAGCTATAAAGAAAAGTAAGATAGATTATGAGAGTAAACTTGCTCAGAATATAAAAACAGATAGTATAAATTTCTACAAATACATAAAACAAAAAAGAGTGGCTAAGGTAAATATTGGTCCTTTAGAGGATGAGAAGGGAGATTTAGTAATGGGAGATGAGGAAATGGCTGAGGAACTGAACAGGTGTTTTGGGTCGGTCTTCACAGTGGAAGACACAAATAACATGCCAGTGGCTGATGGAAATGAGGCTATGACAGGTGAGGACCTTGAGAGGATTGTTATCACCAAGGAGGTAGTGATGGGCAAGCTAATGGGGCTAAAGGTAGACAAGCCTCCTGGACCTGATGGAATGCATCCCAGAGTGCTAAAAGAGATGGCTAGGGAAATTGCAAATGCACTAGTGATAATTTACCAAAATTCACTCGACTCTGGGGTGGTCCTGGCGGATTGGAAATTAGCAAACGTGACACCACTGTTTAAAAAAGGAGGTAGGCAGAAAGCGGGTAATTATAGGCCAGTGAGCTTAACTTCGGTAGTAGGGAAGATGCTGGAATCTATCATCAAGGAAGAAATAGCGAGGCATCTGGATGGAAATTGTCCCATTGGACAGACGCAGCATGGGTTCATAAAGGGCAGGTCGTGCCTAACTAATTTAGTGGAATTTTTTGAGGACATTAACAGTGCGGTAGATAACGGGGAGCCAATGGATGTGGTATATCTGGATTTCCATAAAACCTTTGACAAGGTGCCACACAAAAGGTTGTTGCATAAGATAAAGATGCATGGCATTCAGGGGAAAGTAGTAGCATGGATAGAGGATTGGTTAATTAATAGAAAGCAAAGAGTGGGGATTAATGGGTGTTTCTCTGGTTGGCAATCAGTAGCTAGTGGTGTCCCTCAGGGATCAGTGCTGGGCCCACAACTGTTCACAATTTACATAGATGATTTGGAGTTGGGGACCAAGGGCAATGTGTCCAAGTTTGCAGACGACACTAAGATAAGTGGTAAAGCAAAAAGTGCAGAGGATACTGGAAGTCTGCAGAGGGATTTGGATAGGCTAAGTGAATGGGCTAGGGTCTGGCAGATGGAATACAATGTTGACAAATGTGAGGTTATTCATTTTGGTAGGAATAACAGCAAAAGGGATTCTTATTTAAATGATAAAATATTAAAACATGCTGCTGTGCAGAGAGACCTGGGTGTGCTAGTGCATGAGTCGCAAAAAGTTGGTTTTCAGGTGCAACAGGTGATTAAGAAGGCAAATGGAATGTTGTCCTTCATTGCTAGAGGGATGGAGTTTAAGACTAGGGAGGTTCTGCTGCAATTGCATAAGGTGTTAGTGAGGCCATACCTGGAGTATTGTGTTCAGTTTTGGTCTCCTTACTTGGGAAAGGACGTACTGGCACTGGAGTGTGTGCAGAGGAGATTCACTAGGTTAATCCCAGAGCTGAAGGGGTTGGATTACGAGGAGAGGTTGAGTAGACTGGGACTGTACTCGTTGGAATTTAGAAGGATGAGGGGGGATCTTATAGAAACATATAAGATTATGAAGGGAATAGATAGGATAGATGCGGGCAGGTTGTTTCCACTGGCGGGTGAAAGCAGAACTAGGGGGCATAGCCTCAAAATAAGGGGAATTAGATTTAGGACTGAGTTTAGGAGGAACTTCTTCACCCAGAGGGTTGTGAATCTATGGAATTCCTTGCCCAGTGAAGCAGTATAGGCTCATTCATTAAATGTTTTTAAGATAAAGATAGATAATTTTTTGAAGAATAAAGGGATTAAGGGTTATCGTGTTCGGGCTGGAAAGTGGAGCTGAGTCCACAAAAGATCAGCCATGATCTCATTGAATGGTGGAGCAGGCTCGAGGGGCCAGGTGGACTACTCCTGCTCCTAGTTCTTATGTTCTTATGGCCTCACTCTGCATCTGCATCCCAAACCAGCTATCTAGCAAACTGAGATAAACCAGCCCCCGAGGGAACCCCTCCTGTGGCCTCACAGCCTATTGCCCAGAAGCACTCAGAGCTTAGCGGGGAGGATGGTGTCATACTATGGGGAGCTTGTGTAATCATCCCGCCGCAGGGTCAGGTGTCCCTGTCACATAATGGTGACCTGGCCGCCTCTAAGATGAAGATGCTGGCCCGTATTTATGTCTGGTGACCCAGCATCAACAGGGTCATTGACAGTGTTGTACACTGCCAGGCGCATCAGAAGTTCCCACCGGCGGCCTCCCTTCATCCATGGGAATGGCCAGGATACCCATAGTCACGACTCAGTGTGGACTTCGCTGGGTCTTTCATGGGGTTCCTGTTCCTCGTCATTGTGGACGCCCACTCGAAGTGGCTTGACGTGTACAAGATGGCTTCGACGACGTCCAGGGCGAAGGTAGAAAAGCTCTGGTGCTTGTTCAGTATCCATGGGATCCCTGAGGTCCTGGTGACGGCAATGGGGTGCCCTTCACGAGCGAGGAGTTTATTACGTTTGCAAAACAGAACAGCATCTGGCAAATTAGAACTGGCCCATACCATTCCACATCTGACGGTCTGACGAAAGGGGCAGTCCAGATATAAGGGGCATAAAAAAGCAAATCAAGGGCCACCATGAACATGTGACTGGCACAGCTCGTTTTCAACTGCCGCACAAAGCCACACGTGATGACGGGGATAGCCCGTGCAAAACTGCTGGTGGGTTGGAGACTTAGAACCCGGTTGAGAGTCACATTTCTGAACTTCAGCGTGAAAGTGAGGTGCTCAGAAACGACAACAAGTTTGCAGGACGCCAGGGCGGCAGTTTCACTTAAGGGACACGGTCAATGCCCGGAGATTTGGAGATGTGGTACTTTGGATCCAGGTGCAGTGCTGGAGAGAACCAGACCACTCCGACAAAGTTAGGATTCAAGGGAGAGTTCAGCAGAAGCATTTGGACCTCCTCAGGAAGTGGGAGCCCACGCTACATGACACCAGACCGGCAGCACTGACATCCCCTCCGTGCCAGGAACCGCTCCTCAGACAAGGGACCCAGCTGTCTATATCCCAGCGCGCAGACCAGCAGGATGAGAATGACTCTGGCTTGGAAACGGACACTAAAATTTCCAGGGAGATGGACAACGCTGTGTCCTGAATCAAGGTTCCGGCGATAACCCTTTGGAGGTTGGCCAGAAAAAGGCAGTCGACAAACCGATACACACCGCCCAACCTAGAACCACCACAGGTTTAAGCACAGCCTTGGGCCAAGCAGGGCAGAAGGCCCCCCCCCGTCCCCCCGTCCCCCCGCAACCACCGTTGGTGGTCAAAGGAGAGCTTTCAGACATTTTGGGGTGGGGGCAAGCACCACGAGGAAACTATTATCGATCTCCCCATGCATCTTGTGGAGTACGAGATTCCTAGGTAGGGGATGGGGGCCACAAGCTGGAGCTCATTAGACCTACATATAAAGTCAGCCCAAGCAGATTAGGAGAGAGTTACTGCCGTGAGCAGAGTATTGTACATAGTTCAATAAATCCTTGTTCCCTATACCTTGCTTCCTCCGTGATATAATAAAACGAAGGATCCAATAAACAGAGAACTTCGCCAGCCGGGGAGATGAATGCTCACTGAGCGCCGCCCACAGGACGTCACCTTATATCCGGACCCTGGGAGGTGGAGCCGGAGGCGGAATCCCCTAGAGTTCCAAACCCGGTCTTAAAGGGACATTACATGCATGATCTTAAAGGCACATTACCCATTCATCACATTCTGTTACTAAATTCCCCATTAGTACAAACACAACAGTTGCACAATCATCACCCCAACGCCATAAACACAACTGTTTCACAATCACTTCCCCAACAGCGCAAACACAATTTCACAATCGCTTTCCCAACAGCGTAAACAAAACACTTTTGCAATCGCTTCCCCAACAGCGCAAACACAACACTTTCACTATCGCTTTCCCAACAGCGCAAACACAACACTTTCACTATCGCTTTCCCAACAACGCAAACACAACACTTTCACAATCGCTTTCTCAACAGCGCAAACACAACACTTTCACTATCGCTTTCTGAACAGCGCAAACACAACACTTTCACTATCGCTTTCTGAACAGCGCAAACACAACACTTTCACAATCGCTTTCCCAACAGCGCAAACACAACATTTTCACTATCGCTTTCCCAACAACGCAAACACAACACTTTCACTATCCCTTTCCCAACAGCGCAAACACAACACTTTCACTATCGCTTCCCCAACAGCGCAAACACACTTTCACAATCGCTTTCTCAACAGCGCAAACACAACACTTTCACAATCGCTTTCTCAACAACGCAAACACAACACTTTCACAATCGCTTTCCCCACAGCGCAAACACAACACTTTCACTATCGTTTCCCGACAACGCAAACACAACACTTTCACAATCGCTTCCCCAACTGCGCAAACACACTTTCACAATAGTTTCCCCACAGCGCAAACACAACACTTTCACAATCGCTTTCCCAACAGCGCAAACACAACACTTTCACAATCGCTTTCCCCAACAATGCAAACACAACACTTTCACACTCGCTTTCCCAACAGTGCAAACACAACACTTTCACAATCGCTTTCCCAACAACGCAAACACAACACTTTCACAATCACTTTCTCAACAGCGCAAACACAACACTTTCACTATCGCTTTCCCAACAAAGCAAACACAACACTTTCACTATCGCTTCCCCAACAGTGCAAGCACACTTTTACAATCGCTTCCCCAACAGCGCAAACACACTTTCACAATCGCTTCCCCAACAGCGCAAACACAACACTTTCACAATCGCTTTCCGAACAGCGCAAACACAACACTTTCACAATCGCTTTCCCCACAGCGCAAACACAACACTTTCACTATCGCTTTCCCAACAGCACAAACACAACACTTTCACTATCGCTTTCCCAACAGCGCAACACAACACTTTCACAATCGCTTTCCCAACAACGCAAACACAACACTTTCACTATCCCTTTCCCAACAGCGCAAACACAACACTTTCACTATCGCTTCCCCAACAGCGCAAACACACTTTCACAATCGCTTTCTCAACAGCGCAAACACAACACTTTCACAATCGCTTTCTCAACAACGCAAACACAACACTTTCACAATCGCTTTCCCCACAGCGCAAACACAACACTTTCACTATCGTTTCCCGACAACGCAAACACAACACTTTCACAATCGCTTCCCCAACTGCGCAAACACACTTTCACAATAGTTTCCCCACAGCGCAAACACAACACTTTCACAATCGCTTTCCCAACAGCGCAAACACAACACTTTCACAATCGCTTTCCCCAACAATGCAAACACAACACTTTCACACTCGCTTTCCCAACAGTGCAAACACAACACTTTCACAATCGCTTTCCCAACAACGCAAACACAACACTTTCACAATCACTTTCTCAACAGCGCAAACACAACACTTTCACTATCGCTTTCCCAACAAAGCAAACACAACACTTTCACTATCGCTTCCCCAACAGTGCAAGCACACTTTTACAATCGCTTCCCCAACAGCGCAAACACACTTTCACAATCGCTTCCCCAACAGCGCAAACACAACACTTTCACAATCGCTTTCCGAACAGCGCAAACACAACACTTTCACAATCGCTTTCCCCACAGCGCAAACACAACACTTTCACTATCGCTTTCCCAACAGCACAAACACAACACTTTCACTATCGCTTTCCCAACAGCGCAACACAACACTTTCACAATCGCTTTCCCAACAGCGCAAACACAACACTTTCACTATCGCTTTCCCAACAGCGCAAACACAACACTTTCACTATCGCTTTCCAAACAGCGCGAACACAACACTTTCACTATCGCTTTCCCAACAGCGCATACACAACACTTTCACTATCGCTTTCCCAACAGCGCAAACACAACACTTTCACAATCGCTTTCCCAACAGCGCAAACACAACACTTTCACAATCGCTTTCCCAACAGCGCAAACACAACGCTTTCACAATCGTTTTCCAAACAGCGCGAACACAACACTTTCACAATCGCTTTCCCAACAGCGCAAACACAACACTTTCACTATCGCTTTCCCAACAGCGCAAACACAACACTTTCACAATCACTTTCCCAACAGTGCAAACACATCACTTTCACAATCGTTTTCCCAACAGCGCAAACACAACACTTTCACAATCGCTTTCCCCACAGCGCAAACTCAACACTTTCACAATCGCTTTCCCAACAGCGCAAACACAACACTTTCACTATCGCTTTCCCAACAGCGCAAACACAACACTTTCACAATCACTTTTCCAACAGTGCAAACACAACACTTTCACAATCGCTTTCCCAACAGCGTAAAAAACACAACACTTTCACAATCGCTTTCCCAACAATACAAACACAACACTTTCACAATCGCTTTCCCAACAGTGCAAACACAACACTTTCACAATCGCTTTCCCAACAGTGCAAACACAACACTTTCACAATCGCTTTCCCAACAGCGCAAACACAACACTTTCACTATCGTTTCCCAACAATACAAACACAACACTTTCACAATCGCTTTCCCAACAGCGCAAACACAACACTTTCACTATCGCTTTCCCAACAACGCAAACACAACACTTTCACAATCGCTTTCCCAACAGCGCAAACACAACACTTTCACTATCGCTTTCCCAACAGCGCAAACACAACACTTTCACAATCACTTTCCCAACAGTGCAAACACAACACTTTCACAATCGCTTTCCCAACAGCGTAAAAAACACAACACTTTCACAATCGCTTTCCCAACAATACAAACACAACACTTTCACAATCGCTTTCCCAACAGTGCAAACACAACACTTTCACAATCGCTTTCCCAACAGTGCAAACACAACACTTTCACAATCGCTTTCCCAACAGCGCAAACACAACACTTTCACTATCGTTTCCCAACAATACAAACACAACACTTTCACAATCGCTTTCCCAACAGCGCAAACACAACACTTTCACTATCGCTTTCCCAACAACGCAAACACAACACTTTCACAATCGCTTTCCCAACAGCGAAAACACAATACTTTCACAATCGCTTTCCCAACAGCGCAAACACAACACTTTCACAATCGCTTTCCCAACAGCGCAAACACACTTTCACAAACGCTTTCCCCACAACGCAAACACAACACTTTCACAATCGCTTTCTCAACAGTGCAAACACAACACTTTCACAATCGCTTTCCCAGCAGCGCAAACACAACACTTTCACAATCGCTTTCCCAACAGCGCAAACACAACGCTTTCACAATCGCTTTCCCAACAAAGCAAACACAACACTTTCACAATCGCTTTCCCAACACCGCAAACACAACACTTTCACAATCGCTTTCTCAACAGCGCAAACACAACACTTTCACAATCGCTTTCCCAACAGCGCAAACACAACACTTTCACAATCGCTTTCCCAACAGCGCAAACACAACACTTTCACAATCGCTTTCTCAACAGCGCAAACACAACACTTTCACAATCGCTTTCCCAACAGCGCAAACACAACACTTTCACTATCGCCTTCCCCAACAATGCAAACACAACACTTTCACAATCGCTTTCCCAACAGCGCAAACACAACACTTTCACAATCGCTTTCCCAACAGCGCAAACACAACACTTTCACAATCGCTTTCCCAACAGCGCAAACACAACACTTTCACAATCGCTTTCCCAACAGCGCAAACACAACACTTTCACTATCGCTTTCCCCAACAATGCAAACTCAACACTTTCACAATCGCTTTCCCAACAGCGCAAACACAACACTTTCACAATCGTTTCCCAACAGCACAAACACAACACTTTCACTATCGCTTTCCCAACAGCACAAACACAACACTTTCACAATCGCTTTCCCAACAGCGCAAACACAACACTTTCACAATCGCTTTCCCCACAGCGCAAACACAACACTTTCACTATCGTTTCCCAACAACGCAAACACAACACTTTCACTATCGCTTTCCCAACAGCGCAAACACAACACTTTCACTATCGCTTTCCCAACAGCGCGAACACAACACTTTCACTATCGCTTTCCCAACAGCGCATACACAACACTTTCACTATCGCTTTCCCAACAGCGCAAACACAACACTTTCACAATCGCTTTCCCAACAGCTCAAACACAACACTTTCACAATCGCTTTCCCAACAGCGCAAA
Organism: Scyliorhinus torazame; assembly: GCF_047496885.1. Lineage (NCBI taxonomy): Eukaryota > Metazoa > Chordata > Chondrichthyes > Carcharhiniformes > Scyliorhinidae > Scyliorhinus > Scyliorhinus torazame. The sequence continues at coordinate 119,403,555 of NC_092710.1, read as the reverse complement.
CACAACACTTTCACAATCGCTTTCCCCAACAATGCAAACACAACACTTTCACAATCGCTTTCCCAACAGCGCAAACACAACACTTTCACTATCGCTTTCCCAACAGCGCAAACACAACACATTCACAATCGCTTTCCCAACAGTGCAAACACAACACTTTCACAATCGTTTTCCCAACAGCGCAAACACAACACTTTCACAATCGCTTTCCCCACAGCGCAAACTCAACACTTTCACAACCGCTTTCCCAACAGTGCAAACACAACACTTTCACAATCGCTTTCCCAACAGCGCAAACACAACACTTTCACTATCGCTTTCCCAACAGCGCAAACACAACACTTTCACAATCGCTTTCCCAACAGTGCAAACACAACACTTTCACAATCGCGTTCCCAACAGCGCAACACAACACTTTCACAATCGCTTTCCCAACAATACAAACACAACACTTTCACAATCGCTTTCCCAACAGCGCAAACACAACACTTTCACTATCGCTTTCCCAACAGCGCAAACACAACACTTTCACAATCGCTTTCCCAACAGTGCAAACACAACACTGTCACAATCGCTTTCCCAACAACGCAAACACAACACTTTCACAATTATTCCCCAACAGCACAAACACAACACTTTCACAATCGCTTCCCCAACAGCGCAAACACAACACTTTCACAATTCGTTCCCCAACAGTGCAAGCACACTTTCACAATCGCTTCCCCAACAGCGCATACTCAATACTTTCACAATTATTCCCCAACAGCGCAAACACAACACTTTCACAATCGCTTTCCGAACAGCGCAAACCCAACACTTTCACAATCGCTTTCCCAACAGCGCAAACTCAATACTTTCACAATTATTCCCCAACAGCGCAAAGAGAACAGTTTCACAATTATTCCCCAACCACACGACATAACAGTTCAGGCTCACAGTTCTGTTCTCGGCCTGCTGCCATATTCCACTGAGGCTCACCATAAGCCAGATGAACTTTATCTTTCGATTCAACAAGTTAAGACCTACTGGACTCAGCGTTGTTTTGTTTGCCATGTCCTGGTCTGACTCTCGTGTTTTATGTGTTTGTTTTCTGACCGAGTTGTCCATTATTCTGCCATTCACATCACTCTGGACCAATACTTTGTCTCTTTACCACAACCTTTGTCACTACCTGTCCCTTTTCCACTGTTACATCTTTGTCATTTGATCTCTCTCATCCTTTACCATATTTCAGACCTTTCCCTTTGTTTTCCCTCTCACGTGTCTACATCCTTGTAGAAGTTATATTGCGCTCAAAAGGTTTTCTCTGCAGTTTTTGCCAGATTTGCTGAGAACTGCGGCACTTTCTGCTTGGTTTACAGAAGTTCCACACTTGTTTCACACTGATGGGTAGTTTCACATGTGTGCTCTGCAACACCCCAAACAAAACTGTTTGAAGCTTGTCCTTTCCAATCAGCCGAACACGGCAGCTTTACACACGTGTGCAGGTGTTTCACACTCATGCTTTGTGACCACCGACTCAAGCACCACTTTGGTCCACGTGAGCCTGTGACATCTGATGATGCGATGGTGATTGGCCGACTGTCAAGATCAACAATCCAGTTAATGCTTTATTTAAATCACCCCTGGTTCTGCCCATTACATACCCAGTTCCATTAAGAAGTTTGGTTCCAACTCAACTCACAGTAATTAAGCCCAAGAGTGGTTGGCCATTATTTAACCCCTTTACTGATTTTTTAAAAATCTCTTTCTTATAGCAGCGTGCATCAGTTCATTTCATTATTATTGCAGTTTCGAGTTATGTGCTCTTTTCTGTGCTGATGCTGCAGCCAGATTTTTAACTGCTTGCATTTTCAGAAATAGCACTGGATTAGTCAGAGTACTTTCACAGATCATTCCATTATTGTCGAGGTTCTTTAATGCTCACTTTGCAGCAAGCTGCACTTGCTGCTCATTTTTATGACTGAGCATCTTTTGCACCCTTTCAAAGTAAGAGAGTTTATGACAGTTTGTGGTCAATGACTTGCTATGCTGGACATCTGGGCCAGGTTATGACCTGTCTACACCAATTCAAATTTTCATTCTGAGCCAGAGCAAAGCAGGATTATATAGCCATGAGCCACTGTTTAGCCAACAGTTTCACCATTCTCCAGCTTAGAAGCTGGATGTTTGTAGTATTGGGGTGTTCGGGGCTGAAAGGGTTAATGTGTGGGACTGGAGAAATGATCCCACCCAGACGATGACATAAGAGAGAGTCACATGATCAAAAGTCTAGCAGGAAGATGCTTTTGGCTCAGACTGAGTAACACCTAGTCTTGTACATCTGTAAATAGTTACGTTCACCAATCAACAGATATTGTTCAGAAATACCCCCGTCTCAGCAAATGTTCCTTCGGGAGTCAAAGCCAACATACAACAGTGTTTAACTGGGGTCCAATGTAAAACTAGTTACTGAACCACGCACCGGTGCAAAGCTGGGTGTTTACATATGATTGACTGTAAAGCAGACGCTTAATTGTACGCCAGTGTGAACTGTCAGCAGAGGTGTGGGGGAGTTAGATCAGTGTTCTTCAAACTTTTTTTCCGGAGACCCATTTTTACCAACCAGCCAACCTTCGGGACCCAACCCGGCCGACTTTCGCGACCCACGCCGGCCAACCTTCGCGATCCACGCCGACCGACCTGCGCGAGCCACCATTTTCTCTTACCTTGTTTGCTGCTGACAAAAATGGAGGAAACGGTTTTGGGTCCCTTTGGCCCTCATACACGCTCCTCCAATGGAACCTGTTGGATGAAGGCGAAGCCTTCTGGTGTTGGAAAGTATGGAGTCTCCATCTGTCCAAAGTTCTGCATTTTCTTCCTGTATAATTTTATCAAATAAAAACCCCCCGAACTTGTAAAAAAATTAAAATAAATAAAATGAATAAAATAAATGAAAACATTGAGTAAAACCCCCCCCGAACTTGTAAAAAAAATACAATGAATAAAATAAATGAAAAAAAAAAATTAAATGAATAAAATAAATGAATAAATGAATAAAAACCACTACAGAACTTGTAAAACAAAAAGCTGCAACCTTTAAAAAATATAGCGGCCGCACTGCACATGCGTGCCCCCGACTTTGAAGAACACTGAGTTAGATTATTCTTTAAAGGAGGTGGGTCTTGTGAGGGAGGGAGGCGGTCTTTGCACTATGGTTACATTTGTATTTGTACTGTTTACTGTTATTATTATAAATGTCTTAATAAAATGTTTTTCAAAAAAAAAAAAATTGTACTCCAGTGTGAAACCAGATACTGAAGCATACTCCAGTGTAAAAGCAGATCTTTTATTGTATTCAGATATGAAGCAAACTATGTAATAGTGTTTCAGAGTCAGGCCGGATGTATGTGCATCACTCAATTTAAATCCAATGATTTAACTGTACCTTAGTGTAAATCCATGTGTTTAACTGTGATCCAGTGTAAAGACAGGTGTTCAACTGTAATCCAGTGTAAAGCCACGTGTTGTAATCCAGTGTAAAGCCAGGTGTTGTAATCCAGTGTAAAGCCTGGTGTTTAACAATGATTCAGTGTAAAGCCATGTATTTGATTGCAATCCAGTGTTAAGCTGGGCGTTTGACTGAGACCCAGTAATAAGCAGGTGTTTAACTGTGATTGAGTGTAAAGTCGGGTGTTTGATTCTGATCCAGGCATGGCACAATGGTTAGCACTGTTGCTTCACAGCGCCAGGGACGCGGGTTCGATTCTCGGCTTGGGTCACTGTCTGTGCGGTGTCTGCACATTCTCCCCGTGTCTGCGTGGGTTTCCTCCGGGTGCTCCGGTTTCCTCTCACAAGTCCCGAAAGATGTGCAGGTTAGGTGAATTGGACATTCTGAATTCTCCCTCAGTGTACCCGAACAGGCGCTGGAGTTTGGCCACCAGGGGATTTTCACAGTAACTTCATTGCAGTTTCAATGTAAGCCTGCTTGTGACAATAATAAAGATTATTATAGATTATTTGCCTCTGATCCAGTGCAAAACCGGGCATTTCACTCTGATCCAATGTGAAGCCAGCTCTGATCCAGAGCACAGCCGGGCATTTAGCGCTGATCCAGAGCACAGCCGGGCATTTAGCTCTGATCCAGAACACAGCCGCGTATTTAGCTCTTATCCAGAGCACAGCCGGGCATTTAGCTCTGATCCAGAGCACAGCCGGGCATTTAGCTCTGATCCAGAGCGCAGCCGGGCATTTAGCTCTGATCCAGAGCACAGCCGGGCATTTAGCTCTGATCCAGAGCACAGCCGGGCCTTTAGCTCTGATCCAGAGCACAGCCAGGCATTTAGCTCTGATCCAGAGCGCAGCCGGACATTTAGCGCTGATCCAGAGCACAGCCGGGCATTTAGCTCTGATCCAGAGCGCAGCCGGGCATTTAGCTCTGATCCAGAGCACAGCCGGGCATTTAGCTCTGATCCAGAGCACAGCCGCGTATTTAGCTCTGATCCAGAGCACAGCCGGGCATTTAGCTCTGATCCAGAGTGCAGCCGGGCATTTAGCGCTGATCCAGAGCACAGCCGGGCATTTAGCTCTGATCCAGAGCGCAGCCGGGCATTTAGCTCTGATCCTGAGCAGAGCAGGGCATTTAGCTCTGATCCAGAGCGCAGCCGGGCATTTAGCGCTGATCCAGAGCACAGCCGGGCATTTAGCTCTGATCCAGAGCGCAGCCGGGCATTTAGCTCTGATCCAGAGCAGAGCAGGGCATTTAGCTCTGATCCAGAGCGCAGCCGGGCATTTAGCGCTGATCCAGAGCACAGCCGGGCATTTAGCTCTGATCCAGTGCACAGCGGGGCATTTAGCTCTGATCCAGAGCACAGCCGGGCATTTAGCTCTGATCCAGAGCGCAGCCGGGCATTTAGCTCTGATCCAGAGCAGAGCAGGGCATTTAGCTCTGTTCCAGAGCACAGCCGGGTATTTAGCTCTGATCCAGTGCACAGCCGGGCATTTAGCTCTGATCCAGAGCACAGCCGGGCCTTTAGCTCTGATCCAGAGCACAGCGGGGCCTTTAGCTCTGATCCAGAGCACAGCCGGGCATTTAGCTCTGATCCAGAGCACAGCCGGGTATTTAGCTCTGATCCAGAGCACAGCCGGGCCTTTAGCTCTGATCCAGAGCACAGCCGGGCATTTAGCCCTGTTCCAGAGCACAGCCGGGCCTTTAGCTCTGATCCAGAGCACAGCCGGGCCTTTAGCTCTGATCCAGTGCACAGCCGGGCCTTTAGCTCTGATCCAGTGCACAGCCCGGCCTTTAGCGCTGATCCAGTGCACAGCCGGGCCTTTAGCTCTGATCCAGTGCACAGCCGGGCCTTTAGCTCTGATCCAGTGCACAGTGGGGCCTTTAGCTCTGATCCAGAGCACAGCCGGGCATTTAGCTCTGATCCAGAGCACAGCGGCGCCTTTAGCTCTGATCCAGAGCACAGCCGGGCATTTAGCTCTGATCCAGAGCACAGCCAGGCATTTAGCTCTGATCCAGAGCACAGCCGGGTATTTAGCGCTGATCCAGAGCGCAGCCGGGCATTTAGCTCTGATCCAGAGCACAGCCGGGCATTTAGCTCTGATCCAGAGCACAGCCGGGCCTTTAGCTCTGATCCAGAGCACAGCGGGGCCTTTAGCTCTGATCCAGAGCACAGCCGGGCATTTAGCTCTGATCCAGAGCACAGCCAGGCATTTAGCTCTGATCCAGAGCACAGCCGGGTATTTAGCGCTGATCCAGAGCGCAGCCAGGCATTTAGCTCCGATCCAGAGCACAGCCGGGCATTTAGCCCTGATCCAGAGCGCAGCCGGGCATTTAGCTCTGATCCAGAGCACAGCCGGGTATTTAGCGCTGATCCAGAGCGCAGCCGGGCATTTAGCTCCGATCCAGAGCACAGCCGGGCATTTAGCTCTGATCCAGAGCACAGCCGGGCATTTAGCTCTGATCCAGAGCACAGCCGGGCCTTTAGCTCTGATCCAGAGCACTGCGGGGCCTTTATCTCTGATCCAGAGCACAGCCGGGCATTTAGCCCTGATCCAGAGCGCAGCCGGGCATTTAGCTCTGATCCAGAGCACAGCCGGGTATTTAGCGCTGATCCAGAGCGCAGCCGGGCATTTAGCTCCGATCCAGAGCACAGCCGGGCATTTAGCTCTGAGCCAGAGCACAGCCAGGCATTTAGCTCCGATCCAGAGCACAGCCGGGCATTTAGCCCTGATCCAGAGCGCAGCCGGGCATTTAGCTCTGATCCAGAGCACAGCCGGGTATTTAGCGCTGATCCAGAGCGCAGCCGGGCATTTAGCTCCGATCCAGAGCACAGCCGGGCATTTAGCTCTGATCCAGAGCACAGCCGGGCATTTAGCTCTGATCCAGAGCACAGCCGGGCCTTTAGCTCTGATCCAGAGCACTGCGGGGCCTTTATCTCTGATCCAGAGCACAGCCGGGCATTTAGCCCTGATCCAGAGCGCAGCCGGGCATTTAGCTCTGATCCAGAGCACAGCCGGGTATTTAGCGCTGATCCAGAGCGCAGCCGGGCATTTAGCTCCGATCCAGAGCACAGCCGGGCATTTAGCTCTGATCCAGAGCACAGCCAGGCATTTAGCGCTGATCCAGAGCACAGCCGGGTATTTAGCTCTGATCCAGAGCGCAGCCGGGCATTTAGCTCTGATCCAGAGCACAGCCGGGCATTTAGCTCTGATCCAGAGTGAGGTACCCTCAATAATGATGCTTAGAGATTAAACTGTAAAGAAGGCTTTATTAGGCTAATAACTATGCTACAGATTTGGACGAGAGCTGACTGCTATACAGACCATGAGGCAGGCCTTTATGTATGGCTTCCAGATGGGCGGAGCCAGAGGCGGAGTCCCCAGGGTTCCAAGCCTGGTCTTAAAGGGGACATCACCTTACATGATGATAAAGCAGTAACCGTTCATCACATTCACCCCCTGTTTAAAAAGGAGTCCGGCGGGGGTGAAGTGCCATCATAGGTCCATCCGTCTCGGCGGCCGGATCGTCCTCCTCAATCTCCTCAGTTCGGGCGGTGGTGCGGCGGGCACGGACGTCCCGGTTGAGGGCACATCCGGGAGCACAGCGGTCGGAGCTTCGGTCCGGGTCGGGGCAGAGGAACTAGGCAGGGCCGGGGGTAGCGGAGCCGGCGCCAGCGGGGTGTGTAAAGGGGGGGCGCGGTAGGAGCTCACCAACGGGTGGTAGGGCCGGAAGGGGGTGTGTTGTAGGGGGCGACGGGTCCTGCAGGGGAGCGGCACGGGAAGGGGCGTCTGTGGTGGAGGATCCAGCGGGCGCCAGATCCCGGAGGGAAACCGTATCTTGCCTGCCGTCGGAGTACTCCACGTAGGCGTAACTGGGGTTGGCATGGAGCAGTCGGACCTTTTCAACTAGGGGGTCCGTTTTATGGCTCCTCGCGTGCCTCCGGAGAAGAACAGGTCCCGGAGCCGTCAGCCAAGGTGGAAGCGAGACCCCGGAGGTAGACTTCCTGGGGAAGAGAAACAATCGCTCATGAGGGGTCTCATTTGTGGCCGTGCAGAGGAGTGACCTAATGGAGTGTAAGGCATCGGGTAGGACCTCCTGCCAGCGGGTGGTTGGGAGATTTCTCGACCGCAGGGCCAGAAGGACAGCCTTCCACACGGTCGCGTTCTCCCTCTCCACCTGCCCGTTTCCCCGTGGGTTGTAGCTGGTCGTTCTGCTCGAGGCGATGCCTTTGCTGAGCAGATACTGACGCAGTTCATCGCTCATGAATGATGTACCCCGGTCGCTGTGGATATAAGCAGGGAAACCGAACAGGGTGAAGATGCTGTGCAGTGCCTTAATCACCGTGGCTGAGGTCATGTCGGTGCAGGGAATGGCGAATGGGAAACGGGAGAACTCATCGATCACGGTGAGGAAATAGGCATAACGGTTGGTGGACGGGAGGGGCCCCTTGAAGTCCACGCTCAGTCGCTCAAAGGGGCCCGAGGCCTTCACGAGCCAAACCTTGTCTGGCCGATAGAAGTGCGGTTTGCACTCCGCACAGACCTGGCAGGCCCTGACCATGGCCTTGACCTCCTTGGTTGAGTAAGGTAGGTTGCGGGACTTGATGAAATGGACGAGCCGGGTAACCCCCGGGTGGCAGGTCATTGTGGATGGCTTGCAGGCGGTCCTCCTGCGCGTTGGCACATGTGCCGCGGGACAGGGCGTCTGGGGGCTCGTTGAGCTCCCCTGGACGATACTTGATATCGTACGAGTAGGTGGAGAGTTCGATCCTCCACCTCAAAATTTTATCGTTTTTTATTTTGCCCCGTTGCGTGTTATCGAACATATAGGCGACCGACCGTTGGTCGGTGACGAGGGTAAACCTCCTACCGGCGAGGTAGTGTCTCCAGCACCGCACAGCCTCCACAATGGCTTGTGCCTCCTTTTCGACTGCAGAGTGTCGAATCTCGGAGGCGGTGAGGGTTCGGGAGAAGAACGCTACTGGTCTGCCTCCTTGATTGAGGGTAGCAGCCAGGGCGATGTCTGATGCATCGCTCTCTACCTGGAAAGGGATGGTTTCGTCCACCGCGTGCATGGCGGCCTTGATGATGTCGGCCTTGATGCGGTTGAAGGCCGATTGAGCCTCAGCCGAGAGGGGAAAAGTGGTGGTCTTTAGGAGTGGGCGGGCTTTGTCCGCATACTTGGGGACCCACTGGGCGTAATAGGAGAAAAGCCCCAAGCACCGTTTGAGGGCCTTGAGGCTGCGGGGGAGAGGGAGTTCCTTAAGGGGGCGCATGCGGTCGGGGTCGGGACCTAGGATCCCGTCTTCCACGACATAGCCGAGGATGGCCAGCCGGGTGGTGTGGAAAACGCATTTGCCCTCGTTATAGGTCAGGTTAAGGGCTCGGGCGGTCTGGAGGAACTTTTTGAGGTTAGCGTCATGGTCCTGCTGATCATGGCCGCAGATGGTGACATTGTCCAAGTACGGGTATGTAGCCCGCAAAACATACTGGTCCACCATTTGGTCCATCGCCCTTTGAAAGACGGAGACCCCATTTGTGACACCAAAGGGAACCCTGAGGAAGTGGAAGAGCCGGCCGGCTGCTTCGAAGGCAGTATAGAGGCGGTCTTTTGGTCGGATGGGGAGCTGGTGGTAGGCAGATTTGAGGTCGACCGTGGAAATGACTCGGTATTGGGCGATCCGATTTACCATTTCCGCGATGCGAGGAAGGGGGTACGCATCAAGCTGCGTGAATCGGTTTATGGTCTGGCTTTAATCCACGACCATCTGTTTCTTCTCCCCGGACCGGACTACCACCACTTGCGCTCTCCAAGGGCTGTTGCTAGCCTCGATGACCCCCTCTCCCAGTAACCGCTGGACCTCTGACTTGATAAAAGCCATATCTTGGGCACTGTAGCGCCGGCTCCTGGTGGCGACGGGCTTACAGTCGGGAGTGAGGTTAACGAATAGCGAGGGGGGTGCGACTTTCAGTGTCGCAAGGCAGCACACCGTGAGGGGGGGCAAGGGTCCGCCGAACTTCAGTGTCAGGCTTCGGTGGCTGCACTGGAAATCCAGTCCGAGCAGCAGGGGGGCACAGAGGTGAGGGAGGATATAAAATTTGAAACGGGTGTATTTGGCACCCTGGATCGAGAGATCCGCAATACAGTACCCCGTGAGTTGTACCGAGTGGGACCCAGATGCGAGGGCTATGGTTTGGGATGTGGGATGGGTGCGTAGGGAGCAGCGCCTTACCGTTTCAGGGTGGATAAAGCTCTCCGTGCTCCCGGAGTCGAAGAGGCATGCAGTGTCGTGCCAGTTGACCTGGACCTGCATCATGGAGTTCTGCAGGTGTTTTGGCCGAGTTTGATCGAGGGTGATCGCACCCAGTCGCGGGTAGTCGGAGTCGTAAAATGGCCGCTGCCGTTGGTCGCACGTGTCGGGTCGAGAAGATGGCCGCCGACCAGATGGCCGCTCCCATGATTCGCACGAGGCTGATGACGCGTCAGAAGAGGACGTGTCGGGTCGGTGCGCAGCAGCATTGCGAGGCCTGCGGGCCCGAGAGCCTCATTTTCGGGCCGGCTGTTCTTTGTTTTTCTGGCCCCTGGGTCTGGCCAGGCAGACCCTCGCAAAGTGCCCTTTCTTCCCGCAGTCGCTGCAGATCGCGGAGCGGGCTGGGCAGCGTGGGCGTGGGTGCTGGCCCTGCCCGCAGAAGTAGCAAGGTGTGCCCCCATGGTGAGCGGGTCGCCGCGTGGCGCAGGCCTGTACTATGGGCGAGTCTGAGGAAGTCCGGGGGGGGCTGGCAGAGTCCGCGGGGTACGTCCCCAAGTTATGTCGGGCCACCTCCAGCGAGGAGGCGAGCGTTAGCGTCTCCTGGAGGTCTTTTGCCCCGCTTTCGAGCAGTCGCTGCCGGATGTAGGTCGAGCGGATGCCGGACATGAAAGAATCTCTGATCTGCAGGTTCATATGGACTTCCCCTGTCACATCCTGATGGTCACAGTCCCTGGCCAGCGCGGTGAGTTTCTCAACAAACTCGTCGAGCGATTCCCCCGAGCGCTGCCGGCAGGTAGAGAGCAGATGCCGGGCGTGCACCTCATTGACGGGTTTGACAAACCGCTTGCGGAGCAACTCAATCGGTTCCTCATAAATCGTCGCCTTTTCGAGCGTGGCGGAGATTCTGTGACTTACCCGGGCGTGGAGTAGACACAGCTTGCGTGGCCCCAGGATGGGAGTCTTTGCGGAGTCCAGGTAGGCCTCGAAGCACCGCAGCCAGTATTAAAAAATTTCCTTTGCCTCCGGCGTTCGTGCTTCCAGATTGAGCTTCTCTGGTTTTAGGCCTGCGTCCATCCTGAATCTAGTTTAGCCTAATAAATTGAGGTACCCTCAATAATGATGCTTCGAGATTAAACAGTAAAGAAGGCTTTATTAGGCTAATAACTATGCTACAGATTTGGACGAGAGCTGACTGCTGTACAGACCATGAGGCAGCCCTTTATGTATGGCTCCCAGATGGGCGGAGCCAGAGGCGGAGTCCCCAGGGTTCCAAGCCTGGTCTTAAAGGGGACATCACCTTACATGATGATAAGGCAGTAACCGTTCATCACACAGAGCACAGCCGGGCATTTAGCGCTGATCCAGAGCACAGCCGGGCATTTAGCTCTGATCCAGAGCGCAGCCGGGCATGTAGCTCTGATCCAGAGCACAGCCGGGCATTTAGCGCTGATCCAGAGCGCAGCCGGGCATTTAGCTCTGATCCAGAGCGCAGCCGGGCATTTAGCTCTGATCCAGAGCACAGCCGGGCATTTAGCGCTGATCCAGAGCGCAGCCGGGCATTTAGCTCCGATCCAGAGCACAGCCGGGCATTTAGCTCTGATCCAGAGCACAGCCAGGCATTTAGCTCTGATCCAGAGCACAGCTGGGCCTTTAGCTCTGATCCAGAGCACAGCCGGGTATTTAGCTCTGATCCAGAGCACAGCCGGGCATTTAGCTCAGATCCAGAGCACAGCCGGGTATTTAGCTCTGATCGAGAACACAGCCGGGCATTTAGCGCCGATCCACAGCAAAATTGGCCTTTGGATTGGATCCAGTGTGAAACCGGGCAATTAACTGTGATCGAGTGCAAAGCCAGGTGTTAAAATGTATTGCAATGTAAAGCAGTACTGAGGGAGTGCTGTACTGTCGGAGGGTCATCACTGAGGGAAACACTGCACTGTCAGAACGGCGGTCCAGAGAGAGTGCTGCACTTGCAGAGAAAAATAGCATTGATGGAATACTGTTCTATCCAAGGTGCAGTCCTGCAGGAGTGCTGCACTGTCAGCAGGGCAGCACTGAAGGAGCACTGTGCTGGGCTGACGGGTCTGTTAGAGTGCAGCGTTATCAGCAGGGCAGCACTGAAGGAGCACTGTGCTGGGCTGGCGGTTCTGTTAGAGTGCAGCGATGTCAGCAGGGCAGCACTGAAGGAGAACTGTTCTGGGCTGACGGTTCTGTTAGAGTGCAGCGTTGTCAGCAGGAGCAGCACTGAAGGAGCACTGTGCTGGGCTGACGGTTCTGTTAGAGAGCAGCGTTGTCAGCAGCGCAGCACGGAAGGAGCACTGTGCTGGGCTGGCAGTTCTGTTAGAGTGCAGCGTTATCAGCAGGGCAGCACTGAAGGAGCATTGTGCAGGGCTGACGGGTCTGTTAGAGTCCAGATTATCAGCAGGGCCGCACTGAAGGAGCACTGTGCTGGGCTGGCGGTTCTGTTAGAGTGCAGCGTTGTCAGCAGGGCAGCACCGAAGGAGCACTGTGCTGGGCTGGCAGTTCTGTTAGAGTGCAGCGTTATCAGCAGGGCAGCACTGAAGGAGCACTGTGCTGGGCTGACGGGTCTGTTAGAGTGCAGCGTTGTCAGCAGGGCAGCACCGAAGGAGCACTGTGCAGGGCTGACGGGTCTGTTAGAGTGCAGCGTTGTTAGCAGTGCAGCACTGAAGGAGCACTGTGCTGGGCTGGCGGTTCTGTTAGAGTGCAGCGTTATCAGCAGGGCCGCACCGAAGGAGCACTGTGCTGGGCTGGCGGTTCTGTTAGAGTGCAGCGTTGTCAGCAGGGCAGCACTGAAGGAGCACTGTGCTGGGCTGACGGTTCTGTTAGAGAGCAGCGTTATCAGCAGGGCCGCACCGAAGGAGCACTGTGCTGGGCTGGCGGTTCTGTTAGAGAGCAGCGTTATCAGCAGGGCAGCACTGAAGGAGCACTGTGCTGGGCTGACGGTTCTGTTAGAGAGCAGCGTTATCAGCAGGGCAGCACTGAAGGAGCACTGTGCTGGGCTGACGGTTCTGTTAGAGTGCAGCAGTACCAGCAGGGCAGCACCGAAGGAGCACTGTGCTGGGCTGACGGTTCTGTTAGAGTGCAGAATTGTCAGCAGGGCAGCACCGAAGGAGCACTGTGCTGGGCTGACGGTTCTGTTAGAGAGCAGCGTTATCAGCAGGGCAGCACTGAAGGAGCACTGTGCTGAGCTGACGGTTCTGTTAGAGTGCAGCGTTATCAGCAGGGCAGCACTGAAGGAGCACTGTGCTGGGCTGGCGGTTCTGTTAGAGTGCAGCGTTGTCAACAGGGCAGCACCGAAGGAGCACTGTGCTGGGCTGGCGGTTCTGTTAGAGTGCAGCGTTGTCAACAGGGCAGCACAGAAGGAGCACTGTGCTGGGCTGACGGTTCTGTTAGAGTGCAACGTTATCAGCAGGGCCGCACCGAAGGAGCACTGTGCTGGGCTGACGGGTCTGTTAGAGTGCAGCGTTATCAGCAGGGCAGCACTGAAGGAGCACTGTGCTGGGCTGGCGGTTCTGTTAGAGTGCAGCGTTGTCAGCAGGGCAGCACTGAAGGAGCACTGTGCTGGGCTGGCAGTTCTGTTAGAGTGCAGCGTTATCAGCAGGGCAGCACCGAAGGAGCACTGTGCTGGGCTGGCAGTTCTGTTAGAGTGCAGCGTTATCAGCAGGGCAGCACTGAAGGAGCACTGTGCTGGGCTGACGGGTCTGTTAGAGTGCAGCGTTGTCAGCAGGGCAGCACCGAAGGAGCACTGTGCAGGGCTGACGGGTCTGTTAGAGTGCAGCGTTGTTAGCAGTGCAGCACTGAAGGAGCACTGTGCTGGGCTGGCGGTTCTGTTAGAGTGCAGCGTTATCAGCAGGGCAGCACTGAAGGAGCACTGTGCTGGGCTGACGGTTCTGTTAGAGAGCAGCGTTATCAGCAGGGCCGCACCGAAGGAGCACTGTGCTGGGCTGGCGGTTCTGTTAGAGAGCAGCGTTATCAGCAGGGCAGCACTGAAGGAGCACTGTGCTGGGCTGACGGTTCTGTTAGAGAGCAGCGTTATCAGCAGGGCCGCACCGAAGGAGCACTGTGCTGGGCTGGCGGTTCTGTTAGAGAGCAGCGTTATCAGCAGGGCAGCACTGAAGGAGCACTGTGCTGGGCTGACGGTTCTGTTAGAGAGCAGCGTTATCAGCAGGGCAGCACTGAAGGAGCACTGTGCTGGGCTGACGGTTCTGTTAGAGTGCAGCAGTACCAGCAGGGCAGCACCGAAGGAGCACTGTGCTGGGCTGACGGTTCTGTTAGAGTGCAGCGTTGTCAACAGGGCAGCACAGAAGGAGCACTGTGCTGGGCTGACGGTTCTGTTAGAGTGCAGCGTTGTCAGCAGCAGCAGCACTGAAGGAGCACTGTGCTGGGCTGACAGTTCTGTTAGAGTGCAGCATTATCAGCAGGGCCGCACCGAAGGAGCACTGTGCTGAGCTGACGGTTCTGTTAGAGAGCAGCGTTATCAGCAGGGCAGCACTGAAGGAGCACTGTGCTGGGCTGGCGGTTCTGTTAGAGTGCAGCGATGTCAGCAGGGCAGCACTGAAGGAGCACTGTGCTGGGCTGGCAGTTCTCTTAGAGTGCAGAATTGTCAGCAGGGCAGCACCGAAGGAGCACTGTGCTGGGCTGACGGTTCTGTTAGAGAGCAGCGTTATCAGCAGGGCAGCACTGAAGGAGCACTGTGCTGGGCTGACGGTTCTGTTAGAGAGCAGCGTTATCAGCAGGGCAGCACTGAAGGAGCACTGTGCTGAGCTGACGGTTCTGTTAGAGTGCAGCGTTATCAGCAGGGCAGCACTGAAGGAGCACTGTGCTGGGCTGGCGGTTCTGTTAGAGTGCAGCGTTGTCAACAGGGCAGCACCGAAGGAGCACTGTGCTGGGCTGGCGGTTCTGTTAGAGTGCAACGTTATCAGCAGGGCCGCACCGAAGGAGCACTGTGCTGGGCTGACGGTTCTGTTAGAGTGCAGCATTATCAGCAGGGCCGCACCGAAGGAGCACTGTGCTGGGCTGACGGGTCTGTTAGAGTGCAGCGTTATCAGCAGGGCAGCACCGAAGGAGCACTGTGCTGGGCTGACGGTTCTGTTAGAGTGCAGCGTTATCAGCAGGGCAGCACTGAAGGAGAACTGTGCTGGGCTGGCGGTTCTGTTAGAGTGCAGCGATGTCAGCAGGGCAGCACTGAAGGAGCACTGTGCTGGGCTGGCAGTTCTCTTAGAGTGCAGAATTGTCAGCAGGGCAGCACTGAAGGAGCACTGTGCTGTGCTGACGGTTCTGTTAGAATGCAGCGATGTCAACAGGGCAGCACTAAAGGAGCACTGTGCTGGGCTGGCGGTTCTGTTAGAGTGCAGCGATGTCAGCAGGGCAGCACTGAAGGAGCACTGTGCTGGGCTGGCGGTTCTGTTAGAGAGCAGCGTTATCAGCAGGGCAGCACTGAAGGAGCACTGTGCTGGGCTGGCAGTTCTGCTAGAGTGCAGCGTTATCAGCAGGGCAGCACTGAAGGAGCACAGCCGGGCATTTAGCTCTGATCCAGAGCACAGCCGGGCCTTTAGCTCTGATCCAGAGCACAGCCAGGCATTTAGCTCTGATCCAGAGCGCAGCCGGACATTTAGCGCTGATCCAGAGCACAGCCGGGCATTTAGCTCTGATCCAGAGCGCAGCCGGGCATTTAGCTCTGATCCAGAGCACAGCCGGGCATTTAGCTCTGATCCAGAGCACAGCCGCGTATTTAGCTCTGATCCAGAGCACAGCCGGGCATTTAGCTCTGATCCAGAGCGCAGCCGGGCATTTAGCGCTGATCCAGAGCACAGCCGGGCATTTAGCTCTGATCCAGAGCGCAGCCGGGCATTTAGCTCTGATCCTGAGCAGAGCAGGGCATTTAGCTCTGATCCAGAGCGCAGCCGGGCATTTAGCGCTGATCCAGAGCACAGCCGGGCATTTAGCTCTGATCCAGAGCGCAGCCGGGCATTTAGCTCTGATCCAGAGCAGAGCAGGGCATTTAGCTCTGATCCAGAGCGCAGCCGGGCATTTAGCGCTGATCCAGAGCACAGCCGGGCATTTAGCTCTGATCCAGTGCACAGCGGGGCATTTAGCTCTGATCCAGAGCACAGCCGGGCATTTAGCTCTGATCCAGAGCGCAGCCGGGCATTTAGCTCTGATCCAGAGCAGAGCAGGGCATTTAGCTCTGTTCCAGAGCACAGCCGGGTATTTAGCTCTGATCCAGTGCACAGCCGGGCATTTAGCTCTGATCCAGAGCACAGCCGGGCCTTTAGCTCTGATCCAGAGCACAGCGGGGCCTTTAGCTCTGATCCAGAGCACAGCCGGGCATTTAGCTCTGATCCAGAGCACAGCCGGGTATTTAGCTCTGATCCAGAGCACAGCCGGGCCTTTAGCTCTGATCCAGAGCACAGCCGGGCATTTAGCCCTGTTCCAGAGCACAGCCGGGCCTTTAGCTCTGATCCAGAGCACAGCCGGGCCTTTAGCTCTGATCCAGTGCACAGCCGGGCCTTTAGCTCTGATCCAGTGCACAGCCCGGCCTTTAGCGCTGATCCAGTGCACAGTGGGGCCTTTAGCTCTGATCCAGAGCACAGCCGGGCATTTAGCTCTGATCCAGAGCACAGCGGGGCCTTTAGCTCTGATCCAGAGCACAGCCGGGCATTTAGCTCTGATCCAGAGCACAGCCAGGCATTTAGCTCTGATCCAGAGCACAGCCGGGTATTTAGCGCTGATCCAGAGCGCAGCCGGGCATTTAGCTCTGATCCAGAGCACAGCCGGGCATTTAGCTCTGATCCAGAGCACAGCCGGGCCTTTAGCTCTGATCCAGAGCACAGCGGGGCCTTTATCTCTGATCCAGAGCACAGCCGGGCATTTAGCCCTGATCCAGAGCGCAGCCGGGCATTTAGCTCTGATCCAGAGCACAGCCGGGTATTTAGCGCTGATCCAGAGCGCAGCCGGGCATTTAGCTCCGATCCAGAGCACAGCCGGGCATTTAGCCCTGATCCAGAGCGCAGCCGGGCATTTAGCTCTGATCCAGAGCACAGCCGGGTATTTAGCGCTGATCCAGAGCGCAGCGGGGCATTTAGCTCCGAACCAGAGCCCAGCCGGGCATTTAGCTCTGATCCAGAGCACAGCCGGGCATTTAGCTCTGATCCAGAGCACAGCCGGGCCTTTAGCTCTGATCCAGAGCACTGCGGGGCCTTTATCTCTGATCCAGAGCACAGCCGGGCATTTAGCCCTGATCCAGAGCGCAGCCGGGTATTTAGCTCTGATCCAGAGCACAGCCGGGTATTTAGCGCTGATCCAGAGCGCAGCCGGGCATTTAGCTCCGATCCAGAGCACAGCCGGGCATTTAGCTCTGATCCAGAGCACAGCCAGGCATTTAGCTCTGATCCAGAGCACAGCCGGGTATTTAGCTCTGATCCAGAGCGCAGCCGGGCATTTAGCTCCGATCCAGAGCACAGCCGGGCATTTAGCCCTGATCCAGAGCGCAGCCGGGCATTTAGCTCTGATCCAGAGCACAGCCGGGTATTTAGCGCTGATCCAGAGCGCAGCCGGGCATTTAGCTCCGATCCAGAGCACAGCCGGGCCTTTAGCTCTGATCCAGTGCACAGCCGGGCCTTTAGCTCTGATCCAGTGCACAGCCCGGCCTTTAGCGCTGATCCAGTGCACAGCCGGGCCTTTAGCTCTGATCCAGTGCACAGCCGGGCCTTTAGCTCTGATCCAGAGCACAGCCGGGCATTTAGCTCTGATCCAGAGCACAGCGGGGCCTTTAGCTCTGATCCAGAGCACAGCCGGGCATTTAGCTCTGATCCAGAGCACAGCCAGGCATTTAGCTCTGATCCAGTGCACAGCCGGGCCTTTAGCTCTGATCCAGTGCACAGTGGGGCCTTTAGCTCTGATCCAGAGCACAGCCGGGCATTTAGCTCTGATCCAGAGCACAGCGGGGCCTTTAGCTCTGATCCAGAGCACAGCCGGGCATTTAGCTCTGATCCAGAGCACAGCCAGGCATTTAGCTCCGATCCAGAGCACAGCCGGGCATTTAGCTCTGATCCAGAGCACAGCCGGGCATTTAGCTCTGATCCAGAGCACAGCCGGGCCTTTAGCTCTGATCCAGAGCACAGCGGGACCTTTATCTCTGATCCAGAGCACAGCCGGGCATTTAGCCCTGATCCAGAGCGCAGCCGGGCATTTAGCTCTGATCCAGAGCACAGCCGGGTATTTAGCGCTGATCCAGAGCGCAGCCAGGCATTTAGCTCCGATCCAGAGCACAGCCGGGCATTTAGCCCTGATCCAGAGCGCAGCCGGGCATTTAGCTCTGATCCAGAGCACAGCCGGGTATTTAGCGCTGATCCAGAGCGCAGCCGGGCATTTAGCTCCGATCCAGAGCACAGCCGGGCATTTAGCTCTGATCCAGAGCACAGCCGGGCATTTAGCTCTGATCCAGAGCACAGCCGGGCCTTTAGCTCTGATCCAGAGCACTGCGGGGCCTTTATCTCTGATCCAGAGCACAGCCGGGCATTTAGCCCTGATCCAGAGCGCAGCCGGGCATTTAGCTCTGATCCAGAGCACAGCCGGGTATTTAGCGCTGATCCAGAGCGCAGCCGGGCATTTAGCTCCGATCCAGAGCACAGCCGGGCATTTAGCTCTGATCCAGAGCACAGCCAGGCATTTAGCTCCGATCCAGAGCACAGCCGGGCATTTAGCCCTGATCCAGAGCGCAGCCGGGCATTTAGCTCTGATCCAGAGCACAGCCGGGTATTTAGCGCTGATCCAGAGCGCAGCCGGGCATTTAGCTCCGATCCAGAGCACAGCCGGGCATTTAGCTCTGATCCAGAGCACAGCCGGGCATTTAGCTCTGATCCAGAGCACAGCCGGGCCTTTAGCTCTGATCCAGAGCACTGCGGGGCTTTTATCTCTGATCCAGAGCACAGCCGGGCATTTAGCCCTGATCCAGAGCGCAGCCGGGCATTTAGCTCTGATCCAGAGCACAGCCGGGTATTTAGCGCTGATCCAGAGTGCAGCCGGGCATTTAGCTCCGATCCAGAGCACAGCCGGGCATTTAGCTCTGATCCAGAGCACAGCCAGGCATTTAGCGCTGATCCAGAGCACAGCCGGGTATTTAGCTCTGATCCAGAGCGCAGCCGGGCATTTAGCTCTGATCCAGAGCACAGCCGGGCATTTAGCTCTGATCCAGAGTGAGGTACCCTCAATAATGATGCTTAGAGATTAAACTGTAAAGAAGGCTTTATTAGGCTAATAACTATGCTACAGATTTGGACGAGAGCTGACTGCTATACAGACCATGAGGCAGGCCTTTATGTATGGCTTCCAGATGGGCGGAGCCAGAGGCGGAGTCCCCAGGGTTCCAAGCCTGGTCTTAAAGGGGACATCACCTTACATGATGATAAAGCAGTAACCGTTCATCACATTCACCCCCTGTTTAAAAAGGAGTCCGGCGGGGGTGAAGTGCCATCATAGGTCCATCCGTCTCGGCGGCCGGATCGTCCTCCTCAATCTCCTCAGTTCGGGCGGTGGTGCGGCGGGCACGGACGTCCCGGTTGAGGGCACATCCGGGAGCACAGCGGTCGGAGCTTCGGTCCGGGTCGGGGCAGAGGAACTAGGCAGGGCCGGGGGTAGCGGAGCCGGCGACAGCGGGGTGTGTAAAGGGGGGGCGCGGTAGGAGCTCACCAACGGGTGGTAGGGCCGGAAGGGGGTGTGTTGTAGGGGGCGACGGGTCCTGCAGGGGAGCGGCACGGGAAGGGGCGTCTGTGGTGGAGGATCCAGCGGGCGCCAGATCCCGGAGGGAAACCGTATCTTGCCTGCCGTCGGAGTACTCCACGTAGGCGTAACTGGGGTTGGCGTGGAGCAGTCGGACCTTTTCAACTAGGGGGTCCGTTTTATGGCTCCTCGCGTGCCTCCGGAGAAGAACAGGTCCCGGAGCCGTCAGCCAAGGTGGAAGCGAGACCCCGGAGGTAGACTTCCTGGGGAAGAGAAACAATCGCTCATGAGGGGTCTCATTTGTGGCCGTGCAGAGGAGTGACCTAATGGAGTGTAAGGCATCGGGTAGGACCTCCTGCCAGCGGGTGGTTGGGAGATTTCTCGACCGCAGGGCCAGAAGGACAGCCTTCCACACGGTCGCGTTCTCCCTCTCCACCTGCCCGTTTCCCCGTGGGTTGTAGCTGGTCGTTCTGCTCGAGGCGATGCCTTTGCTGAGCAGATACTGACGCAGTTCATCGCTCATGAATGATGTACCCCGGTCGCTGTGGATATAAGCAGGGAAACCGAACAGGGTGAAGATGCTGTGCAGTGCCTTAATCACCGTGGCTGAGGTCATGTCGGTGCAGGGAATGGCGAATGGGAAACGGGAGAACTCATCGATCACGGTGAGGAAATAGGCATAACGGTTGGTGGACGGGAGGGGCCCCTTGAAGTCCACGCTCAGTCGCTCAAAGGGGCCCGAGGCCTTCACGAGCCAAACCTTGTCTGGCCGATAGAAGTGCGGTTTGCACTCCGCACAGACCTGGCAGGCCCTGACCATGGCCTTGACCTCCTTGGTTGAGTAAGGTAGGTTGCGGGACTTGATGAAATGGACGAGCCGGGTAACCCCCGGGTGGCAGGTCATTGTGGATGGCTTGCAGGCGGTCCTCCTGCGCGTTGGCACATGTGCCGCGGGACAGGGCGTCTGGGGGCTCGTTGAGCTCCCCTGGGCGATACTTGATATCGTACGAGTAGGTGGAGAGTTCGATCCTCCACCTCAAAATTTTATCGTTTTTTATTTTGCCCCGTTGCGTGTTATCGAACATATAGGCGACCGACCGTTGGTCGGTGACGAGGGTAAACCTCCTACCGGCGAGGTAGTGTCTCCAGCACCGCACAGCCTCCACAATGGCTTGTGCCTCCTTTTCGACTGCAGAGTGTCGAATCTCGGAGGCGGTGAGGGTTCGGGAGAAGAACGCTACTGGTCTGCCTCCTTGATTGAGGGTAGCAGCCAGGGCGATGTCTGATGCATCGCTCTCTACCTGGAAAGGGATGGTTTCGTCCACCGCGTGCATGGCGGCCTTGATGATGTCGGCCTTGATGCGGTTGAAGGCCGATTGAGCCTCAGCCGAGAGGGGAAAAGTGGTGGTCTTTAGGAGTGGGCGGGCTTTGTCCGCATACTTGGGGACCCACTGGGCGTAATAGGAGAAAAGCCCCAAGCACCGTTTGAGGGCCTTGAGGCTGCGGGGGAGAGGGAGTTCCTTAAGGGGGCGCATGCGGTCGGGGTCGGGACCTAGGATCCCGTCTTCCACGACATAGCCGAGGATGGCCAGCCGGGTGGTGTGGAAAACGCATTTGCCCTCGTTATAGGTCAGGTTAAGGGCTCGGGCGGTCTGGAGGAACTTTTTGAGGTTAGCGTCATGGTCCTGCTGATCATGGCCGCAGATGGTGACATTGTCCAAGTACGGGTATGTAGCCCGCAAAACATACTGGTCCACCATTTGGTCCATCGCCCTTTGAAAGACGGAGACCCCATTTGTGACACCAAAGGGAACCCTGAGGAAGTGGAAGAGCCGGCCGGCTGCTTCGAAGGCAGTATAGAGGCGGTCTTTTGGTCGGATGGGGAGCTGGTGGTAGGCAGATTTGAGGTCGACCGTGGAAATGACTCGGTATTGGGCGATCCGATTTACCATTTCCGCGATGCGAGGAAGGGGGTACGCATCAAGCTGCGTGAATCGGTTTATGGTCTGGCTTTAATCCACGACCATCTGTTTCTTCTCCCCGGACCGGACTACCACCACTTGCGCTCTCCAAGGGCTGTTGCTAGCCTCGATGACCCCCTCTCCCAGTAACCGCTGGACCTCTGACTTGATAAAAGCCATATCTTGGGCACTGTAGCGCCGGCTCCTGGTGGCGACGGGCTTACAGTCGGGAGTGAGGTTAACGAATAGCGAGGGGGGTGCGACTTTCAGTGTCGCAAGGCAGCACACCGTGAGGGGGGGCAAGGGTCCGCCGAACTTCAGTGTCAGGCTTCGGTGGCTGCACTGGAAATCCAGTCCGAGCAGCAGGGGGGCACAGAGGTGAGGGAGGATATAAAATTTGAAACGGGTGTATTTGGCACCCTGGATCGAGAGATCCGCAATACAGTACCCCGTGAGTTGTACCGAGTGGGACCCAGATGCGAGGGCTATGGTTTGGGATGTGGGATGGGTGCGTAGGGAGCAGCGCCTTACCGTTTCAGGGTGGATAAAGCTCTCCGTGCTCCCGGAGTCGAAGAGGCATGCAGTGTCGTGCCAGTTGACCTGGACCTGCATCATGGAGTTCTGCAGGTGTTTTGGCCGAGTTTGATCGAGGGTGATCGCACCCAGTCGCGGGTAGTCGGAGTCGTAAAATGGCCGCTGCCGTTGGTCGCACGTGTCGGGTCGAGAAGATGGCCGCCGACCAGATGGCCGCTCCCATGATTCGCACGAGGCTGATGACGCGTCAGAAGAGGACGTGTCGGGTCGGTGCGCAGCAGCATTGCGAGGCCTGCGGGCCCGAGAGCCTCATTTTCGGGCCGGCTGTTCTTTGTTTTTCTGGCCCCTGGGTCTGGCCAGGCAGACCCTCGCAAAGTGCCCTTTCTTCCCGCAGTCGCTGCAGATCGCGGAGCGGGCTGGGCAGCGTGGGCGTGGGTGCTGGCCCTGCCCGCAGAAGTAGCAAGGTGTGCCCCCATGGTGAGCGGGTCGCCGCGTGGCGCAGGCCTGTACTATGGGCGAGTCTGAGGAAGTCCGGGGGGGGCTGGCAGAGTCCGCGGGGTACGTCCCCAAGTTATGTCGGGCCACCTCCAGCGAGGAGGCGAGCGTTAGCGTCTCCTGGAGGTCTTTTGCCCCGCTTTCGAGCAGTCGCTGCCGGATGTAGGTCGAGCGGATGCCGGACATGAAAGAATCTCTGATCTGCAGGTTCATATGGACTTCCCCTGTCACATCCTGATGGTCACAGTCCCTGGCCAGCGCGGTGAGTTTCTCAACAAACTCGTCGAGCGATTCCCCCGAGCGCTGCCGGCAGGTAGAGAGCAGATGCCGGGCGTGCACCTCATTGACGGGTTTGACAAACCGCTTGCGGAGCAACTCAATCGGTTCCTCATAAATCGTCGCCTTTTCGAGCGTGGCGGAGATTCTGTGACTTACCCGGGCGTGGAGTAGACACAGCTTGCGTGGCCCCAGGATGGGAGTCTTTGCGGAGTCCAGGTAGGCCTCGAAGCACCGCAGCCAGTATTAAAAAATTTCCTTTGCCTCCGGCGTTCGTGCTTCCAGATTGAGCTTCTCTGGTTTTAGGCCTGCGTCCATCCTGAATCTAGTTTAGCCTAATAAATTGAGGTACCCTCAATAATGATGCTTCGAGATTAAACAGTAAAGAAGGCTTTATTAGGCTAATAACTATGCTACAGATTTGGACGAGAGCTGACTGCTGTACAGACCATGAGGCAGGCCTTTATGTATGGCTCCCAGATGGGCGGAGCCAGAGGCGGAGTCCCCAGGGTTCCAAGCCTGGTCTTAAAGGGGACATCACCTTACATGATGATAAGGCAGTAACCGTTCATCACACAGAGCACAGCCGGGCATTTAGCGCTGATCCAGAGCACAGCCGGGCATTTAGCTCTGATCCAGAGCGCAGCCGGGCCTTTAGCACTGATCCAGAGCACAGCCGCGTATTTAGCTCTGATCCAGAGCACAGCCGGGCATTTAGCTCTGATCCAGAGCACAGCCGGGTATTTATCTCTGATCCAGAGCGCAGCCGGGCATTTAGCGCTGATCCAGAGCACAGCCGGGCATTTAGCTCTGATCCAGAGCGCAGCCGGGCATGTAGCTCTGATCCAGAGCACAGCCGGGCATTTAGCGCTGATCCAGAGCGCAGCCGGGCATTTAGCTCTGATCCAGAGCGCAGCCGGGCATTTAGCTCTGATCCAGAGCACAGCCGGGCATTTAGCGCTGATCCAGAGCGCAGCCGGGCATTTAGCTCCGATCCAGAGCACAGCCGGGCATTTAGCTCTGATCCAGAGCACAGCCAGGCATTTAGCTCTGATCCAGAGCACAGCTGGGCCTTTAGCTCTGATCCAGAGCACAGCCGGGTATTTAGCTCTGATCCAGAGCACAGCCGGGCATTTAGCTCAGATCCAGAGCACAGCCGGGTATTTAGCTCTGATCGAGAACACAGCCGGGCATTTAGCGCCGATCCACAGCAAAATTGGCCTTTGGATTTGATCCAGTGTGAAACCGGGCAATTAACTGTGATCGAGTGCAAAGCCAGGTGTTAAAATGTATTGCAATGTAAAGCAGTACTGAGGGAGTGCTGTACTGTCGGAGGGTCATCACTGAGGGAAACACTGCACTGTCAGAACGGCGGTCCAGAGAGAGTGCTGCACTTGCAGAGAAAAATAGCATTGATGGAATACTGTTCTATCCAAGGTGCAGTCCTGCAGGAGTGCTGCACTGTCAGCAGGGCAGCACTGAAGGAGCACTGTGCTGGGCTGACGGGTCTGTTAGAGTGCAGCGTTATCAGCAGGGCAGCACTGAAGGAGCACTGTGCTGGGCTGGCGGTTCTGTTAGAGTGCAGCGATGTCAGCAGGGCAGCACTGAAGGAGAACTGTTCTGGGCTGACGGTTCTGTTAGAGTGCAGCGTTGTCAGCAGGAGCAGCACTGAAGGAGCACTGTGCTGGGCTGACGGTTCTGTTAGAGAGCAGCGTTGTCAGCAGCGCAGCACGGAAGGAGCACTGTGCTGGGCTGGCAGTTCTGTTAGAGTGCAGCGTTATCAGCAGGGCAGCACTGAAGGAGCATTGTGCAGGGCTGACGGGTCTGTTAGAGTCCAGATTATCAGCAGGGCCGCACTGAAGGAGCACTGTGCTGGGCTGGCGGTTCTGTTAGAGTGCAGCGTTGTCAGCAGGGCAGCACCGAAGGAGCACTGTGCTGGGCTGACGGTTCTGTTAGAGTGCAGCGTTATCAGCAGGGCAGCACTGAAGGAGCACTGTGCTGGGCTGACGGGTCTGTTAGAGTGCAGCGTTGTCAGCAGGGCAGCACCGAAGGAGCACTGTTCAGGGCTGACGGGTCTGTTAGAGTGCAGCGTTGTTAGCAGTGCAGCACTGAAGGAGCACTGTGCTGGGCTGGCAGTTCTGTTAGAGTGCAGCGTTATCAGCAGGGCAGCACTGAAGGAGCACTGTGCTGGGCTGACGGGTCTGTTAGAGTGCAGCGTTGTCAGCAGGGCAGCACCGAAGGAGCACTGTGCAGGGCTGACGGGTCTGTTAGAGTGCAGCGTTGTTAGCAGTGCAGCACTGAAGGAGCACTGTGCTGGGCTGGCGGTTCTGTTAGAGTGCAGCGTTATCAGCAGGGCAGCACTGAAGGAGCACTGTGCTGGGCTGACGGTTCTGTTAGAGAGCAGCGTTATCAGCAGGGCCGCACCGAAGGAGCACTGTGCTGGGCTGGCGGTTCTGTTAGAGAGCAGCGTTATCAGCAGGGCAGCACTGAAGGAGCACTGTGCTGGGCTGACGGTTCTGTTAGAGAGCAGCGTTATCAGCAGGGCCGCACCGAAGGAGCACTGTGCTGGGCTGGCGGTTCTGTTAGAGAGCAGCGTTATCAGCAGGGCAGCACTGAAGGAGCACTGTGCTGGGCTGACGGTTCTGTTAGAGTGCAGCAGTACCAGCAGGGCAGCACCGAAGGAGCACTGTGCTGGGCTGACGGTTCTGTTAGAGTGCAGCGTTGTCAGCAGCAGCAGCACTGAAGGAGCACTGTGCTGGGCTGACAGTTCTGTTAGAGTGCAGCATTATCAGCAGGGCAGCACTGAAGGAGCACTGTGCTGGGCTGGCGGTTCTGTTAGAGTGCAGAATTGTCAGCAGGGCAGCACCGAAGGAGCACTGTGCTGGGCTGACGGTTCTGTTAGAGAGCAGCGTTATCAGCAGGGCAGCACTGAAGGAGCACTGTGCTGGGCTGACGGTTCTGTTAGAGAGCAGCGTTATCAGCAGGGCAGCACTGAAGGAGCACTGTGCTGAGCTGACGGTTCTGTTAGAGTGCAGCGTTATCAGCAGGGCAGCACTGAAGGAGCACTGTGCTGGGCTGGCGGTTCTGTTAGAGTGCAGCGTTGTCAACAGGGCAGCACCGAAGGAGCACTGTGCTGGGCTGACGGTTCTGTTAGCGTGCAGCATTATCAGCAGGGCAGCACTGAAGGAGCACTGTGCTGGGCTGGCGGTTCTGTTAGAGTGCAGCGTTGTCAACAGGGCAGCACAGAAGGAGCACTGTGCTGGGCTGACGGTTCTGTTAGAGTGCAACGTTATCAGCAGGGCCGCACCGAAGGAGCACTGTGCTGGGCTGACGGTTCTGTTAGAGTGCAGCATTATCAGCAAGGCCGCACCGAAGGAGCACTGTGCTGGGCTGACGGGTCTGTTAGAGTGCAGCGTTGTCAGCAGGGCAGCACCGAAGGAGCACTGTGCTGGGCTGGCAGTTCTGTTAGAGTGCAGCGTTATCAGCAGGGCAGCACTGAAGGAGCACTGTGCTGGGCTGACGGGTCTGTTAGAGTGCAGCGTTGTCAGCAGGGCAGCACCGAAGGAGCACTGTGCAGGGCTGACGGGTCTGTTAGAGTGCAGCGTTGTTAGCAGTGCAGCACTGAAGGAGCACTGTGCTGGGCTGGCGGTTCTGTTAGAGTGCAGCATTATCAGCAGGGCAGCACTGAAGGAGCACTGTGCTGGGCTGACGGTTCTGTTAGAGAGCAGCGTTATCAGCAGGGCCGCACCGAAGGAGCACTGTGCTGGGCTGGCGGTTCTGTTAGAGAGCAGCGTTATCAGCAGCAGCAGCACTGAAGGAGCACTGTGCTGGGCTGACAGTTCTGTTCGAGTGCAGCATTATCAGCAGGGCCGCACCGAAGGAGCACTGTGCTGGGCTGACGGTTCTGTTAGAGTGCAGCGTTGTCAGCAGCAGCAGCACTGAAGGAGCACTGTGCTGGGCTGACAGTTCTGTTAGAGTGCAGCATTATCAGCAGGGCCGCACCGAAGGAGCACTGTGCTGAGCTGACGGTTCTGTTAGAGAGCAGCGTTATCAGCAGGGCAGCACTGAAGGAGCACTGTGCTGGGCTGGCGGTTCTGTTAGAGTGCAGCGATGTCAGCAGGGCAGCACTGAAGGAGCACTGTGCTGGGCTGGCAGTTCTCTTAGAGTGCAGAATTGTCAGCAGGGCAGCACCGAAGGAGCACTGTGCTGGGCTGACGGTTCTGTTAGAGAGCAGCGTTATCAGCAGGGCAGCACTGAAGGAGCACTGTGCTGGGCTGACGGTTCTGTTAGAGAGCAGCGTTATCAGCAGGGCAGCACCGAAGGAGCACTGTGCTGGGCTGGCGGTTCTGTTAGAGTGCAGCGTTATCAGCAGGGCAGCACTGAAGGAGCACTGTGCTGGGCTGGCGGTTCTGTTAGAGTGCAGCGTTGTCAACAGGGCAGCACCGAAGGAGCACTGTGCTGGGCTGGCGGTTCTGTTAGCGTGCAGCATTATCAGCAGGGCAGCACTGAAGGAGCACTGTGCTGGGCTGGCGGTTCTGTTAGAGTGCAGCGTTGTCAACAGGGCAGCACAGAAGGAGCACTGTGCTGGGCTGACGGTTCTGTTAGAGTGCAACGTTATCAGCAGGGCCGCACCGAAGGAGCACTGTGCTGGGCTGACGGTTCTGTTAGAGTGCAGCATTATCAGCAGGGCCGCACCGAAGGAGCACTGTGCTGGGCTGACGGGTCTGTTAGAGTGCAGCGTTATCAGCAGGGCAGCACCGAAGGAGCACTGTGCTGGGCTGACGGTTCTGTTAGAGTGCAGCGTTATCAGCAGGGCAGCACTGAAGGAGAACTGTGCTGGGCTGGCGGTTCTGTTAGAGTGCAGCGATGTCAGCAGGGCAGCACTGAAGGAGCACTGTGCTGGGCTGGCAGTTCTCTTAGAGTGCAGAATTGTCAGCAGGGCAGCACTGAAGGAGCACTGTGCTGTGCTGACGGTTCTGTTAGAATGCAGCGATGTCAACAGGGCAGCACTAAAGGAGCACTGTGCTGGGCTGGCGGTTCTGTTAGAGTGCAGCGATGTCAGCAGGGCAGCACTGAAGGAGCACTGTGCTGGGCTGGCGGTTCTGTTAGAGAGCAGCGTTATCAGCAGGGCAGCACTGAAGGAGCACTGTGCTGGGCTGGCAGTTCTGCTAGAGTGCAGCGTTATCAGCAGGGCAGCACTGAAGGAGCACTGTGCTGGGCTGGCGGTTCTGTTAGAGTGCAGCGATGTCAGCAGGGCAGCACCGAAGGAGCACTGTGCTGGGCTGACGGTTCTGTTAGAGTGCAGAATTGTCAGCAGGGCAGTACCGAAGGAGCACTGTGCTGGGCTGGCGGTTCTGTTAGAGTGCAGCGATGTCAGCACCGAAGGAGCACTGTGTTGGGCTGGCAGTTCTGTTAGAGTGCAGCGTTATCAGCAGGGCAGCACTGAAGGAGCACTGTGCTGGGCTGGCGGTTCTGTTAGAGTGCAGCGTTATCAGCAGGGCAGCACTGAAGGAGCACTGTGCTGGGCTGGCGGTTCTGTTAGAGTGCAGCGATGTCAGCAGGGCAGCACCGAAGGAGCACTGTGCTGGGCTGACGGTTCTGTTAGAGTGCAGAATTGTCAGCAGGGCAGCACCGAAGGAGCACTGTGCTGGGCTGGCGGTTCTGTTAGAGTGCAGCGATGTCAGCACCGAAGGAGCACTGTGTTGGGCTGGCAGTTCTGTTAGAGTGCAGCGTTATCAGCAGGGCAGCACTGAAGGAGCACTGTGCTGGGCTGGCGGTTCTGTTAGAGTGCAGCGTTATCAGCAGGGCAGCACTGAAGGAGCACTGTGCTGGGCTGGCGGTTCTGTTAGAGTGCAGCGTTATCAGCAGGGCAGCACTGAAGGAGCACTGTGCTGGGCTGACGGTTCTGTTAGAGTGCAGCGATGTCAGCAGGGCAGCACTGAAGGAGCACTGTGCTGGGCTGGCGGTTTTGTTAGAGTGCAGCGTTGTCAGCAGGGCAGCACTGAAGGAGCACTGTGCTGGGCTGACGGTTCTGTTAGAGAGCAGCGTTATCAGCAGGGCAGCACTGAAGGAGCACTGTGCTGGGCTGGCGGTTTTGTTAGAGTGCAGCGTTGTCAGCAGGGCAGCACTGAAGGAGCACTGTGCTGGGCTGACAGTTCTGTTAGAGTGCAGCATTATCAGCAGGGCCGCACCGAAGGAGCACTGTGCTGAGCTGACGGTTCTGTTAGAGTGCAGCGTTGTCAGCAGGGCAGCACTGAAGGAGCACTGTGCTGGGCTGGCGGTTCTGTTAGAATGCAGCGTTGTCAGCAGGGCAGCACTGATGGAGCACTGTGCTGGGCTGACGGTTCTGTTAGAGTGCAGCGTTATCAGCAAGGCAGCACTGAAGGAGCACTGTGCTGGGCTGGCGGTTCTGTTAGAGTGCAGCGATGTCAGCAGGGCAGCACTGAAGGAGCACTGTGCTGGGCTGACGGTTCTGTTAGAGAGCAGCGTTATCAGCAGGGCAGCACTGAAGGAGCACTGTGCTGGGCTGACGGTTCTGTTAGAGTGCAGCGTTATCAGCAGGGCAGCACTGAAGGAGCACTGTGCTGGGCTGACGGATCTGTTAGAGTGCAGCGTTGTCAACAGGGCAGCACAGAAGGAGCACTGTGCTGGGCTGACGGTTCTGTTAGAGTGCAGCGTTGTCAACAGGGCAGCACTGAAGGAGCACTGTGCTGGGCTGGCGGTTCTGTTAGAGTGCAGCGTTGTCAACAGGGCAGCACTGAAGGAGCACTGTGCTGGGCTGGCGGTTCTGTTAGAGTGCAGCGTTGTCAACAGGGCAGCACTGAAGGAGCACTGTGCTGGGCTGGCGGTTCTGTTACAGTGCAGCGTTGTCAGCAGCAGCAGCACTGAAGGAGCACTGTGCTGGGCTGACGGTTCTGTTAGAGTGCAGCATTATCAGCAGGGCAGCACTGAAGGAGCACTGTGCTGGGCTGGCGGTTCTGTTAGAGTGCAGCATTATCAGCAGGGCAGCACTGAAGGAGCACTGTGCTGGGCTGACGGTTCTGTTAGAGTGCAGCATTATCAGCAGGGCAGCACTGAAGGAGCACTGTGCTGGGCTGACGGTTCTGTTAGAGTGCAGCGATGTCAGCAGGGCAGCACTGAAGGAGCACTGTGCTGGGCTGGCGGTTCTGTTAGAGTGCAGCGTTGTCAGCAGGGCAGCACCGAAGGAGCACTGTGCTGGGCTGGAGGTTCTGTTAGAGTGCAGCGTTATCAGCAGGGCAGCACCGAAGGAGCACTGTGTTGGGCTGGCAGGTCTGTTAGAGTGCAGCGTTATCAGCAGGGCAGCACTGAAGGAGCAATGTGTTGGGCTGGCAGTTCTGCTAGAGTGCAGCGTTATCAGCAGGGCAGCACTGAAGGAGCACTGTGCTGGGCTGACGGTTCTGTTAGAGTGCAGCGATGTCAGCAGGGCAGCACTGAAGGAGCACTGTGCTGGGCTGACGGTTCTGTTAGAGTGCAGCATTATCAGCAGGGCAGCACTGAAGGAGCACTGTGCTGGGCTGGCGGTTCTGTTAGAGTGCAGCATTATCAGCAGGGCAGCACTGAAGGAGCACTGTGCTGGGCTGACGGTTCTGTTAGAGTGCAGCGATGTCAGCAGGGCAGCACCGAAGGAGCACTGTGCTGGGCTGGCGGTTCTGTTTGAGTGCAGCGATGTCAGCAGGGCAGCACCGAAGGAGCACTGTGCTGGGCTGGCGGTTCTGTTATAGTGCAGCGTTGTCAGCAGGGCAGCACCGAAGGAGCACTGTGCTGGGCTGACGGTTCTGTTAGAGAGCAGCGTTATCAGCAGGGCAGCACTGAAGGAGCACTGTGCTGGGCTGACGGTTCTGTTAGAGAGCAGCGTTATCAGCAGGGCAGCACTGAAGGAGCACTGTGCTGAGCTGACGGTTCTGTTAGAGTGCAGCGTTATCAGCAGGGCAGCACTGAAGGAGCACTGTGCTGGGCTGGCGGTTCTGTTAGAGTGCAGCGTTGTCAACAGGGCAGCACCGAAGGAGCACTGTGCTGGGCTGACGGTTCTGTTAGCGTGCAGCATTATCAGCAGGGCAGCACTGAAGGAGCACTGTGCTGGGCTGGCGGTTCTGTTAGAGTGCAGCGTTGTCAACAGGGCAGCACAGAAGGAGCACTGTGCTGGGCTGACGGTTCTGTTAGAGTGCAACGTTATCAGCAGGGCCGCACCGATGGAGCACTGTGCTGGGCTGACGGTTCTGTTAGAGTGCAGCATTATCAGCAAGGCCGCACCGAAGGAGCACTGTGCTGGGCTGACGGGTCTGTTAGAGTGCAGCGTTGTCAGCAGGGCAGCACCGAAGGAGCACTGTGCTGGGCTGGCAGTTCTGTTAGAGTGCAGCGTTATCAGCAGGGCAGCACTGAAGGAGCACTGTGCTGGGCTGACGGGTCTGTTAGAGTGCAGCGTTGTCAGCAGGGCAGCACCGAAGGAGCACTGTGCAGGGCTGACGGGTCTGTTAGAGTGCAGCGTTGTTAGCAGTGCAGCACTGAAGGAGCACTGTGCTGGGCTGGCGGTTCTGTTAGAGTGCAGCATTATCAGCAGGGCAGCACTGAAGGAGCACTGTGCTGGGCTGACGGTTCTGTTAGAGAGCAGCGTTATCAGCAGGGCCGCACCGAAGGAGCACTGTGCTGGGCTGGCGGTTCTGTTAGAGAGCAGCGTTATCAGCAGCAGCAGCACTGAAGGAGCACTGTGCTGGGCTGACAGTTCTGTTCGAGTGCAGCATTATCAGCAGGGCCGCACCGAAGGAGCACTGTGCTGGGCTGACGGTTCTGTTAGAGTGCAGCGTTGTCAGCAGCAGCAGCACTGAAGGAGCACTGTGCTGGGCTGACAGTTCTGTTAGAGTGCAGCATTATCAGCAGGGCCGCACCGAAGGAGCACTGTGCTGAGCTGACGGTTCTGTTAGAGAGCAGCGTTATCAGCAGGGCAGCACTGAAGGAGCACTGTGCTGGGCTGGCGGTTCTGTTAGAGTGCAGCGATGTCAGCAGGGCAGCACTGAAGGAGCACTGTGCTGGGCTGGCAGTTCTCTTAGAGTGCAGAATTGTCAGCAGGGCAGCACCGAAGGAGCACTGTGCTGGGCTGACGGTTCTGTTAGAGAGCAGCGTTATCAGCAGGGCAGCACTGAAGGAGCACTGTGCTGGGCTGACGGTTCTGTTAGAGAGCAGCGTTATCAGCAGGGCAGCACCGAAGGAGCACTGTGCTGGGCTGGCGGTTCTGTTAGAGTGCAGCGTTATCAGCAGGGCAGCACTGAAGGAGCACTGTGCTGGGCTGGCGGTTCTGTTAGAGTGCAGCGTTGTCAACAGGGCAGCACCGAAGGAGCACTGTGCTGGGCTGGCGGTTCTGTTAGCGTGCAGCATTATCAGCAGGGCAGCACTGAAGGAGCACTGTGCTGGGCTGGCGGTTCTGTTAGAGTGCAGCGTTGTCAACAGGGCAGCACAGAAGGAGCACTGTGCTGGGCTGACGGTTCTGTTAGAGTGCAACGTTATCAGCAGGGCCGCACCGAAGGAGCACTGTGCTGGGCTGACGGTTCTGTTAGAGCGCAGCATTATCAGCAGGGCCGCACCGAAGGAGCACTGTGCTGGGCTGACGGGTCTGTTAGAGTGCAGCGTTATCAGCAGGGCAGCACCGAAGGAGCACTGTGCTGGGCTGACGGTTCTGTTAGAGTGCAGCGTTATCAGCAGGGCAGCACTGAAGGAGAACTGTGCTGGGCTGGCGGTTCTGTTAGAGTGCAGCGATGTCAGCAGGGCAGCACTGAAGGAGCACTGTGCTGGGCTGGCAGTTCTCTTAGAGTGCAGAATTGTCAGCAGGGCAGCACTGAAGGAGCACTGTGCTGTGCTGACGGTTCTGTTAGAATGCAGCGATGTCAACAGGGCAGCACTAAAGGAGCACTGTGCTGGGCTGGCGGTTCTGTTAGAGTGCAGCGATGTCAGCAGGGCAGCACTGAAGGAGCACTGTGCTGGGCTGGCGGTTCTGTTAGAGAGCAGCGTTATCAGCAGGGCAGCA
This sequence comes from Scyliorhinus torazame, assembly GCF_047496885.1. Lineage (NCBI taxonomy): Eukaryota > Metazoa > Chordata > Chondrichthyes > Carcharhiniformes > Scyliorhinidae > Scyliorhinus > Scyliorhinus torazame. The sequence continues at coordinate 119,370,772 of NC_092710.1, read as the reverse complement.
CTGAAGGAGCACTGTGCTGGGCTGGCAGTTCTGCTAGAGTGCAGCGTTATCAGCAGGGCAGCACTGAAGGAGCACTGTGCTGGGCTGGCGGTTCTGTTAGAGTGCAGCGATGTCAGCAGGGCAGCACCGAAGGAGCACTGTGCTGGGCTGACGGTTCTGTTAGAGTGCAGAATTGTCAGCAGGGCAGTACCGAAGGAGCACTGTGCTGGGCTGGCGGTTCTGTTAGAGTGCAGCGATGTCAGCACCGAAGGAGCACTGTGTTGGGCTGGCAGTTCTGTTAGAGTGCAGCGTTATCAGCAGGGCAGCACTGAAGGAGCACTGTGCTGGGCTGGCGGTTCTGTTAGAGTGCAGCGTTATCAGCAGGGCAGCACTGAAGGAGCACTGTGCTGGGCTGGCGGTTCTGTTAGAGTGCAGCGATGTCAGCAGGGCAGCACCGAAGGAGCACTGTGCTGGGCTGACGGTTCTGTTAGAGTGCAGAATTGTCAGCAGGGCAGCACCGAAGGAGCACTGTGCTGGGCTGGCGGTTCTGTTAGAGTGCAGCGATGTCAGCACCGAAGGAGCACTGTGTTGGGCTGGCAGTTCTGTTAGAGTGCAGCGTTATCAGCAGGGCAGCACTGAAGGAGCACTGTGCTGGGCTGGCGGTTCTGTTAGAGTGCAGCGTTATCAGCAGGGCAGCACTGAAGGAGCACTGTGCTGGGCTGGCGGTTCTGTTAGAGTGCAGCGTTATCAGCAGGGCAGCACTGAAGGAGCACTGTGCTGGGCTGACGGTTCTGTTAGAGTGCAGCGATGTCAGCAGGGCAGCACTGAAGGAGCACTGTGCTGGGCTGGCGGTTTTGTTAGAGTGCAGCGTTGTCAGCAGGGCAGCACTGAAGGAGCACTGTGCTGGGCTGACGGTTCTGTTAGAGAGCAGCGTTATCAGCAGGGCAGCACTGAAGGAGCACTGTGCTGGGCTGGCGGTTTTGTTAGAGTGCAGCGTTGTCAGCAGGGCAGCACTGAAGGAGCACTGTGCTGGGCTGACAGTTCTGTTAGAGTGCAGCATTATCAGCAGGGCCGCACCGAAGGAGCACTGTGCTGAGCTGACGGTTCTGTTAGAGTGCAGCGTTGTCAGCAGGGCAGCACTGAAGGAGCACTGTGCTGGGCTGGCGGTTCTGTTAGAATGCAGCGTTGTCAGCAGGGCAGCACTGATGGAGCACTGTGCTGGGCTGACGGTTCTGTTAGAGTGCAGCGTTATCAGCAAGGCAGCACTGAAGGAGCACTGTGCTGGGCTGGCGGTTCTGTTAGAGTGCAGCGATGTCAGCAGGGCAGCACTGAAGGAGCACTGTGCTGGGCTGACGGTTCTGTTAGAGAGCAGCGTTATCAGCAGGGCAGCACTGAAGGAGCACTGTGCTGGGCTGACGGTTCTGTTAGAGTGCAGCGTTATCAGCAGGGCAGCACTGAAGGAGCACTGTGCTGGGCTGACGGATCTGTTAGAGTGCAGCGTTGTCAACAGGGCAGCACAGAAGGAGCACTGTGCTGGGCTGACGGTTCTGTTAGAGTGCAGCGTTGTCAACAGGGCAGCACTGAAGGAGCACTGTGCTGGGCTGGCGGTTCTGTTAGAGTGCAGCGTTGTCAACAGGGCAGCACTGAAGGAGCACTGTGCTGGGCTGGCGGTTCTGTTAGAGTGCAGCGTTGTCAACAGGGCAGCACTGAAGGAGCACTGTGCTGGGCTGGCGGTTCTGTTACAGTGCAGCGTTGTCAGCAGCAGCAGCACTGAAGGAGCACTGTGCTGGGCTGACGGTTCTGTTAGAGTGCAGCATTATCAGCAGGGCAGCACTGAAGGAGCACTGTGCTGGGCTGGCGGTTCTGTTAGAGTGCAGCATTATCAGCAGGGCAGCACTGAAGGAGCACTGTGCTGGGCTGACGGTTCTGTTAGAGTGCAGCATTATCAGCAGGGCAGCACTGAAGGAGCACTGTGCTGGGCTGACGGTTCTGTTAGAGTGCAGCGATGTCAGCAGGGCAGCACTGAAGGAGCACTGTGCTGGGCTGGCGGTTCTGTTAGAGTGCAGCGTTGTCAGCAGGGCAGCACCGAAGGAGCACTGTGCTGGGCTGGAGGTTCTGTTAGAGTGCAGCGTTATCAGCAGGGCAGCACCGAAGGAGCACTGTGTTGGGCTGGCAGGTCTGTTAGAGTGCAGCGTTATCAGCAGGGCAGCACTGAAGGAGCAATGTGTTGGGCTGGCAGTTCTGCTAGAGTGCAGCGTTATCAGCAGGGCAGCACTGAAGGAGCACTGTGCTGGGCTGACGGTTCTGTTAGAGTGCAGCGATGTCAGCAGGGCAGCACTGAAGGAGCACTGTGCTGGGCTGACGGTTCTGTTAGAGTGCAGCATTATCAGCAGGGCAGCACTGAAGGAGCACTGTGCTGGGCTGGCGGTTCTGTTAGAGTGCAGCATTATCAGCAGGGCAGCACTGAAGGAGCACTGTGCTGGGCTGACGGTTCTGTTAGAGTGCAGCGATGTCAGCAGGGCAGCACCGAAGGAGCACTGTGCTGGGCTGGCGGTTCTGTTTGAGTGCAGCGATGTCAGCAGGGCAGCACCGAAGGAGCACTGTGCTGGGCTGGCGGTTCTGTTATAGTGCAGCGTTGTCAGCAGGGCAGCACCGAAGGAGCACTGTGCTGGGCTGGAGGTTCTGTTAGAGTGCAGCGTTATCAGCAGGGCAGCGCCGAAGTAGCACTGTGTTGGGCTGGCAGGTCTGTTAGAGTGCAGCGTTATCAGCAGGGCAGCACCGAAGGAGCACTGTGTTGGGCTGGCAGGTCTGTTAGAGTGCAGCGTTATCAGCAGGGCAGCACTGAAGGAGCACTGTGCTGGGCTGACGGTTCTGTTAGAGTGCAGCGTTGTCAGCAGGGCAGCACTGAAGGAGCACTGTGTTGGGCTGGCAGTTCTGTTAGAGTGCAGCGATGTCAGCAGGGGAGCACTGAAGGAGCACTGTGCTGGGCTGGCGGTTCTGTTAGAGTGCAGCGTTGTCAGCAGGGCAGCACTGATGGAGCACTGTGCTGGGCTGACGGTTCTGTTAGAGTGCAGCGTTATCAGCAAGGCAGCACTGAAGGAGCACTGTGCTGGGCTGACGGTTCTGTTAGAGTGCAGCGTTATCAGCAGGGCAGCACTGAAGGAGCACTGTGCTGGGCTGACGGTTCTGTTAGCGTGCAGCATTATCAGCAGGGCAGCACTGAAGGAGCACTGTGCTGGGCTGGCGGTTCTGTTAGAGTGCAGCGTTGTCAACAGGGCAGCACTGAAGGAGCACTGTGCTGGGCTGACGGTTCTGTTAGCGTGCAGCATTATCAGCAGGGCCGCACAGAAGGAGCACTGTGCTGAGCTGACGGTTCTGTTAGAGTGCAGCGATGTCAGCAGGGCAGCACTGATGGAGCACTGTGCTGGGCTGACGGTTCTGTTAGAGTGCAGCGTTATCAGCAGGGCAGCACTGAAGGAGCACTGTGCTGGGCTGGCAGTTCTGTTAGAGTGCAGCGATGTCAGCAGGGCAGCACTGAAGGAGCAATGTGTTGGGCTGGCAGTTCTGTTAGAGTGCAGCGATGTCAGCAGGGCAGCACTGAAGGAGCACTGTGCTGGGCTGACGGTTCTGTTAGAACATAGAACATAGAAAATACAGCACAGAACAGGCCCTTCGGCCCACGATGTTGTGCCGAACCTTTGTCCTAGATTAATCATAGATTATCATTGAATCTACAGTGCAGAAGGAGGCCATTCGGCCCCCTGAGTCTGCACCAGCTCTTGGAAAGAGCACCCTACCCAAACTCAACACCTCCACCCAACACCAAGGGCAATTTGGACATTAAGGGCAATTTATCATTGGCCAATTCACCTAACCCGCACATCTTTGGACTGTGGGAGGAAACCGGAGCACCCGGAGGAAACCCACGCAGACACGGGGAGGACGTGCAGACTCCGCACAGACAGTGACCCAAGCCGAAATCGAACCTGGGACCATGGATCTGTGAAGCAATTGTGCTATCCACAATGCTACCGTGCTGCCCTTAAGAACAAATAAATCTACACTATATAATTTTCCCGTAATCCATGTACCTATCCAACAGCTGCTTGAAGGTCACTAATGTTTCCGACTCAACTACTTCCACAGGCAGTGCATTCCATGCCCCCACTACTCTCTGGGTAAAGAACCTACCTCTGATATCCCTCCTATATCTTCCACCTTTCACCTTAAATTTATGTCCCCTTGTAATGGTGTGTTCCACCTGGGGAAAAAGTCTCTGACTGTCTACTCTATCTATTCCCCTGATCATCTTATAAACCTCTATCAAGTCGCCCCTCATCCTTAGAGTGCAGCGATGTCAGCAGGGCAGCACTGAAGGAGCACTGTGCTGGGCTGGCGGTTCTGTTAGAGTGCAGCGTTATCAGCAGGGCAGCACTGAAGGAGCACTGTGCTGGGCTGACGGTTCTGTTAGAGTGCAGCGATGTCAGCAGGGCAGCACTGAAGGAGCACTGTGCTGGGCTGGCGGTTTTGTTAGAGTGCAGCGTTGTCAGCAGGGCAGCACTGAAGGAGCACTGTGCTGGGCTGACGGTTCTGTTAGAGAGCAGCGTTATCAGCAGGGCAGCACTGAAGGAGCAATGTGTTGGGCTGGCAGTTCTGCTAGAGTGCAGCGTTATCAGCAGGGCAGCACTGAAGGAGCACTGTGCTGGGCTGACGGTTCTGTTAGAGTGCAGCGATGTCAGCAGGGCAGCACTGAAGGAGCACTGTGCTGGGCTGACGGTTCTGTTAGAGTGCAGCATTATCAGCAGGGCAGCACTGAAGGAGCACTGTGCTGGGCTGGCGGTTCTGTTAGAGTGCAGCATTATCAGCAGGGCAGCACTGAAGGAGCACTGTGCTGGGCTGACGGTTCTGTTAGAGTGCAGCGATGTCAGCAGGGCAGCACCGAAGGAGCACTGTGCTGGGCTGGCGGTTCTGTTTGAGTGCAGCGATGTCAGCAGGGCAGCACCGAAGGAGCACTGTGCTGGGCTGGCGGTTCTGTTATAGTGCAGCGTTGTCAGCAGGGCAGCACCGAAGGAGCACTGTGCTGGGCTGGAGGTTCTGTTAGAGTGCAGCGTTATCAGCAGGGCAGCGCCGAAGTAGCACTGTGTTGGGCTGGCAGGTCTGTTAGAGTGCAGCGTTATCAGCAGGGCAGCACCGAAGGAGCACTGTGTTGGGCTGGCAGGTCTGTTAGAGTGCAGCGTTATCAGCAGGGCAGCACTGAAGGAGCACTGTGCTGGGCTGACGGTTCTGTTAGAGTGCAGCGTTGTCAGCAGGGCAGCACTGAAGGAGCACTGTGTTGGGCTGGCAGTTCTGTTAGAGTGCAGCGATGTCAGCAGGGGAGCACTGAAGGAGCACTGTGCTGGGCTGGCGGTTCTGTTAGAGTGCAGCGTTGTCAGCAGGGCAGCACTGATGGAGCACTGTGCTGGGCTGACGGTTCTGTTAGAGTGCAGCGTTATCAGCAAGGCAGCACTGAAGGAGCACTGTGCTGGGCTGACGGTTCTGTTAGAGTGCAGCGTTATCAGCAGGGCAGCACTGAAGGAGCACTGTGCTGGGCTGACGGTTCTGTTAGCGTGCAGCATTATCAGCAGGGCAGCACTGAAGGAGCACTGTGCTGGGCTGGCGGTTCTGTTAGAGTGCAGCGTTGTCAACAGGGCAGCACTGAAGGAGCACTGTGATGGGCTGACGGTTCTGTTAGCGTGCAGCATTATCAGCAGGGCCGCACAGAAGGAGCACTGTGCTGAGCTGACGGTTCTGTTAGAGTGCAGCGATGTCAGCAGGGCAGCACTGATGGAGCACTGTGCTGGGCTGACGGTTCTGTTAGAGTGCAGCGTTATCAGCAGGGCAGCACTGAAGGAGCACTGTGCTGGGCTGGCAGTTCTGTTAGAGTGCAGCGATGTCAGCAGGGCAGCACTGAAGGAGCAATGTGTTGGGCTGGCAGTTCTGTTAGAGTGCAGCGATGTCAGCAGGGCAGCACTGAAGGAGCACTGTGCTGGGCTGACGGTTCTGTTAGAACATAGAACATAGAAAATACAGCACAGAACAGGCCCTTCGGCCCACGATGTTGTGCCGAACCTTTGTCCTAGATTAATCATAGATTATCATTGAATCTACAGTGCAGAAGGAGGCCATTCGGCCCCCTGAGTCTGCACCAGCTCTTGGAAAGAGCACCCTACCCAAACTCAACACCTCCACCCAACACCAAGGGCAATTTGGACATTAAGGGCAATTTATCATTGGCCAATTCACCTAACCCGCACATCTTTGGACTGTGGGAGGAAACCGGAGCACCCGGAGGAAACCCACGCAGACACGGGGAGGACGTGCAGACTCCGCACAGACAGTGACCCAAGCCGAAATCGAACCTGGGACCATGGATCTGTGAAGCAATTGTGCTATCCACAATGCTACCGTGCTGCCCTTAAGAACAAATAAATCTACACTATATAATTTTCCCGTAATCCATGTACCTATCCAACAGCTGCTTGAAGGTCACTAATGTTTCCGACTCAACTACTTCCACAGGCAGTGCATTCCATGCCCCCACTACTCTCTGGGTAAAGAACCTACCTCTGATATCCCTCCTATATCTTCCACCTTTCACCTTAAATTTATGTCCCCTTGTAATGGTGTGTTCCACCTGGGGAAAAAGTCTCTGACTGTCTACTCTATCTATTCCCCTGATCATCTTATAAACCTCTATCAAGTCGCCCCTCATCCTTAGAGTGCAGCGATGTCAGCAGGGCAGCACTGAAGGAGCACTGTGCTGGGCTGGCGGTTCTGTTAGAGTGCAGCGTTATCAGCAGGGCAGCACTGAAGGAGCACTGTGCTGGGCTGACGGTTCTGTTAGAGTGCAGCGATGTCAGCAGGGCAGCACTGAAGGAGCACTGTGCTGGGCTGGCGGTTTTGTTAGAGTGCAGCGTTGTCAGCAGGGCAGCACTGAAGGAGCACTGTGCTGGGCTGACGGTTCTGTTAGAGAGCAGCGTTATCAGCAGGGCAGCACTGAAGGAGCAATGTGTTGGGCTGGCAGTTCTGCTAGAGTGCAGCGTTATCAGCAGGGCAGCACTGAAGGAGCACTGTGCTGGGCTGACGGTTCTGTTAGAGTGCAGCGATGTCAGCAGGGCAGCACTGAAGGAGCACTGTGCTGGGCTGACGGTTCTGTTAGAGTGCAGCATTATCAGCAGGGCAGCACTGAAGGAGCACTGTGCTGGGCTGGCGGTTCTGTTAGAGTGCAGCATTATCAGCAGGGCAGCACTGAAGGAGCACTGTGCTGGGCTGACGGTTCTGTTAGAGTGCAGCGATGTCAGCAGGGCAGCACCGAAGGAGCACTGTGCTGGGCTGGCGGTTCTGTTTGAGTGCAGCGATGTCAGCAGGGCAGCACCGAAGGAGCACTGTGCTGGGCTGGCGGTTCTGTTATAGTGCAGCGTTGTCAGCAGGGCAGCGCCGAAGGAGCACTGTGCTGGGCTGGAGGTTCTGTTAGAGTGCAGCGTTATCAGCAGGGCAGCGCCGAAGTAGCACTGTGTTGGGCTGGCAGGTCTGTTAGAGTGCAGCGTTATCAGCAGGGCAGCACCGAAGGAGCACTGTGTTGGGCTGGCAGGTCTGTTAGAGTGCAGCGTTATCAGCAGGGCAGCACTGAAGGAGCACTGTGCTGGGCTGACGGTTCTGTTAGAGTGCAGCGTTGTCAGCAGGGCAGCACTGAAGGAGCACTGTGTTGGGCTGGCAGTTCTGTTAGAGTGCAGCGATGTCAGCAGGGGAGCACTGAAGGAGCACTGTGCTGGGCTGGCGGTTCTGTTAGAGTGCAGCGTTGTCAGCAGGGCAGCACTGATGGAGCACTGTGCTGGGCTGACGGTTCTGTTAGAGTGCAGCGTTATCAGCAAGGCAGCACTGAAGGAGCACTGTGCTGGGCTGACGGTTCTGTTAGAGTGCAACGTTATCAGCAGGGCCGCACCGAAGGAGCACTGTGCTGGGCTGACGGTTCTGTTAGAGTGCAGCATTATCAGCAAGGCCGCACCGAAGGAGCACTGTGCTGGGCTGACGGGTCTGTTAGAGTGCAGCGTTGTCAGCAGGGCAGCACCGAAGGAGCACTGTGCTGGGCTGGCAGTTCTGTTAGAGTGCAGCGTTATCAGCAGGGCAGCACCGAAGGAGCACTGTGCAGGGCTGACGGGTCTGTTAGAGTGCAGCGTTGTTAGCAGTGCAGCACTGAAGGAGCACTGTGCTGGGCTGGCGGTTCTGTTAGAGTGCAGCGTTATCAGCAGGGCAGCACTGAAGGAGCACTGTGCTGGGCTGACGGTTCTGTTAGAGAGCAGCGTTATCAGCAGGGCCGCACCGAAGGAGCACTGTGCTGGGCTGGCGGTTCTGTTAGAGAGCAGCGTTATCAGCAGCAGCAGCACTGAAGGAGCACTGTGCTGGGCTGACAGTTCTGTTAGAGTGCAGCATTATCAGCAGGGCCGCACCGAAGGAGCACTGTGCTGGGCTGACGGTTCTGTTAGAGTGCAGCGTTGTCAGCAGCAGCAGCACTGAAGGAGCACTGTGCTGGGCTGACAGTTCTGTTAGAGTGCAGCATTATCAGCAGGGCCGCACCGAAGGAGCACTGTGCTGAGCTGACGGTTCTGTTAGAGAGCAGCGTTATCAGCAGGGCAGCACTGAAGGAGCACTGTGCTGGGCTGGCGGTTCTGTTAGAGTGCAGCGATGTCAGCAGGGCAGCACTGAAGGAGCACTGTGCTGGGCTGGCAGTTCTCTTAGAGTGCAGAATTGTCAGCAGGGCAGCACCGAAGGAGCACTGTGCTGGGCTGACGGTTCTGTTAGAGAGCAGCGTTATCAGCAGGGCAGCACTGAAGGAGCACTGTGCTGGGCTGACGGTTCTGTTAGAGAGCAGCGTTATCAGCAGGGCAGCACCGAAGGAGCACTGTGCTGGGCTGGCGGTTCTGTTAGAGTGCAGCGTTATCAGCAGGGCAGCACTGAAGGAGCACTGTGCTGGGCTGGCGGTTCTGTTAGAGTGCAGCGTTGTCAACAGGGCAGCACCGAAGGAGCACTGTGCTGGGCTGGCGGTTCTGTTAGCGTGCAGCATTATCAGCAGGGCAGCACTGAAGGAGCACTGTGCTGGGCTGGCGGTTCTGTTAGAGTGCAGCGTTGTCAACAGGGCAGCACAGAAGGAGCACTGTGCTGGGCTGACGGTTCTGTTAGAGTGCAACGTTATCAGCAGGGCCGCACCGAAGGAGCACTGTGCTGGGCTGACGGTTCTGTTAGAGTGCAGCATTATCAGCAGGGCCGCACCGAAGGAGCACTGTGCTGGGCTGACGGGTCTGTTAGAGTGCAGCGTTATCAGCAGGGCAGCACCGAAGGAGCACTGTGCTGGGCTGACGGTTCTGTTAGAGTGCAGCGTTATCAGCAGGGCAGCACTGAAGGAGAACTGTGCTGGGCTGGCGGTTCTGTTAGAGTGCAGCGATGTCAGCAGGGCAGCACTGAAGGAGCACTGTGCTGGGCTGGCAGTTCTCTTAGAGTGCAGAATTGTCAGCAGGGCAGCACTGAAGGAGCACTGTGCTGTGCTGACGGTTCTGTTAGAATGCAGCGATGTCAACAGGGCAGCACTAAAGGAGCACTGTGCTGGGCTGGCGGTTCTGTTAGAGTGCAGCGATGTCAGCAGGGCAGCACTGAAGGAGCACTGTGCTGGGCTGGCGGTTCTGTTAGAGAGCAGCGTTATCAGCAGGGCAGCACTGAAGGAGCACTGTGCTGGGCTGGCAGTTCTGCTAGAGTGCAGCGTTATCAGCAGGGCAGCACTGAAGGAGCACTGTGCTGGGCTGGCGGTTCTGTTAGAGTGCAGCGATGTCAGCAGGGCAGCACCGAAGGAGCACTGTGCTGGGCTGACGGTTCTGTTAGAGTGCAGAATTGTCAGCAGGGCAGTACCGAAGGAGCACTGTGCTGGGCTGGCGGTTCTGTTAGAGTGCAGCGATGTCAGCACCGAAGGAGCACTGTGTTGGGCTGGCAGTTCTGTTAGAGTGCAGCGTTATCAGCAGGGCAGCACTGAAGGAGCACTGTGCTGGGCTGGCGGTTCTGTTAGAGTGCAGCGTTATCAGCAGGGCAGCACTGAAGGAGCACTGTGCTGGGCTGGCGGTTCTGTTAGAGTGCAGCGATGTCAGCAGGGCAGCACCGAAGGAGCACTGTGCTGGGCTGACGGTTCTGTTAGAGTGCAGAATTGTCAGCAGGGCAGCACCGAAGGAGCACTGTGCTGGGCTGGCGGTTCTGTTAGAGTGCAGCGATGTCAGCACCGAAGGAGCACTGTGTTGGGCTGGCAGTTCTGTTAGAGTGCAGCGTTATCAGCAGGGCAGCACTGAAGGAGCACTGTGCTGGGCTGGCGGTTCTGTTAGAGTGCAGCGTTATCAGCAGGGCAGCACTGAAGGAGCACTGTGCTGGGCTGGCGGTTCTGTTAGAGTGCAGCGTTATCAGCAGGGCAGCACTGAAGGAGCACTGTGCTGGGCTGACGGTTCTGTTAGAGTGCAGCGATGTCAGCAGGGCAGCACTGAAGGAGCACTGTGCTGGGCTGGCGGTTTTGTTAGAGTGCAGCGTTGTCAGCAGGGCAGCACTGAAGGAGCACTGTGCTGGGCTGACGGTTCTGTTAGAGAGCAGCGTTATCAGCAGGGCAGCACTGAAGGAGCACTGTGCTGGGCTGGCGGTTTTGTTAGAGTGCAGCGTTGTCAGCAGGGCAGCACTGAAGGAGCACTGTGCTGGGCTGACAGTTCTGTTAGAGTGCAGCATTATCAGCAGGGCCGCACCGAAGGAGCACTGTGCTGAGCTGACGGTTCTGTTAGAGTGCAGCGTTGTCAGCAGGGCAGCACTGAAGGAGCACTGTGCTGGGCTGGCGGTTCTGTTAGAATGCAGCGTTGTCAGCAGGGCAGCACTGATGGAGCACTGTGCTGGGCTGACGGTTCTGTTAGAGTGCAGCGTTATCAGCAAGGCAGCACTGAAGGAGCACTGTGCTGGGCTGGCGGTTCTGTTAGAGTGCAGCGATGTCAGCAGGGCAGCACTGAAGGAGCACTGTGCTGGGCTGACGGTTCTGTTAGAGAGCAGCGTTATCAGCAGGGCAGCACTGAAGGAGCACTGTGCTGGGCTGACGGTTCTGTTAGAGTGCAGCGTTATCAGCAGGGCAGCACTGAAGGAGCACTGTGCTGGGCTGACGGATCTGTTAGAGTGCAGCGTTGTCAACAGGGCAGCACAGAAGGAGCACTGTGCTGGGCTGACGGTTCTGTTAGAGTGCAGCGTTGTCAACAGGGCAGCACTGAAGGAGCACTGTGCTGGGCTGGCGGTTCTGTTAGAGTGCAGCGTTGTCAACAGGGCAGCACTGAAGGAGCACTGTGCTGGGCTGGCGGTTCTGTTAGAGTGCAGCGTTGTCAACAGGGCAGCACTGAAGGAGCACTGTGCTGGGCTGGCGGTTCTGTTACAGTGCAGCGTTGTCAGCAGCAGCAGCACTGAAGGAGCACTGTGCTGGGCTGACGGTTCTGTTAGAGTGCAGCATTATCAGCAGGGCAGCACTGAAGGAGCACTGTGCTGGGCTGGCGGTTCTGTTAGAGTGCAGCATTATCAGCAGGGCAGCACTGAAGGAGCACTGTGCTGGGCTGACGGTTCTGTTAGAGTGCAGCATTATCAGCAGGGCAGCACTGAAGGAGCACTGTGCTGGGCTGACGGTTCTGTTAGAGTGCAGCGATGTCAGCAGGGCAGCACTGAAGGAGCACTGTGCTGGGCTGGCGGTTCTGTTAGAGTGCAGCGTTGTCAGCAGGGCAGCACCGAAGGAGCACTGTGCTGGGCTGGAGGTTCTGTTAGAGTGCAGCGTTATCAGCAGGGCAGCACCGAAGGAGCACTGTGTTGGGCTGGCAGGTCTGTTAGAGTGCAGCGTTATCAGCAGGGCAGCACTGAAGGAGCAATGTGTTGGGCTGGCAGTTCTGCTAGAGTGCAGCGTTATCAGCAGGGCAGCACTGAAGGAGCACTGTGCTGGGCTGACGGTTCTGTTAGAGTGCAGCGATGTCAGCAGGGCAGCACTGAAGGAGCACTGTGCTGGGCTGACGGTTCTGTTAGAGTGCAGCATTATCAGCAGGGCAGCACTGAAGGAGCACTGTGCTGGGCTGGCGGTTCTGTTAGAGTGCAGCATTATCAGCAGGGCAGCACTGAAGGAGCACTGTGCTGGGCTGACGGTTCTGTTAGAGTGCAGCGATGTCAGCAGGGCAGCACCGAAGGAGCACTGTGCTGGGCTGGCGGTTCTGTTTGAGTGCAGCGATGTCAGCAGGGCAGCACCGAAGGAGCACTGTGCTGGGCTGGCGGTTCTGTTATAGTGCAGCGTTGTCAGCAGGGCAGCACCGAAGGAGCACTGTGCTGGGCTGGAGGTTCTGTTAGAGTGCAGCGTTATCAGCAGGGCAGCGCCGAAGTAGCACTGTGTTGGGCTGGCAGGTCTGTTAGAGTGCAGCGTTATCAGCAGGGCAGCACCGAAGGAGCACTGTGTTGGGCTGGCAGGTCTGTTAGAGTGCAGCGTTATCAGCAGGGCAGCACTGAAGGAGCACTGTGCTGGGCTGGCGGTTCTGTTCGAGTGCAGCGTTGTCAGCAGGGCAGCACTGATGGAGCACTGTGCTGGGCTGACGGTTCTGTTAGAGTGCAGCGTTATCAGCAAGGCAGCACTGAAGGAGCACTGTGCTGGGCTGACGGTTCTGTTAGAGTGCAGCGTTATCAGCAGGGCAGCACTGAAGGAGCACTGTGCTGGGCTGACGGTTCTGTTAGCGTGCAGCATTATCAGCAGGGCAGCACTGAAGGAGCACTGTGCTGGGCTGGCGGTTCTGTTAGAGTGCAGCGTTGTCAACAGGGCAGCACTGAAGGAGCACTGTGCTGGGCTGACGGTTCTGTTAGCGTGCAGCATTATCAGCAGGGCCGCACAGAAGGAGCACTGTGCTGAGCTGACGGTTCTGTTAGAGTGCAGCGATGTCAGCAGGGCAGCACTGATGGAGCACTGTGCTGGGCTGACGGTTCTGTTAGAGTGCAGCGTTATCAGCAGGGCAGCACTGAAGGAGCACTGTGCTGGGCTGGCAGTTCTGTTAGAGTGCAGCGATGTCAGCAGGGCAGCACTGAAGGAGCAATGTGTTGGGCTGGCAGTTCTGTTAGAGTGCAGCGATGTCAGCAGGGCAGCACTGAAGGAGCACTGTGCTGGGCTGACGGTTCTGTTAGAACATAGAACATAGAAAATACAGCACAGAACAGGCCCTTCGGCCCACGATGTTGTGCCGAACCTTTGTCCTAGATTAATCATAGATTATCATTGAATCTACAGTGCAGAAGGAGGCCATTCGGCCCCCTGAGTCTGCACCAGCTCTTGGAAAGAGCACCCTACCCAAACTCAACACCTCCACCCAACACCAAGGGCAATTTGGACATTAAGGGCAATTTATCATTGGCCAATTCACCTAACCCGCACATCTTTGGACTGTGGGAGGAAACCGGAGCACCCGGAGGAAACCCACGCAGACACGGGGAGGACGTGCAGACTCCGCACAGACAGTGACCCAAGCCGAAATCGAACCTGGGACCATGGATCTGTGAAGCAATTGTGCTATCCACAATGCTACCGTGCTGCCCTTAAGAACAAATAAATCTACACTATATAATTTTCCCGTAATCCATGTACCTATCCAACAGCTGCTTGAAGGTCACTAATGTTTCCGACTCAACTACTTCCACAGGCAGTGCATTCCATGCCCCCACTACTCTCTGGGTAAAGAACCTACCTCTGATATCCCTCCTATATCTTCCACCTTTCACCTTAAATTTATGTCCCCTTGTAATGGTGTGTTCCACCTGGGGAAAAAGTCTCTGACTGTCTACTCTATCTATTCCCCTGATCATCTTATAAACCTCTATCAAGTCGCCCCTCATCCTTAGTGTGCAGCGATGTCAGCAGGGCAGCACTGAAGGAGCACTGTGCTGGGCTGGCGGTTCTGTTAGAGTGCAGCGTTATCAGCAGGGCAGCACTGAAGGAGCACTGTGCTGGGCTGACGGTTCTGTTAGAGTGCAGCGATGTCAGCAGGGCAGCACTGAAGGAGCACTGTGCTGGGCTGGCGGTTTTGTTAGAGTGCAGTGTTGTCAGCAGGGCAGCACTGAAGGAGCACTGTGCTGGGCTGACGGTTCTGTTAGAGAGCAGCGTTATCAGCAGGGCAGCACTGAAGGAGCAATGTGTTGGGCTGGCAGTTCTGCTAGAGTGCAGCGTTATCAGCAGGGCAGCACTGAAGGAGCACTGTGCTGGGCTGACGGTTCTGTTAGAGTGCAGCGATGTCAGCAGGGCAGCACTGAAGGAGCACTGTGCTGGGCTGACGGTTCTGTTAGAGTGCAGCATTATCAGCAGGGCAGCACTGAAGGAGCACTGTGCTGGGCTGGCGGTTCTGTTAGAGTGCAGCATTATCAGCAGGGCAGCACTGAAGGAGCACTGTGCTGGGCTGGCGGTTCTGTTAGAGTGCAGCGTTGTCAGCAGCAGCAGCACCGAAGGAGCACTGTGCTGGGCTGGCGGTTCTGTTAGAGTGCAGCATTATCAGCAGGGCAGCACTGAAGGAGCACTGTGCTGGGCTGACGGTTCTGTTAGAGTGCAGCGTTGTCAGCAGCAGCAGCACTGAAGGAGCACTGTGCTGGGCTGACGGTTCTGTTAGAGTGCAGCATTATCAGCAGGGCAGCACTGGAGGAGCACTGTGCTGGGCTGACGGTTCTGTTAGAGTGCAGCATTATCAGCAGGGCAGCACTGAAGGAGCACTGTGCTGGGCTGGCGGTTCTGTTAGAGTGCAGCGTTGTCAGCAGCAGCAGCACTGAAGGAGCACTGTGCTGGGCTGACGGTTCTGTTAGAGTGCAGCATTATCAGCAGGGCAGCACTGAAGGAGCACTGTGCTGGGCTGGCGGTTCTGTTAGAGTGCAGCATTATCAGCAGGGCAGCACTGAAGGAGCACTGTGCTGGGCTGACGGTTCTGTTAGAGTGCAGCGTTGTCAGCAGGGCAGCACCGAAGGAGCACTGTGCTGGGCTGGCGGTTCTGTTTGAGTGCAGCATTATCAGCAGGGCAGCACTGAAGGAGCACTGTGCTGGGCTGACGGTTCTGTTAGAGTGCAGCGATGTCAGCAGGGCAGCACTGAAGGAGCACTGTGCTGGGCTGACGGTTCTGTTAGAGTGCAGCGTTGTCAGCAGGGCAGCACCGAAGGAGCACTGTGCTGGGCTGGAGGTTCTGTTAAAGTGCAGCGTTATCAGCAGGGCAGCACCGAAGGAGCACTGTGTTGGGCTGGCAGGTCTGTTAGAGTGCAGCGTTATCAGCAGGGCAGCACTGAAGGAGCAATGTGTTGGGCTGGCAGTTCTGCTAGAGTGCAGCGTTATCAGCAGGGCAGCACTGAAGGAGCACTGTGCTGGGCTGACGGTTCTGTTAGAGTGCAGCGATGTCAGCAGGGCAGCACTGAAGGAGCACTGTGCTGGGCTGACGGTTCTGTTAGAGTGCAGCATTATCAGCAGGGCAGCACTGAAGGAGCACTGTGCTGGGCTGGCGGTTCTGTTAGAGTGCAGCATTATCAGCAGGGCAGCACTGAAGGAGCACTGTGCTGGGCTGACGGTTCTGTTAGAGTGCAGCGATGTCAGCAGGGCAGCACCGAAGGAGCACTGTGCTGGGCTAGCGGTTCTGTTTGAGTGCAGCGATGTCAGCAGGGCAGCACCGAAGGAGCACTGTGCTGGTCTGGCGGTTCTGTTATAGTGCAGCGTTGTCAGCAGGGCAGCACCGAAGGAGCACTGTGCTGGGCTGGAGGTTCTGTTAGAGAGCAGCGTTATCAGCAGGGCAGCGCCGAAGTAGCACTGTGTTGGGCTGGCAGGTCTGTTAGAGTGCAGCGTTATCAGCAGGGCAGCACCGAAGGAGCACTGTGTTGGGCTGGCAGGTCTGTTAGAGTGCAGCGTTATCAGCAGGGCAGCACTGAAGGAGCACTGTGCTGGGCTGACGGTTCTGTTAGAGTGCAGCGTTGTCAGCAGGGCAGCACTGAAGGAGCACTGTGTTGGGCTGGCAGTTCTGTTAGAGTGCAGCGATGTCAGCAGGGGAGCACTGAAGGAGCACTGTGCTGGGCTGGCGGTTCTGTTAGAGTGCAGCGTTGTCAGCAGGGCAGCACTGATGGAGCACTGTGCTGGGCTGACGGTTCTGTTAGAGTGCAGCGTTATCAGCAAGGCAGCACTGAAGGAGCACTGTGCTGGGCTGACGGTTCTGTTAGAGTGCAGCGTTATCAGCAGGGCAGCACTGAAGGAGCACTGTGCTGGGCTGACGGTTCTGTTAGCGTGCAGCATTATCAGCAGGGCAGCACTGAAGGAGCACTGTGCTGGGCTGGCGGTTCTGTTAGAGTGCAGCGTTGTCAACAGGGCAGCACTGAAGGAGCACTGTGATGGGCTGACGGTTCTGTTAGCGTGCAGCATTATCAGCAGGGCCGCACAGAAGGAGCACTGTGCTGAGCTGACGGTTCTGTTAGAGTGCAGCGATGTCAGCAGGGCAGCACTGATGGAGCACTGTGCTGGGCTGACGGTTCTGTTAGAGTGCAGCGTTATCAGCAGGGCAGCACTGAAGGAGCACTGTGCTGGGCTGGCAGTTCTGTTAGAGTGCAGCGATGTCAGCAGGGCAGCACTGAAGGAGCAATGTGTTGGGCTGGCAGTTCTGTTAGAGTGCAGCGATGTCAGCAGGGCAGCACTGAAGGAGCACTGTGCTGGGCTGACGGTTCTGTTAGAACATAGAACATAGAAAATACAGCACAGAACAGGCCCTTCGGCCCACGATGTTGTGCCGAACCTTTGTCCTAGATTAATCATAGATTATCATTGAATCTACAGTGCAGAAGGAGGCCATTCGGCCCCCTGAGTCTGCACCAGCTCTTGGAAAGAGCACCCTACCCAAACTCAACACCTCCACCCAACACCAAGGGCAATTTGGACATTAAGGGCAATTTATCATTGGCCAATTCACCTAACCCGCACATCTTTGGACTGTGGGAGGAAACCGGAGCACCCGGAGGAAACCCACGCAGACACGGGGAGGACGTGCAGACTCCGCACAGACAGTGACCCAAGCCGAAATCGAACCTGGGACCATGGATCTGTGAAGCAATTGTGCTATCCACAATGCTACCGTGCTGCCCTTAAGAACAAATAAATCTACACTATATAATTTTCCCGTAATCCATGTACCTATCCAACAGCTGCTTGAAGGTCACTAATGTTTCCGACTCAACTACTTCCACAGGCAGTGCATTCCATGCCCCCACTACTCTCTGGGTAAAGAACCTACCTCTGATATCCCTCCTATATCTTCCACCTTTCACCTTAAATTTATGTCCCCTTGTAATGGTGTGTTCCACCTGGGGAAAAAGTCTCTGACTGTCTACTCTATCTATTCCCCTGATCATCTTATAAACCTCTATCAAGTCGCCCCTCATCCTTAGAGTGCAGCGATGTCAGCAGGGCAGCACTGAAGGAGCACTGTGCTGGGCTGGCGGTTCTGTTAGAGTGCAGCGTTATCAGCAGGGCAGCACTGAAGGAGCACTGTGCTGGGCTGACGGTTCTGTTAGAGTGCAGCGACGTCAGCAGGGCAGCACTGAAGGAGCACTGTGCTGGGCTGGCGGTTCTGTTAGAGTGCAGCGTTGTCAGCAGGGCAGCACTGATGGAGCACTGTGCTGGGCTGGCGGTTTTGTTAGAGTGCAGCGTTGTCAGCAGGGCAGCACTGAAGGAGCACTGTGCTGGGCTGACGGTTCTGTTAGAGAGCAGCGTTATCAGCAGGGCAGCACTGAAGGAGCACTGTGCTGGGCTGGCGGTTTTGTTAGAGTGCAGCGTTGTCAGCAGGGCAGCACTGAAGGAGCACTGTGCTGGGCTGACAGTTCTGTTAGAGTGCAGCATTATCAGCAGGGCCGCACCGAAGGAGCACTGTGCTGAGCTGACGGTTCTGTTAGAGTGCAGCGTTGTCAGCAGGGCAGCACTGAAGGAGCACTGTGCTGGGCTGGCGGTTCTGTTAGAGTGCAGCGTTGTCAGCAGGGCAGCACTGATGGAGCACTGTGCTGGGCTGACGGTTCTGTTAGAGTGCAGCGTTATCAGCAAGGCAGCACTGAAGGAGCACTGTGCTGGGCTGGCGGTTCTGTTAGAGTGCAGCGATGTCAGCAGGGCAGCACTGAAGGAGCACTGTGCTGGGCTGACGGTTCTGTTAGAGTGCAGCGTTATCAGCAGGGCAGCACTGAAGGAGCACTGTGCTGGGCTGACGGTTCTGTTAGAGTGCAGCGTTGTCAACAGGGCAGCACAGAAGGAGCACTGTGCTGGGCTGACGGTTCTGTTAGAGTGCAGCGTTGTCAACAGGGCAGCACTGAAGGAGCACTGTGCTGGGCTGGCGGTTCTGTTAGAGTGCAGCGTTGTCAGCAGCAGCAGCACTGAAGGAGCACTGTGCTGGGCTGACGGTTCTGTTAGAGTGCAGCATTATCAGCAGGGCAGCACTGAAGGAGCACTGTGCTGGGCTGGCGGTTCTGTTAGAGTGCAGCGTTGTCAGCAGCAGCAGCACCGAAGGAGCACTGTGCTGGGCTGGCGGTTCTGTTAGAGTGCAGCATTATCAGCAGGGCAGCACTGAAGGAGCACTGTGCTGGGCTGACGGTTCTGTTAGAGTGCAGCGTTGTCAGCAGCAGCAGCACTGAAGGAGCACTGTGCTGGGCTGACGGTTCTGTTAGAGTGCAGCATTATCAGCAGGGCAGCACTGGAGGAGCACTGTGCTGGGCTGACGGTTCTGTTAGAGTGCAGCATTATCAGCAGGGCAGCACTGAAGGAGCACTGTGCTGGGCTGGCGGTTCTGTTAGAGTGCAGCGTTGTCAGCAGCAGCAGCACTGAAGGAGCACTGTGCTGGGCTGACGGTTCTGTTAGAGTGCAGCATTATCAGCAGGGCAGCACTGAAGGAGCACTGTGCTGGGCTGGCGGTTCTGTTAGAGTGCAGCATTATCAGCAGGGCAGCACTGAAGGAGCACTGTGCTGGGCTGACGGTTCTGTTAGAGTGCAGCGTTGTCAGCAGGGCAGCACCGAAGGAGCACTGTGCTGGGCTGGCGGTTCTGTTTGAGTGCAGCATTATCAGCAGGGCAGCACTGAAGGAGCACTGTGCTGGGCTGACGGTTCTGTTAGAGTGCAGCGATGTCAGCAGGGCAGCACTGAAGGAGCACTGTGCTGGGCTGACGGTTCTGTTAGAGTGCAGCGTTGTCAGCAGGGCAGCACCGAAGGAGCACTGTGCTGGGCTGGAGGTTCTGTTAAAGTGCAGCGTTATCAGCAGGGCAGCACCGAAGGAGCACTGTGTTGGGCTGGCAGGTCTGTTAGAGTGCAGCGTTATCAGCAGGGCAGCACTGAAGGAGCAATGTGTTGGGCTGGCAGTTCTGCTAGAGTGCAGCGTTATCAGCAGGGCAGCACTGAAGGAGCACTGTGCTGGGCTGACGGTTCTGTTAGAGTGCAGCGATGTCAGCAGGGCAGCACTGAAGGAGCACTGTGCTGGGCTGACGGTTCTGTTAGAGTGCAGCATTATCAGCAGGGCAGCACTGAAGGAGCACTGTGCTGGGCTGGCGGTTCTGTTAGAGTGCAGCATTATCAGCAGGGCAGCACTGAAGGAGCACTGTGCTGGGCTGACGGTTCTGTTAGAGTGCAGCGATGTCAGCAGGGCAGCACCGAAGGAGCACTGTGCTGGGCTAGCGGTTCTGTTTGAGTGCAGCGATGTCAGCAGGGCAGCACCGAAGGAGCACTGTGCTGGTCTGGCGGTTCTGTTATAGTGCAGCGTTGTCAGCAGGGCAGCACCGAAGGAGCACTGTGCTGGGCTGGAGGTTCTGTTAGAGAGCAGCGTTATCAGCAGGGCAGCACCGAAGGAGCACTGTGTTGGGCTGGCAGGTCTGTTAGAGTGCAGCGTTATCAGCAGGGCAGCACCGAAGGAGCACTGTGTTGGGCTGGCAGGTCTGTTAGAGTGCAGCGTTATCAGCAGGGCAGCACTGAAGGAGCACTGTGCTGGGCTGACGGTTCTGTTATAGTGCAGCGTTGTCAGCAGGGCAGCACCGAAGGAGCACTGTGCTGGGCTGGAGGTTCTGTTAGAGAGCAGCGTTATCAGCAGGGCAGCACCGAAGGAGCACTGTGTTGGGCTGGCAGGTCTGTTAGAGTGCAGCGTTATCAGCAGGGCAGCACCGAAGGAGCACTGTGTTGGGCTGGCAGGTCTGTTAGAGTGCAGCGTTATCAGCAGGGCAGCACTGAAGGAGCACCGTGCTGGGCTGACGGTTCTGTTAGCGTGCAGCATTATCAGCAGGGCAGCACTGAAGGAGCACTGTGCTGGGCTGGCGGTTCTGTTAGAGTGCAGCGTTGTCAACAGGGCAGCACAGAAGGAGCACTGTGCTGAGCTGACGGTTCTGTTAGAGTGCAGCGATGTCAGCAGGGCAGCACTGATGGAGCACTGTGCTGGGCTGACGGTTCTGTTAGAGTGCAGCGTTATCAGCAGGGCAGCACTGAAGGAGCACTGTGCTGGGCTGGCAGTTCTGTTAGAGTGCAGCGATGTCAGCAGGGCAGCACTGAAGGAGCAATGTGTTGGGCTGGCAGTTCTGTTAGAGTGCAGCGATGTCAGCAGGGCAGCACTGAAGGAGCACTGTGCTGGGCTGACGGTTCTGTTAGAACATAGAACATAGAAAATACAGCACAGAACAGGCCCTTCGGCCCACGATGTTGTGCCGAACCTTTGTCCTAGATTAATCATAGATTATCATTGAATCTACAGTGCAGAAGGAGGCCATTCGGCCCCCTGAGTCTGCACCAGCTCTTGGAAAGAGCACCCTACCCAAACTCAACACCTCCACCCAACACCAAGGGCAATTTGGACATTAAGGGCAATTTATCATTGGCCAATTCACCTAACCCGCACATCTTTGGACTGTGGGAGGAAACCGGAGCACCCGGAGGAAACCCACGCAGACACGGGGAGGACGTGCAGACTCCGCACAGACAGTGACCCAAGCCGAAATCGAACCTGGGACCATGGATCTGTGAAGCAATTGTGCTATCCACAATGCTACCGTGCTGCCCTTAAGAACAAATAAATCTACACTATATAATTTTCCCGTAATCCATGTACCTATCCAACAGCTGCTTGAAGGTCACTAATGTTTCCGACTCAACTACTTCCACAGGCAGTGCATTCCATGCCCCCACTACTCTCTGGGTAAAGAACCTACCTCTGATATCCCTCCTATATCTTCCACCTTTCACCTTAAATTTATGTCCCCTTGTAATGGTGTGTTCCACCTGGGGAAAAAGTCTCTGACTGTCTACTCTATCTATTCCCCTGATCATCTTATAAACCTCTATCAAGTCGCCCCTCATCCTTAGAGTGCAGCGATGTCTGCAGGGCAGCACTGAAGGAGCACTGTGCTGGGCTGACGGTTCTGTTAGAGTGCAGCATTATCAGCAGGGCAGCACTGAAGGAGCACTGTGCTGGGCTGACGGTTCTGTTAGAGTGCAGCATTATCAGCAGGGCAGCACTGAAGGAGCACTGTGCTGGGCAAACGGTTCTGTTAGAGTGCAGCGATGTCAGCAGGGCAGCACTGAAGGAGCACTGTGCTGGCTGGCGGTTCTGTTTGAGTGCAGCGATGTCAGCAGGGCAGCACTGAAGGAGCACTGTGCTGGGCTGGCGGTTCTGTTTGAGTGCAGCGTTATCAGCAGGGCAGCACTGAAGGAGCACTGTGCTGGGCTGGCGGTTCTGTTTGAGTGCAGCGATGTCAGCAGGGCAGCACTGAAGGAGCACTGTGCTGGGCTGACGGTTCTGTTTGAGTGCAGCGTTATCAGCAGGGCAGCACTGAAGGAGCACTGTGCTGGGCTGGCGGTTCTGTTTGAGTGCAGCGATGTCAGCAGGGCAGCACTAAAGGAGCACTGTGCTGGGCTGGCGGTTCTGTTTGAGTGCAGCGTTATCAGCAGGGCAGCACCGAAGGAGCACTGTGTTGGGCTGGCAGGTCTGTTAGAGTGCAGCGTTATCAGCAGGGCAGCACTGAAGGAGCAATGTGTTGGGCTGGCAGTTCTGCTAGAGTGCAGCGTTATCAGCAGGGCAGCACTGAAGGAGCACTGTGCTGGGCTGACGGTTCTGTTAGAGTGCAGCGTTGTCAGCAGGGCAGCACTGAAGGAGCACTGTGCTGGGCTGACGGTTCTGTTTGAGTGCAGCGATGTCAGCAGGGCAGCACTGAAGGAGCACTGTGCTGGGCTGGCGGTTCTGTTAGAGTGCAGCGTTATCAGCAGGGCAGCACCGAAGGAGCACTGTGTTGGGCTGGCAGGTCTGTTAGAGTGCAGCGTTATCAGCAGGGCAGCACTGAAGGAGCACTGTGCTGGGCTGACGGTTCTGTTAGAGTGCAGCATTATCAGCAGGGCAGCACTGAAGGAGCACTGTGCTGGGCTGACGGTTCTGTTAGAGTGCAGCGATGTCAGCAGGGCAGCACTGAAGGAGCACTGTGCTGGGCTGGCGGTTCTGTTTGAGTGCAGCGATGTCAGCAGGGCAGCACTGAAGGAGCACTGTGCTGGGCTGGCGGTTCTGTTAGAGTGCAGCGTTATCAGCAGGGCAGCACTGAAGGAGCACTGTGCTGGGCTGACGGTTCTGTTAGAGTGCAGCGATGTCAGCAGGGCAGCACTGAAGGAGCACTGTGCTGGGCTGGCGGTTCTGTTAGAGTGCAGCGATGTCAGCAGGGCAGCACCGAAGGAACACTGTGCTGGGCTGGCGGTTCTGTTAGAGAGCAGCGTTATCAGCAGGGCAGCACTGAAGGAGCACTGTGCTGGGCTGACGGTTCTGTTAGAGTGCAGCGATGTCAGCAGGGCAGCACTGAAGGAGCACTGTGCTGGGCTGGCGGTTTTGTTAGAGTGCAGCGTTGTCAGCAGGGCAGCACTGAAGGAGCACTGTGCTGGGCTGGCAGTTCTGTTAGAGTGCAGCGTTATCAGCAAGGCAGCACTGAAGGAGCACTGTGCTGGGCTGGCGGTTCTGTTAGAGTGCAGCGATGTCAGCAGGGCAGCACTGAAGGAGCACTGTGCTGGGCTGGCAGTTCTCTTAGAGTGCAGAATTGTCAGCAGGGCAGCACTGAAGGAGCACTGTGCTGGGCTGACGGTTCTGTTAGAGAGCAGCGTTATCAGCAGGGCAGCACTGAAGGAGCACTGTGCTGGGCTGACGGTTCTGTTAGAGAGCAGCGTTATCAGCAGGGCAGCACTGACGGAGCACTGTGCTGGGCTGACGGTTCTGTTAGAGTGCAGCGTTATCAGCAGGGCAGCACTGAAGGAGCACTGTGCTGGGCTGACGGTTCTGTTAGCGTGCAGCATTATCAGCAGGGCAGCACTGAAGGAGCACTGTGCTGGGCTGGCGGTTCTGTTAGAGTGCAGCGTTGTCAACAGGGCAGCACAGAAGGAGCACTGTGCTGGGCTGACGGTTCTGTTAGAGTGCAGCGTTATCAGCAGGGCAGCACTGAAGGAGCACTGTGCTGGGCTGGCGGTTCTGTTAGAGTGCAGCATTATCAGCAGGGCAGCACTGAAGGAGCACTGTGCTGGGCTGGCGGTTCTGTTTGAGTGCAGCGTTGTCAGCAGCAGCAGCACTGAAGGAGCACTGTGCTGGGCTGGCGGTTCTGTTAGAGTGCAGCGTTATCAGCAAGGCAGCACTGAAGGAGCACTGTGCTGAGCTGACGGTTCTGTTAGAGTGCAGCGTTATCAGCAGGGCCGCACCGAAGGAGCACTGTGCTGGGCTGGCGGTTCTGTTAGAGTGCAGCGTTATCAGCAGGGCAGCACTGAAGGAGCACTGTGCTGGGCTGACGGTTCTGTTAGAGTGCAGCGTTATCAGCAGGGCAGCACTGAAGGAGCACTGTGCTGGGCTGGCGGTTCTGTTAGAGTGCAGCGATGTCAGCAGGGCAGCACTGAAGGAGCACTGTGCTGGGCTGGCGGTTCTGTTAGAGTGCAGCGTTGTCAGCAGGGCAGCACTGAAGGAGCACTGTGCTGGGCTGGCAGTTCTCTTAGAGTGCAGAATTGTCAGCAGGGCAGCACCGAAGGAGCACTGTGCTGTGCTGAAGGTTCTGTTAGAATGCAGCGATGTCAACAGGGCAGCACTGAAGGAGCACTGTGTTGGGCTGGCAGTTCTGTTAGAGTGCAGCGTTATCAGCAGGGCAGCACTGAAGGAGCACTGTGCTGGGCTGACGGTTCTGTTAGAGTGCAGCGATGTCAGCAGGGCAGCACCGAAGGAGCACTGTGTTGGGCTGGCAGTTCTGTTAGAGTGCAGCGTTATCAGCAGGGCAGCACTGAAGGAGCACTGTGCTGGGCTGACGGTTCTGTTAGAGTGCAGCGATGTCAGCAGGGCAGCACTGAAGGAGCACTGTGCTGGGCTGACGGGTCTGTTAGAGTGCAGCGTTGTCAGCAGGGCAGCATTGAAGGAGCACTGTGCTGGGCAAACGGTTCTGTTAGAGTGCAGCGATGTCAGCAGGGCAGCACTGAAGGAGCACTGTGCTGGGCTGACGGGTCTGTTAGAGTGCAGCGTTGTCAGCAGGGCAGCACGGAAGGAGCACTGTGCTGGGCTGGCGGTTCTGTTAGAGTGCAGCGTTGTCAGCAGGGCAGCACTGAAGGAGCACTGTGCTGGGCTGACGGGTCTGTTAGAGTGCAGAGTTGTCAGCAGGGCAGCACTGAAGGAGCACTGTGCAGGGCTGACGGGTCTGTTAGAGTCCAGATTATCAGCAGGGCTGCACCGAAGGAGCACTGTGTTGGGCTGGCAGTTCTGTTAGAGTGCAGCGTTATCAGCAGGGCAGCACTGAAGGAGCACTGTGCTGGGCTGGCGGTTCTGTTAGAGTGCAGCGATGTCAGCAGGGCAGCACTGAAGGAGCACTGTGCTGGGCTGGCGGTTCTGCACTTTGGAGGAACAAGACAGGGATTAGTACTCCATTGTTGGAGGGACAGGACTGAGGAAACACTGCATTGTTGGAGGGACAGTATTGTACTGTCAGAGGGGATATGGTGGAAGTGAGGGCTTAAATGGGTCGGTGCAGACTTGATGGGCCAAATGGCCTCCTTCTGCACTGTATGTTCTATGTTCTATGAGGGATTGGCACTGTACTGTCAGAGAGGCAGTACTGAGGATTAGCACAATGCTGACAGGGGCAGTACTGAGGGATTGGCACTGTACTGTCAGAGAGGCAGTACTGAGAGATTCGCACTGTACTGTCTGTCGTGTTAGGCACACTGGTCTAACACTGGCTGCAACTGGATACAGCTTAGATCAGAAAGATACTCCAGACCTTGAAGTTAGTTCAATCAGGTTTATTGAACTAATAGCACAGTTAGCACATTTCTCTGTGAGTTTGACTCTCTGCTAACTTAAGTGTTGTTACTCTGTCTGACTGAACCAGACTAGCTCTTAGCCACGGCGTGGGATTGTAACAACACCCATGACTGACTCTCTAGATGTTCATCAGTGGAAAAAGGTGGAGTGTGTGTGTCTCGTGTCTTTTATAGTCAGATCCCACCCCTGAGTGTCCTGCCTGCTTATTGGTCATGTCCTGTTCTCTGTGTCCATTAGCTGCTTGTCTGTATATCATTATGTGTGTGTCCGCATATCATGACATCTCTCCTTTTTTTATGTTTGGATGACATATGTGAACGTTTTTACAAGAATAGGTCAATATTAACATATTTCCATGCAGTGGATGTGAACATGTGTACATGTGAAAACAGCTGTCTGATGTGAGAACATAGAACATAGCAAACAGAGTGTATCGTCAGAGGCTTTTCCCCAGGGTAAAGGGGTCAATTACTAGGGGGCATAGGTTTAAGGTGCGAGGGGCAAGGTTTAGAGTAGATGTACGAGGCAAGTTTTTTACACAGAGGGTAGTGGGTGCCTGGAACTCGCTGCGGAAGAGGTGGTGGAAGCAGGGACGATAGTGACATTTAAGGGGCATCTTGACAAATATATGAATAGGATGGGAATAGAGGGATACGGACCCAGGAAGTGTAGAAGATTGTAGTTTAGTCGGGCAGCATGGTCGGCATGGACTTGGAGGGCCGAAGGGTCTGTTCCTGTGCTGTACTTTTCTTTGTTCTTTGTTCTTTGTAGAACAAATGTTCATAAGTCCAGTCTCTGTGGCTTGCGTCTGATCCTGGTCGACCGCCGGAGAGGTGGTGGTGGGGACGACAGCGCCTTGATGGGCGGGATTGAGCCTGACTGGTGGCCTCGTGAGTCGAGGTATCAGGATGTGGCAAAACAACAGAAGGAAACAGAGAAGAATGTGGTTGTGGGCAGGCAACTTTGCGCAGTGCCCGTCTGTTTCGTCGCACAACAGAACCATCAGCCAGATGCACAACATACGAGCGGGGGGCAGCCTGTCGAACAACGACAGCTGGAGCTGACCAGCCACCATCAGGGATCTTGACTCGAACAGTGTCTAATGGGGATAACATGGGCAAATCGGTGGTAAGAGCATCATAGCCCTGCTTTTGCTGGTTTCGGAGCTGCTGCACCTTCTGCAGCACCGGGAGGTGATCCAGGTTGGGCACGTGTATGGCTGGAAGTGTCTTTCGCAGGTCCCTGTTCATCAGGAGTTGAGCCGGCGACATGCCAGTGGACAGTGGGGTTGCCCTGGACGCAAGCAGCGCAAGGTGAATGTCAGACGCAGAATCCGCGGCCTTGCAGGTGAGCCGCTTCACTATGTGCACCCCTTTCTTAACTTTTCCATTTGACTGCGGATAGTGTGGGCTGGAAGTGACGTGTTTGAACTGATACGACTGGGCAAACAGAGACCATTCATGGCTGCTGAAGCACGGGCCATTGTCACTCATGGCAGTGAGTGGGATACCATGCCTGGAGAACGTCTCCTTACAGGCCTTGATGACGGTCCGAGATGTGAGGTCTGAGAGCTTCACGACTTCAGGGTAATTGGAAAAGTAATCAATGATTAACACGTAATCACGACCATTTGCATGAAAGAGGTCGATTCCAACCTTGGACCACGGAGAGGTTTTGATTTCATGCTGCTGAAGTGTCTCCTTACTCTGCGCTGGCTGGAAGTGTTGACAGGTCGCAGAGTTAAGGACCATGTTCGCGATGTCCTGTCTGATCCCGGGCCAGTAGACAGCCTGCC
This sequence comes from Scyliorhinus torazame, assembly GCF_047496885.1. Lineage (NCBI taxonomy): Eukaryota > Metazoa > Chordata > Chondrichthyes > Carcharhiniformes > Scyliorhinidae > Scyliorhinus > Scyliorhinus torazame. The sequence continues at coordinate 119,343,622 of NC_092710.1, read as the reverse complement.
TCGCTCTGTGTCTACACTTTTCCACACCCAGGTGGCCCTCATGGATTTGATGGAGCACCAAGCTCTGGAGACTGTGTGGAATTACAATCCGGTCCAGTTTGAGGAGGATACCATCAACCACCGTCAGGTCGTCCTTTACATTGAAAAATTGAGGGCACTGCCCTTTTTGCCAGCCATTGGCTAGGTGTTGCATAACACGCTGCAAGAGGGGGTCTTTGGCTGTCTCCTCACAGATACGAATCACCTTCTCATCAGATGCTGGGAGGGTGCTAGCACACAGCTGCACCTGTGACTCAACCTGTGACTCAATTTGCCGGATGACGCTCAGTGGTTCACTAGGCACGGTGATGGAGCGGGACAGTGTATCGGCAATGATGAGCTCCTTGCCAGGCGTGTAGACCAGATCAAAGTCGTACCTTCTGAGTTTGAGGAGGATGCGCTGCAACCGAGGCATCATGTCATTAAGGTCCTTGTGGATAATGTGGACCAGGGGCCTGTGATCCGTCTCGACTGTGAATGTCGGCAGGCCGTAATCACAGTCATGAAACTTGAGAATGCCAGTGAGAAGGCCCAGGCATTCCTTCTCAATTTGTGCTTACCTTTGTTCGGTGGGTATCATGGCCCTCGATGCGTAGGCAACCGGTGCCCAGGATGAAGTGTCATCGCGTTGAAGCAGGACCGCATCAATGCCATCCTGGCTCGCATCTGTCGAGATTTTCGTTTCCCTGTCTGGGTTGAAAAATGCCAATTCGGGTGCAGTGCTGAGCTTGGCTTTCAGCTCCAACCACTCTGCCTGATGGGCCGCCTTCCACTCGAAGGCAGTGGATTCTTCACTAGGTTTCGTAGGGCCGTGGTGTGTGAGGCCATGTTTGGGATGAACTTGTCCAGAAAATTGACCATGCCCAGGAAACGCAATACCGCCTTCTTGTCTTGGGACCATCATGGCTGCGATGGCCTTGACCTTGTCTGTGTCGGGGCACACGCCCTGCTGAGATCTGGTCTCCTAGAAACTTGAGTGTCGACATGTCAAAGCAACATTTGGTCCTGTTCAGCTTCAGGCCATTAGCATGGACACTGCGGAATACCTGTTGGAGACGGGAAACATGCTCCTCAGGGGTCGTGGACCATATGATGACGTCGTCCACACGAACCCCTTCGATGTCCTCCATCATCTGCTCCATGATGCGATTAAATATCTCCGATGCCGAGACGATGCCGAACGGAATACGGTTATAGCAGTACCTGCCAAACGGTGTGTTGAAGGTGCAGAGCCTTCTGCTGGACTCATCCAGCTGGATTTGCCAGAATCCATGTGACGCATCTAACTGTGAAAAACCGTGCATGTGCCATCTCACTGGTGAGTTCCTCCCACTTCAGGATGGGGTAATGTTCACACATTATATTCTGGTTGAGATTCTTGGGACCAATGCAGATGCGCAGGTCTCCAGAGGGTTTTTTAACCACCACCATCGAGCTGACCCAGTCAGTCGGTTCGGTTACCCTGGAAATGATCCCCTGCTGCTGCAGCTCCTTGAGCTGTTCCTTCAGCGGAGCTGGGACCCGGCGTGATGCATGGACCATGGCTTGGCATCAGGTCGCAGTAGGATCTTGTACTGATATGACAAAGTGCCCATCCCGTCAAACATATCTGGATACTGAGTGAGGATGTCGTCAATGCCAGCTTGAAGATCCACCTTGGAGGATGTCGTTGAATAAACCCACTGCACCAGGTTTAGCTTTTTGCAGGCATGCGTAGGGATGCCCTAGCCGGCTTGACAATTTCAAATCTTAGCCGTGCATGGATACTCCGGTTGGAGACGAGTAGGTGGCAGGACCCCAGTGCCGTGATGGCATTACCGTTATAGTCCAGGAGCTGGCAGGCTTCTGGAAGGTCCTTAGGGGGCTTCTTGATGCGTTTGAAGTCTGCCTGTGAGAGGAGGTTGGCAGGAGCACCTGTGTCCAGCTTGAACTGGATGGAGCAGCGGTTGACCTGCATCACCGCACGCCATTCGTCCTCAGAATCCACAGCGAGGATGGACTGAATGCGACATGTGTTAGGTGTGGCATGTTCACGTGTGGTAATGATGCCCACTCGGTGGGTTGACTCCAGGCACTCGTCCTCTGGATCTGTTGTACTGCCAGGATCAGAATCCTGTAATCGTCGTTGAACATTCTGGACGCGCCGTCGTCGGAATTGGGAGCGCTGGCCTCTGACTGGTGGTGCAGACCTGTTCAAGGCTGCATAGTGCCCAGGCTTCCCGCAGTTTAAACACCGCCTGCCTCTTGCAGGGCAGTGTCCCTTTAAGTGGGCGTTGCCACAGTTCGGGCACGTCTAGGTGTTGGCGTCGTGACGTGGTGTACGTCGTCGCACATGCGCAGTGCGGTCGGCAGACATCTGCATCTGCGCAGTGTGGGTGTCGGCAGCTTTGTTATCCCGTTCGCATCGCGCATGCGTGGGGCTCTGGGAAAAGCGTGCAAAATGGCCGCTGTCTTCAATGCTGAGGCGCTGCATCCGGGAGATGACCTGCACACGCACTGCCTCGTGGGAGGCAGGTTTCTCATTTTCAACCGATTTGAATTGGGAATACTGATTTTCTTTGCGTGCTCATGCACTGTACATGTTTCAATCGCGACTGGCAGGGTCATTTGCTTGATTTTTAAGAGCTGCTTTCTCAGAGGATCAGAGTGAACTCCAAACACGATTTGGTCTCTGATCATGGAGTCAGCAATATCACCAAAGTTGCAGGACAGCGCTAGCAGGCGGAGGCTAGTTAAGAAGGCATTGAGCGATTCATCTTTACCTTGAAGATGTTGTTTGAATATGTAGCGCTCGAAGATTTCATTGGTGTCCACTTCGCAGTGACTATCGAACTTGTCCAGGATGGTCTGAAACTTTGTCTTGTCCTGGCCTTCGGTGAAGTTAAACGAGTTGAAGAGTTCAATGGCTTGATCACCCACTGTTGAGAGGAGTAGCATGATCTTTCTTGTATCAGACGCACCCTCGAGGTCTGAAGCTGTGATGTACAGCAGAAACTTTTGCTTTACTATCCGCCAGTTGGCACTGAGATTGCCGGAGGTCCTGAGCTGGTGAGGAGCCGGAATCTTTTCCACGGTGCCAGGATACATTTGCTGGTCGTCACGGAACGGACTGAGGTAAGCCACCTTAAATTAGTAGTCTCTTGGTATCATGTCGTGTTAGGTACACTGGTCTAACACTGGCTGCAACTGGATGCAGCTTAGATTAGAAAGATACTCCAGACCTTGAAGTTAGTTCAATCAGGTTTATTGAACAAAGAGCACAGTTAGCACAGTTCTCTGTGAGTTCGACTCTCTGCTAACTTAAGTGTGGTTACTCTGTCTGACTGAACCAGACTAGCTCTTAGCCACGGTGTGGGATTGTAACAACACCCTTGACTGACTCTCTAGATGTTCATCAGTGGAAAGAGGCGGAGTGGGAGTGCCTCGTGTCTTTTATAGTCAGATCCCACCCCTGAGTGTCCTGCCTTCTTATTGGTCATGTCCTGTTCTCTGTGTCCATTATCTGCTTGTCTGTATATCATTATGTGTGTCTGCTTATCATGACACTGTCAGAGAGGCAGTACTGAGGGATTAGCACTGCACTGTCAAGAGAGGCAGTACAGAGGGATTCGCACTGCACTGTCAGAGGGGCAGTACTGAGGGATTAGCACTGCACTGTCAGAGGGGCAGTACTGAGGGATTCGCACTGCACTGTCAGAGGGGCAGTACTGAGGGATTCGCACTGCACTGTCAGAGGGGCAGTACTGAGGGATTTGCACTGCACTGTCAGAGGGGCAGTACTGAGGGATTAGCACTGCACTGTCAGAGGGGCAGTACTGAGGAATTCGCACTGCACTGTCAGAGGGGCAGTACTGACGATTAACACTGTACTGTCAGAGGGATTAGCACTGTACTGTCAGAGGGGCAGTACTGAGGGATTAGCACTGCACTGTCAAAGGGGCAGTACTGAGGGATTCTCGCTGCAGTCAGAGGGGCAATACTGAGAGATTTGCACTGTCCTATCAGAGGGGCAATACTGAGGGATTAGCACTGCACTGTCAGAGGGGCAGTACTGAGAGATTTGCACTGCACTGTCAGAGGGGCAGTACAGAGGGATTCGCACTGTCCTATCAGAGGGGCAGTACTGAGAGATTTGCACTGCACTGTCAGAGGGGCAGTACAGAGGGATTCGCACTGTCCTATCAGAGGGGCAGTACTGAGGGATTAGCATGGTACTATCAGAGAGGCAGTACTGAGGGATTAGCACTACACTGTCAGAGAGGCAGTACAGAGGGAGTCGCACTGCACTGTCAGAGAGGCAGTAGTGTGTTATCACTGTACTGTCAGAGGGGCAGTACTGAGGGATTCGCACTGCACTGTCAGAGAGGCAATACTGAGAGATTTGCACTGTACTGTCAGAGGGGCAGTACTGAGGATTAGCACTGTACTGTCAGAGAGGCAGTACTGAGGGATTAGCACTGCACTGTCAGAGGGGCAGTACTGAGGGATTAGCACTGCACTGTCAGAGTGGCAGTACTGAGGGATTAGCACTGTACTGTCAGAGGGGCAGTACTGAGGGATTAGCACTGTACTGTCAGAGGGGCAGTACTGAGAGATTCTCGCTGCAGTCAGAGGGGCAGTACTGAGGGATTAGCACTGTACTGACAGAGGGGCAGTACTGAGGGATTAGCACTGCACTGTCAGAGGGGCAGTACTGAGGGATTAACACTGCACTGTCAGAGGGGCAGTACTGAGGGATTAGCACTGTACTGTCAGAGGGGCAGTACTGAGGGATTCTCGCTGCAGTCAGAGGGGCAGTACTGAGGATTAGCACAATGCTGACAGGGGCAGCACAGTAGCACAAGTGGATAGCACTGTGGCTTCACAGCGCTGGGGTCCCAGGTTCGATTCCCCGCTGAGTCACTGTCTGTGCGGAATTTGCACGTTCTCTTCGTGTCTGCATGGGTTTCCTCCAGGTGCTCCGGTTTCCTCACACAATCCAGAGACGTGCAGATTAGGTAGATTGGCCATGATAAACTGCCCTTAGTGACCAAAAAAGATTAGGAGGGGTTATTGGGTTACGGGGATAGGATGGAAGTGCCAGTTTAAATGGGTCGGTGCAGACTTGATGGGCCAAATGGCCTCCTTCTGCACTGTATGGTCTATGTTCTATGAGGGATTGGCACTGTACTGTCAGAGAGGCAGTACTGAGGATTCGCACTGTACTGTCAGAGGGGCAGTACTGAGGGATTAGCACTGCACTGTCAGAGGGGCAGTACAGAGGGATTCGCACTGTACTGTCAGAGGGGCAGTACTGAGGGATTAGCACTGCACTCTCAGCGGGGCAGTACTGAGAGATTTGCACTGTCCTATCAGAGGGGCAGTACTGAGGGATTAGCACTGTACTGTCAGAGAGGCAGTACTGAGGGATTAGCACTGCACTGTCAAAGGGGCAGTACTGAGAGATTAGCACTGCACTGTCAGAGGGGCAGTACTGAGAGATTTGCACTGTCCTATCAGAGGGGCAGTACTGAGAGATTTGCACTGTCCTATCAGAGAGGCAGTACTGAGGGATTAGCACTACACTGTCAGAGAGGCAGTACAGAGGGAGTCGCACTGCACTGTCAGAGGGGCAGTACTGAGGGATTAGCACTGTCAGAGGGGCAGTAGTGTGTTATCACTGTACTGTCAGAGGGGCAGTACTGAGGGATTCGCACTGCACTGTCAGAGGGACAGTACTGAGGGGTTATCACTGCACTGTCAGAGGGGCAGTCCTGAGGGGTTAGCACTGCACTGTCAGAGGGGCAGTACTGAGGGGTTAGCACTGCACTGTCAGAGGGGCAGTACTGAGGGGTAAGCAAATGCTGACAGAGGGGCAGAACAGAGGGGTAAGCAAGTGCTGTTAGAGGGGCAGTACAGAGGGGTAAGCAAATGCTGACAGAGGGGCAGTACTGAGGGGTAAGCAAATGCCGACAGAGGAGCAGTACTGAGGGGTAACCAAATGCTGACAGAGGGACAGTACTGAGGGGTAACCAAATGCTGGCAGAGGGACAGTATGGTGGGTGTACTGCATTTTTGGAAGTGCAATCCTTTTGGTGAAAATGTTAAAATGAGGCATGTCCATGCTCCACTCGAGGTCATCCACCCTGTCAGGTGGGTGCAAAGTATTCCAAGAGCGCTGTTTTGGAAGGACAGCAGGCTAACTCTCCATGGCGTTCTAACCATTATTTTCCTTTGATCAACATTAGTAAAAGAAATGATCTGGACATTATCCCAGTGCTGTTCTTCGGAGCTTGTTTTCTGATAAAGTGGCTGTGGCCTTTCCTACATTACAACAGTGGTCATACTTTGATTTGGAATTTCTTGCTGCAAGAGGCTCGACAAATGCAAGTTGCAAATAGTTACAAAAATGGAGGGATGAAGAAAGACATTTTGTTCTTCATCCCTCCATTTTCGTAACAATTTTTCTTCCTGTGGCGCACAATGACTTACGAGAGACGAGAAGTGATGAAGTCGATTCAGGCTTGATTAATGCTTGTCCCCAGCAGCTCAGCAACAGAATGAAGCTGCGGGAAGAAGCTCGGGTTCTTATACTCCGCCTTCAGGGCGGAGCCAGGAGTCAGCAGCCAACCAGGACCCGGGATCTGTCAGCCAATAGCATCTCGGCTTCACAGTCCCACATGGCGGAGAGTGGCTGCCAGAGCTACGTCGGACGCGTCGCTCTCGACTTGGAAGGGGAGGGACTCGTTGATTGCATGCATCGTGGCCTTTGCGATATCCGCTTTGATGCGGCTGAAGGCCTGGCGGGCCTCTGTCGACAGGGGGAAGGTGGTGGACTGAATTAGCGGGCGGGCCTTGTCTGCGTATTGGGGAACAGACTGGGCGTAATACGAGAAGAAGCGCAGGCCGCGTTTCAGGGCTTTGGAGCAGTGGGGGAGTGGAAATTCCATAAGGGGGCGCATGCTTTCAGGGTCAGGGCCTATCACTCCATTACGCACTACGTAGCCGAGGATGGCTAGACGATTGGTGCTAAACACACATTTTTCCTCGTTATAGGTGAGGTTCAGGGCGTTAGCGGTCTGGAGGAATTTGCGGAGGTAGGCGTCGCGGTCCTGCTGGTCATGGCCGCAGATGGTTACATTGTCGAGGTATGGGAATGTGGCCCGCAAATCGTGCTGGTCTACCATTCGGTCCATCTCCCATTGGAAGACCGAGACTCCGTTAGTGACGTCAAATGCGACCCTTAAAAAGTGATAGAGCCGCCCGTCTGCCTCGAAGGCCGTGTACTTGCAGTCACTCGGGCGGATGGGAAGCTGGTGGTATGCGGACTTAAGGTCCACGGTGGAAAAGTCCTTGTACTGTGTAATCCGATTGACCATGTTGGATATGCGGGGGAGAGGGTACGCATCTAGCTGCGTGTACCTGTTGATGGTCTGACTGTAGTCTACGACCATCCTCTGCTTCTCCCCGGTCTTTACAACTACCACCTGGGCTCTCCTGGGACTATTGCTGGCCTGAATTATGCCTTCCTTCAGCAGCCGCTGGACTTCAGACCGGATAAACGTCCGATCCTGGGCGCTGTATCGTCTGCTCCTAGTGGCGACGGGTTTGCAATCCGGGGTGAGGTTCGCAAACAAGGAAGGCGGTTCAACCTTGAGGGTCGCGAGGCTGCAGATAGTGAGGGGGGGTATAGGGCTGCCGAATTGGCACATTAGTCTCTGGAGGTTACATTGGAAATCTAACCCTAGGAGAGTGGGAGCGCAGAGCTGGGGAAGGACATAAAGTCGATAATTCTTAAACTCCCTCCCTTGCACTGTTAGGTTCGCGATGCAGAACCCTTTGATTTCTACGGAATGGGATCCCGCTGCCAGGAAAACCTTTTGGGTGCTCGGACGAATGGAAAGAAAACAGCGTCTTTCCGTATCCGGATGGATAAAACTTTCCGTGCTCCCAGAGTCGATCAGACATGGCGTTTCGTACCCATTGACCAGCACCGTTGTTGTTGCCGTTTGGAGCGTCCAGGGCCGCGACTGGTCCAGGGTCACCGAAGCCAGTCGTGGTTGTTGCATCGTGGCGTTTACTTCAGACCCCGTGGAGCCGTCTATGCTGGGGTCCTTGGCTATCAGCCAAGATGGCAGCATCCATGGATCGCACGCGGTCGGGGGTGGACAAAATGGCCGCACCCATGGATCGCACGTGGCCGGGGGGGGGGGTCACAAGATGGCGGCGCCCATCCTCCCCGCATGGCGTCCGGGACCCAAAATGGCAGCACCCGTTGGCCGCACATGGATCTTTGGGGGGGTTGAGTCTGCTGTCCCCGTTCTCCCCCGGAGATTGCAGCGACCCCCCGGGACTGGCAAACCGCTGAGCAGTGCCCCTTTTTGCCGCAACTTTTACAGATGGACGAGCGGGCCGGGCAGCGCTGCCGGGGGTGTTTCGACTGCCCGCAAAAATAGCAGCAGGGCCCAGCCGGGTGGTCTGGTGCTCTGGCCGCGCAGGCTTGCGGAGGGGTGGGGGGGTGCCGGGGAGTCGGTCGCAACGGGGGTCCATGGAGCCCAAGGGGCTGCCGCGCATTCGGGGCGATAATCTCTGTCGCCCAGGAGCCAATGCCCAAGACGAAGAGCTGCCTCAAAGAGGCCAGGAACCGTTGCGTGTACCAGGATGAAGGCATCGTGCACACTGCCCAGGTATTGGGCACAGACGTGCATGAACCACAGCTGATGGCCATACAACAACTGCACGTTCATCGAGTGGAACTCCTTCGGCTTGTGTAGAGCGGCCTGTCATCAGCCGGTGCTGTAGGGGGACTTGCATCCTGTCGAGCACTCATTGGACGCAGGGCTTCTTGGCGATGGTGGTGAACCCCGCTGCCTGGGCATCCTGGTCGGCTCGGTCCACATTGAAATGAATGTATTGAGCTGACTGGGCATATACGGCCTCTGTGACGGTGCGGCTGCACCTGTGCACCGAGTTCTGTGAGATCCCAGACAAGTCCCAACTTGGCACTTGGAAGAAGCCCGTGGCGTAGAAGTTCAGGGCCACCGTCACCTTGACATCCACTGGTAACGGGTGTCCTCCCCCATTCCCTCAAGATGTCAGGTACGCCATGATCCGGCAGATATGTTGCACTGTCCCCCGGCTCAGCCAGAGTCTTCAAAGACATGCTCAGTCTGGCAGGTCCCTGAATGACAGGGACTGCCAGTACACGCAGGGCCTTATGTGGCGCCCTATTTGTACCTCCTTCTCCTCGGCCAGTTGGACGGCCGGCTGGCTCTCCATCCTCAGCGGCTATCTCCTGTTCCTCTGCGGCAGGCTGCGCAGCTGCAGCTTCCTCCTCCTTATGCAGCTCCAGTTCATATAGCCGCAGTGCATCCCCCTCCCCCCAGGACTGCAGTTTCTAGGAGGAAGGCCACCATTGCTGGTTGTATTCCAATATCCATTGTCTGCAGGGCTGAAAGGCCAACATGCTAGCATGGTGCGTACCCCCATGCCCAACCAAGTCCAATGGCTGCATGGTGGCCCAGGTTGGCACTGCGGGCCCTGCTCCCGCATGTTCACCCCTCCCCCACCCCCGCACATGATTTATGAGCCCTGGCTCCGTCGGCGCCCAGCACCATGGGGCCATCTGGCCCTGGCGCTCGTCCGTGGTGCCATCAGCTGGTGCTGCCTTTGCCTGCGGTATTCTCCCTGACCATCCGTCACCCCACTGTAGGGGCTGATATGGGTGTTGCCATTGGGCGGGCCCCGTGATACCCCACCGGCGGAAGGCGGCCATTGATAGGGGTGGAGTGCGGGGGGTGATGGTGTGGAGGGTGGGGCTGTGCTCGGGTGAGGGCACCCATACGGCAAGTGGCACTCTGCAGGACCATGGGCCACGGTGAGTGGGGTGCACAGTAAGAGGGCTGCTAGCAGGTTGCAGCAATGATGGTCCTGCTTGGACACCGCCCCAGTCCGGTGGATCTCATCCCGGCCCCACGGCCTGTCCCCCACCGTCACCACCACCCCCCCATGCCTTTGGCCCTGGCAGGGCCCTCCCCACCCCAGCCATCATCAGGACTGGCAGCCCACAGTCGCGCCTCTCCGTGTCCTACCTCCTCTTTCTCGCCCTGATCAGCCATGGCACCTGTTTCTCAATTTGTAAAAGCACAATTGAACCTTGCCGCTGGGAATTCCCCCCAGTGAAGGCAGAGAATTGCCGAGACCCCAGAGAATACCGGGTCAGTTCTGCTAATGATGTGCAAACGGCATTTGCTGCATGTGTGGAGTAGAATGCATTGACGGCGCTGTCCAGGCACCGGAGAATTGTGATTTGGCGTGAACTCGCCGTCTGCCTTGAATTCCGCTTCAAAATGGATTCTCTGCCCAATCGCATTTCCCGATTTTGACGTCAGCCGACGGAAAATCCTGCCCCACCTGTCTCAAATTACACGTAAACTGGACCTCGAAATGTTATTTTCTGAACCAAATCTGCCCAATTTGTATTTGGAGAATTAACACTGCTTCCATTGTTCCCTCGGGAACATTTTCCGCAGACTGACCTGAGGTGAGGTTACGGGAATCAGGTGGGGAAGTGGGCCGAGGTAGACTGCTCTTTCAGAGGGTCAGTGCAGACTCAATAGGCCAAATGGCCTCCTTCTGCACTGTAGGGTTTCTATGGATTCAATGAATGCTCTCTTCTTTCCTCCACTGCAAACCCAGCGCCTTTGACATTCTCCCTAATATTTTCTTACCTGGCTCAGTGTCTAATTTTGTTTTAGAAGGCCCTTGAGACTTTTGTCACACAAAGGGCGTTACATAAATATAAGTTGTCGTTGGCTCTCATTTGCAGCCTCTCAGTAGTTGTTCCATCCATTTTGTAGATGACAACCGGAACTGTACACTGTGTGCTCAAACAAATATTGATGAAGTATTGCTTCAAAAATAAGCTTTTAATAGATCCAAAGAGTTGATTTGCTGTACTGACTGCCACTGAAGATTGTCGTGATAGCTTCAATCTATTCTCAATCAAGATCCCTCGATATATTTAATTTTCCATGCACATTAGTTCTTTCCATTGAAGTAATCGGCCATTCACGGAATTTTATATCCACAGGCGACACACTTTGCATTGCTCCACATTTAACTTGATAGCTAGCCGTTTGCTCAATTGTTAAGTTTATTCATATTTCCCTGTGGTTTCCCACTGTTGAGCGTTGCCGTTTACCACATTTACCACGTTGACCATAGGGGGCACGGTTGTACGATAGGGGGCACTGTAGCACAGTGGTTAGCACTGTCGCTTCACAGCGGCAGGATCCCAGGTTCGATTCCCGGCTTGGGTCACTGTCTGTGCGGAGTCTGCACGTTCTCCTCGTGTCTGCGTGGGTTTCCTCCGGGTGCTCCGGTTTCCTCCCACAAGTCCTGAAAGATGTGCTTGTTAGGTGAATTGGACATTCTGAATTCTCCCTCTGTGTACACGAACAGGCGATGGAGTGTGGCGACTAGAGGATTTTCACAGTAACTTCATTGCAGTGTTAATGTAAGCCTACTTGTGACGATAAATATTATTATTTTTTAAAAATTGACGAATAAACTCCACTTGGGTGTCCTGGCTCTGGGTCATTTTGTAAAATTATTCAGCGTTTCTTCGGCGCTTCCACTGACACTCCACTGGGTGGAACTGAGCGGGAAGTTTCCTGTGTCGCCCGCCGTCCACTGGCTCTGAAAGTGGTGTCATTGCGGTGGGCACCTTGACTTTGCTTCAGGAGGCTTCAGTTCAGGTCAGGCAGGCACCGAAATCCAGTGCCAGAATTTGGTCTTCACTGCAGCCTGCTTTTAGCCACAGCGACAACGGCACTGACTGGAGAAGGTCCAAGCACCATGACAAATAGCCAGAGGCAGGAATCCAAGCATCGCTCTTTCCTGTTAAGTGGCTTTGGGTTGTTGTTGTGTGTGTGTGGAGTCTCCAGCAGCATTCTCATGCTGTGCCCTTAATTGGAATTTGATTTTCTGAGTATCTTTCAGCAGTTTTGGGTCGAGACCCCGTGGATTACATGCTTAATTTTAACGCTGTTCTGCCCTCCATGGAATTCCCATTATCGTCAGGCATGTTCATGTCACAACCGGTGAAAGCAGAGAGTCGAGCTGGACTCTGTGCATTAAAAGGCGCAGCTTGCATGTGCGTGGAAATATACAACGCCCTCGGGACCCTGAGATACTGAAAAAAACCTTGTGGCCCCGGTGTGTTCACTTCAGTACTGTGGTGTGCCAGGGTTCACCCATTCTCTCCCACTGGGTCAACAAGCTGTGTGTGAAAGGACCCAGGATGTTTCTGCCATTAGGTGCAGTTGCTGCAGTGACCACTAGGGGCGGGGGACAGTCTAACCTGGTGGCAAACAGAGAGACAGCTCGAGTGAGATTTTAACTCTCCCCAAAATACCACTCGCTTATACAGGGTTAAAATTGGGCCCAAATCGCGGGGAACTTGGAGAGTGAGAAAGAAAGAGAGGGAAAAGGGAAAGAGAGAGGAAATTTTAGATTTTAAAAAGAAAGAGGGAGGGAGTGTGGTGGTATGTATTAGGGGTCATGTGGGACTGTGAAGCCGAGATGCTATTGGCTGACAGATCCCGGGTCCTGGTTGGCTGCCGACTCCTGGCTCCGCCCTGAAGGCGGAGTATAAGAACCCGAGCTTCTCCCCGCAGCTTCATTCTGTTGCTGAGCTGCTGGGGAGAAGCATCGCTTAATAAAGCCTGGATCGACTTCATCACGTCTCGTCTCTCGTAAGTCATTGTGCGCTACAATTTATTAAGCGAGCTTAAAAGACTATGGAGCTCCGGATCGCCCCGGAATGCCTGCGGATCAGCCCCCACGCAGCGAACTCGGCAGCAGTATTCAAACACTGGCAAGCATGCTTTGAAGGCTACCTCCGAACGGCCCCCGGACGGATCACAGAAGACCAGAAAATGCAGGTCCTGCATTTGAGGGTAAGCCCGGAAATTTACCCTCTCATAGAAGACGCAGAGGATTTCCCAACGGCGCTCGCATTGCTGAAGAGCATCTACGTTCGGCCAGTTAACCAGGTCTACACGCGCCACCAACTCGCGACGAGACGGCAAAGTCCAGGAGAATCGCTAGAGGAATACGCCGCGCTGCTAATTTTGGGACGGGGCTGCAGCTGCCCGCCGGTGAACGCGATCGAACACACGGACCTGCTAATTCACGATGCGTTTGTGGCAGGTATGAACTCTCCCCAAATCCACCAAAGACTTTTAGAAAGAGAGTCGCTAGGACTCTCAGAGGCACGAGCCCTTGTAGCTTCCCTAGATGTGGCCTCGCAAAACGCCCGCGCCTACGGCCCCGACCGCGTGGCAGCCCCTTGGGCTCCGTGGACCCCCATCGCGACAATCTCCCCCCACCCCCCCCCTCGCAAGCTTGCGCGGTTAAAGCACCAGACCATCCCGGGGGGGCCCGCTGCTATTTCTGCGGACAAGCGAAACACCCCCGGCGGCGCTGCCTGGCCCGCGCAGCTATTTGTAAAAGCTGCGGCAAGAAGGGCCATTACGCGGCAGTGTGCCGGTCCCGGGGCGTCGCCGCAATCCCCGGAGAAGAACGAGCCCAACACATCCCAAACGCTCCCCAACCACCCCCCCCAGCGCCCCATGTGCGACCCGCGGGTGCTGCCATTTTGGGTCCCGGGCACCACGAGGGGAGGATGGGCGCCGCCATCTTGTGACCCCCCCCAGCCACGTGCGAATCATGGGGGCGGCCATTTTGTCCACCCCCGACCACGTGCGATCCATGGGGGCGGCCATTTTGTCCATCCCCGGCCGCGTGCGATTCATGGACGCCACCATCTTGGTTGACAACAAAGGACCCCAGCATCGACGGCTCCACGGGGTCTGAAGAAGACGCCGCGACACTACTACCACGACTGGCTTCGGTGACACTGGATCAATCGCGGCCCCGGACGCTCCAGACGACGACAACAACGGTGCTGGTCAACGGATACGAGACTCCATGCCTGATCGACTCCGGGAGCACTGAAAGTTTTATTCACCCAGACACGGTAAGACGCTGTTTTCTGACCATCCATCCAAGCAAGCAAAAGATTTCCCTAGCTGCAGGATCCCACTCCGTAGAGATCAAAGGGTTCTGCATTGCGAACCTAACGGTGCAAGGGAGGGAGTTTAAGAACTACAGGCTCTATGTCCTTCCCCAACTCTGCGCGCCCACATTACTAGGATTAGATTTCCAGTGTCAGCTGCAGAGCCTAACATTTCAATTCGGCGGCCCAATACCCCCACTCACTATCTGCGGCCTCGCAACTCTCAAGGTTGAACCGCCGTCCTTGTTTGCAAACCTCACCCCGGATTGCAAACCCGTCGCCACTAGGAGCGGACGGTACAGCGCCCAGGACCGGATATTTATTCGGTCTGAAGTCCAGCAGTTGCTGAAGGAAGGCATAATCCAGGGCAGCAATAGTCCCTGGAGAGCCCAGGTGGTAGTAGTAAAGACCGTGGAGAAGCAAAGGATGGTCATAGACTATAGCCAGACCATCAACAGGTACACACAGCTAGATGCCTACCCTCTCCCCCGCATATCCGACATGGTAAATCGGATTGCCCAATATAAGGTCTTCTCCACCGTGGACCTCACATCCGCCTACCACCAGCTCCCCATCCGCCCAGGTGACCGCAAGTACACCGCCTTCGAGGCAGACTGGCGTCTATACCACTTCCTAAGGGTCCCATTTGGTGTCACAAACGGGGTCTCGGTCTTCCAACGGGAGATGGACCGAATGGTTGACCAGCACGGGTTGCAGGCCACGTTCCCGTATCTCGACAACGTAACCATCTGCGGCCACGATCAGCAGGACCACAACGCCAACCTCCAAAAGTTCCTCCAGACCGCTAACGCCCTGAACCTCACATATAACGAGGAAAAGTGCGTTTTTAGCACAAACCGGTTGGCCATCCTGGGATACGTAGTGCGCAATGGGATAATAGGCCCCGACCCCGAACGCATGTGCCCCCTTATGGAATTCCCCCTCCCCCACTGCTCCAAAGCCCTGAAACGTTGCCTGGGTTTCTTTTCATATTACGCCCAGTGGGTCCCCCAGTATGCAGACAAGGCCCGCCCGCTAATACAGTCCACTACCTTCCCCCTGTCGACAGAGGCTCGCCAGGCCTTCAGCCGCATCAAAGCGGATATCGCAAAGGCCACGATGCGCGCCATCAATGAGTCCCTCCCCTTCCAGGTCAAGAGCGACGCATCCAACGTAGCTCTGGCGGCCACCCTTAACCAAGCGGGCAGACCCGTGGCCTTTTTCTCCCGGACCCTCCACGCCTCAGAAATCCGCCACTCCTCAGTGGAAAAGGAAGCCCAAGCCATAGTGGAAGCTGAGCGACATTGGAAGCATTACCTGGCCGGCAGGAGATTCACTCTCCTCACTGACCAACGGTCGGTAGCCTTTATGTTCAATAATGCACAGCGGGGCAAAATCAAGAACGACAAGATCTTGAGGTAGAGGATCGAGTTCTCCACCTATAACTGAGATCTTGTATCGTCCCGGAAAGCTGAACGAGCCGTCCGATGCCCTATCCCGCGGCACATGTGCCAACGCACAAGTAGACCGTCTCCAAGCCCTCCACGAGGACCTCTGCCACCCGGGGGTCACTCGATTCTACCACTTTGTGAAGACGCACAACCTCCCCTGCTCTGTTGAGGAGGTCCAAACAGCCACCAGGAACTGCCAAATCTGCGCAGAGTGCAGGCCGCACTTTTTCAGGCCAGATAGAGCGCACCTGATAAAGGCTTCCCTTCCCTTTGAGCGCCTCAGTCTGGATTTCAAAGGCCCCTCCCCTCCACCGACCGCAACGCGTACTTCCTAAACGTGGTGGACGAAGAATCCCCTTTCCCCTCCGCCATCCCCTGCCCCGACATGACCGCAGCCACGGTCATTAAAGCCCTCGGCACCATCTTTACACTGTTCGGTTTCCCCGCATACATCCATAGCGACAGGGGGTCCTCCTTCATGAGCGACGAACTGCGTCAATTCTCAGCAGGCATTGCCTCAAGCAGGACAACCAGTTACAACCCCCGGGGGAACGGTCAGGTAGAGAGGGAGAACGGTACGGTCTGGAAGACCGTCCTACTGGCCCTACGGTCCAGAAGTCTCCCAGTTTCCCGTTCACAGGAAGTCCTCCCGGATGCCCTCAACTCCATCCGGTCGCTGTTGTGTACCACAACTAATCAAACGCCTCACGAGCGCCTCCTTGTCTTCCCTAGGAAGTCCTCCTCCAGAACGTCGCTGTCTCCCTGCAGGACCTGGCGCCCACCGGAACCACCCTCCTCCACCCCCCCCCCCCCCCCCCAACACAAATCAACCCCTCCCTCCCGCCGGCGCACCCCACGGCCGCTCATTTCCTGGGTGGATCGGTCCTCCTCCCATGCCCGCCCAGGAGTAGTGAAACAGGAACAAACAGCGCAACGCTCCCAGAGACGACAGTGCCCGAGCCAGCACCTGCACCACCACCGGGGCTGAGACGATCGGCAAGGACGACCAGGGCACCTACTCGACTCGTGGAATCCGGGTGACCAAGCAAAAATCTGTAAATAAGTCAGCCAAAATCGGTAAATAGTTAACTGTTGAGATCAAGGCATAGCCACTGTATGGAGATAATTCCAGGACCAGCTTTGGAAACCCCTACCACCATGCGACCCACCACCCCGCCGGGTTCCTTTTTAACAAGGGGTGAATGTGGTGGTATGTATTAGGGGTAGTACGGTACCCGTGATGCCGAGAGGCTATTGGTAGACCGACACTGGGTCCTGATTGGATCTGCCGCCTGCTGGCTCCACCCAGTAAGACGGAGTATAAGAGCCCGGGTTCTCCCAGCAGCCGCATTCTGTAACTGAGCTGCTGGGGAACAAGTCTTGCTTAATAAAGCCTCGATTGACTTCATCACTTCTCGACTCATGAGTAATTGATTGTGCCACAATCGGAAAAGATGCGACTAGGCAAAGGATCTGGGAGAATGGGATGGAGTCCTGACAGGATGTGGGGTGTGAAGAGCTGTAGTCGAGGTAGTTGTGGGAGTCGGTGGGTTTGAAATGGATACTAGTGGACAGTCTATCCCCAGAAATTGAAATAGAAAAGTCAAGGAAGGGAAGGGAAGTGTCGGAGATGGACCATGTGAAGGTGATAGAGGGTTAAAAAATTGGAAACAAAATTCATAACTTTTTCCAGGTCCATACGAGAACATGAAGCGGCACTGAAACAGTCGTCGATGTGCCCATAAAAGAGTTGTGAGATGAGGCTGGAGTAGGACTGGAACAAGGAATGTTCCATATACGCCATAAAGAGACAGGCAAAACTGGGACTAATATGGGTAACCATAGCCAACCTTTGATTTGGAGGAAGTGAGACAGGTTAAAGGAGAAATTGTTCAGTGAGAGGACCAGTTCAGTCAGACGAAGGAGACTGATGGTGGATGGGGATTGTCCAGGCCTCTGTCCCAGGAAGAAGCAGAGAGCCCTCAGACTATCCTGATGGGAAAGAGAGGTATAGAGGGATTGGACATCCATGGTAAAGAGGAATCTTAGAAACATCGAAAATAGAAGCAGGAGCAGGCCATTCAACCTTCGAGCCTGCTCTACCGTTCATTCTGATCATCAAGTTCAATACCCTGACCCTGCCCCCCGCCATCCCTTGATACCTTTAGCCCCAAGAGCTATATCTAATTCCTTCTTGAAATTACACTACATTTTGGCCTCAACTATGTTCTGTTGTAGTGAATTCCACACATTCACCACTCTCTGGGTGAAGAAATTTCTCCTCACCTCAGTTCCAAAAGGTTGACCCCTTATCCTCAAACTGTGATCCCTAATTCTGGACTTCCCCCACCATTGGGAAAATTCTTTCTGAATCTACCCTGTCTAATTCCGTTAGAATTTTGTAAGTTTTTATGAGAACCCCCTCACTCTTCTAAACTCCAATGAATATAATTCTAACCGATTTAGTCTCTCCTCAAATTACAGTCCCGCCATCCCAAGAATCAGCCTGGTAAATCTTCACTGCACTCCCTCCATAGCAAGAACAACCTTCCTCCAATAAGGGCAGCAAAACTGCACACAATACTCCAGGTGTGCCCTCACCAACGCCCAAAACAATTGCAGTAAAACATCTGTTCCTATACTCAAATCATCTCACTATGGAGGCCAACATACATTTGCCTTCTTTACTGCCTGCTGTACCTGCGCGCTTACTTTCAGCGACTGATGCACGAGGAGGTGGTTAGGGACGGGAAACTGGAAGTTGATGTGATGGAGGGCATCAGAGGAATTGCCCATGTAGGTCGGAAAGAACTGGACAAGGGAAGGGAGGATGGAGTCAAGCTAGGAAGATTTGAGTTCAGGGGGACAGGACTGACACGATGTATCTACCGGGACAACCCTGTTTGTGGATTTTGGGGAGGAGGTAGAAGCGGGCTGTCCAGGGTTGGGAGATTGAGGTTGGAAGCTGTGAAGGAAAGATCTCCAGAAGAGATGAGGTTAGTTAAAGTCCTGGACAAAATGGCTTGATGCTCGGTGGTGGGGCCATGGTCTAGGTAAAAGGAAGTATCTGAAATTTGGGGCTCAGCTCTGTGAGGTAGACGTGAGTATGCCAGAAAAGTACAGCCCCACCCTTGTGGGTGGGTTTGATGACAAAGTCAGGGCTGGACATGAGAGAGCAGAGTGCAGAAGGAGACAGGTTAGAGTGGGTGAGAGGAGCAGAGAAATTGAGACAGTCGATGTCACGCCGACAGTTCTCAATGAAAATATCAAGAGCAGGTAAGCGGTCGAAGCGGGAGGTCCAGGTGGAGAGGAGGTACTGGAGACGGGTAAAACGATCGTTTGAGATCTGTTTAATCAATTTGAGAGCTTGACTGTTCTACAAACCTTGCTTGCTCTTCAAGAACATTTGCAACCTCCCCAAAGAATTGCAGTTTAAACTGCTCTTGTGAAATTTGTATATATTTGAAGGCAGGAATCACACACCCATCACCCGAATATTCTCCTGGCATAAGCAAGATCTATCAGAAATATGGGTGGAATTTCTGGATTTGGAAAATCTGTGCCTTAGTGTTTATAACTGTAAAGAGTCTTTGGAAGAAATAATTAAAAAGAACAGTAACTGTAGACCAGGGGAATTCTGCTGTTTCCTGCAGGGGCTCTCTTGGTCTCTGCAGACCGCCAAACTCTCACACAAAGACAGTTTTACTGATTGAGTAGACAAAGAGAATCAATGGACAAGGCCACAGAGTCTCAGAAACATAGCCAGCTCAAGCCCCAAACAACTTGACACAAACTTCCCAGTGAGAATGAAAGACAATGATTGGCATTGGTAACTCCAACTAATCAATTCCCGTACCAGCCTGCCCGAACAGGCGCCAGAATGTGGCGACTAGGGGCTTTTCACAGTAACTTCATTTGAAGCCTACTTGTGACAATAAACGATTTTGTTTTCATTTTTCAATTCCTTCTCAAACCAATCCCATTTCATTGACTGAGGTTCAAATGGAAATTAACTGAATAATATTCTGGTGGTTCGTGTCACCAGAAATGATGCACTTACCCACCCAGCCCCTTGGAACACTGCACTAACCTACCCAGTCACTGGGAACACTGCACTAACCTACCCAGTCACTGGGAGCACTGCACGGACCCACTCAGTCACTGGGAACACTGCATGGACCCACCCAGCCCCTGGGAACACTGCACTAACCTACCCAGTCACTGGGAGCACTGCACTAACCCCCCAGTCACTGAAAACACTGCACGGACCCACTCAGTCACTGGGAACACTGCACTGACGCACCCAGCCCCTGGGAACACTGCACTAACCCACCCAGTCACTGGGAACACTGCACTAAGCCACCCAGCCCCTGGGAACGCTGCACGAACCCACCCAGCCCCTGGGAACGCTGCACTAACCCACCCAGTCACCGGGAACGCTGCACTAACCCACTCAGCCCCTGGGAACGCTGCACTAACCCACTCAGTCACTGGGAACACTGCACGAAGCCACTCAGTCACTGGGAACACTGCACTGACGCACCCAGCCCCTGGGAACACTGCACTAACCCACCCAGTCACTGGGAACACTGCACTAACCCACCCAGTCACTGGGAACGCTGCACTAACCCACCCAGCCTCTGGGAACGCTGCACTAACCCACCCAGCCCCTGGGAACGCTGCATTAACCCACCCAGCCCCTGGGAACGCTGCACTAACCTACCCAGCCCCTGTGAACACTGCACGGACCCACTCAGTCACTGGGAATGCTACACTAAGCCACTCAGTCACTGGGAACGCTACACTAACCCACCCAGTCACTGGGAACGCTACACTAACCCACCCAGTCACTGGGAACACTGCACTAACCCACCCAGTCACTGGGAACACTGCACTAACCCACTCAGTCACTGGGAACACTGCACTAACCCACCCAGTCACTGGGAACACTGCACTAAGCCACCCAGTCACTGGGAACACTGCACTAAGCCACTCAGTCACTGGGAACACTGCACTAACCCACCCAGTGACTGGGAACACTGCATTAACCCACCCAGTCACTGGGAACACTGCACTAAGCCACTCAGTCACTGGGAAGACTGCACTAACCCACCCAGTCACTGGGAACACTGCACTAAGCCACTCAGTCACTGGGAACACTGCACGGACCCACTCAGTCACTGGGAACTATGCACGGACCCACTCAGTCACTGGGAACGCTGCACTAACCCACTCAGTCACTGGGAACGCTGCACTAACCCACTCAGTCACTGGGAACGCTGCACTAACCCACTCAGTCACTGGGAACACTGCACTAACCCACTCAGTCACTGGGAACACTGCACTAACCCACTCAGTCACTGGGAACACTGCACTTACCCACCCAGTCACTGGGAACACTGCACTAACCCACTCAGTCACTGGGAACATTGCATTTATCCACCCACTCACTGGGAACGCACTAACCCACCCAGTCACTGTGAACACTGCACTAACCCACTCAGTCACTGGGAACATTGCATTTATCCACCCAGTCACTGGGAACGCACTAACCCACCCAGCCCCTGGGAACGCTGCACTAACCCACCCAGTCACTGGGAACACTGCACTAACCCATCCAGTCACTGGGAACGCTGCACTAACCCACCCAGTCACTGGGAACACTGCATTAACCCACCCAGTCACTGGGAACACTGCACTAACCCACCCAGTCACTGGGAACACTGCACTAACCCCCCCAGTCACTGAGAACACTGCACTAACCCCCTCCGTCACTGAGAACACTGCACTAACCCACCCTGTCACTGGGAATGCTATACTTATCCACCCAGTCACTGAGAACACACTTACCCACCCAGTCACTGGGAACACTACACTTATTCTCCTGGTCATTGGGAACGCTGCACTTATCCACCCAGTCAGTGGGAATGCTATACTTATCCACCCAGTCACTGAGAACACACTTACCCACCCAGTCACTGAGAACACTGCACTTATTCTCCTGGTCATTGGGAACGCTGCACTTATCCACCCAGTCAGTGGGAATGCTATACTTATCCACCCAGTCACTGGGAACACTGCACTTAACCATCCAACCTCTTGGGACACTGTGCCACATGCTCAGCCAGAGGGTGGAGTATTTGAGAAGTGGAATGTTTGAGGAGTTGAGACAGGTGTAACATGAGGGGTTACGGTTTTTGGGGGCAAGTGGGAGTGGGTGAGTCCAGAGGCTGAGAAGTTGCAGCTGGGATGGATGTGAGGGAGTGGGCTTCAGCCTGGTGGTTTTAGTGGGAGGAGTGGGGCCAGGAAATCTGTTCCTTTCAATGTTCTATTGGAGGAAGCTGTAGATCATAATCTTTATTAGTGTCACAAGTAGGCTTTCATTAACGCTGCAATGAAGTTACTGTGAAAATCCCCTAGTCACCACATTCCGGTGCCTGTTCGGGTACACGGAGGGAGAATTCAGAATATCCAATTCACCTAACAGCACGTCTTTCGGGACTTGTGGGAGGAAACCGGAGCACCCGGAGGAAACCCACGCAGACACGGGGGGAATGTGCAGACTCCGCACAGACAATGACACAAGCCGGGAATCGAACCCGGGTCCTTAGCGCTGAGAAGCAACAGTGCTAATCATGATGTGACATCAAACAAGTGACCTTGACTGGTTTGGCCTTTAAGAAGTGGTTTAAAGATTTATGGCCTATGGATGATGCAATGGAACAGAGTATAAATGATGAAAGTAGATAGAAAAGAAGATAACGGTGGCAATAGTGGTGGTGAGGTGCTGAGGGGATTTGCTTGTAAAGCCAGGTAATTGTAATTCATTCAAGGACCATCGAGACAGAAAATCTGGGTTCAGGATGGGTTGGAGGTCAGAGGGTTGGATAGTGAGTTTTTGAGGAGGGTGATGTCGGCAGTTTTCAAGGGGAAGGCGAACAGATCTGGTGATCAGATGGTAAGGAAAATCATGCATTTATCTAGCACCTTTCACAATCTCAGGAGATCTCAGGCAATGGAATATTTCCAAAGTATAATTATGGCTGTAACTATGCAGGGTCAACGTCCTGAGGTCAATATTTATTCCTCAACCAACACCACTAAAACAAAAGGTGGGATCAATGAACAATGGGACAAGTCAAGGGAGTGGTGTGGTTTGAAGGGAAGCAGGGGGCTCAGATGTCGGTGAGGCTGTGATAGTATTTCCATGATGACAGTGACAAAAATAGAGATATGACAGCATTTAATGTAACACAACTAGTTTAATATAAGACATTGCTAAGATGTTAAGCTGACCTTGTGGAATCTCTTCAAACAGTCTCTGCTTCCTTTGATGTTTTGTTTTAAAATGATGACTTTTGATGGTAGAAGTCAGATATCTCAGCTGGAGGAAATCCAACACTTTAATCCTGCAACCACGGCTCTACTCTCCTCATGAGCCTCGCAAAGTGCTGGAATCAAGTCTTGAGAAGCAGCTGTTTGCTCTCCTACTCCACCTACCTCTCATTAGATAATTCCTCAGTCCTCCCCCATCAAATCCACAGATTTTTAAAATACCCATGTTTGCGTATCACCTGATCCGGGACAGGCTCGGCCAGCTTGTCCCTTTGCTGATTTGTTCCTCATTATGGGCCTCACTGCTCAACTTGGGCCTCATGCCCTTGCCATTATCTCACGCTGAGCCTCATACCCTCATGTCCTCTTATCATTGGCCTCATCGCTCCATCTGATCCAAAGCTTCCCAAGGTGGCCCGTTGCAGGTTGCTACTGAGTCTTCAAAGTGTGACTGGTTGGGTAGACTGAGAATGAATCAAATCGCATTAGAGATGAGGGATGTGGTAGGTCAGCAGGATGAGGAGCATCATGAACAATGCAGTCCATCACTGAGTGAGGGAGAGTGGGGGGTGCTGGGTGGATTGAATCATAGTTCACCTCCGGTCCACTCCTTCCCCTCTGGCCACATTGATTGCAACTGGTCAGGTTGAGAATGGATGGTTCAGGAAGTTAATTGGCCACGCCTCGTCTGTCCCCATCTCACCCTACACGATCTCATCTCCCCTCCACGGGATGGAAATCACTTCTGTTGATTGTAAGTAAATTATGGGGCTTGTGGGATTTGCTCTTAACCCTTAGAAGTGCAGGTCACAGCCTGAATCACCTAACCAGCCCAATCTAATCTAGTGCCTCAAAGTATGTTGTGGGAAAAGCAACCCCCTAAACAATCATCAGTTCGACTGTCTGGATAGCCAATAATGTTGCTTTCACATGGAAAAAGAAGGATCATTGGGGGCCAATGAATGATTTGACAATGAGAGGCACAAGGAAACAATAGGGATCAGGATTTGTAACTGGGTATTCAGCAAAGTAAAGAGAAGTAAAGAGCTCAGTTATCCAGACTCGAAATGTTCGCTCCCTTCTCAGCCACAGTTGCTGAGATTGTCCAGTATTTTCTGTTTTCGTTAAGAGAACATTTACTCTGCTTTATATCTGCACAATCCACTTCCCAGACAGTGGCTGTGCAAATAATACCTGGAGTGTGGGTGTAATGTGATTATAATGTGGCTCGAATAAATTATTTGTTCGTGGGCTGTGGGTGTTGCTGGCTTGGCCGCCATTTAGTGCCCATCTCGGATTTCCCTTGAGAAGGTGGTGGTGAGCTGTCTTCTTGAACCGCTGCAGTCCCTGAGGTGAAGGTGTGCTGTTAAGGGAGGGAGTTCCAGGAGTTTGACTCAGCGGCAGTGAATGAATGCCAATTTTTTTCCAAGTCAGGGCGGTGAGTGACTTGGAGAGGGACTTTCAGGTGGTGGGGTTCCCAGGTATCTGCTGCCATTGTCCTTCTAGATGGCAGTTGTCATGGGTTTGGAAAGTGCACCTGAAAGACTTGGTGAGTTCCTGTAGTGCATCTTGAAGATGGCATACACTGCTAGCATAGTGTGTCAGTGGTGGAGGGAATGAATGTTTGTGGATGGGATGCCAATCAACTGGGCTGCTTTGTCCTGGATGGTGTCGAGCTTCTTGAGAATTGTTGGAGCTGCACTCATCCAGGCAAAGGGAAAGTATTCAGTTACACTCCTGACTTCTGCCTTGTGGATGGTGAACAGGCTTTGAGGAGACAGAAGGTGAGTTTCTCGCTGCAGGATTCCTAGTCTCTGACCTGCTGTGGCTTGAAGGCATATCTGAATGGCTATAAATTGAGAGAGGGGAATATGCAGCATAGTGTCCTTGTACACCAGTCGTCGAAGGTAAGCATGTAGGTGCAGCAGGCGGTAAAGAAGGTAAATGGTATGTTGACATTCGAAGCAAGAGGATTTGAGTACAGGAATAGGGATGTTTTGCTGCAATTATACAGGGCCTTAGTGAGGCCACATCTGGAATACTGTGCAGTTTTAGGTTCCTCATGTGAGGAAGAATGTTCTTGATAAAGAGGGAGTGTGCAGCAAAGGTTTACCAGACTGATTCCCGGGCTGGCCGGACTGATGCAGAAGGAGAGATTGAGTCGGTTAGGATTATATTATGCTGGAGTTTGACAGAGGATCTCATGGAAACCTATACAATTCCAGCAGGACAAGACAGGGAAGATGCAGGAAGGATGTTCCCGATGGCAGGGGAGTCCAGAAACAGGAGTCACAGACTAAGATAGGGGATAAACCATTTATGACTGAGATGAGGAGAAATTTATTTACCCCAAGAGTAGAGAGCCTGTGGAATTCACTACCACAGGACGCAGCTGAGGCTAAAGTATTGTCTGTTTTCAAGAAGGAGTTTGGTTCTTGGGGCTAAAAGAATCAAAGGATATGGGGGGAAAGTGGGAACAGGTTACTGAGTTGGATGAACAGCAATGATCATAATGAATGGCGGGCAGGCTCAAAGGGCCGAATAGCCTACTCCTGCTCCTATTTTCTATGGGCTGGATTCTTCCACCCTGCCAGCCGCAAGAGCTCCATGATCAGGACGTGGACCATGAAAAGGTCATTGACCTCTGGCAGGAATTTCCAGTTGCCAGGCGGGCTGGGCTGGAGAATCCCGCCTTATGTTCCTATGTAATGCCCAGGATCATGATAGTGGGGGATTCAGCGATGGTAGTGTCACTGAATGTCAAGGGGCGATGGTTAGATTCCCTCTGTTGGAGATGGTCATTGCCTGGCACTTGTGGCATGGATGTCAGTCTATGTATTTACATTGTGTACTTATCATACGTCCTATGTTTTTTCACATATGGAATGATCTGTCTGGACTGTACGCAGAGCAATACTTTTTGTTGTATCTCGTTACACGGGACAATAAATCAAATCCAATTCAATGTTACTTGCTTTTGTCAACCCAAGTATGGAAGTATGGATATTGTCCAGATCTTATTGCATTTGTACATTAACTTCTTCAGTATCTGAGGAGTTGTGAATGGTGCTGAACAATTTGCAATCATCTGCAAACATCCGCACTTCTGAACCCATGTTGGAAGGAAGGTAGTTGATGAAGCAGCTGAAGATGTTTGGGCCTAGGGCACTACCCTGAGGAACTCCTGCTGTGATTTACTGGGGCTGCGATGATTGACTTCCAACAACCACAACCATCTTCCTTTGTATTCGGTATGACTCCAACCAGCTAAGTATTTTCCCCCTGATTCCCATTGATTCCAGTGCTCCTTGATGCCACCCTTGGTCAAAGCTCTGACTTGATGTCAAGGGCAGTCACTCTCACCTCACTGGAGGTCAGCTCTTTTGTCCATGTTTGAACCAAGGCAATGATGAGATCAGGAGCTGAGTGGCCCTGATGGAACTCAAACTGAGCGCCAGGGAGCAGGTTATGGCTCAGCAAGTGATGCTTGCTAGCCCTGTTGATGAAGCCTTCCATCACTTTACTGATGATCGAAAGTAGATGTTTCGACTGACAATTGGCTGGGTTGGATTTGTCCTGTTTCTTGTGTGAAGATCAGACCTTGCAATTTTCCACATTGCCGGGTTAGTGCCAGTGTTGTAACTGAACTGGAACAGCTTGGCTGGGACCATGGCTGGCACCGGAGCACAAGTCTTCAGGACTATTGCCAGAATATTGTCAGGGCCCAGATGCTTTGCAGAATCCAATGCGTTCAACCATTTCTTGATATCACGTGGAGTGAATCGAATTGGCTCAGGACTGACATCTGTGATGCTGGGGACCTCCAGAGAAGATTGTAGTGTGAGTACATGGCGCTGCAGCGTGGCTATAGCGTGGGTACTGGCGCTGTAGTGTGGCTATAGCGTGAGTACATGGCGCTGTAGTGTGGCTATAGCGTGAGTACATGGCGCTGTCGTGTGGCTATAGCGTGAGTACATGGTGCTGTAGTGTGGCTATAGCGTGGGTACATGGCGCTGTATTGTGGCTATAGCGTGGGTACTAGCGCTGTAGTGAGGCTATAGCGTGAGTACATGGTGCTGTAGTGTGGCTATAGCGTGGGTACATGGCGCTGTAGTGTGGCTAAACCGTGAGTACATGGTGCAGTAGTGTGGCTATAGCGTGGGTACTAGCGCTGTAGTGTGGCTATAGCGTGAGTACATGTTGCTGGAGTGTGGCTATAGCGTGAGTACATGGCGCTGTAGTGTGGCCATAGCGTGGGTACTGGCGCTGTAGTGTGGCTATAGCGTGAGTACATGGTGCTGTAGTGTGGCTATAGCGTGGGTACATGGCGCTGTAGTGTGGCTAAACCGTGAGTACATGGTGCAGTAGCGTGGCTATAGCGTGGGTACAAGCGCTGTAGTGTGGCTATAGCGTGAGTACATGGTGCTGTAGTGTGGCTATAGCGTGAGTACGTGTTGCTGGAGTGTGCCTATAGCGTGAGTACATGGCACTAGTGTGGCTATAGCGTGGATACTGGCGCTGTAGTGTGGCTATAGCGTGAGTACATGGTGCAGTAGTGTGGCTATAGCGTGAGTACATGGCGCTATAGCGTGGGTACTGGCGCTGTAGTGTGGCTATAGCGTGAGTACATGGCGCTGTAGTGTGGCTATAGCGTGGGTACTGGCGCTGTAGTGTGGCTATCGCGTGAGTACATGGCGCTGTAGTGTGGCTATAGCGTGGATACTGGCGCTGTAGTGTGGCTATAGCGTGAGTACATGGTGCAGTAGTGTAGCTAAACCGTGAGTACATGGCACTAGTGTGGCTATAGCGTGGGTACTGGCGCTGTAGTGTGGCTATAGCGTGGGTACATGGTGCTGTAGTGTGGCTATAGCGTGAGTACATGGCGCTGTAGTGTGGCTATAGCGTGGGTACATGGTGCTGTAGTGTGGCTATAGCGTGAGTACATGGCGCTGTAGTGTGGCTATAGCGTGAGTACATGGCGCTGTAGTGTGGTTATAGCGTGGGTACATGGCACTGTAGTGTGGCTATAGCGTGGGTACATGGCACTGTAGCGTGGCTATAGCGTGGGTACATGGCGCTGTAGTGTGGTTATAGCGTGGGTACATGGCGTTGTAGCGTGGCTATAGCGTGGGTACATGGCGCTGTAGTGTGGCTATAGCGTGGGTACATGGCGCTGTAGTGTGGCTAACGCGTGAGTACATGGCGCTGTAGTGTGGCTATAGCGTGAGTGCATGGCGCTGTAGTGTGGCTATAGCGTGGATACTGGCGCTGTAGTGTGGCTATAGCGTGGGTACATGGTGCTGTTGTGTGGCTATAGCGTGAGTACATGGCGCTGTAGTGTGGCTATAGCGTGGATACTGGCGCTGTAGTGTGGCTATAGCATGGGTACATGGTGCTGTAGTGTGGCTATAGCGTGAGTACATGACGCTGTAGTGTGGCTATAGCGTGGGTACATGGCACTGTAGTGTGGCTATAGCGTGGGTACATGGTGCTGTAGTGTGGCTATAGCGTGGGTACATGGCGCTGTAGTGTGGCTATAGCGTGGGTACATGGCGCTGTAGTGTGGCTATAGCGTGGGTACATGGCACTGTAGTGTGGCTATAGCGTGGGTACTGGCGCTGTAGTGTGGCTATAGCGTGAGTACATGGCGCTGTAGTGTGGCTTTAGCGTGAGTACATGGCGCTGTAGTGTGGCTATAGCGTGAGTACATGGCGCTGTAGTGTGGCTATAGTGTGGGCACCAGCGCTGTAGTGTGGCTATAGCGTGGGTACATGGCGCTGCAGTGTGGCTATAGCGTGGGTACTGGCGCTGTAGTGTGGCTATAGCGTGGGTACATGGCACTGCAGTGTGGCAATTGCGTGGGCACTAGCGCTGTAGTGCAGCTATAGCGTGGGTACATGGCGCTGTAGTGTGGCTATAGCGTGGGCACTAGCGCTGTAGTGTGGCTATAACTTGGGTACATGGCGCTGTAGTGTGGCTATAGCGTGGGAACTGGCGCTGTAGTGTGGCTATAGCATGAGTACATGGCGCTGTAGAGTGGCTATAGCATGGGCACTAGCGCTGTAGTGTGGCTATAGCGTGGGAACTAGCGCTGTAGTGTGGCTATAGCATGGGTACATGGCGCTGTAGTGTGGCTATAGCGTGGGTACATGGCGCTGTAGTGTGGCTATAGCGTGGGCACTAGCGCTGTAGTGTGGCTATAGCGTGCGTACATGGCGCTGTAGTGTGGCTATAGCGTGAGTACTTGGCGCTGTAGTGTGGGTATAGCGTGGGTACTGGCGCTGTAGTGTGGCTATAGCGTGGGCACTAGCGCTGTAGTGTGGCTATAGCGTGGGTACATGGCGCTGTAGTGTGGCTATAGCGTGAGTACATGGCGCTGTAGTGTGGCTATAGCGTGAGTACATGGCGCTGTAGTGTGGCTATAGCGTGAGTACATGGCGCTGTAGTGTGGCTATAGCGTGAGTACATGGCGCTGTAGTGTGGCTATAGTGTGGGCACCAGCGCTGTAGTGTGGTTATAGCGTGGGTACATGGTGCTGTAGTGTGGCTATAGCGTGAGTACTTGGCGCTATAGCGTGGGCACTAGCGCTGTAGTGTGGCTATAGCGTGAGTACATGGCGCTGTAGTGTGGCTATAGCGTGAGTACTTGGCGCTGTAGTGTGGCTATAGCGTGGGCACTAGCGCTGTAGTGTGGCTATATCGTGGGTGCATGGCGCTGTAGGTTGGCTATAGCGTGGGTACTGGCGCTGTAGTGTGTGGCTATAACGTGGGTACTGCCGCTGTAGTGTGGCTATAGCGTGAGTACATGGTGCTGTAGTGTGGCTACACCGTGGGTACTGGCGCTGTAGTGTGGCTATAGCGTGAGTACATGGTGCTGTAGTGTGGCTAACGCATGAGTATATGGCACTGTAGTCTGGCTATAGCGTGGGTACATGGCGCCGTAGCGTGGCTATAGAGTGGGTACTGGCGCTGTAGTGTGGCTATAGCGTGGGTACTGCCGCTGTAGTGTGGCTATAGCGTGAGTACATGGCACTGGAGTGTGGCTATAGCGTGGGTACTGGCGCTGTAGTGTGGCTATAGCATGGGCACTAGCGCTATAGTGTGGCTACACCGTGGGTACTGGCGCTATAGTGTGGCTATAGCGTGAGTACATGGTGCTGTAGTGTGGCTAACGCATGGGTAAATGGCACTGTAGTCTGGCGATAGCGTGGGTACATGGCGCTGTAGCGTGGCTATAGCATGGGTACTGGCGCTGTAGTGTGGCTATAGCGTGAGCACTAGCGCTGTAGTGTGGCTATAGAGTGGGCACTAGCGCTGTAGTGTGGCTATAGCGTGAGTACATGGTGCTGTAGTGTGGCAATAGCGTGAGTACATGGCACTGTAGTGTGGCTATAGCGTGGGTAGTGGCGCTGTAGTGTGGCTATAGCGTGGGCACCAGCGCTGTAGTGTGGCTATAGCGTGGGTACATGACGCTGTAGTGTGGCTATAGCGTGGGCACTAGCGCTGTAGTGTGGCTATAGCGTGGGTATATGGCGCTGTAGTGTGGCTATAGCGTGGGTATATGGCGCTGCAGTGTGGCTATAGCGTGGGCACCAGCGCTGTAGTGTGGCTATAGCGTGGGTACATGACGCTGTAGTGTGGCTATAGCGTGGGCACTAGCGCTGTAGTGTGGCTATAGCGTGGGTATATGGCGCTGTAGTGTGGCTATAGCGTGGGTATATGGCGCTGCAGTGTGGCTATAGCGTGGGCACCAGCGCTGTAGTGTGGCTATAGCGTGGGTACATGGTGCTGTTGTGTGGCTATAGCGTGGGTACTGGCACCATAGAATGGCTATAGCGTGGGTACTGGCACTGTAGTGTGGCTATAGCGTGGGTACATGGCGCTGTAGTGTGGCTATAGCGTGGGCACTAGCGCTGTAGTGTGTGGCTATAACGTGGGTACTGCCGCTGTAGTGTGGCTATAGCGTGAGTACATGGTGCTGTAGTGTGGCTACACCGTGGGTACTGGCGCTGTAGTGTGGCTATAGCGTGAGTACATGGTGCTGTAGTGTGGCTAACGCATGAGTATATGGCACTGTAGTCTGGCTATAGCGTGGGTACATGGCGCCGTAGCATGGCTATAGCGTGGGTACTGGCGCTGTAGTGTGGCTATAGCGTGGGTACTGCCGCTGTAGTGTGGCTATAGCGTGAGTACATGGCACTGGAGTGTGGCTATAGCGTGGGTACTGGCGCTGTAGTGTGGCTATAGCGTGGGTACTGCCGCTGTAGTGTGGCTCTAGCATGGGCACTAGCGCTATAGTGTGGCTACACCGTGGGTATTGGCGCTATAGTGTGGCTATAGCGTGAGTACATGGTGCTGTAGTGTGGCTAACGCATGAGTAAATGGCACTGTAGTCTGGCGATAGCGTGGGTACATGGCGCTGTACGTGGCTATAGCGTGGGTACTGGCGCTGTAGTGTGGCTATAGCGTGAGCACTAGCGCTGTAGTGTGGCTATAGAGTGGGCACTAGCGCTGTAGTGTGGCTATAGCGTGAGTACATGGTGCTGTAGTGTGGCAATAGCGTGAGTACATGGCACTGTAGTGTGGCTATAGCGTGGGTACTGGCGCTGTCGTGTGGCTATAGCGTGGGAACTAGCGCTGTAGTGTGGCTATAGCGTGGGTAGTGGCGCTGTAGTGTGGCTATAGCGTGGGCACCAGCGCTGTAGTGTGGCTATAGCGTGGGTACATGACGCTGTAGTGGCTATAGCGTGGGTACATGGTGCTGTTGTGTGGCTATAGCGTGGGTACTGGCACCATAGAATGTCTATAGCGTGGGTACTGGCACTGTAGTGTGGCTATAGCGTGGGTACATGGCGCTGTAGTGTGGCTATAGCGTGAGTACTTGGCGCTGTAGTGTGGGTATAGCGTGGGTACTGGCGCTGTAGTGTGGCTATAGCGTGGGCACTAGCGCTGTAGTGTGGCTATAGCGTGGGTACATGGCGCTGTAGTGTGGCTATAGCGTGAGTACATGGCGCTGTAGTGTGGCTATAGCGTGAGTACATGGCGCTGTAGTGTGGCTATAGCGTGAGTACATGGCGCTGTAGTGTGGCTATAGCGTGGGTACATGGTGCTGCAGTGTGGCTATAGCGTGGGTACATGGTGCTGCAGTGTTGCTATAGCGTGGGTACATGGCACTGCAGTGTGGCTATAGCATGGGTACTGGCGCTGTAGTGTGGCTATAGCGTGGGTACATGGTACTGCAGTGTGGCTATAGCATGGGCACTAGCGCTGTAGTGTGGCTATAGCGTGGGCACTAGCGCTGTAGTGTGGCTATAACTTGGGTACATGGCGCTGTAGTGTGGCTATAGCGTGGGTACTGGCGCTGTAGTGTGGCTATAGCGTGAGTACATGGCGCTGTCGTGTGGCTATAGCGTGGGCACTAGCGCTGTAGTGTGGCTATAGCGTGGGTACTGGCGCTGTAGTGTGGCTATAGCGTGAGTACATGGCGCTGTAGAGTGGCTATAGCATGGGCACTAGCGCTGTAGCGTGGCTATAGCGTGGGAACTAGCGCTGTAGTGTGGCTATAGCGTGGGTACTGGCACTGTAGTGTGGCTATAGCGTGGGCACCAGCCCTGTAGTGTGGCTATAGCGTGGGTACATGGTGCTGTAGTGTGGCTATAGCGTGGGCACTAGCGCTGTAGTGTGGCTATAGCGTGGGTACATGGCGCTGTTGTGTGGCTATAGCGTGGGCACTACCGCTGTAGTGTGGCTATAGCGTGGGTACATGGCGCTGTAGTGTGGCTATAGCGTGAGTACCTGGCGCTGTAGTGTGGCTATAGCGTGGGTACATGGCGCTGTAGTGTGGCTATAGTGTGGGCACTAGCGCTGTAGTGTGGCTATAGCATGAGTACATGGTGCTGTAGTTTGGCTATAGCGTGGGTACATGGTGCTGTAGTGTAGCTATAGCGTGGGCACATGGTGCTGTAGTGTGGCTATAGCGTGAGTACATGGCACTGCAGTGTGGCTATTGCGTGAGTACATGGCTCTGTATTGTGTGGCTATAGCGTGAGTTCATGGCGCTGTAGTGTGGCTATAGCGTGGGTACTGGCGCTGTAGTGTGGCTATCGCGTGAGTACATGGCACTGTCGTGTGACTATAGCATGAGTACATGGCGCTGTAGTGTGGCTATAGCGTGGGCACATGGCGTGTAGTGTGGCTATAGCGTGGGTACATGGCGCTGTAGTGTGGCTATAGCCTGGGCACTAGCACTGTAGTGTGGCTATAGCGTGGGTTCATGGCGCTGTAGTGTGGCTATAGCGTGAGTACTTGGCGCTGTAGTGTGGCTATAGTGTGGGCACTAGCGCTGTAGTGTGGCTATAGCATGAGTACATGGCGCTGTAGTGTGGCTGTAGCGTTGGTACATGGCGCTGTAGTGTTGCTGTAGCGTTAGTACTTGGCGCTGTAGTGTGGCTATAGCATGGGCACTAGCGCTGTAGTGTGGCTATAGCGTGGGTACATGGCGCTGTCGTGTGGCTATAGCGTGGGCACTAGCGCAGTAGTGTGGCTATAGCGTGCGTACGTGGCACTGTAGTGTGGCTATAGCGTGAGTACTTGGCGCTGTAGTGTGGCTATAGCGTGGGCACTACCGCTGTAGTGTGGCTATATCGTGGGTGCATGGCGCTGTAGGTTGGCTATAGCGTGGGTACTGGCGCTGTAGTGTGTGGCTATAGCGTGGGTACTGCCGCTGTAGTGTGGCTATAGCGTGAGTACATGGCACTGTAGTGTGGCTATAGCGTGGGTACTGGCGCTGTAGTGTGGCTATAGCGTGGGTACTGCCGCTGTAGTGTGGCTATAGCATGGGCACTAGCGCTGTAGTGTGGCTACACCGTGGGTACTGGCGCTATAGTGTGGCTATAGCGTGAGTACATGGTGCTGTAGTGTGGCTAACGCATGAGTAAATGGCACTGTAGTCTGGCTATAGCGTGGGTACATGGCGCTGTAGCGTGGCTATAGCGTGGGTACTGGCGCTGTAGTGTGGCTATAGCGTGAGCACTAGCGCTGTAGTGTGTCTATAGAGTGGGCACTAGCGCTGTAGTGTGGCTATAGCGTGAGTACATGGTGCTGTAGTGTGGCAATAGCGTGAGTACATGGCACTGTAGTGTGGCTATAGCGTGGGTACTGGCGCTGTCGTGTGGCTATAGCGTGGGCACTAGCGCTGTCGTGTGGCTAAAGCGTGGGCACTAGCGTTGTAGTGTGGCTATAGCGTGAGTACATGGCACTGTAGTGTGGCTATAGCATGGGTACTGGCGCTGTAGTGTGGCTATAGCGTGGGCACTGGCACTGTAGTGTGGCTATAGCGTGAGTACATGGCGCTGTAGTGTGGCTATAGCGTGGGCACTAGCGCCGTAGTGTGGCTAAAGCGTGGGTACATGGCGCTGTAGTGTGGCTATAGTGTGGGTACATGGTGCTGTAGTGTGGCTATAGCATGGGCACTGGCGCTGTAGTGTGTCTATAGCATGAGTACATGGCGCTGTAGTGTGGCTAACGCGTGACGACATGGCATTGTTTTGTGGCTACACCGTGGGTACTGGCGCTGTCGTGTGGCTAACGCATGAGTACATGGCACTGTAGTGTGGCTAACGCATGAATACATGGCGCTGTAGTGTGGCTAACGCATGAGTACATGGCGCTGTAGTGTGGCTATAGCATGAGTACATGGCGCTGTAGTGTGGCTAAAGCGTGAGTACATCACATTGTTGTGTGGCTACACCGTGGGTACTGGCGCTGTAGTGTGGCTAACGCATGAGTACATGGCACTGTAGTGTAACTATAGCATGAGTACATGGCACTCTAGTGTGGCTATAGCATGAGTACATGGCACTGTAGTGTGGCTATAGCATGAGTGCATGGCGCTGTAGTGTGGCTATAGCATGAGTGCATGGCACTGTAGTGTGGCTTAAGCGTGAGTACATGGCGCTGTAGTGTGGCTATAGCGTGGGTACTGGCTCTGTAGTGTGGCTAATGCATGAGTACATGGCGCTGTAGTGTGACTATAGCGTGGGTACATGGCACTGTATTGTGTGGCTATTGCGTGAGTACATGGCGCTGTAGTGTGGCTATTGCGTGAGTACATGGCGCTGTAGTGTGGCTATTGCGTGAGTACATGGCACTGTATTGTGTGGCTATTGCGTGAGTACATGGCGCTGTAGTGTGGGTATTGCGTGAGTACATGGCGCTGTAGTGTGGCTATTGTGTGAGTACATGGCGCTGTAGTGTGGCTATTGCGTGAGTACATGGCGCTGTAGTGTGGCTATTGCGTGAGTACATGGTGCTGTAGTGTGGCTATTACGTGAGTACATGGCGCTGTAGTGTGGCTATAGCGTGGGTACTGGCGCTGTATTGTGTGGCTATTGCGTGAGTACATGGCGCTGTAGTGTGGGTATTGCGTGAGTACATGGCGCTGTAGTGTGGCTATTGCGTGAGTACATGGCGTTGTAGTGTGGCTGTAGCGTGAGTACATGGCGCTGTACTGTGGCTATAGCGTGGGTACATGGCACTGTAGTGGCTAAAGCATGAGTACATGGCTCTGTATTGTGTGGCTATAGCGTGGGTACATGGCACTGTAGTGGCTATAGCATGAGTACATGGCGCTGTAGTGTGGCTATAGCATGGGTACATGGCGTGTAGTGTGGCTATTGTGTGAGTACATAGCGCTGTTGTGTGGCTAACGCGTGAGTACATGGCGCTGTAGTGTGGCTAAAGCGTGGGTACATGGCGCTGTAGTGTGGCTATAGTGTGGGTACATGGTGCTGTAGTGTGGCTATAGCATGGGCACTGGCGCTGTAGTGTGTCTATAGCATGAGTACATGGCGCTGTAGTGTGGCTAACGCGTGACGACATGGCATTGTTGTGTGGCTACACCGTGGGTACTGGCGCTGTCGTGTGGCTAACGCATGAATACATGGCGCTGTAGTGTGGCTAACGCATGAGTACATGGCGCTGTAGTGTGGCTATAGCATGAGTACATGGCGCTGTAGTGTGGCTAAAGCGTCAGTACATGGCGCTGTAGTGTGGCTATAGCGTGGGTACTGGCTCTGTAGTGTGGCTAACGCATGAGTACATAACATTGTTGTGTGGCGACACCGTGGGTACTGGCGCTGTAGTGTGGCTAACGCATGAGTACATGGCACTGTAGTGTAACTATAGCATGAGTACATGGCACTCTAGTGTGGCTATAGCATGAATACATGGCGCTGTAGTGTGGCTAACGCATGAGTACATGGCGCTGTAGTGTGGCTATAGCATGAGTACATGGCGCTGTAGTGTGGCTAAAGCGTCAGTACATGGCGCTGTAGTGTGGCTATAGCGTGGGTACTGGCTCTGTAGTGTGGCTAACGCATGAGTACATAACATTGTTGTGTGGCGACACCGTGGGTACTGGCGCTGTAGTGTGGCTAACGCATGAGTACATGGCACTGTAGTGTAACTATAGCATGAGTACATGGCACTCTAGTGTGGCTATAGCATGAGTACATGGCACTGTAGTGTGGCTATAGCATGAGTACATGGCACTGTAGTGTGGCTATAGCATGAGTGCATGGCGCTGTAGTGTGGCTATCGCGTGGGTACATGGCGCTGTAGTGTGGCTTAAGCGTGAGTACATGGCGCTGTAGTGTGGCTATAGCGTGGGTACTGGCTCTGTAGTGTGGCTAATGCATGAGTACATGGCACTGTAGTGTGACTATAGCGTGGGTACATGGCACTGTATTGTGTGGCTATTGCGTGAGTACATGGCGCTGTAGTGTGGGTATTGCGTGAGTACATGGCGCTGTAGTGTGGCTATTGCGTGAGTACATGGCGCTGTAGTGTGGCTATAGCGTGGGTACTGGCGCTGTAGTGTGGCTAACGCGTGAGTACATGGCACTGTAGTGTGGGTATTGCGTGAGTACATGGCGCTGTAGTGTGGGTATTGCGTGAGTACATGGCGCTGTAGTGTGGCTATTGCGTGAGTACATGGCGTTGTAGTGTGGCTATAGCGTGGGTACTGGCGCTGTAGTGTGGCTAACGCTTGAGTACATGGCACTGTAGTGTGGCTATAGCGTGGGTACTGGCGCTGTAGTCTGGCTATAGCGTGAGTACATGGCACTGTAGTGTGGCTATAGCATGAGTACGTGGCGCTGTAATGTGGCTGTAGCATGGGTACATGGCGCTGTATTGTGTGGCTCTAGCGTGAGTCCATAGCGCTGTAGTGTGGCTATTGCGTGAGTACATGGCTCAGTATTGTGTGGCTATAGCGTGAGTATATGGCGTTGTGGTGTGGCTATAGTGTGGGTACTGGCGCTGTAGTGTGGCTATAGCGTGGGTACATGGCACTGCAGTGTGGCTATAGCATGAGTACATGGCTCTGTATTGTGTGGCTATAGCGTGGGTACATGGCACTGTAGTGGCTATAGCATGAGTACATGGCGCTGTAGTGTGGCTATAGCATGGGTACATGGCGTGTAGTGTGGCTATTGTGTGAGTACATAGCGCTGTTGTGTGGCTAACGCGTGAGTACATGGCGCTGTAGTGTGGCTATTGCGTGGGTACATGGTGCTGTAGTGTGGCTATACCATGGGTACTGGCGCTGTAGTGTGGCTATAGCGTGGGTACTGGCGCTGTAATGTGGTGCCGTGTGGCTGGAGGATGACTGGAGCACAGCTGAGTGCATGTGCTTCACCACCGATGGTTTTAAAAGGTTATTACAGTTAATTGTACTTGTGGGAGTATACTCTAATATCTCCATGTGCCTATTGCCTATTTAATGATACATATTCCATTGTCACAGAATTGATTTAACTTTGTCCTCAAGCTATGCAAAGTGTTTACTGAATCTCCAAACAGTTCAATCATTTTATTTCTACTGCTTTTCTCATCTCTCTATTTCAGAAATTTGGATGTATGGGCTGGATCTCTTATGTTGTTCAGACCAACAAAGACATATTCTTATGCAAGATGCACTTCACTTCAGCTCAGTGTGTGAATCAATCAGTGGCTCATGCAGTACCAGTGTAACTTATACCCAATAGTAATCAACTCGTCATAGCTGCTCAATAATTTGGGGTGATTTAGTCACAGTCAGGAAGTGTTCAGTGACGAATATAATAGCAAGTACCAAGCACAGACTCAAATTCACATTCACTGCCAAAAGCAATAATAATCCCCACAGCTCACTGGATCTAAACTGCAGTGAGCAGAAACAACACATGGCACATTGCTCATTCCTCCAAATGTGCCAATCTGCAAAGATCACATTGCCCAAGACTTGTATCCCACTCCAATATCCAGGGTCAGGAATAATATCTCACTCCCATATCTTGGGGGGGGCTCAATAACACTACCTGCTCCTATATTCAGAGGTCTGCAATTTTCTCCATTAAAGCCATTATTTCAGAGCTAGTGGTTGTTAGCACAGTGGTTAGCATTGTTGCTTCACAGCTCCAGGGTCCCAAATTCGATTCCTGGCTTGAGTCACTGTCTGTGTGGAGTCTGCACTTTCTCCCCGTGTCTGCGTGGGTTTCCTCCGGGTGCTCCGGTTCCCTCCCACAGTCCAAAGATGTGCCGGTGGATTGGCCGTGCTAAATTGCCCTCAGTGTCCAAAAAAGGTTAGTGGGGTTACTGAGTTACGGGAATAGGACGGAGGTGTGGGCTTAAGTAGGGTACTTGTGGTGGTATGTATTAGGGGTAATACGGTACACCACGTGTCGACAGGCTATTGGTGGAGGGATGCCAGGTCCTGATAGGATCTGCCACCTACTGGACTCCACCCAGAAATGCCGGTATAAGAACCCAGTTTTTCCCTCCATTTCCCTCAGCAGCTGCATTCTGTAACCACGCTGCTGGGGATAAAGTTCTGCTTAATAAAGCCTTCAATTGACATTACCTCAACCTGCCTGGCGTCATATTGACGGTGCTACAGTACTCTTTCCCAGGACCGGTGCAAACTCGATAGGCCGAATGGCCTCCTTCTGCACTGTAAATTCTATAATTCTATGATTGTAGAGTGAATGCTAATCTCTGCTGGCTTGTGTGAGATCCACAGATGAAGTGCCCTGTCCCAAAGTTAATAACCGCTGCTTGAGGCGCCAGTCAAAGAAAAATGCGTGTTCCGCACCGATCGTCTAACCATCCTGGGCTACGTAGTGCGTAATGGAGTGATAGGTCCCGACCCTGAATGCATGCGCCCCCTCATGGAGATCCCTCTCCCCACTGTGCCAAAGCCCTGAAACGTTGCCTGGGCTTCTTTTCTTATTACGCCCAGTGGGTCCCCCAGTACGCAGACAAGGCCCGTGCACTAATCCAGTCCACAACTTTTCCCCTGACGACAGAGGCATGCCAGGCCTTTAGCCACATCAAAGCGGATATCGCAAAGGCCACGATGCGCGCCATCGACGAGTCCCTCCCCTTCCAGGTCGAGAGCGACGCATCGGATGTAGCTCTGGCGGCCACCCTCAACCAAGCAGGCAGACCCGTGGCCTTCTTCTCCCGAACCCACCACACTTCAGAAATCCGCCACTCCTCAGTGGAAAAGGAGGCACAAGCAATAGTGGAAGCTGTGCGACACTGGAGGCATTACCTGGCCGGTAGGAGATTCACTCTCCTCACTGACCAACGGTCGGTTGCCTTCATGTTCGATAATGCACAGCGGGGCAAGATCAAGAACGACAAGATCTTGCGGTGGAGGATCGAACTTTCCACCTTCAATTATGAGATCTTGTATCGTCCCGGAAAGCTGAACGAGCCATCCAATGCCCTATCTCGCGGCACATGTGCCAATGTACAAGTGGACCGTCTACAAGCCCTCCACGAGGACCTCTGCCACCCGGGGGTCACTCGTTTCTACCACTTCCTTAAGGCCCGCAACCTCCCTTACTCCGTCGAGGACGTCTGAACAGTCACCAGAAACTGCCAGATCTGCGCTGAGTGCAAACCGCACTTTTTCAGGCCAGATAGAGCGCACCTGGTTAAGGCCTCTCGACCCTTTGAACGCCTCAATTTGGATTTCAAAGGCCCCCTCCCCTCCACCGATCGCAACGCGTACTTCCTGAACGTCGTTGACGAATACTCCCATTTCCCTTTCGCCATCCCCTGCCCCGACATCACAGCGTCCACGGTCATTAAAGCCCTAGGTACCATTTTTACACTGTTCGGTTTCCCCGACTATATCCATAGCGACAGGGGGTCCTCCTTTATGAGTGACGAACTGCGTCAATTCCTGCTCAGCAGGAGCATAGCCTCGAGCAGGACGACCAGTTACAACCCCCGGGGGAACGGGCAGGTAGAAAGGGAGAATGGAACGGTCTGGAAGGCCGTCCTGCTGGCCCTCCGGTCTAGGAGCCTCCCAATTTCCCGCTGGCAGGAAGTCCTCCCGGATGCCCTTCACTCTATCCGGTCCCTGCTACCCACACCCCCCCAACGCCAATCACCACCTCCTCACTCCCGCCGGTTCATCCCGCAGCCACCCCCTTCCCGGGGGGTTCGGTTCTCCTCCCAGACCCGCCCAGGAGTAAGGACACAGGGGACAGCGCTACGCTCCCAAAGTCGACGGGACTCGAGCCAGCGCCATCACCACCACGCCCGAGACGATCGGAAAGGACGACCAGGGCGCCCATCCGGCTCATCGAATCACTTTAACGCTCAACGTTTTCAGTTATTGTGTTTTGTTATAGTTATGGCATCATGCCGACCCTGTTTGGCCCGTTGGCTCAGTTTTCAGTTATTGTGTCTTGTTATAGTTATGGCATCATGCTGACCCTGTTTGGCCCGTTGGCCCAGTTGAAGCGATAATTTTGTGTTTTGTTCAAAGTTACGGCACAGTACCGACTCTGTAAACCCCTACCACCATGCGAACCACCATCCCGCCGGGTTTTTTTTTCAACAAGGGGTGAATGTGGTGGTATGTATTAGGGGTAATACGGTACACCACGTGTCGACAGGCTATTGGTGGAGGGATGCCAGGTCCTGATAGGATCTGCCACCTACTGGACTCCACCCAGAAATGCCGGTATAAGAACCCAGTTTTTCCCTCCATTTCCCTCAGCAGCTGCATTCTGTAACCACGCTGCTGGGGATAAAGTTCTGCTTAATAAAGCCTTCAATTGACATTACCTCAACCTGCCTGGCGTCATATTGACGGTGCTACAGTACTCTTTCCCAGGACCGGTGCAAACTCGATAGGCCGAATGGCCTCCTTCTGCACTGTAAATTCTATAATTCTATGATTGTAGAGTGAATGCTAATCTCTGCTGGCTTGTGTGAGATCCACAGATGAAGTGCCCTGTCCCAAAGCTAATAACCGCTGCTTGAGGCGCCAGTCAAAGATTTAATGCTTCCTCCTTTCTATCTCTGCGTGTTGTTTTAAAAACATGGAATCAAGCACATTTTTCATTCAAAAACAACCATTGATGCTGTGAAGAACATGAGAAATAGGATCTGGAGTCGGCCATAAGGCCTTCGGGTCTGCTCCGCCATTCAGTAAAATCCCAACTGAGATTCGACCTCTCTTCCTCATAGCCCTTAATTCCCCCACGATCCAAGAAACTCACTATCGCAGTTTTGAACAGACTCGACCACGGACTATCCACAGCTCTCTGGGGGAGAGAAGTTCAATGATTCACAACCCTCTGAGTGAAGAAATGTCTCCTCATCTCAGCCCCAGAGGTCCGACCTCTTATCCTGCGACTATGAAACTCAGCCCATGGGAAACAGCCTCTCATTATCCACCCTGTCAAGCTCTCTCATTAGTTTATATCTTTCATTGAGATCACCTCCCGATCTTCTAAACTCCATGGAATAGAGGACCATTCAACTCTCCTCAAAGGATAACCTTCTCAAGATTCAGAAATCAATCTAGTGGAACCTTTGTTGCAACCCTCAGAGGCAAGTCCATCCTTCCTGGGTAAGTTTACATATTCCTCTTCAATTTGTACAGGATTCTGCTGATTTGTACATGGCGAAGGAAATGGAGCAATTCTCCCCCAACTTATAGATAATTTGAATTCACAGTAGACTTTGAATTCAGCAACATTATTAAAACGGTATCATTTCAACTTCAGTGAACACATAATTTGAATTAAGTGAAGCCCAATCATGACTAGATTGGTCGACATACTCCTGTGCCAGCTGTGTAGCTTTGATACTGTTTTGATTTCTAGGTCTCCTGGTATTTGAATTTGGGAGAATGAGTGGGTATTGCCGTTTTTGTGACAATGAAAGGAAGGATTGTCCATGTTGGTGAAGGAATAATTGGTGCTGTTCAGTGCTGTCATCGAGCACAGTTCGCTCCCAGCTTAGATATACGTGAACAAGGTTGGCAGCAAAGGCACTCTGTCAGCAGCACCTCAACAAGACTCCTCGATCCCGATTTTCAGAAAGTAGCCCCTGCCTAGAGCACTTTCCAGGGATAGGTTTTCAAATTCAGAACGGTTTTCTTAGAAAGGAGCTTTTTCCGAATAACAGTGCCAGCCACGACCTCAATTTTCAGTTTAGCCTCGTTGACAAATTATGTTTTTAAATCTATTTCTCATTGCAGTGTACAGTTTTTCAAGTTTACAATCAAGGTATATTACACAAGTACTTCTGAATGAAATAGAATGTACATCAGTGTGCTTGCATTAAGAAGAGCGTCAATACTCAGTTTATTTGTCAGGTACCTAGTGACAGCATTGTTCTGTTGGTTGAGTTCATTTCTTGAATATTGTGCATCACTGGTGTATTATTTATTGAACACCTGCAGCGACCGGTGCTGTATTTATGTAACGCGCATAAACTTAATCCTAATTGTGTCTCAATGGCAGGCTACTTCAACTCCCCAGGCCACTCTGCGGAAGGCCATTTAGTTAGAAGTTTTGCTTAATGTGCTTAGGCACAGTGCGCAAGGTGGTCATGTGAGTGATATTGTTAATACCATGAATCTGGCTGAATCAACTCTACGTAATATGAGAGATTACTGGCCAGAGTGTCTCTCCTTTAACTGCCACACGGTTATAATACCTGCACAGTCATGTGATGGAAAGAATTAGGTACTAACTGAATCTTTGGATTGAAGATCAATTCCTACGGTGAATTCCTTTAAGCACAGCCATAATCCAGGAGAAGGCGAGGAATCTGTTGGAGAATTTGAAATTTAAGGAGGATGATTTTCTTGAGTAAATTGCAGAGTTTAACTCGGAGCTGGAGTACTTGGTTAATGCCTTTGTCCCTTTTTGCACAGCTTGTTTGGCCAGCTGTCCAGATCACAGTAGGCACAGAGTGATCTGGATCTCCATTGAGTCCCTACAAAATCCCTACAGTGCAGAAGGAGGCCATTTGGCCCATCGGGTCTGCACCAACCTTCCGAAAGAGTACTCCACTCAAGCCCACTCCGGCGTCTATCCCTGAGATCCCACCTAACCTGCACATTTTGGACACTTTGGGGCAATTTTAGCATGGCAAATCAACCTTACCTGCACATCTTTGGACTGTGTGAGAAAACCAGAGCATCCAGACACAAGGGCAGAGTGCAAACTCCGCACAGTCAGCCAAAGAAGAGAATCAAACTCAGGTCCCTGGTGCTGTGAAGCAGCAGTGCTAACCACTGTGCCACCATGCCACAGCTGATGGTGCTGCGCTTGTTGTAATGGGCCAGGCGGCAAGCCTTACCTGCGAAGCGCTGGAAAATATCATTCACAAAGGAGCTCATGATGCTCATGGCTTTGACGGAGATGCCAGTGTCAGGGTGAAACTGCTTCATCACTCTTTTGATGTCGATGGAGTAACTTTCCTTCCTCGATCTCCTCTGCTTCTTGCATTACTCAAAGCTTTCTTGGGAGCTGGAGGTCTCATGGTGCAGTGGGTACAATCGCTGTCTCTGAGCCAGAAGCTCCGGGTATGAGTCCCACCCCAGGACTTGGTGGCTAAGGAAGGCGCCAAACAGGTTGAGTATCAACCTGAAATTCCTTCCAAACACACAAATGGCTGGCAGTAAGACCAGGAGAGACGCTTGATGTGGAGTGGCGCCCCTCAAGCTATAGGCTCCTAGCGACAGACTACCGACCTGTTCCAGGAGAAATTAGCTTGGAGACAGACGAAAGTCTGCCCGAGTGCACCACGAGGTGCAGGAAGACAATTGGAATTTGTTGGAAGTTGCTTTCCTCTCCTCGGACATTTCCAATCTCAATTTCAGACACAGAAATGAAGCTGCTCCAAAAAAATCTTTTAAAACAAGCCCAGGCTGGTTTGGATGTATCAAGAGGAGGGTAAATGCAAATAACCTGAAGCTCACTGGTGAGGGGGCAAGATGTGACTCAAGTGCCGCAGGTACATATCCTGAAACTTTTAAAGACTATTATTGAGGAGGGAGGTTATTCACCCTGTAAAATCTTCAACATTAATGAGACAGATCTCTTGGAACAAAAATACCCAATCAAACGTTCACCTCCGCAGAAGTGCGGGCTCCTTGATTCAAGCCTGTGAAAGATGGGTGAACTCTTTTTCTTGGGTCCAATGTTGATGGGTGTTTTAGTTTCAAGCCTTCGTTTGTGTTACCATCGTGCAAATCCAAGGGCTCCACAGTGGTATGTTAATGCTTCTTTCTCTTCCTGTGATATGGAATTCTAACAAGAAAGCATTGGTAACCCGGAAGCGTTATGTGAGAAATAAGAGGATGATCAGAGTGAGAATAGGGCGGATCAGGGATAGTGGAGGGAACTTGTGCCGAGAGTCTGAGGAGACAGGGGAGGCCTTAAATGAATACTTTGCTTCAGTATTCACTCGAGAGAGGGACCTTGTTGCTCATGAGAACAGCGTGAACCAGGTTAATAGACTCAAACAGGTTGATATTAAGAAGGGGGATGTGTTGGAAATTTTGAAAAACATCAGGACAGATAGGTCCCCTGGGCCTGACGGGATATACCCAAGGTTACTACGGGAAGCGAGGGAGGAGATTGCTGCGCCGTTGGCGATGATCTTTGCATCCTCACTCTCCACTGGAGTAGTACCG
The DNA here is from genome assembly GCF_047496885.1 of Scyliorhinus torazame. NCBI lineage: Eukaryota > Metazoa > Chordata > Chondrichthyes > Carcharhiniformes > Scyliorhinidae > Scyliorhinus > Scyliorhinus torazame. The sequence continues at coordinate 119,298,739 of NC_092710.1, read as the reverse complement.
GATGATTGGAGGGAGGCGAATGTTGTTCCCCTTTCAAGAAAGGGAATAGGGAAATCCCTGGGAATTACAGACACATCAGTCTTATGTCTGTGGTGAGTAAAATATTGGAAAGGATTCTGAGAGATAGGATTTATGATTATTTAGAAAACAGTTTGATTAAAGATAGTCAGCATGGCTTTGTGAGGGGCAGGTCATGCCTCACAAACCTCATTGAATTCTTTGAGGATGTGACAAGACACATTGATGAAGGTCGGGCAGTGGATGTGGTATATATGGATTTCAGTAAGGCATTTGATAAGGTTCCTCATGGTAGGCTCATTCAGAAAGTTAGGGGGCATGGGATACAGGAAGATTTGGCTGTCTGGATACAGAATTGGTTGGCCGAAAGAAGACAGCGAGTGGTAGTGGATGGAAAGTATTCTGCCTGGAGGTCGGTGACCAGTGGTGTCCCACAGGGATCTGTTCTGGGACCTCTGCTCTTTGTGGATTTTATAAATGACTTGGATGAGGAAGTGGAAGGGTGGGTTAGCAAGTTTGCCGATGACACGAAGGCTGGTGGAGTTGTAGATAGTGTTGAGGGCTGTTGCAGGTTACAACAGGACATTGACAGGATGCAGAGCTGGGCTGAGAAGTGGCAGATGGAGTTCAACCTAGATAAATGTGAAGTGATTCATTTTGGAAGGTCGAATTTAGATGCTGAACACGGGGTTAAAGGCAGGATTCTTGGAAGTGTGGAGGAACAGAGGGATCTTGGGGTCCATGTACATAGATCCCTCAAAGTTGCCACCCAGGTTGATCGGGTTGTTAAGAAGGTGTATGGTGTGTTGGCTTTCATTAACAGGGGGACTGAGTTTAAGTGCCGCGAGGTTTTGCTGCAACTTTATAAAACCCTGGTTAGACCACACTTGGAATATTGTGTCCACTTCTGGTCGTCTCATTATAGGAAGGATGTGGATGTTTTGGAGAGGGTGCAGAGGTGATTTACCAGGATGCTGCCTGGACTGGAGGGCATGTCTTATGAAGAAAGGTTGAGGGAGCTGGGGCTTTTCTCACTGGAGTGAAGAAGGAAGAGAGGTGACTTGATAGAGGTGTACAAGATGATGAGAGGCATGGATAGAGTGAATAGCCGGAGACTTTTCCCCAGGGCGGAAATGACTGTCATGAGGGGACATAATTTTAAAGTGATTGGAAGAAGGTATAGGGGAGATGTCAGAGGTAGGTTCTTTACACAGAGAGTGGTGGGTGTGTGGAATGCACTGCCAGCAGAGGTGGTGGAGTCAGAGTCATTAGGGACATTTAAGCGACTCTTGGACAGGCACATGGACAGCAGTGAATTGAAGGAGTGGGTTGATCTTAGATTAGGATAAATGGCCGGCACAACATCGTGGGCTGAAGGGCCTGCACTGTGCTGTACTGTTCTATGTTCTATTTGACAAGAATATGAGCATGGATTTCGTGGGTTTACCCCGAATGAAGACGCATGAGGTGGTTAACCTTTCACATAATGAGGGTTTTGTGGGCAATGTGGAGGAATTGTTGGAATCTGATGGAGCTGGAAGAGAAGAAAGCAAGTTTGGAGCAGGAATGATGACGACAAAGATGATGAAGAAACAGAAGTAACATCAAATTACAATGAAAATAAAGTACATTATTCGTTTTAGCTGAAAGAGACAGGGCGGGATTCTTCGGTCGCGACACCGAAATCGCGTTCGGCTGTTAGCCGGAGAATCACCGTTTGCACCGAAATCGGGGGTGGCGCAGCTTTTGCGATGATCCGCAATTCGGTGTATTTGAAGAGTGCCCCGCACGCCATCGAGACAGCCTCAGGATGTCACCTGAGGCCCTCCCCTAATGCTCCGCCCCGATGTGCCGAGTTCCCGACGGCATGGGACATTTATCCTTTTTTTCTACGTGAACCTGGCATGGCAGCTGCGGACTGAGTCCAGCGTCACCACAATCGAGTGGGGGGAGCTGTTCCATAGGCAGGGGGGGGCTTCGGCGGGGACTGGGGGTCTGGTGGGAGGTGGTCGGGGGGTGGCAAGCCTGGTCAAAGGGGGGCAATTTTTGACAGGCTGTGTCCGCACGTGGCTGGCGCCATGTTGCATTGCACGGCCGCTGCAGGCCGCCACCGTGTGCATGCTCGGCCACGGGCCCGGCAATCCTTCGGCCGATGGCTTTATGCTGCGTGCCTGCTAGCCCCCACCAGACAGAGGATCGGTGCAGCTTTTGCACCGTTTTTCCTGGCGTAAAACACCACTGTTCCCATGCCGGCGTCAGCACTTAATCTTCAAATCGGACAATCCAGCCCCCAATCTACCATTCAAAACATGGACGCCCAGGTAGGTCGTAATTCCAGTGATTGCCGTGGTTAAACCAGTTGAATGTTACAGAGCATTATACAATGAAAGCGACGTTTACTGAGCAGACTGGGATGGACCAGTTTTTTTTAAGAAAAGTCATCCATCAACTTCAAACACCTTTACTTTCCATCAGCTCTCTGTCCAACAGCTCCTCCAGTGACCCCTTATGTGGTCGGATAGCGATGTGTCTTCTATAGTGTCACTCAACTAATCTTCACTCTCCAATTTCATTACCTGGTTCACTACACAAGAGCCTTCCCATGTCATAGGTGAATTGAAAAAGTAAATTTCATAACATGTTTTACTCCATCATGTGTTTCTGTGTTTAATATATAAAAATTGATTTTTAGTTTAAAAAGAACCCATCAGGAATGGAACCCATGTTACATGTTTTCTTCTAGGAAAATTGTTTCCATTCAGTGCGTTTTTGTTTCGGATACCATTTTTCAGGAATTCCTTATGCGCTCCAAACAAGGGTGGCTTTATGCCGTAAATTGCAGCAGATTTGATGGGAGGTTAGTGATTGAGGCCCAGCATTCAAACAATCCCACAAACCCCTCCACTTGGAATTCATAGAATCCATAGAATCCCTGCATGTGCAGAAGGGGGCAATTTGGCCCAATACGTCTGCTCCGACCTTCTGAAAGAGCACCCCACCCAGGCCCACTCCCCCTCCCCATCCCTGCAACCCCACCCCAACCAAACCACACCTTTTGACTCTAAGGGACAATTTTATCATGGCCAATCCACCTAACCTGCACATCTTTCGACGCGGGATCTTTGAGTTCGGGGCCTGGTTTTAAGCTGTGATCCCAGAGGTGGGAAGTTTGTTTCCCAACTCATTCTGTCTTTTTCTTTTAACAATTTAATTCCATATAAATCAATCTGGAATTTGAAAGTTTTATTCTCAGACTTGATAGAGGTTTATAAGATGATCAGGGGAATAGATAGAGTAGACAGTCAGAGACTTTTTCCCCGGGTGGAACAAACCATTACAAGGGGACATAAATTTAAGGTGAATGGTGGAAGATATAGGGGGGATGTCAGAGTTAGGTTCTTTACCCAGAGAGTAGTGGGGGCATGGAATGCACTGCCTGTGGAAGTAGTTGAGTCGGAAACATTAGGGACCTTCAAGCAGCTATTGGATAGGTACATGGATTACGGTAAAATGATATAGTGTAGATTTATTTGTTCTTAAGGGCAGCACGGTAGCATTGTGGATAGCACAATTGCTTCACAGCTCCAGGGTCCCAGGTTCGATTCCGGCTTGGGTCACTGTCTGTGCGGAGTCTTCACATCCTCCCCGTGTCTGCGTGGGTTTTCTCCGGGTGCTCCGGTTTCCTCCCACAGTCCAAAGATGTGCAGGTTAGGTGGATTGGCCATGATAAATTGCCCTTAGTGTCCAAAATTGCCCTTAGTGTTGGGTGGAGGTGTTGACTTTGGGTAGGGTTCTCTTTCCACGAGCCGGTGCAGACTCAATGGGCCGAATGGCCTCCTTCTGCACTAAATTCAATGATAATCTATGATTAATCTAGGACAAAGGTTCGACACAACATCGTGGGCCGAAGGGCCTGTTCTGTGCTGTATTTTTCTATGTTCTCTGTTCTTATTTATAATAGTTTCAACAGATGCAAAATGGCTTATTCCCTGGACCTGATGAAGGCAACAGACATTTGATCGAAACAAGATTTCCCTCTCTCAAGAACTAATTCACAGGTAGAACCAGCAATCTGTTCATAAGCAACACCTTAGCACAATCAGCAGTTTAAGTGCTAGTACCGATCCAGGGCTCTCCAAATTGGATATCATCAATCTTCTTTACAATCTGCTAAAGTCCATAATATATTTTCCCATGCTGGACTAACCAACTGTTTTCCAAAATCTATCAAGACCTGAGTATGCCTCACAGGCATTTCACAGATAACGTTTTTTTTAATATCAGCCAAGAACTCAAATAAAAGTTGAATCTTCATTACTGCCCAATTGCCCAGCACCCCGCTCATAAATTACTACCCTGTTGATTTTACTTTTGTTGGGAAGCAACCGTCACCAAGACGATTCCTTGTTTCCACTGTGGTACGAACATAACCCACATCCACATACCCACTTCATTCTTCAATCGGTCATAAAGTTCAGACTCCGGGAATATCAGTGGGTAATCACAACTGCTTTCTGTCAGTTTCCACAGTGACCACGTGTACCCGGAGCAGTATACACACCCAGTATCCAGGGCAGTATACTCACCCAGTACCCGGAGCAGTATACACACCCAGTATCCAGGGCAGTATACACACCCAGTATCCAGGGCAGTATACACACCCAGTATCCAGGGCAGTATACACACCCAGTATCCAGGGCAGTATACACACCCAGTATCCAGGGCAGTATACACACCCAGTATCCTGGGCTGTATACACACCCAGTATCCAGGTCAGTATACACACCCAGTATCCAGGTCAGTATACACACCCAGTATCCAGGGCAGTATACACACCCAGTATCCAGGTCAGTATACACACCCAGTATCCAGGGTAGTATACACACCCAGTATCCAGGGCTGTACACACACCCAGTATCCTGGGCTGTATACACACCCAGTACTCGGGGCTGTATACACACACAGTATCCTGGGCTGTATACACACTCAGTACTCGGGGCTGTATAGACACCCAGTACCCAAAGCGGTATACACATCCAGTACCCGGGGTTGTATTCCCACCCAGTACACGGGGCATATACACACCCAGTACCCAGGTCTGTATGCACAGCCAGTACCCGGAGTGGTATACACACCCAGTAAACGGGGCTGTATACAGACCCAGTACCCGGGGCTGTATACAGACCCAGTACCCGGGGCTGTATACAGACCCAGTACCCGGGGCTGTATACAGACCCAGTACCCGGGGCTGTATACAGACCCAGTACCCGGGGCTGTATACAGACCCAGTACCCGGGGCTGTATACACACCCAGTACCCGGAGCACTATACACACCCAGTATCCAGGGCAGTATACACACCCTGTACGCGGGGCAGTAAACTCACCCAGTACGCGGGGCAGTATACCCACCCAGTACCCGGGGCAGTACACACATCCAGTACCCGAGGCAGTGTACACACCCAGCACCCAGGGCGGTATACACACCCATTACCCGAGGCAGTATACTGACCCAGTACCCGGGGCAGTATACACACCCAGTACCCGGGGCAGTATACACACCCAGTACCCAGGGCAGTATACACACCCAGTAACCAGGGCAGTATACACACCTAGTACCCGGAGCGGTATACACACTGTGGTAGTCGATATTATGGGTATTACGGTACCCAGGTTGATGCTGTAAGATCATTGGTGAAGCCTGCCTGCTGGTTCCGCCCAGTAAGGCGGAGTATAAGAGCCTGTGTCTCCCTAGCAGATGCATTCTGTACCTGCGCTGCTGGGGGAAACATCTAGTCCAATAAAGCCTTCAATTGTCTTCCAATCTTGCTTCTGGAGTTATTGATCGAGCATCAATTTATTAGACTAGATTTTACAGAATGGAGCTCCGAATCAAGCCGGAGTGTCTGCAACTCAGCCCCCATGCGGCAAACCCAACGGCAACCATCAAACACTGGCTGGCGTGCTTCAAAGGGTACCTCAGGACGGCCACAACTGAACCTACAGAGGACCAGAAACTGCAAGTTCTCCACTCGAGGGTGAGCCCAGAGATCTACACCCTCATCAAGGATGCGGACGATTTCGAGGCCGCAATGACCCTGCTGAAAGGACACTATATTCGCCCAGTAAACCTGGTCTACGCCCGACATCTGCTAGCGACAAGGCGACAAATCCCCGGGGAATCGCTATCCCCGGAGGAATTCTATCGTGCGCTCCTGGTGTTAGGTAGGAACTGTGACTGCCCGCAAGTTTCAGCCAGCGACCACACCGAACCTTTGATTCGGGACGCTTTCGTTGCAGGTATGCTGTCTTCCCAAATCCGCCAGCGGCTGCTGGAAAAAGAACACTAGGCCTCAAGGAAGCAAGGGCCCTTGCTAGCTCCCTGGATGTGGCCTCCCGAAACACCCGCGCTTACGTACACAACCGCACGGCGGCCCCTTGGGAAGCATGGAACCCCCCCCGCGGCCGACTCTGATGCATCCCCCACCCCCCCACAAGCTTGCGTTGTGCGACTACCAGGCAACCCCGGGGGGCCCCGCTGCTATTTTTGCGGGCAAGCCAAACACCCCCAACAGCGCTGCCTGGCCCGCTCCTCCACCTGCAAAGGGTGTGACAAAAAGGGCCATTTTGTGGCGGGATGCCAGGCCCGGGCGGTCACCGCGGACTCCGGGGGTGAACCGGTACCACCACCCCAACCCTCTCCACGAGACACGTGCGGCCAGTGGCCGCCGGCATCTTCCTGTTCCAGAGCCACGTGCGGGCCACGGGCGCCGCCATCTTGTTCCCCGGAGACCACGTGCCACAGATGGGCGCCGCCATCTTGCACACCCCCAACCATGTGCGACCAGTGGGCACCGCCATCTTGGCTGGAGTCTCAGGACCCCAGTTAGAATGACCACACACCGCCCGAGGAAAACCTCCAACTTCTGCCACGACTATCCTCGGTGATCCTGGACCAGTCACGGCTCCGAACGCTCTCGACCGCGATGACGACCATGCTCGTCAATGGGCACGAAACATCCTGCCTGATCGACTCCGGGAGCACAGAGAGCTTCATACACCCCATGGGGTGGTCTCTTCCCATCCACCCAGTTAATCAAAAAATCTCCCTGGCCTCCGGGTCTCACTTGGTGGAGATCAAAGGGTTCTGCGTAGCGAACCTCACGGTCCAGGGAAGGGAATATAAAAATTTCCGCCTCTACGCCCTCCCTCACCTCTGCGCTGCCATGCTCCTAGGGCTAGATTTCCAATGTAACCTCCAGAGGTTAACTTTTAAATTTGGCCCTATAGCACCCCCTCACTGTCTGCAGCCTCGCGACCCTCAAGGTCGATCCGCCTTCCCTTTTTGCGAACCTCACCGCGGATTGCAAACCCGTCGCCACCCAGAGCAGACGGTACAGTGCCCAGGACCGGACCTTCATTAGGTCGGAGGTCCAGCGGTTACTGAAGGAAGGTGTTATTGAGGCTAGCAACAGTCCTTGGAGAGCTCAAGTAGTGGTTGTAAAGACCGGGGAGAAGCATAGGATGGTCATCGATTATAGTCAGACCATCAACAGGTATACGCAGCTCGACGCGTACCCTCTCCCCCGCATATCTGATCTGGTCAATCAGATTGCACAATACAAGGTCTTTTCCACGGTGGATCTAAAATCCACCTACCACCAGCTCCCAATCAGCCCTAGTGACCACACATACACTGCATTCGAAGCAGATGGGCGGGTCTACCACTTCCTAAGGGTTCCCTTCGGTGTCACAAATGGAGTCTCGGTCTTCCAACGGGAGATGGACCGAATGGTTGACCGGTACGGTTTGCGGGCCACGTTTCTGTGCCTCGATAACATCACCATTTGCAGCCACGACCAGCAGGACCATGACACCAACCTCAGAAAATTTTTCCATACCGCAAAAATCCTTAATCCAACCTACATCAAGGACAAATGCGTGTTCAGCACCGACCGTCTAGCCATCCTCGGCTACGTAGTGCATGATGGAGTTATAGGCCCAGATCCCGAATGCATGCGCCTCCCCATGGAGTTTCCCCTCCCCCACTGCTCCAAGGCCCTGAAACGCTGCCTGGGTTTTTTTCATATTATGCCCAGTGAGTCCCCAACTATGTGGACAAGGCCCGCCCACTAATTCAATCCACAGTTTTTCCCCTGTCGGCAGAGGCCAGCCAGGCCTTCAGCCACATCAAAGCAGACATTGTAAAGGCCACGATGCGTGCAATCGATGAATCCCTTCCCTTCCGAGTTGAGAGCGACGCGTCCGACGTAGCTCTGGCGGCCACCCTCAACCAAGCGGGCAGACCCATGGCCTTCTTCTCACTCACCCTCCACGCTTCAGAAATCCGCCATTCCTCAGTTGAAAAGGAGGCCCAGGCCATAGTAGAAGCTGTGCGGCACTGGAGGCATTACCTGGCCAGCAGGAGATTCACTCTCCTCACTGACCAACGGTCGGTTGCTTTCATGTTCGATAATGCACAGCAGGGCAAGATAAAGAACGATAAGATTTATGGTGGAATTTCGACCTCTCCACCTACAACTATGAGATCTTGTATCGTCCCGGGAAGCTAAACGAGCCTCCTGCTGCCCTATCCCGTGGCACATGTGCCAACGCACAAGTGGACCGACTCCGGGCCCTCCACGAGGACCTCTGCCACCCGGGGGTCGCTCAGTTCTTCCATTTCATTAAGACCCGCAACCTGCCCTTCATTGAGGAGGTCAGGACCGCCACCAGGAACTGCCAAATCTGCGCGGAGTGCAAGCCGCACTTCTACATGCCAGAGAAAGCGCACCTGATAAAGGCTTCCCGTCCCTTTGAACACCTCAGTATGGACTTAAAAGGGCCTCTCCCCTCCACCGACCGCAACACGTACTTCCTGAACATGATTGATGAATACTCCCGGTTCCCATTCGCCATCCACTGCCCCAACATGCCCGCAGCCACCATCATAAAAGCCCTCCACAGTATCTTTACACTGTTCAGTTTCCCCCGCCTACATACACAGTGATAGGGGGTCCTCCTTTATGAGCGACGAACTGCGTCAATTCCTGCTCAGCAAGGGCATTGCTTCGAGCAGGACGACCAGTTACAACCCCCAGGGAAACGGACAGGTAGAGAAGGAGAACGGAACGGTCTGGAAGACCGTCCTACTGGCCCTACGGTCCAGGAACCTCCCAGTCTTCCGCTGGCAGGAGGTCCTCCCGGATGCTCTCCACTCCATCCGATCACTGCTATGTACCACGACCAACCAGACACCTCACGAACGCCTCCTTGTCTTCCCTAGGAAGTCCTCCTCCGGAACCTCGCTCACAACCTGGCTGGCAGCTCCTGGACCCATCCTGCTCTGCAAACACGTGCGAGTGCACAAGTCGGACCCATTGGTCAAGAGGGTCCGCCTCCTTCACACTAACCATCAATACGCCTACGTGACATACCCCGACGGCCAACAGGATACGGTCTCCCTACGGGACCTGGCGCCCGCTGGGTCCCCACCCACACCCCCACCACCAACCCCACCCTCCCTCCCACCTGCGCACCCCACAGCCGCCCCCTTCCCAGGTAGATCGGTTCTCCCACTGGTCCCATCTAGGGGTGATGAAGCTGCCGCAGAAGCCGAAGCCACGCTCCCGGAGCCACGGATGCCCGAGCCGGTGCCTGCATCACCGCCGGAACTGCGACGATCGCAGAGGACGACCAGGGCCCCCAACCGACTAATTGATTCATTTTGAATGTAAATAAATACTGTAAATAGTTGTGACATGTAACGAGGCAAAACACTGTACGAATGTATACCGGGTACCACCATAACCTCAACCTCTACCACTGTATAACGCGAGACCACCACCCCCGCCGGACACTTTTTTAACAGGGGGTGAATGTGGTAGTCGGTATTATGGGTGTTACGGTACTAGGTTGATGCTGTAAGACCATTGGTGTGGGAGGTACCTGAGACAGCAATATCATTGGTGAAGCCTGCCTGCTGGTTCCGCCCAGTAAGGCAGAGTATAAGAGCTGGTGTCTCCCTAGCAGATGCATTCTGTACCTGCGCTGCTGGGGGAAACATCTAGTCCAATAAAGCCTTCAATTGTCATCCAATCGCGCTTCTGGAGTTATTGATCGAGCATCACACACCCACTACCCGGGGCAGTATACACACCCAGTACCCAGGGCAGTATACACACCCAGTTCCCGGGGCAGTATACACACCCAGTACCCAGGGCAATATACACACCCAGTACCCAGGGCAGTATACACAACCCCGTACCCGGGGCAGTATACACACCCCGTACCTGGGGCAGTATACACACCCAGCACCTGGGGCAGTATACACACCCAGTACCTGGGGCGGTATACATAACCTGTACCCGGGGCAGTATACACACCCCATACCTGGGGCAGTATAAACACCCAGTACCTGGGGCAGTATACACAGCCCGTACCTGGGGCAGTATACACACCCAATACCAGGTAAGTTATACACACCCAGTACCCAGGGCAGTATACTCATCCAGTACCCAGGGCAGTATACACACCCAGTTCCTGGGGGAGTATACACACCCAGTACCCAGGGCAGTATACACACCCAGTTCCTGGGGGAGTATACACACCCTGTACCCGGGGCGAGAGACACACCTAGTACCCAGGACTCTATACACACCCAGTACCCGGAGCGGTATACATACCTAGTACCTGGAGCGGTACACACACCCAGTACCCGGGGTGGTGTACACAACCAAAACCTGGGACGGTACACACACCCAGTACCCGGGACTGTATACACACTCAGTTCCCGGGACAGTATACACACCCAGTACCCAGGGTAGTATACACACGCAGTACCCGGGGCAATATACATACCCAGTACCCGGGGCTATATATACATCCAGTACCCGGGGCAGTATACACAGCCAGTACCCGGGCTGTATACACATCCAGTTCCCCGGAGCTGTATACACACCCAGTACCCGGGACAGTATACACACCCAGTACCTGGGGCAGTATACATACCGAGTACCCAGGGCAGTATACACACCCAGTACCGGGGGCAGTATACACAACCAGTGCCCAGGGCAGTCTACACACCCAGTGCCCAGGACAGTATATACACCCAGTATCCGGGGCAGTATACACACCCAGTGCCCAGGGCAGTATACACACCCAGTGCCCAGAGCAGTATACACACCCAGTACCCAGGGCAGTATACACATCCAGCACCCAGGGCAGTATACACACCCAGTTCCTGGGGGAGTATACACACCCAGTACCCAGGGCAGTATACACACCCAGTTCCTGGGGGAGTATACACACCCTGTACCCGGGGCGAGAGACACACCTAGTACCCAGGACTCTATACACACCCAGTACCCGGAGTGGTATACATACCTAGTACCTGGAGCGGTACACACACCCAGTACCCGGGGTGGTGTACACAACCAAAACTGGGGACGGTACACACACCCAGTACCCGGGACTGTATACACACTCAGTTCCCGGGACAGTATACACACCCAGTACCCAGGGTAGTATACACACGCAGTACCCGGGGCAATATACATTCCCAGTACCCGGGGCTATATACACAGCCAGTACCCGGGCTGTATACACATCCAGTTCCCCGGAGCTGTATACACACCCAGTACCCGGGACAGTATACACACCCAGTACCTGGGGCAGTATACATACCGAGTGCCCAGGGCAGTCTACACACCCAGTGCCCAGGACAGTATATACACCCAGTATCCGGGGCAGTATACACACCCAGTGCCCAGGGCAGTATACACACCCAGTGCCCAGAGCAGTATACACACCCAGTACCCAGGGCAGTATACACATCCAGCACCCAGGGCAGTATACACACCCAGTACCCGGGACAGTTTCCACACCCAGTACCTGGGGCAGCATACACACCCAGTACCCAGGGCAGTATACACATCCAGCACCCAGGGCAGTATACACATCCAGCATCCAGGACAGTATACACATCCAGCACACAAGGCAGTATACACACCCAGTACCTGGGGCAGTATACACACCCAGTACCTGGGGCAGTATACACACCCAGTACCTGGGGCAGTATACACACCCAGTACCCGGGGCAGTATACACACCCAGTACCCAGGGCAGTATACATACCCAGTACTCAGGGCAGTATACATACCCAGTACCTGGGGCAGTATACACACCCAGTACCCAGGGCAGTATACACATCCAGCACCCAGGGCAGTATACACATCAGCACCCAGGACAGTATACACATCCAGCACCCAGGGCAGTAGACACACCCAGTACCTGGGGCAGTATACACACCCAGTACCCAGGGCAGTATACACACCCAGTACCCAGGGCAGTGTACACATCCAGCACCCAGGGCAGTATACACATCCAGCACCCAGGACAGTATACACACCCAGCACCCAGGGCAGTAGACACACCCAGTACCTGGGGCAGTATACACACCCAGTACCCAGGACAGTATTGATACCCAGTACCCAGGGCAGTATACACACCCAGGGCAATATACATACCCAGTACCTGGGGCAGTATACACACCCAGTACCCAGGGCAGTATACACACCCAGTACCCAGGCAGTATACACACCCCGTCCCCGGGCAGTATACACACCCAGTACCCGGGCAGTATACAAATCCAGCACCCAGGGCAGTATACACACCCAGTACCTGGGGCAGTATACACACCCAGTACCCAGGGCAGTATACACACCCAGTACCCAGGGCAGTATACATACCCAGTACATAGGGCAGTATACACACCCAGTACCCGGGCAGTATACACATCCAGCACCCAGGGCAGTATACACACCCAGTACCTGGGGCAGTATACACACCCAGTACCCAGGGCAGTATACGTACCCAGTACCCAGGGCAGTATACACACCCAGTACCCAGGGCAGTATACATACCCAGTACCCAGGGCAGTATGCATACCCAGTACCCAGGGCAGTATACATACCCAGTACCCAGGGCAGTATACATACCCAGTACCCAGGGCAGTATGCATACCCAGTACCCAGGGCAGTATACATACCCAGTACCCAGGGCAGTATGCATACCCAGTACCCAGGGCAGTATACACACCCAGTACCCAGGGCAGTATACGTACCCAGTACCCAGGGCAGTATACATACCCAGTACCCAGGGCAGTATACATACCCAGTACCCAGGGCAGTATACGTACCCAGTACCCAGGGCAGTATACATACCCAGTACCCAGGGCAGTATACATACCCAGTACCCAGGGCAGTATACATACCCAGTACCCAGGGCAGTATACATACCCAGTGCGAAGAACCCGTTTTCAGCTCCAGCGCTCGAGGTCACTGCATGAGTTTCCACCATAAAGGCAGGTTCCACTGGAGAAATTCATCTTCTTTTTGATGATAGTGTAAAGTGAATTCAAACACTAAAGGATGTGACAGGTATCTCAATGAACCTAATAATTCCCCAATGAGCTGCAGATAATTATTTTGAAGCCTCACAGTGTATCTTTGCCAACTACTTCCTGGATCGGACCTGAGTATCAGCAACCTTTCCAGCTCTGCCATTGCTTTGTGGTTAGGTTTGAAGAAGCTGCAAATTGTCAATGCAAAAATAAGAAAAATAAGCCCCATTATAAGCCCTGACTGTGGCTGCCCATGCTGAAGTCTGTTCGAAGCCAGGCTCTTAAGGCCAGAGCTGCCTGTGTCGGAGACTAGAGGGTTACACAAGGGTGAATGGCTCACTTTTGTTTGTATAATGGATATATTATTGGATAAAGATGTTGTGAAAACATTTGTTGCTGGATGGTCGTCAAGTGGATATTGTGATTGAATACATGTGATGGTGGGGATGGTGGGTCCATGTTTGCTTTGGGGAAGTTGTCTCTGCAGAAGCAGAAATTGATAGGGGCTTGCTGGTGGGCACAGTGGTTAGCACTGCTGTCTCACAGCTCCATGGACCTGGGTTCGATTCCAGTCTTGCGTAACTGACTGTAGAGTTTGCACTTGCCCGGGGTACTGGGTTTCTACGTTGGTTTCCTCTGAGTGCTCCGGTTTCCTCTCACAGTCCAAAGATGTGCAGGTGAGATGGATTGGCCATGCTAAATTGTCCCTTAGTGTCCAAAGGTTAGATGGGGTCATGGGGTTACAGGAATAGGGCGGGGGAGTGGGCGTAGGTAGAGTGCTCTTTCAGAGGGCTGGTGCAGACTCGATGGGCCAAATGGCCTCCTTCTACACTGTAGGAATTTTATTGAATAATCCACTCTCTGACAACTAAGTTTGCAGATGATACAAAGATCTGTAGAGGGGCAGGTAGTATTGAGGAAGCAGACGGGCTGCAGAAGGACTTGGACAGGCTAGGAGAGTGGGCAAAGAAATGGCGGATGGAATATAATAAGGAAAAGTGTAAGTTTATGCTCTTTGGAAGGAGAAATGGAGGCATAGACAATTTTCTAAATGGGAAGATGCTTAGGAAATCAGAAGCACAAAGGGACTCGGGAGTCCTTATTCACGATTCTCTTAAGGTTAAGGTTCTCTTAAGGGGCTGGTTTAGCACAGTGGGCTAAACAGCTGGCGTATAATGCAGAACAAGGCCAGCAGCGCGGGTTCAATTCCCGTACCGGCCTCCCCGAACAGGCGCCGGAATGTGGCGACTAGGGGTTTTCACAGTAACTTCACTGAAGCCTAATTGTGACAATAAGCGATTATATATCTCTGGGAGGCCAGGGAAGAGATTGCTGGACCTTTGGCTTTGATTTTTATGTCATCATTGGCTACAGGAATAGTGCCAAAGGACTGGAGGATAGCAAATGTGGTCCCTTTGTTCAAAAAGAGGAGCAGAGACAACCCCGGCAACTATAGACCGGTGAGCCTCACGTCTGTAGTGGGTAAAGTCTTGGAGGAGATTATAAGAGACAAGAATTATAATCATCTAGATAGGAATAATATGATCAGGGATAGCCAGCATGGCTTTGTGAAGGGTAGGTCATGCCTCACAAACCTTATCGAGTTCTTTGAGAAGGTGACTGAACAGGTAGATGAGGGTAGAGCAGTTGATGTGGTGTATATGGATTTCAGTAAAGCGTTTGATAAGGTTCCCCACGGTAGGCTATTGCAGAAAATATGGAGGCTGGGGATTGAGGGTGATTTAGAGATGTGGATCAGAAATTGGCTAGCTGAAAGAAGACAGAGGGTGGTGGTTGATGGGAAATGTTCAGAATGGAGTTCAGTTACAAGTGGCGTATCGCAAGGATCTGTTCTGGGGCCGTTGCTGTTTGTCATTTTTATCAATGACCTAGAGGAAGGCGCAGAAGGGTGGGTGAGTAAATTTGCAGACGACACTAAAGTCGGTGGTGTTGTCGACAGTGTGGAAGGATGTAGCAGGTTACAGAGGGATATAGATAAGCTGCAGAGCTGGGCTGAGAGGTGGCAAATGGAGTTTAATGTAGAGAAGTGTGAGGTGATTCACTTTGGAAGGAATAACAGGAATGCGGAATATTTGGCTAATGGTAAAGTTCTTGGAAGTGTGGATGAGCAGAGGAATCTAGTTGTCCATGTACATAGATCCCTGAAAGTTGCCACCCAGGTTGATAGGGTTGTGAAGAAGGCCTATGGAGTGTTGGCCTTTATTGGTAGAGGGATTGAGTTCCGGAGTCAGGAGGTCATGTTTCAGCTGTACAAAACTCTGGTACGGCCGCATTTGGAGTATTGCGTGCAGTTCTGGTCACCGCATTATAGGAAGGACGTGGAGGCTTTGGAGCGGTTGCAGAGGAGATTTACCAGGATGTTGCCTGGTATGGAGGGAAAATCTTATGAGGAAAGGCTGATGGACTTGAGGTTGTTTTCGTTGGAGAGAAGAAGGTTAAGAGGAGACTTAATAGAGGCGTACAAAATGATCAGGGGGTTAGATAGGGTGGACAGTGAGAGCCTTCTCCCGCGGATGGAAATGGCTGGCACGAGGGGACATAGCTTTAAACTGAGGGGTAATAGATATAGGACAGAGGTCAGAGGTAGGTTCTTTTCGCAAAGTGAGGCCGTGGAATGCCCTACCTGCAGCAGTAGTGAACTCGCCAACATTGAGGGCATTTAAAAGTTTATTGGATAAACATATGGATGATAATGGCATAGTGTAGGTTAGATGGCTTTTGTTTCGGTGCAACATCGTGGGCCGAAGGGCCTGTACTGCGCTGTATCGTTCTATATAGGTTAACATGCAGGTTCAGTCGGCAGTTAGGAAGACAAATGGAATTTTAGCATTCATGCCAAGAGGGCTAGAATAAGAAAACAGGGATGTACTTCTGAGGCTATATAAGGCTCTGGTCAGACCTCATTTGGAGTAATGTGAGCAGTTTTGGGCCCCGTATCTAAGGAAGGATGTGCTGGCCTTGGAAATGATCCCTCGTATGAGGAATGGCTGAGGACTCTGGGTCTGTACTCGGGGTTTAGAAGGATGAGGGAGATCTTATTGAAACTTACAGGATATTGCGAGGCCTGGATAGATGGACGTGGAGAGGATGTTTCCACTTGTAGGAAAACTAGAACCAGAGGGCAAAATCTCAGATTTAAGGACGATCCTTTAAAACAGAGATGAGGAGGAATTTCTTCAGCTAGAGGGTGGTGAATCTGTGGAACTCTTTGCCGCAGAAGGCTGTGGAGGCCAAATCCCTGATTGTATTTAAGACAGAGATAGATAGGTTTTTAATTAATAAGGGGATCAGGGGTTATGGGGAGAAGGCAGGAAAATGGGGATGAGAAAAATATCAGCCATGATTGAATGGCGGAGCAGACTTGATGGGCCGAGTGGTCTAATTTTGCTCCTATGTCTTATGGTCTAACTTATCTGATTACAAGTTCCAGGATGCCTCCTTTCTTCCTCCTCCTGAGGTGATCTTCTGATTGCCCCCACAATGACCAGCTTGTGGAGGATGCAGCAGACTGCCAAAAATCTCAGAGATCCTCTCTGGAGTGGAGTGTAGTGAGCCCCCACCCTCACCCCGGTCAGCCAAAGGCAGGGGAACCACTGTTTCAGGATGCTGACTGTCTGCTCCTAGTGGCTTCATGGCTCTCATGGTAGACTTACTTATATGGTTGGATGGATAAGGGGTCATCAATCAACCTGGTACATAGGGAGTACCTTTGTCCGCAGCAGCCAGCTTCTGGTATTTCTAGGCATGTCCAAGTCGGTGGATAGGGTTAATGGGCACAGGACAGGCACTTGGTGGCTGCTGCCAGGGTGGTAGACATTGATGGAGATGAAGCTTTGGCATGGTGGCACATTGAGTGCATGTTCATTGAATAGATGCCCTTGGAGTTTTTGTAACTCTCCCCATTTAGCTGGAGAGCCTTTAGAACCCTATGGTTGCAGTCCGTGGTGCCCTGCTCCATGGGGAGTCTTGCTATCCTGGTGAAACCACAAGCTCTCTTATCCTGTTTGAATCCCTGACTGAGAAGATGATGGGCTTCCCTTTACTGGTTTATGTGACCTCTGTCACCTCGCCTATACTGCGTTGGATGGCATACAGTGAAATGTTGCTAACGTCTCCCAAGCCCACTTGGAAGGACATATGGGGCTGCAGAAGGTTGCACAACTCAGTGACCACCTCCTTGTTGAACCTGGGTCCCCTCACGCATTGCTCCTGGATCAGGTGACAGTAGGAGAGCTGCTCTGAAACACTTGGTGGGAAGCGGCTTATGTGTAGAACCATACGTCTCTCGCTTCACAGTGATTTATCTCTCTACGTTCTCCATTCCATGTCCTGGTCATGTTGCAGGCAATGCAACAACAGCCCCCATACCTGGGTCAGGTGCTCCTTTGTCTCTCCTGACTGTAAGCACCGACTGCCAAAAATACAACTTCAAAAACCTACCATAGTGCTTCCACAAATTCAGTCAAAATAATGTACATCAACAACCCCTCACCTGCAACTTGTTGAACGTTCCTTTAAATAATGCTGCTGCAAAGCCCATCCGCAGCTGAACGTCTGATCTTATACATTGTGTGGTGTAAAGGAGGTACGCCAGTGTGGCATCAGCCAGTCGGTTCACAGAATCACAGAATTATTATGGTGCAGATGGAGGCCATTCAGCCCATCGTGTCTGTACAGGCTATCCAAATGACCATCATGACTTACTGTCATTCTTCTGCCATTTCCCCGTAACACTGCACATTGTTTCTATTCAAATAGTCATCTAATGCTCTCTTGAATGCCTCGATTAAACCTGCCTCCACCACACTCCCAGGCAGCGCATTCCAGACCCAAAGAACCCGCTGTGTGAAAAAGTGTTTTCTCACATCACATTTGCTACTTTTTCAAATCATTTCAAATCTGTGCCCTCTAGTTTTTGATCTTTTTTACGAATGGGAACAGTTTCTCCCTATCTACTCTGTCCCGTCCCCTCATGATTTTGAACATTGCCATTAAATCTGCTCTTAGCCTTCTTCTCTCCAAGTCTGCAATCTATCCTCATAACTGAGGTTTCTCATCCCCGGAAACACTCTTGTAAACCATTGTTTCACACTCTTCATTATACAAAGTCTTACAACACCAGGTTAAAGTCCAACAGGTTTGTTTCGATGTCACTAGCTTTCGGAGCGCTGCTCCTTCCTCAGGTGAATGAAGAGGTCTGTTCCAGAAACACATATATAGACAAATTCAAAGATGCCAAACAATGCTTGGAATGCGAGCATTAGCAGGTGATTAAATCTTTACAGATCCAGAGATGGGGTAACCCCAGGTTAAAGAGGTGTGAATTGTCTCAAGCCAGGACAGTTGGTAGGATTTCGCAGGCCAGATGGTGGGGGATGAATGTAATGTGACATGAATCCCAGGTCCCGGTTGAGGCCGCACTCATGTGTGCGGAACTTGGCTATAAGTTTCTGCTCGGCGATTCTGCGTTGTCGCGGGTCCTGAAGGCCGCCTTGGAGAACGCTTACCCGGAGATCAGAGGCTGAATGCCCTTGACTGCTGAAGTGTTCCCCGACTGGAAGGGAACATTCCTGCCTGATGATTGTTGCGCGATGTCCGTTCATTCGTTGTCGCAGCGTCTGCATGGTCTCGCCAATGTACCACGCTTCGGGACATCCTTTCCTGCAGCGTATGAGGTAGACAACGTTGGCCGAGTCGCACGAGTATGTACCGCGTACCTGGTGGGTGGTGTTCTCACGTGTAATAGTGGTATCCATGTCGATGATCTGGCACGTCTTGCAGAGATTGCCATGACAGGGTTGTGTGGTGTCGTGGTCACTGTTCTGAAGACTGGGTAGTTTGCTGCAAACACCCAGTCTTCAGAACAGTGACCACGACACCACACAACCCTGTCATGGCAATCTCTGCAAGACGTGCCAGATCATCGACATGGATACCACTATTACACGTGAGAACACCACCCACCAGGTACGCGGTACATACTCGTGCGACTCGGCCAACGTTGTCTACCTCATACGCTGCAGGAAAGGATGTCCCGAAGCGTGGTACATTGGCGAGACCATGCAGACGCTGCGACAACGAATGAACGGACATCGCGCAACAATCACCAGGCAGGAATGTTCCCTTCCAGTCGGGGAACACTTCAGCAGTCAAGGGCATTCAGCCTCTGATCTCCGGGTAAGCGTTCTCCAAGGCGGCCTTCAGGACCCGCGACAACGCAGAATCGCCGAGCAGAAACTTATAGCCAAGTTCCGCACACATGAGTGCGACCTCAACCGGGACCTGGGATTCATGTCACATTACATTCATCCCCCACCATCTGGCCTGCGAAATCCTACCAACTGTCCTGGCTTGAGACAATTCACACCTCTTTAACCTGGGGTTACCCCATCTCTGGATCTGTAAAGATTTAATCACCTGCTAATGCTCGCATTCCAAGCATTGTTTGGCATCTTTGAATTTGTCTATATATGTGTTTCTGGAACAGACCTCTTCATTCACCTGAGGAAGGAGCAGCGCTCCGAAAGCTAGTGACATCGAAACAAACCTGTTGGACTTTAACCTGGTGTTGTAAGACTTTGTACTGTGCTCACCCCAGTCCAACGCCGGCATCTCCACATCATGACTCTTCATTATGTTCACATCCTTCCTATAGTGTGGCGCCTAGAACATGTTTGAATGATGTACGGATATTGTCACTTCAGAACCTCTCGGCGCAAGCTGAGGGCACACATACTGTGGTCTTTTTTAACTGTGGATTGCTGACAGATTCTGGTGGCATAGTTTGCCCCATCAAAGGGATGCTATGTTATGGCACCATGGAGATGCATTTTGCATGCCATCTTCTTTATAGATTGAGCAACATGTCTTAAATGTGGGTGGCACGGTAGCGCAGTGGTTAGCACTATTGCTTCACAGCTCCAGGGTCCCAGGTTCAATTCCCGGCTTGGGTTACGTCTATGCGGAGTTCTCCCTGTGTCTGCGTGGGTTTCCTCCGGGTGCTCCGGTTTCATCCCACAAGTGCCTGAAAGACGTGCTGTTCGGCAATTTGGGCATTCTGAAGTCTCCCTCTGTGTACCCGAACAGGTGCCGGAGTGTGGCGACTGGGGTATTTTCACAGTAACTTCATTGCAGTGTTAATGTAAGCCTACTTGAGACAATAAAGATTATTGTTATTATTCTTATTATAAATGAAACAGCAATCTGACTTAAAGGAATCATTTTTTTTTTCCAGTAACTGACATTGTGTCTGACAGAGACCAGGGGCGGGATTCTCCCCTAGCTGGTGGGTCCCGGCGGGATGGAGTGGTGTGAACCACTCCGGCGTCGGGACGCCCCAAAGGTGCGGATTCCTCCGCACCTTTAGAGGCCAAGCCCTCACCTTTAGGGGCTAGGCCTTCGCCGTAGTGGTTGGCGCGCCGCCGTCTGGCGGGAAAGGCCTTTGGCGCCATGCCAGGTGGGGCCGAAGGGACTCCGTCAGCCGGAGGAAGTCCGCACATGCGCGGGAGCGTCAGCGGCTGCTGACGTCACCTCCGCGCATGCGCAGGGAGAGGGGTCACCTCCGCGTCGGCCATCGCAGAGGCTGATGGCCGAGGCGGACGGGAAAGAGTGCCCCCATGGCACAGGCCCGCCCGCGGATCGGTGGGCCCTGATCGTGGACCAGACCACCGTGGGGGCACCCCCCAGGGCCAGATCATCCCGAAACCGCCCCCCCCCCCCCCCAGGACCCCGGAGTCCGCTTCGCGCCGCCTGGTCCAGCCGGTAAGGGAGGTGGTTTAATTCACGCCGGCAGGACCTGCAGTACAGCAGCGGGACTTCGGTCCATTGCGGGCCAGAGAATCGCTGGGGGTGGGGGGGGGGGGGGGGGGGCACCGACCATTCCAACCCCCGCCGAATCTCTGGTGCCGGAGAATTCGGCGGCCGGCTGGGGCGGGATTCACGCCGCCCCCCGGCGATTCTCCGACCCGGCGGGGGGTCGGAGAATCCCGCCCCAGATATGTGTCTTATAAAGAGCAAGAATGTGTTTTATAAAGAGTAATAATGTGTCTTACAGAGAGCAATAATGTGTCTTATAGAGCGCAACAATATGTCTTATAGAGAGCAACAATGTGTCTTATAGAGCGCAACAATGTGTCTTATAGAGAGCAACAATGCGTCTCGTAGAGGGGATAATGTGTCTTATAGAGAGTAATAATGTGTGACGGTCCAGGAGCGGTGTGAAGTGAGGAGATGAAAATAGCATAGAAAAGAGGAGGCAAGCAAGGAACAGTGAAGGGGAGATGAAGGATTTGGAAGAGAGGGGAGGGAGCTGGGGAGTGGCGAGGCAATGAGGGTGCAGGAGAACTAGAGAAAGGGAAAATTAGAGGAGAGAAATGGCGTGATGGGAAGGAAGGGGAGGGAAATAGGGAGGTGGGAAAGATCAGAGAAGAAGAGGAAGGAAGGGAGGGATATGTGAAGGAAACGGAGAATTGGTTTTATGATGGGATGGTACAGGAGGGGAAAGGGGAAGACATGTAAAGTGGCAAGGGAATAGAGGAAGTGAGGAGGGGACTTTTACTGCATACTGATTGTGGCTGGGCTCCTTCACTAAGATTCGTGCACTCGGTATTTGAAAACCTGGTTATTTCTTAAACGTTGATGTCTTGTAAAGACTTTAAAATGTCAACAGAGTCACAGTTTGACTGGGGCAGGTGAAACATGCTGCAACGGATTATATAAAATGCAATTTTTGATGATGTCCCGGAGGACTGGAGAATAGCCAATGTTGTTCCTCTGTTTAAGAAGGGTAGCAAGGATAATCCAGGGAACTACAGGCCGGTGAGCCTTACTTCAGTGGTAGGGAAATTACTGGAGAGAATTCTTCGAGACAGGATCTACTCCCATTTGGAAGCAAATGGACGTATTAGTGAGAGGCAGCATGGTTTTGTGAAGGGAAGGTCGTGTCTCACTAACTTGATAGAGTTTTTCGAGGAGGTCACTAAGATTTTGGATGCAGGTAGGGCAGTGGATGTTGTCTATATGGACTTCAGTAAGGCCTTTGACAAGGTCCCTCATGGTAGACTAGTACAAAAGGTGAAGTCACACGGGATCAGGGGGGAGCTGGCAAGGTGGATACAGAACTGACTAGGTCATAGAAGGCAGAGAGTAGCAATGGAAGGATGCTTTTCTCATTGGAGGGCTGTGACCAGTGGTGTTCCACAGGGATCAGTGCTGGGACCTTTGCTCTTTGTAGTATATATAAATGATTTGGAGGAAAATGTAACTGGTCTGATTAGTAAGTTTGCAGACGACACAAAGGTTGGTGGAATTGCGGATAGCGATGAGGACTGTCAGAGGATACAGCATGATTTAGATTGTTTGGAGACTTGGGCGGAGAGATGGCAGATGGAGTTTAATCCGGACAAATGTGAGGTAATGCATTTTGGAAGGTCTAATGCAGGTAGGGAATATACAGTGAATGGTAGAACCCTCAAGAGTATTGAAAGTCAAAGAGATCTAGGAGTACAGGTCCACAGGTCATTGAAAGGGGCAACACAGGTGGAGAAGGTAGTCAAGAAGGCATACGGCATGCTTGCCTTCATTGGCCGGGGCATTGAGTATAAGAATTGGCAAGTCATGTTGCAGCTGTATAGAACCTTAGTTAGGCCACACTTGGAGTATAGTGTTCAATTCTGGTCGCCACACTACCAGAAGGATGTGGAGGCTTTAGAGAGGGTGCAGAAGAGATTTACCAGAATGTTGCCTGGTATGGAGGGCATTAGCTATGATGAGTGGTTGAATAAACTTGGTTTGTTCTCACTGGAACGAAGGAGGTTGAGGGGAGACCTGATAGAGGTCTACAAAATTATGAGGGGCATAGACAGAGTGGATAGTCAGAGGCTTTTCCCCGTGGTAGAGGGGTCAATTACTAGGGGGCATAGGTTTAAGGTGAGAGGGGCAAGGTTTAGAGTAGATGTACGAGGCAAGTTTTTTACGCAGAGGGTAGTGGGTGCCTGGAACTCGCTACCGGAGGAGGTGGTGGAAGCAGGGACGATAGTGACATTTAAGGGGCATCTTGACAAATACATGAATAGGATGGGAATAGAGGGATACGGACCCAGGAAGTGTAGAAGATTGTAGTTTAGTCGGGCAGCATGGTCGGCACGGGCTTGGAGGGCCGAAGGGCCTGTTCCTGTGCTGTACATTTCTTTGTTCTTTGTTCTTTGTTCTTTGATGTAGAACTTGTGGCTGCAGATTAAAATACTGTTAACATTGAAATATTGTGTCGGGTTTAAAATCCCTGGATTCTTGTTAGCCACAATCTTACAATTCTTACAATCAGTGAAATATCCAACAGCAATTTGTCTTTCTGACACTGGGTCTTTTATAGCCCAGTATGAGGAATGTTACAGTAAATAGCCTTACCCTAAGCACCATCACATGATTGAAGAATTCACCCTTAATTACAAAAATAATGAAAAGGTCTTGAGGCAGGACTCCCACACAGGCTGGTTTCTTTACCACCCGAGCCACATTGGTCAGAAAGATCCCAGAACCAACTGCTGTTATCTGGATAACTTGGTGTTTGAGGTGATAACAGGCACAGAAACCTGAATAATTCCTGATCCTAAATGTGTGTACTATATGGGGTTGATGGATATCGGAAGAAGGGGGATAAATCAAATAAATCATACAATCCCAACAGTGCAGCAGTGGCTATTTGGCCCATCGTGTCTGCACCAACCCTCTGAAAGAGCACCCTACCTAAGTCCACTCCCCACACTATCCCCACAACCCCACCTAACCTTCATATCCCTGGACACTCAGGGACAATTTATCATGGCCAATCCACCTAACCTGCACATCTTTGGACTGTGGGAGGAAACCAAAGCACCCGGAAAGAACCCTTGCAAACAGGGGCAGAACATGCAAACTCCATACAGCTCCATTAACAGAGGCCGGAAGGGAACCCGTTTCCAGGTGCTATGAGGCAGCAGTGCTAACCACTGTGTCACCGTGGGGTTGAAGGATAAATACATAGATTGTAGAAACAGGCGGAGACCATTTAGTCCTTCAATCCTGTTCCGCCATTCCATTAGATCATGGCTGACCTGTGACCTCACTCCATATACCTTAATTACTTTCATTAACACAAATCTATCAATCTCAGTTTTAAAATTTACAATTGATCTTGCATCAATTTTTGTTTATGGAAGAACGTACCAAACTTCCACCTTCAGTGGTATTCCTAGCTTCGCCCCTGAATAAAGCAGGGTGCAATTCAGTGTTTCACGGCATGCAAATTTATGCATGATGTGGAATACGAGGGATTCCCAGGGAATCCCACTGTCAGGCCGTTATCTTGAGCGTGCGGCCCGTTAGCGAGGTCAAGTGGCCGGCCAACCCTTCCCAGCACCGCAAATCAGCCCTGACCCGCCTCCCCAACACACAGCTGCCACCCAACCCCAATTGTCTGGGTGTCCCCCATATGCCTAAGTATGGGGGTGACCCGACACCCCCCCCCCAGACATCTCTAATAGGTGCCCCCCCAGGGACTCCTGTAATGGGGGGACACCCCCAGGAACCCCAGCAATAGGTTTCCCCCCCCCCAGGGACTCCTGTACTAGGGGGACCCCCCAGTTACCCCTGTAATAGGTGGACCGCTCAGGGACCCCTGTAATAGGGTGAACCCCCCGGGACCCCTGTAATTGGGGGATCTCCCACAAGGACCCATGTAATACAGGACCTGCACGGACTCCCTGCTAAAGGATCTCCCTCCACACGCCCCCTCCCACACACAGAGTCCCCCCCCCCCCCCCCGCCAACACGCGACCCCCCCCCCCCTCTCCTACCCCCCACCCAGAAAAGGGACCTCTGTCTGGAAGCTAGGGAGCAGTACAGACAGGAGCAGGAGGAAGCATTATAGCTGCAATGTTTACCTTGCAGCTCCACTTGTCCAGTCCTCGATGGAGAGCAGCTGTGCCTGCCTCAGGTTGCCACAGATCCACTATCTGCAGGCCATTCATAGCTTTTGCGTAGTGGTCTGTGATTGTCAGCTTGTAAACACCAACTGCAGCTTTGATCCATTCTTATCCTTTCACGCTTCGGTGGCCTAAGTGGTGAAACCCTAATGTTTGTAAACATTGACCCAGCAAAGAGAGGTAAGTGCAG
Organism: Scyliorhinus torazame; assembly: GCF_047496885.1. Lineage (NCBI taxonomy): Eukaryota > Metazoa > Chordata > Chondrichthyes > Carcharhiniformes > Scyliorhinidae > Scyliorhinus > Scyliorhinus torazame. The sequence goes on along the minus strand of NC_092710.1, from coordinate 119,273,150 downwards.
TGAAACCACACACTTGAATGATTGGAATGCACTTACATCTCATGTAAAGGAGGGGGTCCATGTATAGGGGGCGTCTGTTGAGGGGGGTTCCTTTAGGCAGGTGGTCCTTGTGGGGAGTCACCCTATTACATCGGTACTCCTATTATAGGGGTGCCTGATGGGGGGGTCCCCCATTACATTGATCCCTGGGGTGTCTCCCTATTAGAGGGTCCTTTGGAAACCCTCTATTACAGGGGTCCCTGCATTTATTTACATTCCCCCACCAGCGCGCATCGTGGACCTTGTTCACACCGCCAGTGGAGGGTCGGAGCATTGCGGGTCCGCCAATCCCAATTTTCCCCCGACGCCAGATTCTCTGACCCATCGGGGAATGCATTCTAGGCATCCCGGGATGGAGAGACTGTCTCGTTCTATCTCTCCTTCTAATTTTCTCTCTGTGTTAATCTTTTATCACCATCATTATTTATTTCACTCCCCTTGTTTCTTTTTCCCTCTGCCATTCTCTCTCTGGCTTTATCTCTGTCTCTTTCCTCTCTTCCTCTCCGTTTCTCTCTGTTTTTAGTTTTTTTTTCTCTCTGCCTCTTTCTATCTGTCTGATCCTCTCTGTCTTCCCCTCTGTCTCTATTTACCTCTCTTTCTCTGTCATACTGTCTCCGTCTGACTCTTACTCTCTCTTGCTTTCACACTCTATCTCTTTATTGATCATTCATCTTTGCTTTCACTCTCACTCATGCTCACTGTCACTCTTAGAATAAAATCATAGAATAATACAGACACTGGGATAAAACTGTGTAGGGACAGTCATTCAGCCAAAGGCACCTGCAGACTGGCTGGAGGGAATGTACAACTCTGATTTGTTGAGTATTGTATGGATAATTTTGCTTTGGAATGGTTGTTTTTTTGGTGTCTTTTATTTCTGGATTGTGGCCAAGGGAATGCTGTAAGATGGGCTAGTAAAATGGGGCGGTGTTCAACAATATGGGATTCTGATGATACACTGACAAAGAGCCTGCCCACAACATGGAAGTTGATTTCTCCAACTCCTTCTCTCGTGCTCCTTCTGCGGTTGTCACAGAGCCCATGGTGACAAGAGCTTTTCACCCACGATAGCCAAGTTGTGGAGGATACAATAGACGACCACAAATCAGGACAGCAGCTTCAGTAAGCACTGAAAAACTACAGACAGACCTGGCTCCCCCCATTAATTACATCTCCTATATCCCACTAAGATGTCCCATAACCTGCTTAGCTAGGACTAAATACAATTCCTCAAATTATGTATATCCAGGGAATCCCTGTAATCTGAACAATATTCCATTAGCCATCTATCTGTAAACAAGTAAATAAATGGGTAAAAGTAATGATGACCTCACTTTTATGACACCTTAAATGCAGCTTTAGTAGACACACTGGCCAGGATTCTCCCGCAATCGGCGGGGCGGTCCGTACCGGCGCCAAAGAGGGGCGTGAATCACTCCGGTGTCGGGCCGCCTGGAAGTTGTGGAATCCTCCGCACTTCCAGGGGCTAGGCCGGCGCTGGAGGGGTAGGCGCTGTGCCAACCGGCGCCAAAGAGCCTCCGCCGGCTGGCGCATGTGCAGGAGCACCAGCGTGTCCTGGCGCATGCGCAGAACCATTGCTGTCTTTACTGCGAATGCGCAGGGTGTTTCTTCTCCACGCTGGCCATCGTGGAGCCTTACACAGGCCAGTGCAGAGGGAAAGAGTGCCCCCACAGCACAGGCCAGCCCGCAGATCGGTGGGCCCCGATCGCGGGCCAAGCCACCGTGGGGGCACCCCTGGGGCCGGATCCCCCCGCGCCCTCCCAAGGACTCCGCAGGCCGCCCCCCAAGCCAGGTCCTGACGGTAAGGACCTTGTCCATTTCACACCGGCGGGACTGGCCGAAAATGGGTGGCCACTCGGCCCATCGGGGCCCGGAGAATCGGCGGGGGGGGGGGGGCACTGCCAACGACCCCCGACCGGCGTGCCGCGATCCCGCCCCCGGCCAAAATCCGGCGCCGGAGAATTCGGCAGCTGGCGTCGGAGCGGTGGGGTGGGATTCATGCCACCCCCCAGCGATTCTCCCACCCGGCGGGGTGTCGGAGAATCCCACCCACTGTCTATATGTATTTTAAACCAGGTATTTCAATAACATTAATGCCACAAATATAAAATGTAATACATAACAATTTCTACATTCATCGCATGCTGTACCCCATTTCCAGTCTGTGTCTGTGACACTGAACCCCAATTCCGGTCACTTTCTATGCCACTGAACCCCAATTGCAGTCGGTGTCTGTGACACTGAACCCCAATTCCAGTCAGTGTCTGTGACACTGAACCCCAATTCCAGTCAGTGTCTGTGACACTGAACCCCAATTCCATTCAGTGTCTGTGACTCTGAACCCCAATTCCGATACTGAACCCCAATTCCAGTCAGTGTCTGTGACACTGAACCCCAATTCCATTCAGTGGCTGTGACTCTGAACCCCAATTCCAGTCAGTGTCTGTGACTCTGAACCCCAATTCCATTCAGTGCCTGTGACTCTGAACCCCAATTCCAGTCAGTGTCTGTGACTCTGAACCCCAATTCCAGTCAGTATCTGTGACACTGAACCCCAATTCCAGTCAGTATCTGTGACACTGAACCCCAATTCCAGTCAGTGTCTGTGACTCTGAAGTCCAATTCCAATCAGTGTCTGTGACACTGAACCCCAATTCCAGTCAGTGTCTGTGACTCTGAACCCCAACACTGAACCCCAATTCCAGTCAGTGTCTGTGACTCTGAACTCCAATTCCAGTCAGTGTCTGTGATACTGAACCCCAATTCCAGTTATTGTCTGTGATACTGAACCCCAATTCCAGTCAGCGTCTGTGACACTGAACCCTAATTCCAGTCAGTGTCTGTGACACTGAACTCCAATTTCAGTCAGTGTCTGTGACACTGAACCCCAATTCCAGTCAGTGTCTGTGACACTGAACCCCAATTCCAGTCAGTGTCTGTGACTCTGAACCCCAACACTGAACCCCAATTCCAGTCAGTGTCTGTGACTCTGAACCCCAACACTGAACCCCAATTCCAGTCAGTGTCTGTGACTCTGAACTCCAATTCCAGTCAGTGTCTGTGATACTGAACCCCAATTCCAGTTATTGTCTGTGATACTGAACCCCAATTCCAGTCAGCGTCTGTGACACTGAACCCTAATTCCAGTCAGTGTCTGTGACACTGAACTCCAATTCCAGTCAGTGTCTGTGACACTGAACCCCAATTCCAGTCAGTGTCTGTGACACTGAACCCCAATTCCAGTCAGTGTCTGTGCCACTGAACCCCAATTCCAGTCAGTGTCTGTGACACTGAACCCCAATTCCGGTCAGTGTCTGACAGATTACTGCATAGAAAACGGTTTCAGAGCCGTTTCCTAGTTGATTCATGAAACATGACTTTGCTCCTTTTGACTGGACTGCACATGTGGGATTTACCAAATTGTGGAATTGGTACCTTTCTGTAAAAGGTTGACAATAATTGTATGAGCAGTTATTGGGACAGTGAGATGGAATCTCGCAGTTCTGACATGCAATATTATATGCACTGATAAAATGTCAGCATGTTCCAGTGTAAAATGCTGTTCTGCCTTTGGGCAGTTAATATCTGCTCTCATTTGTGTCGTACATGGTTGTTTGATTCCAGCCATTAATCACTGAGTGAGGAGACAGTGTGCCCAGCCATTTGTAACTAATTTCCAGCCGATCAAAGTGTAAAAATACATAACTGCTGAAGGAGGCTCCTTCAGATCTGCCCTTTAATACGATGTCAGGACTCTCCATTGTTTATGAACGCTCCCTCATTCACTCTGGGCTGAGAACTTGATACTGAGTTAAAAGTAAGTGTTTGGACCTCAGTGATTGGTCCAATGGTGGCAATGTGCCTGTCAACAGTGCATTCTCTTCACTTTGAGTGTCACATTCACTCTGTTATAGTGTTGTGTTCATTGTGGTACATAGTGGTGTTCACTCTGAGAGGGTCGTGTGTCATGTTAATTACCCTGGGGTAACACGGACTGCAGCTGGATGCAGTTGTACTTGAAAGTAGACTCCAAACTTTGATGTTTGTTCAATCCGCTTTATTGAACTTGTTAAGCAGGGCACACAGTTCACTGTGGATTTGACACTCTACTAATCTAAGTGTGCTAACTCTAACTAACTAGACTGGATTAGCTCTGAGCCACGTGCAGAAGGTGCGAACTGATATATACACCCTGACTGTCACTACAGTTGTCACCAGTGAAAAGAGGCAGAGTGTTGATGCTTCGTGTGTTTTATAGTGGAAGGCCACCTTCTAGTGTTCTACCTGGTGATTGGTTGTGTTCTGTCCTGTGTGTTGATTGGCTGTACTGGGTGTCTGTCACTGCCTGTCTGTATCTCATTATGTGCATAAGTGCATATCATGACATCGTGCTCAGTCTGAGTGTGGTGTTCACTCTGTGCGTGTTGTGTTCACTCTGTGAGAGTCGTATTCACTCTGTCACAGTGTCGTGTTCACTCTGTGAGTGTCGTGTTCACTCTGAGTGTCGTGTTCACTCTGTGAGAGTCGTGTTCACTCTGAGTGTCGTGTTCACTCTGTGAGAGTCGTGTTCACTCTGAGTGTCGTGTACACTCTGTGAGTGTCGTGTTCACTCTTAGTGTCGCGTTCACTCTGTGAGTATCGTGTTCACTCTGAGTGTCGTGTTCACTCTGTGAGAGTCATGTTCACTCTGTGAGTGTCGTGTTCATTCTGTGTGTCGTGTTCACTCTGTCACAGTGTCGTGTTCACTTTGTCACAGTGTCGTGTTCTCTCTGAGTGTCGTGTTCACTTTGTGAGTGTCGTGTTTACTCTGAGTGTCGTGTTCACTCTGTGAGTGTCGTGTTCACTCTGCGAGTATCGGGTTCACTCTGTGAGTGTCGTGTTCACTCTGAGTGTCGCGTTCACTCTGTGAGAGTCGTGTTCACTCTGTGAGTATCGTGTTCACTCTGTGAGAGTCGTGTTCACTCTGTGAGTATCGTGTTCACTCTGTGAGTGTCGTGTTCACTCTGTGAGAGTCATGTTCACTCTGTGAGTGTCGTGTTCACTCTGTGAGAGTCGTGTTCAATCTTAGTGTCGTGTTCACTCTGAGTGTCGTGTTCACTCTGTGAGAGTCGTGTTCACTCTGAGTGTCGTGTTCACTCTGAGAGTCGTGTTCACTCTGTGAGTGTTGTGTTCACTCTGTGAGTATCGTGTTCACTCTGTGAGAGTCGTGTTCACTCTGTGAGAGTCATGTTCACTCTGTGAGTGTCGTGTTCACTCTGAGTGTCGTGTACACTCTGTGAGTGTCGTGTTCACTCTGAGTGTCGCGTTCACTCTGTGAGTATCGTGTTCACTCTGTGAGTGTCGTGTTCACTCTGTGAGAGTCATGTTCACTCTGTGAGTGTCGTGTTCATTCTGTGTGTCGTGTTCACACTGTCACAGTGTCGTGTTCACTTTGTCACAGTGTCGTGTTCTCTCTGAGTGCCGTGTTCACTTTGTGAGTGTCGTGTTTACTCTGAGTGTCAAGTTCATTCTGTGAGTGTCGTGTTCACTCTGCGAGTATCGGGTTCACTCTGTGAGTGTCGTGTTCACTCTGAGTGTCGCGTTCACTCTGTGAGTGTTGTGTTCACTCTGTGAGTATTGTGTTCACTCTGTGAGAGTTGTGTTCACTCTGTGAGAGTCATGTTCACTCTGTGAGTGTCGTGTTCACTCTGTGAGTGTCGTGTTCACTCTGTGAGAGTCGTGTTCACTCTGTGAGTATCGTGTTCACTCTGTGAGTGTCGTGTTCACTCTGTGAGTGTCGTGTTCACTCTGTGAGTGTCGTGTTCACTCTGTGAGAGTCGTGTTCACTCTTAGTGTCGTGTTCACTCTGAGTATCGTGTTCACTCTGTGAGAGTCGTGTTCACTCTGAGTGTCGTGTTCACTCAGAGAGTCGTGTTCACTCTGTGAGTGTCGTGTTCACTCTGTGAGAGTCGTGTTCACTCTGAGTGTCGTGTTCACTCTGAGAGTCGTGTTCACTCTGTGAGTGTCATGTTCACTCTGTGAGTGTCGTGTTCACTCTGAGTGTCGTGTTCAGTCTGTGAGTGGTGTTCACTCTGTGAGATTCGTGTTCACTCTGTGAGAGTCGTGTTCACTCTGTGAGAGTCGTGTTCACTCTGTGAGTGTCGTGTTCACTCTGAGTGTCGTGTTCACTCTGTGAGAGTCGTGTTCACTCTGTGAGAGTCGTGTTCACTCTGTGAGAGTCGTGTTCACTCTGAGTGTCGTGTTCACTCTGTGAGTGTCGTGTTCACTCTGAGTGTCGTGTTCACTCTGTGAGTGTCGTCTTCACTCTGAGTGTCGTGTTCACTCTGTGAGTGTCGTGTTCACTCTGTGAGTGTCGTGTTCACTCTTAGCGTCGTGTTCACTCTGAGTGTCGTGTTCACTCTGTGAGTGTCGTGTTCACTCTGTGAGTGTCGTGTTCACTCTGAGTGTCGTGTTCACTCTGTGAGTGTTGTGTTCACTCTATGAGAGTCGTGTTCACTCTGTGAGTGTCGTCTTCACTCTGAGTGTCGTGTTCACTCTGTGAGTGTCGTGTTCACTCTTAGTGTCGTGTTCACTCTGAGTGTCGTTTTCACTCTGTGAGTATCGTGTTCACTCTGTGAGAGTCGTGTTCACTCTGAGAGTCATGTTCACTCTGTGAGTGTCGTGTTCACTCTGTGAGAGTCGTGTTCACTCTGTGAGAGTCGTGTTCACTCTGTGAGAGTCGTGTTCACTCTGTGAGTATCGTGTTCACTCTGTGAGAGTCGTGTTCACTCTGTGAGTATCGTGTTGACTCTGTGAGTGTCGTGTTCACTCTGTGAGAGTCATGTTCACTCTGTGAGTGTCGTGTTCACTCTGTGAGAGTCGTGTTCACTCTTAGTGTCGTGTTCACTCTGAGTGTCGTGTTCACTCTGTGAGAGTCGTGTTCACTCTGAGAGTCGTGTTCACTCTGTGAGTGTCGTGTTCACTCTGTGAGAGTCGTGTTCACTCTGAGTGTCGTGTTCACTCTGAGAGTCGTGTTCACTCTGTGAGTGTCATGTTCACTCTGTGAGTGTCGTGTTCACTCTGTGAGTGTCGTGTTCACTCTGAGTGTCGTGTTCAGTCTGTGAGTGGTGTTCACTCTGTGAGATTCGTGTTCACTCTGTGAGAGTCGTGTTCACTCTGTGAGAGTCGTGTTCACTCTGTGAGAGTCGTGTTCACTCTGTGAGTGTCGTGTTCACTCTGAGTGTCGTGTTCACTCTGTGAGAGTCGTGTTCACTCTGTGAGAGTCGTGTTCACTCTGTGAGAGTCGTGTTCACTCTGAGTGTCGTGTTCACTCTGTGAGTGTCGTGTTCACTCTGTGAGTGTCGTGTTCACTCTGTGAGAGTCGTGTTCACTCTGTGAGTATCGTGTTCACTCTGTGAGTGTCGTGTTCACTCTGTGAGTGTCGTGTTCACTCTGTGAGTGTCGTGTTCACTCTGTGAGAGTCGTGTTCACTCTTAGTGTCGTGTTCACTCTGAGTATCGTGTTCACTCTGTGAGAGTCGTGTTCACTCTGAGTGTCGTGTTCACTCAGAGAGTCGTGTTCACTCTGTGAGTGTCGTGTTCACTCTGTGAGAGTCGTGTTCACTCTGAGTGTCGTGTTCACTCTGAGAGTCGTGTTCACTCTGTGAGTGTCATGTTCACTCTGTGAGTGTCGTGTTCACTCTGAGTGTCGTGTTCAGTCTGTGAGTGGTGTTCACTCTGTGAGATTCGTGTTCACTCTGTGAGAGTCGTGTTCACTCTGTGAGAGTCGTGTTCACTCTGTGAGTGTCGTGTTCACTCTGAGTGTCGTGTTCACTCTGTGAGAGTCGTGTTCACTCTGTGAGAGTCGTGTTCACTCTGTGAGAGTCGTGTTCACTCTGAGTGTCGTGTTCACTCTGTGAGTGTCGTGTTCACTCTGAGTGTCGTGTTCACTCTGTGAGTGTCGTCTTCACTCTGAGTGTCGTGTTCACTCTGTGAGTGTCGTGTTCACTCTGTGAGTGTCGTGTTCACTCTTAGCGTCGTGTTCACTCTGAGTGTCGTGTTCACTCTGTGAGTGTCGTGTTCACTCTGTGAGTGTCGTGTTCACTCTGAGTGTCGTGTTCACTCTGTGAGTGTTGTGTTCACTCTATGAGAGTCGTGTTCACTCTGTGAGTGTCGTCTTCACTCTGAGTGTCGTGTTCACTCTGTGAGTGTCGTGTTCACTCTTAGTGTCGTGTTCACTCTGAGTGTCGTTTTCACTCTGTGAGTATCGTGTTCACTCTGTGAGAGTCGTGTTCACTCTGAGAGTCATGTTCACTCTGTGAGTGTCGTGTTCACTCTGTGAGAGTCGTGTTCACTCTGTGAGAGTCGTGTTCACTCTGTGAGAGTCGTGTTCACTCTGTGAGTATCGTGTTCACTCTGTGAGAGTCGTGTTCACTCTGTGAGTATCGTGTTGACTCTGTGAGTGTCGTGTTCACTCTGTGAGAGTCATGTTCACTCTGTGAGTGTCGTGTTCACTCTGTGAGAGTCGTGTTCACTCTTAGTGTCGTGTTCACTCTGAGTGTCGTGTTCACTCTGTGAGAGTCGTGTTCACTCTGAGAGTCGTGTTCACTCTGTGAGTGTCGTGTTCACTCTGTGAGAGTCGTGTTCACTCTGAGTGTCGTGTTCACTCTGAGAGTCGTGTTCACTCTGTGAGTGTCATGTTCACTCTGTGAGTGTCGTGTTCACTCTGTGAGTGTCGTGTTCACTCTGAGTGTCGTGTTCAGTCTGTGAGTGGTGTTCACTCTGTGAGATTCGTGTTCACTCTGTGAGAGTCGTGTTCACTCTGTGAGAGTCGTGTTCACTCTGTGAGAGTCGTGTTCACTCTGTGAGTGTCGTGTTCACTCTGAGTGTCGTGTTCACTCTGTGAGAGTCGTGTTCACTCTGTGAGAGTCGTGTTCACTCTGTGAGAGTCGTGTTCACTCTGAGTGTCGTGTTCACTCTGTGAGTGTCGTGTTCACTCTGAGTGTCGTGTTCACTCTGTGAGTGTCGTCTTCACTCTGAGTGTCGTCTTCACTCTGAGTGTCGTGTTCACTCTGTGAGTGTCGTGTTCACTCTGTGAGTGTCGTGTTCACTCTTAGCGTCGTGTTCAATCTGAGTGTCGTGTTCACTCTTTGAGTGTCGTGTTCACTCTGTGAGTGTCGTGTTCACTCTGTGAGTGTCGTGTTCACTCTGAGTGTCGTGTTCACTCTGTGAGTGTTGTGTTCACTCTGTGAGAGTCGTGTTCACTCTGTGAGTGTCGTCTTCACTCTGAGTGTCGTGTTCACTCTGTGAGTGTCGTGTTCACTCTTAGTGTCGTGTTCAATCTGAGTGTCGTTTTCACTCTGTGAGAGTCGTGTTCACTCTGTGAGTGTCGTGTTCACTCTGAGTGTCGTGTTCACTCTGTGAGTGTCGTCTTCACTCTGAGTGTCGTCTTCACTCTGAGTGTCGTGTTCACTCTGTGAGTGTCGTGTTCACTCTGTGAGTGTCGTGTTCACTCTTAGCGTCGTGTTCACTCTGAGTGTCGTGTTCACTCTTTGAGTGTCGTGTTCACTCTGTGAGTGTCGTGTTCACTCTGTGAGTGTCGTGTTCACTCTGAGTGTCGTGTTCACTCTGTGAGTGTTGTGTTCACTCTGTGAGAGTCGTGTTCACTCTGTGAGTGTCGTCTTCACTCTGAGTGTCGTGTTCACTCTGTGAGTGTCGTGTTCACTCTTAGTGTCGTGTTCAATCTGAGTGTCGTTTTCACTCTGTGAGAGTCGTGTTCACTCTGTGAGTGTCGTGTTCACTCTGTGAGATTCGTGTTCACTCTGTGAGAGTCGTGTTCACTCTGTGAGTGTCGTGTTCACTCTGTGAGTGTCGTGTTCACTCTGTGAGTGTTGTGTTCACTCTGTGTGTCGTGTTCACTCTGTGAGTGTTGTGTTCACTCTGTGAGAGTCGTGTTCACTCTGTCACAGTGTCGTGTTCACTTTGTCACAGTGTCGTGTTCACTTTGTGAGTCTCGTGTTTACTCTGAGTGTCGTGTTCACTCTGTGAGTGTCGTGTTCACTCTGCGATTATCGGGTTCACTCTGTGAGTGTCGTGTTCACTCTGAGTGTCGTGTTCACTCTGTGAGTGTTGTGTTCACTCTGTGAGAGTCGTGTTCACTCTGTGAGAGTCGTGTTCACTCTGTGAGTGTCGTGTTCACTCTGTGAGTGTCGTCTTCACTCTTAGTGTCATGTTCACTCTGAGAGTCGTGTTCAGTCTGAGTGTCGTGTTCACTCTGTGAGTGTCGTGTTCACTCTGTGAGATTCGTGTTCACTCCGTGAGAGTCGTGTTCACTCTGTGAGTGTCGTGTTCACTCTGAGTGTCGTGTTCACTCTGTGAGAGTCGTGTTCACTCTGTGAGAGTCGGGTTCACTCTGCGCGTATCGGGTTCACTCTGTGAGTGTTGTGTTCACTCTCTGAATGTTGTGATCACTCTGCGAGTATCGGGTTCACTCTGTGAATGTTGTGTTCACTCTGCGAGTATCGGGTTCACTCTGTGAGTGTCGTGTTCACTCTGTGAGTGTCGTGTTCACTCTGTGAGAGTCGTGTTCACTCTTAGTGTCGTGTTCACTCTGAGTGTCGTGTTCAATCTGTGAGAGTCGTGTTCACTCTGAGTGTCGTGTTCACTCTTAGGGTCGTGTTCACTCTGTGAGTGTCGTGTTCACTCTGTGAGAGTCGTGTTCACTCTGAGTGTCATGTTCACTCTGTGAGTGTCGTCTTCACTCTGAGTGTCATGTTCAGTCTGTGAGTGGTGTTCACTCTGTGAGATTCGTGTTCACTCTGTGAGAGTCGTGTTCACTCTGTGAGAGTCGTGTTCACTCTGTGAGAGTCGTGTTCACTCTGTGAGTGTCGTGTTCACTCTGTGAGAGTCGTGTTCACTCTGTGAGTGTCGTCTTCACTCTGAGTGTCGTGTTCACTCTGTGAGTGTCGTGTTCACTCTGTGAGTGTCGTGTTCACTCTTAGCGTCGTGTTCACTCTGAGTGTCGTATTCACTCTTTGAGTGTCGTGTTCACTCTGTGAGTGTCGTGTTCACTCTGTGAGTGTCGTGTTCACTCTTAGTGTCGTGTTCACTCTGAGTGTCGTTTTCACTCTGAGTGTCGTGTTCACTCTGTGAGAGTCGTGTTCACTCTGTGAGTGTCGTGTTCACTCTGTGAGATTCGTGTTCACTCTGTGAGAGTCGTGTTCACTCTGTGAGTGTCGTGTTCACTCTGAGTGTCGTGTTCACTCTGTGGGCGTTGTGTTCACTCTGTGTGTCATGTTCACTCTGTGAGTGTTGTGTTCACTCTGTGAGAGTCGTGTTCACTCTGTCACAGTGTCGTGTTCACTTTGTCACAGTGTCGTGTTCACTTTGTGAGTCTCGTGTTTACTCTGAGTGTCATGTTCATTCTGTGAGTGTCGTGTTCACTCTGTGAGTGTCGTGTTCACTCTGCGAGTATCGGGTTCACTCTGTGAGTGTCGTGTTCACTCTGAGTGTCGTGTTCACTCTGTGAGTGTTGTGTTCACTCTGTGAGAGTCGTGTTCATTCTGTGAGAGTCGTGTTCACTCTGTGAGTGTTGTGTTCACTCTGTGAGTGTCGTGTTCACTTTGTGAGATTCGTGTTCACTCCGTGAGAGTTGTGTTCACTCTGAGTGTCGTGTTCACTCTGTGAGAGTCGTGTTCACTCTGTGAGAGTCGGGTTCACTCTGCGCGTATCGGGTTCACTCTGTGAGTGTTGTGTTCACTCTGTGAATGTTGTGTTCACTCTGCGAGTATCGGGTTCACTCTGTGAATGTTGTGTTCACTCTGCGAGTATCGGGTTCACTCTGTGAGTGTCGTGTTCACTCTGTGAGTGTCGTCTTCACTCTGTGAGAGTCGTGTTCACTCTTAGTGTCGTGTTCACTCTGAGTGTCGTGTTCAATCTGTGAGAGTCGTGTTCACTCTGAGTGTCGTGTTCACTCTTAGGGTCGTGTTCAGTCTGTGAGTGGTGTTCACTCTGTGAGATTCGTGTTCACTCTGTGAGAGTCGTGTTCACTCTGTGAGAGTCGTGTTCACTCTGTGAGAGTCATGTTCACTCTGTGAGTGTCGTGTTCACTCTGTGAGAGTCGTGTTCACTCTGTGAGAGTCGTGTTCACTCTGTGAGTGTCGTGTTCACTCTGTGAGTGTCGTGTTCACTCTGTGAGTGTCGTCTTCACTCTGAGTGTCGTGTTCACTCTGTGAGTGTCGTGTTCACTCTGTGAGTGTCGTGTTCACTCTTAGCGTCGTGTTCACTCTGAGTGTCGTGTTCACTCTTTGAGTGTCGTGTTCACTCTGTGAGTGTCGTGTTCACTCTGTGAGTGTCGTGTTCACTCTTAGTGTCGTGTTCACTCTGAGTGTCGTTTTCACTCTGAGTGTCGTGTTCACTCTGTGAGAGTCGTGTTCACTCTGTGAGTGTCGTGTTCACTCTGTGAGATTCGTGTTCACTCTGTGAGAGTCGTGTTCACTCTGTGAGTGTTGTGTTCACTCTGTGTGTCATGTTCACTCTGTGAGTGTTGTGTTCACTCTGTGAGAGTCGTGTTCACTCTGTCACAGTGTCGTGTTCACTTTGTCACAGTGTCGTGTTCACTTTGTGAGTCTCGTGTTTACTCTGAGTGTCATGTTCATTCTGTGAGTGTCGTGTTCACTCTGTGAGTGTCGTGTTCACTCTGCGAGTATCGGGTTCACTCTGCGAGTGTCGTGTTCACTCTGAGTGTCGTGTTCACTCTGAGTGTCGTGTTCACTCTGTGAGTGTTGTGTTCACTCTGTGAGAGTCGTGTTCACTCTGTGAGAGTCGTGTTCACTCTGTGAGAGTCGTGTTCACTCTGAGTGTCGTGTTCACTCTGAGAGTCGTGTTCACTCTGTGAGTGTCGTGTTCACTCTGTGAGAGTCGTGTTCACTCTGAGTGTCGTGTTCACTCTGAGAGTCGTGTTCACTCTGTGAGTGTCATGTTCACTCTGTGAGTGTCGTGTTCACTCTGTGAGTGTCGTGTTCACTCTGAGTGTCGTGTTCAGTCTGTGAGTGGTGTTCACTCTGTGAGATTCGTGTTCACTCTGTGAGAGTCGTGTTCACTCTGTGAGAGTCGTGTTCACTCTGTGAGAGTCGTGTTCACTCTGTGAGAGTCGTGTTCACTCTGTGAGTGTCGTGTTCACTCTGAGTGTCGTGTTCACTCTGTGAGAGTCGTGTTCACTCTGTGAGAGTCGTGTTCACTCTGAGTGTCGTGTTCACTCTGTGAGTGTCGTGTTCACTCTGAGTGTCGTGTTCACTCTGTGAGTGTCGTCTTCACTCTGAGTGTCGTGTTCACTCTGTGAGTGTCGTGTTCACTCTGTGAGTGTCGTGTTCACTCTTAGCGTCGTGTTCACTCTGAGTGTCGTGTTCACTCTTTGAGTGTCGTGTTCACTCTGTGAGTGTCGTGTTCACTCTGTGAGTGTCGTGTTCACTCTGAGTGTCGTGTTCACTCTGTGAGTGTTGTGTTCACTCTGTGAGAGTCGTGTTCACTCTGTGAGTGTCGTCTTCACTCTGAATGTCGTGTTCACTCTGTGAGTGTCGTGTTCACTCTTAGTGTCGTGTTCAATCTGAGTGTCGTTTTCACTCTGTGAGAGTCGTGTTCACTCTGTGAGTGTCGTGTTCACTCTGTGAGATTCGTGTTCACTCTGTGAGAGTCGTGTTCACTCTGTGAGTGTCGTGTTCACTCTGTGAGTGTCGTGTTCACTCTGTGAGTGTTGTGTTCACTCTGTGTGTCGTGTTCACTCTGTGAGTGTTGTGTTCACTCTGTGAGAGTCGTGTTCACTCTGTCACAGTGTCGTGTTCACTTTGTCACAGTGTCGTGTTCACTTTGTGAGTCTCGTGTTTACTCTGAGTGTCGTGTTCACTCTGTGAGTGTCGTGTTCACTCTGCGAGTATCGGGTTCACTCTGTGAGTGTCGTGTTCACTCTGAGTGTCGTGTTCACTCTGTGAGTGTTGTGTTCGCTCTGTGAGAGTCGTGTTCACTCTGTGAGAGTCGTGTTCACTCTGTGAGTGTCGTGTTCACTCTGTGAGTGTCGTCTTCACTCTTAGTGTCATGTTCACTCTGAGAGTCGTGTTCAGTCTGAGTGTCGTGTTCACTCTGTGAGTGTCGTGTTCACTCTGTGAGATTCGTGTTCACTCCGTGAGAGTCGTGTTCACTCTGTGAGTGTCGTGTTCACTCTGAGTGTCGTGTTCACTCTGTGAGAGTCGTGTTCACTCTGTGAGAGTCGGGTTCACTCTGCGCGTATCGGGTTCACTCTGTGAGTGTTGTGTTCACTCTGTGAATGTTGTGTTCACTCTGCGAGTATCGGGTTCACTCTGTGAATGTTGTGTTCACTCTGCGAGTATCGGGTTCACTCTGTGAGTGTCGTGTTCACTCTGTGAGTGTCGTGTTCACTCTGTGAGAGTCGTGTTCACTCTTAGTGTCGTGTTCACTCTGAGTGTCGTGTTCAATCTGTGAGAGTCGTGTTCACTCTGAGTGTCGTGTTCACTCTTAGGGTCGTGTTCACTCTGTGAGTGTCGTGTTCACTCTGTGAGAGTCGTGTTCACTCTGAGTGTCATGTTCACTCTGTGAGTGTCGTCTTCACTCTGAGTGTCGTGTTCAGTCTGTGAGTGGTGTTCACTCTGTGAGATTCGTGTTCACTCTGTGAGAGTCGTGTTCACTCTGTGAGAGTCGTGTTCACTCTGTGAGAGTCGTGTTCACTCTGTGAGTGTCGTGTTCACTCTGTGAGAGTTGTGTTCACTCTGTGAGAGTCGTGTTCACTCTGAGTGTCGTGTTCACTCTGTGAGTGTCGTGTTCACTCTGTGAGTGTCGTGTTCACTCTGTGAGTATCGTCTTCACTCTGAGTGTCGTGTTCACTCTGTGAGTGTCGTGTTCACTCTGTGAGTGTCGTGTTCACTCTTAGCGTCGTGTTCACTCTGAGTGTCGTGTTCACTCTGTGAGAGTCGTGTTCACTCTGTGAGTGTCGTGTTCACTCTGTGAGATTCGTGTTCACTCTGTGAGAGTCGTGTTCACTCTGTGAGTGTCGTGTTCACTCTGAGTGTCGTGTTCACTCTGTGAGTGTTGTGTTCACTCTGTGTGTCATGTTCACTCTGTGAGTGTTGTGTTCACTCTGTGAGAGTCGTGTTCACTCTGTCACAGTGTCGTGTTCACTTTGTCACAGTGTCGTGTTCACTTTGTGAGTCTCGTGTTTACTCTGAGTGTCATGTTCATTCTGTGAGTGTCGTGTTCACTCTGTGAGTGTCGTGTTCACTCTGCGAGTATCGGGTTCACTCTGTGAGTGTCGTGTTCACTCTGAGTGTCGTGTTCACTCTGTGAGTGTTGTGTTCACTCTGTGAGAGTCGTGTTCACTCTGTGAGAGTCGTGTTCACTCTGTGAGTGTCGTGTTCACTCTGTGAGTGTCGTCTTCACTCTTAGTGTCATGTTCACTCTGAGTGTCGTGTTCACTCTGAGAGTCGTGTTCACTCTGACTGTCGTGTTCACTCTGTGAGTGTCGTGTTCACTCTGTGAGATTCGTGTTCACTCTGTGAGAGTCGTGTTCACTCTGTGAGTGTCGTGTTCACTCTGAGTGTCGTGTTCACTCTGTGAGAGTCGTGTTCACTCTGTGAGAGTCGTGTTCACTCTGCGAGTGTCGGGTTCACTCTGTGAGTGTTGTGTTCACTCTGTGAATGTTGTGTTCACTCTGCGAGTATCGGGTTCACTCTGTGAATGTTGTGTTCACTCTGCGAGTATCAGGTTCCCTCTGTGAGTGTCGTGTTCACTCTGTGAGTGTTGTGTTCACTCTTTGAGTATCGTGTTCACTCTGTGAGAGTCGTGTTCACTCTGTGAGAGTCGTGTTCACTCTGTGAGAGTCATGTTCACTCTGTGAGTGTCGTGTTCAGTCTGTGAGTGTCGTGTTCACTCTGTGAGAGTCGTGTTCACTCTGAGTATCGTGTTCACTCTGTGAGAGTCGTGTTCACTCTGTGAGTATCGTGTTCACTCTGTGAGTGTCGTGTTCACTCAGAGTCATGTTCACTCTGTGAATGTCGTGTTCACTCTGAGTGTCGTGTTCACTCTGTGAGAGTCGTGTTCACTCTGAGTGTCATGTTCACTCTGAGAGTCGTGTTCACTCTGAGTGTCGTGTTCACTCTGTGAGTGTTGTGTTCACTCTGTGAGAGTCGTGTTCACTCTGTGAGAGTCGTGTTCACTCTGTGAGTGTCGTGTTCACTCTGTGAGTGTCGTCTTCACTCTTAGTGTCATGTTCACTCTGAGTGTCGTGTTCACTCTGAGAGTCGTGTTCACTCTGACTGTCGTGTTCACTCTGTGAGTGTCGTGTTCACTCTGTGAGATTCGTGTTCACTCTGTGAGAGTCGTGTTCACTCTGTGAGTGTCGTGTTCACTCTGAGTGTCGTGTTCACTCTGTGAGAGTCGTGTTCACTCTGTGAGAGTCGTGTTCACTCTGCGAGTGTCGGGTTCACTCTGTGAGTGTTGTGTTCACTCTGTGAATGTTGTGTTCACTCTGCGAGTATCGGGTTCACTCTGTGAATGTTGTGTTCACTCTGCGAGTATCAGGTTCCCTCTGTGAGTGTCGTGTTCACTCTGTGAGTGTTGTGTTCACTCTTTGAGTATCGTGTTCACTCTGTGAGAGTCGTGTTCACTCTGTGAGAGTCGTGTTCACTCTGTGAGAGTCATGTTCACTCTGTGAGTGTCGTGTTCAGTCTGTGAGTGTCGTGTTCACTCTGTGAGAGTCGTGTTCACTCTGAGTATCGTGTTCACTCTGTGAGAGTCGTGTTCACTCTGTGAGTATCGTGTTCACTCTGTGAGTGTCGTGTTCACTCAGAGTCATGTTCACTCTGTGAATGTCGTGTTCACTCTGAGTGTCGTGTTCACTCTGTGAGAGTCGTGTTCACTCTGAGTGTCATGTTCACTCTGAGAGTCGTGTTCACTCTGAGTGTCGTGTTAACTCTGTGAGTGTCGTGTTAACTCTGTGAGTGTCGTTTTCACTCTGTGAGATTCGTGTTCACTCTGTGAGAGTCCTGTTCACTCTGTGAGAGTCCTGTTCACTCTGTGAGAGTCGTGTTCACTCTGTGAGTGTCGTGTTCACTCTGAGTGTCGTGTTCACTCTGAGTGTCGTGTTCACTCTGTGAGTGTCGTGTTCACTCTGTGAGTGTCGTGTTCACTCTGTGAGTGTCGTGTTCACTCTGAGTGTCGTGTTCACTCTGTGAGAGTCGTGTTCACTCTGTGAGAGTCGTGTTCACTCTGTGAGTATTGTGTTCACTCTGAGTATCGTGTTCACTCTGTGAGTGTCGTGTTCACTCTGTGAGATTCGTGTTCACTCTGTGAGAGTCGTGTTCACTCTGTGAGTGTCGTGTTCACTCTGAGTGGCGTGTTCACTCTGTGAGAGTCGTGTTCACTCTGTGAGAGTCGTGTTCACACTGAGTGTCGTGTTCACTCTGTGAGATTCGTGTTCACTCTGTGAGAGTCGTGTTCACTCTGTGAGAGTCGTGTTCACTCTGTGAGTGTCGAGTTCACTCTGTGAGAGTCATGTTCACTCTGTGAGAGTCGTGTTCACTCTGTGAGTGTCGTGTTCACTCTGAGTGGCGTGTTCACTCTGTGAGAGTCGTGTTCACTCTGTGAGAGTCGTGTTCACACTGAGTGTCGTGTTCACTCTGTGAGATTCGTGTTCACTCTGTGAGATTCGTGTTCACTCTGTGAGTGTCGTGTTCACTCTGTGAGTGTCGTGTTCACTCTGTGCGTCGTGTTCACTCTGTGAGTGTCGTGTTCACTCTGTGAGAGTCGTGTTCACTCTGTGAGTATCGTGTTCACTCTGTGAGAGTCCTGTTCACTCTGTGAGTATCGTGTTCACTCTGAGTGTCGTGTTCACTCAGAGTCATGTTCACTCTGTGAGTGTCGTGTTCACTCTGAGTGTCGTGTTCACTTTGAGTGTCATGTTCACTCTGAGAGTCGTGTTCACTCTGAGTGTCGTGTTCACTCTGTGAGTGTCGTGTTCACTCTGTGTGTCGTGTTCACTCTGTGAGTGTTGTGTTCACTCTGTGAGAGTCGTGTTCACTCTGTAAGAGTCGTGGTCACTCTGTGAGTGTCGTCTTCACTCTGAGTGTCGTGTTCACTCTGTGAGTGTCGTGTTCACTCTGAGTGTCGTGTTCACTCTGTCACAGTGTCGTGTTCACTTTGTCACAGTGTCGTGTTCACTTTGTGAGTGTCGTGTTTACTCTGAGTGTCATGTTCATTCTGTGAGCGTCGTGTTCACTCTGTGAGTGTCGTGTTCACTCTGCGAGTATCGGGTTTACTCTGTGAGTGTCGTGTTCACTCTGAGTGTCGTGTTCACTCTGTGAGTGTCGTGTTCACTCTGTGAGTGTCGTGTTCACTCTGTGAGTGTCGTGTTCACTCTGAGTGTCGTGTTCACTCTGTGAGAGTCGTGTTCACTCTGTGAGAGTCGTGTTCACTCTGTGAGTATTGTGTTCACTCTGAGTATCGTGTTCACTCTGTGAGTGTCGTGTTCACTCTGTGAGATTCGTGTTCACTCTGTGAGAGTCGTGTTCACTCTGTGAGTGTCGTGTTCACTCTGAGTGTCGTGTTCACTCTGAGTGGCGTGTTCACTCTGTGAGAGTCGTGTTCACTCTGTGAGAGTCGTGTTCACACTGAGTGTCGTGTTCACTCTGTGAGATTCGTGTTCACTCTGTGAGAGTCGTGTTCACTCTGTGAGAGTCGTGTTCACTCTGTGAGTGTCGAGTTCACTCTGTGAGAGTCATGTTCACTCTGTGAGAGTCGTGTTCACTCTGTGAGTGTCGTGTTCACTCTGAGTGGCGTGTTCACTCTGTGAGAGTCGTGTTCACTCTGTGAGAGTCGTGTTCACACTGAGCGTCGTGTTCACTCTGTGAGATTCGTGTTCACTCTGTGAGATTCGTGTTCACTCTGTGAGTGTCGTGTTCACTCTGTGAGTGTCGTGTTCACTCTGTGCGTCGTGTTCACTCTGTGAGTGTCGTGTTCACTCTGTGAGAGTCGTGTTCACTCTGTGAGTATCGTGTTCACTCTGTGAGAGTCCTGTTCACTCTGTGAGTATCGTGTTCACTCTGAGTGTCGTGTTCACTCAGAGTCATGTTCACTCTGTGAGTGTCGTGTTCACTCTGAGTGTCGTGTTCACTTTGAGTGTCATGTTCACTCTGAGAGTCGTGTTCACTCTGAGTGTCGTGTTCACTCTGTGAGTGTCGTGTTCACTCTGTGTGTCGTGTTCACTCTGTGAGTGTTGTGTTCACTCTGTGAGAGTCGTGTTCACTCTGTAAGAGTCGTGGTCACTCTGTGAGTGTCGTCTTCACTCTGAGTGTCGTGTTCACTCTGTGAGTGTCGTGTTCACTCTGAGTGTCGTGTTCACTCTGTCACAGTGTCGTGTTCACTTTGTCACAGTGTCGTGTTCACTTTGTGAGTGTCGTGTTTACTCTGAGTGTCATGTTCATTCTGTGAGCGTCGTGTTCACTCTGTGAGTGTCGTGTTCACTCTGCGAGTATCGGGTTTACTCTGTGAGTGTCGTGTTCACTCTGAGTGTCGTGTTCACTCTGTGAGTGTTGTGTTCACTCTGTGCGTATCGTGTTCACTCTGTGAGAGTCGTGTTCATCTGTGAGAGTCATGTTCACTCTGTGAGTGTCGTGTTCACTCTGTGAGTGTCATGTTCACTCTGTGAGAGTCGTGTTCACTCTGTGAGTATCGTGTTCACTCTGTGAGAGTCGTGTTCACTCTGTGAGTATCGTGTTCACTCTGAGTGTCGTGTTCACTCTGTGAGTGTCGTGTTCACTCTGAGTGTCGTGTTCAATCTGTCACAGTGTCGTGTTCACTTTGTCACAGTGTCGTGTTCACTTTGTGAGTGTCGTGTTTACTCTGAGAGTCATGTTCACTCTGTGAGTGTCGTGTTCACTCTGTGAGAGTCGTGTTCACTCTGTGAGTATCGTGTTCACTCTGAGTGTCGTGTTCACTCTGTGAGTGTCGTGTTCACTCTGAGTGTCGTGTTCACTCTGTCACAGTGTCGTGTTCACTTTGTCACAGTGTCGTGTTCACTTTGTGAGTGTCGTGTTTACTCTGAGTGTCATGTTCATTCTGTGAGCGTCGTGTTCACTCTGTGAGTGTCGTGTTCACTCTGCGAGTATCGGGTTTACTCTGTGAGTGTCGTGTTCACTCTGAGTGTCGTGTTCACTCTGTGAGTGTTGTGTTCACTCTGTGCGTATCGTGTTCACTCTGTGAGAGTCGTGTTCATCTGTGAGAGTCATGTTCACTCTGTGAGTGTCGTGTTCACTCTGTGAGAGTCGTGTTCACTCTGTGAGTATCGTGTTCACTCTGTGAGAGTCGTGTTCACTCTGTGAGTATCGTGTTCACTCTGTGAGTGTCGTGTTCACTCTGAGAGTCAGGTTCACTCTGTGAGTGTCGTGTTCACTCTGTGAGAGTCGTGTTCACTCTTAGTGTCGTGTTCACTCTGAGTGTCGTGTTCACTCTGTGAGAGTCGTGTTCACTCTGAGTGTCATGTTCACTCTGAGAGTCGTGTTCACTCTGAGTGTCGTGTTAACTCTGTGAGTGTTGTGTTCACTCTGTGAGATTCGTGTTCACTCTGTGAGAGTCGTGTTCACTCTGTGAGAGTCCTGTTCACTCTGTGAGAGTCGTGTTCACTCTGTGAGTGTCGTGTTCACTCTGTGAGTGTCGTATTCACTCTGTGAGAGTCGTGTTCACTCTGTGAGAGTCGTGTTCACTCTGTGAGAGTCGTGTTCAGTCTGAGTGTCGTGTTCACTCTGTGAGTGTCCTGTTCACTCTGTGAGTGTCGTGTTCACTCTGAGTCTCGTCTTCACTCTGAGTGTCGTGTTCACTCTGTGAGTGTCGTGTTCACTCTTAGTGTCGTGTTCACTCTGAGAGTCGTGTTCACTCTGAGTGTCGTGTTCACTCTGTGAGTGTCGTGTTCACTCTGTGAGAGTCGTGTTCAGTCTGAGTGTCGTGTTCACTCTGTGAGTGTCCTGTTCACTCTGTGAGTGTCGTGTTCACTCTGAGTCTCGTCTTCACTCTGAGTGTCGTGTTCACTCTGTGAGTGTCGTGTTCACTCTGTGTACGTGTTCACTCTGAGAGTCGTGTTCACTCTGAGTGTCGTGTTCACTCTGTGAGTGTCGTGTTCACTCTGTGAGATTCGTGTTCACTCTGTGAGTGTCATGTTCACTCTGAGTGTCGTGTTCACTCTGTGAGAGTCGTGTTCACTCTGTGAGAGTCGTGTTCACTCTGTGAGAGTCATGTTCACTCTGTGAGAGTCGTGTTCACTCTGTGTGTCGTGTTCACTCTGTGAGTGTCGTATTCACTCTGTGAGTGTCGTGTTCACTCTGAGTGTCGTGTTCACTTTGTGAGTGTCGTGTTTACTCTGAGTGTCGTGTTCACTCTGTGAGTGTCGTGTTCACTCTGAGTGTCGTGTTCACTCTGTGAGAGTCGTGTTCACTCTGTGAGAGTCGTGTTCACTCTGTGAGAGTCATGTTCACTCTGTGAGAGTCGTGTTCACTCTGTGTGTCGTGTTCACTCTGTGAGTGTCGTATTCACTCTGTGAGTGTCGTGTTCACTCTGAGTGTCGTGTTCACTTTGTGAGTGTCGTGTTTACTCTGAGTGTCGTGTTCACTCTGTGAGTGTCGTGTTCACTCTGAGTGTCGTGTTCACTCTGTGAGTGTTGTGTTCACTCTGTGTGTCATGTTCACTCTGTGAGTGTTGTGTTCACTCTGTGAGAGTCGTGTTCACTCTGTCACAGTGTCGTGTTCACTTTGTCACAGTGTCGTGTTCACTTTGTGAGTCTCGTGTTTACTCTGAGTGTCGTGTTCACTCTGTGAGTGTCGTGTTCATTCTGAGTGTCATGTTCATTCTGTGAGTGTCGTGTTCACTCTGTGAGTGTCGTATTCACTCTGCGAGTATCGGGTTCACTCTGTGAGTGTCGTGTTCACTCTATGAGAGACGTGTTCACTCTGTGAGTGTCGTGTTCACTCTGTGAGTGTCGTCTTCACTCTTAGTGTCATGTTCACTCTGAGTGTCGTGTTCACTCTGAGAGTCGTGTTCACTCTGAGTGTCGTGTTCACTCTGTGAGTGTCGTGTTCACTCTGTGAGATTCGTGTTCACTCTGTGAGAGTCGTGTTCACTCTGTGAGAGTCGTGTTCACTCTGTGAGAGTCATGTTCACTCTGTGAGAGTCGTGTTCACTCTGTGTGTCGTGTTCACTCTGTGAGTGTCGTATTCACTCTGTGAGTGTCGTGTTCACTTTGTGAGTGTCGTGTTTACTCTGAGTGTCGTGTTCACTCTGTGAGTGTCGTGTTCACTCTGTGAGTGTCGTGTTCACTCTGAGTGTCATGTTCATTCTGTGAGTGTCGTGTTCACTCTGTGAGTGTCGTGTTCACTCTGCGAGTATCGGGTTTACTCTGTGAGTGTCGTGTTCACTCTGAGTGTCGTGTTCACTCTGTGAGTGTTGTGTTCACTCTGTGCGTATCGTGTTCACTCTGTGAGAGTCGTGTTCATCTGTGAGAGTCATGTTCACTCTGTGAGTGTCGTGTTCACTCTGTGAGTGTCGTGTTCACTCTGTGAGAGTCGTGTTCACTCTGTGAGTATCGTGCTCACTCTGTGAGAGTCGTGTTCACTCTGTGAGTATCGTGTTCACTCTGTGAGTGTCGTGTTCACTCTGAGAGTCATGTTCCCTCTGTGAGTGTCGTGTTCACTCTGTGAGAGTCGTGTTCACTCTGAGTGTCGTGTTCACTCTGAGTGTCGTGTTCACTCTGAGTGTCGTGTTCACTCTGTGAGATTCGTGTTCACTCTGTGAGATTCGTGTTCACTCTGTGAGAGTCGTGTTCACTCTGTGAGAGTCGTGTTCACTCTGTGAGTGTCGTGTTCACTCTGTGAGAGTCATGTTCACTCTGTGAGAGTCGTGTTCACTCTGTGAGAGTCGTGTTCACTCTGTGTGTCGTGTTCACTCTGTGAGTTTTGTGTTCACTCTGTGTGTCGTGTTCACTCTGTGAGTTTTGTGTTCACTCTGTGAGAGTCGTGTTCACTCTGCGAGTATCGTGTTCACTCTGTGAGTGTCGTGTTCACTCTGTGAGTGTCGTGTTCACTCTGTGTGTCGTGTTCACTCTGTGAGTTTTGTGTTCACTCTGTGAGAGTCGTGTTCACTCTGCGAGTATCGTGTTCACTCTGTGAGTGTCGTGTTCACTCTGTGAGTGTCGTGTTCACTCTGTGAGTGTTGTGTTCACTCTGTGAGTGTCGTGTTCACTCTGAGTATCGTGTTCACTCTGTGAGTGTTTTGTTCACTCTGTGAGTATCGTGTTCATCTGTGAGTGTCATGTTCACTAGTTTGTTCTGTTTACTATGTGACCTGATTGAACCCCAACAGTGGT
The DNA here is from genome assembly GCF_047496885.1 of Scyliorhinus torazame. Taxonomy (NCBI): domain Eukaryota; kingdom Metazoa; phylum Chordata; class Chondrichthyes; order Carcharhiniformes; family Scyliorhinidae; genus Scyliorhinus; species Scyliorhinus torazame. The sequence goes on along the minus strand of NC_092710.1, from coordinate 119,249,702 downwards.
TTCAAACAATCAACAATCTAACATAGTAACCCTGCACCTTCCCAGCATGCTGGCAAGCAGAATTTCTACTACCTGGCGCGTGAGCCAGCTAAGTTTAGGAGCTGCTGCCAGAGATAGAGACAGTGCCAGCGTTTTGCTAAGGAGGCCAAGTTAAAAGGCCGTCTTCATTCATAGAAACATTGATCTAGTTCTTCCGATCAGTTTAAGCCTTCCCATTTCCCTCTCTCCCCCTAAACATTAATGCCCTGACACCCCCACCCCCTTCATCCTCTCTGCTCTTTCACCTCCCTTTCGCCCCCATATCCCCTCCTTCACCACTTTCACCCTTAAATCCTTCCACCCTTCACCATCCCTTACCCCGACCCTCCTCACCCACTCAACCCCCTCATCCTTCCCTACTCTTTCACCCCTACCTCCCGTAATCCATTAATCCAATGCTCATAAACCCCCAAAACCATTTGCAGGTCATTGAAAAGTTAATAAGTCTGTCAATATAAAAAGCACAGTACGAAGTCTTACAACACCAGGTTAAAGTCCAACAGGTTTGTTTCGATGTCACTAGCTTTCGGAGCGCTGCTCCTTCCTCAGGTGAATGAAGAAGTATGTTCCAGAAACACATATATATAGACAAATTCAAAGATGCCAAACAATGCTTGGACTGCGACCATTAGCAGGTGATTAAATCTTTACAGATCCAGAGATGGGGTAACCCCAGGTTAAAGAGGTGTGAATTACATCAAGCCAGGACAGTTGGTAGGATTTCGCAGGCCAGATGGTGGGGGATGAATGTAATGTGACATGAATCCCAGGTCCCGGTTGAGGCCGCACTCATGTGTGCGGAACTTGGCTATAAGTTTCTGCTCGGCGATTCTGCGTTGTCGCGCGTCCTGAAGGCCGCCTTGGAGAACGCTTACCCGGAGATCAGAGGCTGAATGCCCTTGACTGCTGAAGTGTTCTCCGAATGGAAGGGAACATTCCTGCCTGGTGATTGTTGCGCGATGTCCGTTCATTCGTTGTCGCAGCGTCTGCATGGTCTCGCCAATGTACCACGCTTCGGGACATCCTTTCCTGCAGCGTATGAGGTAGACAACGTTGGCCGAGTCGCACGAGTACGTACCGCGTACCTGGTGGGTGGTGTTCTCACGTGTAATAGTGGTATCCATGTCAATGATCTGGCACGTCTTGCAGAGATTGCCATGGCAGGGTTGTGTGGTGTCGTGGTCACTGTTCTGAAGACTGGGTAGTTTGCTGCAAACAATGAGGTTGCGCGGTTGTTTGAAGGCAAGTAGTGGGGGTGTGGGGATGACCTTGGCAAGATGTTCATCGTCATCAATGACGTGTTGAAGGCTGTGAAGAAGATGACGTCGTTTCTCCGCTCCAGGGAAGTACTGGACGACGAAGGGTATTCTGTCGGTTGTGTCCCATGTTTGTCTTCTGAGGAGGTCGGTGCGGTTTTTCGCTGTGGCGCGTTGGAACTGTCGATCGATGAGTCGAGTGCCATATCCCGTTCGTACGAGGGCATCTTTCAACGTCTGTAGATGTCTGTTACGCTCCTCGTCTGAGCAGATCCTGTGTATACGGAGCGCTTGTCCATAGGGGATGGCTTCTTTAATGTGTTTAGGGTGGAAGCTGGAGAAGTGGAGCATCATGAGGTTATCCGTGGGTTTGCGGTAAAGCGAAGTGCTGAGGTGACCGTCCTTGATGGAGACGAGTGTGTCCAAGAATGCAACTGATTTTGGAGAGTAGTCCATGGTGAGTCTGATGGTTGGATGGAACTTATTAATGTCATCGTGTAGTCGTTTCAATGATTCTTCGCCGTGGGTCCAAAGGAAAAAAATGTCATCGATGTATCTGGTGTATAACGTCGGTTGAAGGTCCTGTGCGGTGAGTAGGTCCTGTTCAAACTTGTGCATGAAGATGTTGGCGTATTGGGGTGCGAATTTGGTCCCCATGGCTGTTCCATGCGTCTGGATGAAGAATTTGTTGTCGAAGGTGAAGACGTTGTGATCCAGAATGAAGCGGATGAGTTGCAGAATTGTGTCTGGAGATTGGCAGTTGTCGGTGTTGAGTACTGAGGCTGTTACTAATGTCAAAGTGTTCAAAAAATCAACCAGATGTCTGAGTTGATTTGCAAAGAAAGAATGAAAGAACATACATCTGTTGAATCTTTAACACAGCCCAACTGATGGCTAAGCTAGTCTGCAAAGAATGAATGAAAGCCAAAGCAGAGTTTAAGCAATTAGCTCTGTACCAGACTTTCAACATTGTAGAATGCAGAATAGCGCTTTATCCAGTGAAATAATCTATTCTAATGCATCTGAAGATTTTTCCACTTTTCCAAAACTAATAACCTGACCACCTTATTTTACTTATTTGTTCATGACTTGTGTGTATTGTTGGCTGGCCCATAATTATTTGCCCATCCTAATTGCCCTTCAGAAGATGGTGGTGAGCCATCTTCTTGAACCACTGCAGTCTATGTGGTGCAGGTATGCTAACAGTGCATTTAGAGAGGGAATTCCATGATTTAGGCTGAACAACACTGAAGGAACAGTGATATTTCTAAGTCACAATAGTATGTGGCTTGGATGAGAGCTTGCAGTTTGTTCCCATGCATTTGTGACCTAGCATTTCTATGTGTTAGAAGTCATGGGTTGGAAGGTGTATTTGAAGGTGTCTTGGTGACTTTCTTGTAGATGGTTCACACTGATGTCACTGTGTTGGTGATGAACAGAGTGAATGTCGAAGGGAGTGTGTGGGGTGGCAATCATGCGGGCTGCTTTCTCCTGCAAGGTGTCAAGCTTCTTGAGTGTTTCATAGAATTTACAGTGCTGAAGGAGGCCATTCGGCCCATCGAGTCTGCACCGGCTCTTGGAAAGAGCACCCTACCCAAGTCCCCACCTCCACCCTATCCCCATAAACCAGTAACCACACCCAACACGAAGGTTGGAGCTCCACACATCCAGGCAAATGGAGAATATTCCATTACACCCCTGACTTATACCTTGTGGTCAGGCTTTGGGGAATCAGGAGATGAGTTACCCTCTGAAGAATTCCCAGTCTCTATGTTTATATGGCTAGTCCAGTTCAGTTTCTGGTCAATAATAACCCCCAGGATGTTGATGGATTGTGGATATTTAATGGTAACTTACCTTTTCCAATCACAGCGCTGTCATTAGCAAGGCTAAATGGAATATATTTTAATGCAAGGAGCCTGATGAATAAGACAGACGAGGAGGGCACAGATCAGCACTTGGCTGAAAGATGAGCACCTCAACCTTCCTGGTCATAGGGTATCCAAATGAGATAGAGAGGGGGATAGAAGATGAGTGGAGGGTTGCTATATTGATCAAGGAATCAATCATAGCAGTGAGGAGGGATGATGCCGGGAAGGTCATCAAATGAGGCCATATGAGTAGAAGTAAAAAACACAAAAGGGGCAGACACCATGTTAGTATTTACTACAGGCCCCCGAACAGTCCGGGAGAGACAGGCCTCATCAGGCCGAGTTGATGACGCAACGAGGCCGGTGAATCTTGTGAGAGGCCTCTCTCAAGACTCGTGACGCTTGAGATGTCTCACAAGATTCCTCCGAACCTTGCAAGATGTTGCGATCTGGATCTCGTCCTTGCCGTTGCGAGATCTGGACAAGCATATTTAAATTATCCATACGGTTCATTTTAATAATTCTGCTCTGGATTCTTCCGGCGCCCAGGAACTATCGGCCTCCCCAGTCAGGCCGGACCAGTTGCCGTTTAGTGCTAGTCCACACGAACGTGGTCCAGGCCTAATGGCAACTGGGGGGGTTTCCCAGGCCATTGGAGACCCCGGGTCATCACTGTCAGGGAAGGATGTCCCGCTGGTACTCCCTCTGGCACTCAGGCACCTTGACACTGCCAGCCTGACACCTTGGCACAGCCACCCTGGCACTGCCAAGGTGCCCAGTTGGCACTGCCAGGCTGGCATGGACACTTCAGGGTGGCAGTACCAGGGTGCCCAGGTGCCACTGCCGAGGGTTGGTGCCTGAGGGGGGCCATGCCCATGAAAGGGGGGTGAGGGGAGTATGATGGGTGGGGGAGGTAAAGGACAGGTATGAAGTGGCCTCATAAAGGTTGGGGGGTTGAATGAAATGAAATGAAAATCGCTTATTGTCACAAGTAGGCTTCAAATGAAGTTATTGAGAAAAGCCCCTAGTCGCCACATTCCGGCGCCTGTTCGGGGAGGCTGGTATGGGAACTGGGGGGGTTAAGTGTGGGGGTCCTGAAAAGGGGTGGCCAAAAATGGTGGGTGGGGCGGCTTGCAAAGTGGGGGCCCGTCAGCAACCCCATAGTGGGGTGTCCACATTTGGAGGTGTGTGGGGTAATGTGCGTGTGCGGGGGGTGCGACATTGCCCATGGTAGGAGGTTGAGGGGACCCTCACGTTCACTTTAAGATCGGGACACCCTTTTCTAATGGCAGCCCTATCTCTGAGGAGCCAGTCTCGCTGGCGAGTTCAGCTCTCCATTATTGAAAACATTTCTAAGTGTAGGCTGGACCAGGGAGAAACTCCCCAAAGCTCCAAAAAAGTGTGGTTAGATAGTGCTGAAAATCTCACCCAAACCGACAAGAAACACCTCGCCAAACCCACCCAAAATGACACTTCAAAATTCTTTGGTTGAACTGCGTCCAGAGGATCAAGGATGTAATCAAATTTCAGAAAAGTATCGGAAAATAAGGCAGTAATAGTAGGGGGTTAACTACCCAAATAATAACTGGGATAGTTTAAGTGTGCAAGGTAGGGAGGGAGCAAAATTCTTGAATTGCATACAAGAGAACATTTCTAGCCAGTACATAGAAAGGCCAACAATTCTGGAAACTAATATTCAGAAGTGAGTCTGGGCAGGTGGAAGGTGTATCAGTCGGCGAACATTTGGGAGATAGTGACCATAATTCATTTAGATTTAGGATTGTTGTTTAAAAGGTTAAGGATGGGCTGAAAATAAAAGTTCTTAACAGGGGCAAGGCTAATTTTACTCAGATAAGATACGATTTGGATCAAGTGGGCTGAGAGCAGCCACTTGCAGATAAAACTGCGTCAGAGCAGTGGGAGGCACTTGGAGGAGGAGGCAGTGAGAGTACAGGGTTAATATGTTCCTGTAAAGGCAAAGAGTGGGAACAAGATCAGAGAGCCCTGGTTCCCCTCCAAAAATAAGAGTGGTACTGCCCAACCTGGTTGTCCAGAGGAATATAGGGGAAGATCAAAAAGAGAAAGATAGAGAGGCACAAAGAACACTGTAGATCACCTAGACGAGTGGGCAGCACGGTAGCCTTGTGGATAGCACAAATGCTTCACAGCTCCAGGGTCCCAGGTTCGATTCCGGCTTGGGTCACTGTCTGTGCGGAGTCTGCACATCCTCCCCGTGTGTGCGTGGGTTTCCTCCGGGTGCTCCGGTTTCCTCCCACAGTCCAAAGATGTGCGGGTTAGGTGGATTGGCCATGCTAAATTGCCCATAGTGTCCAAAATTGCCCTTAGTGTAAGGTGGGGTTACTGGGTTATGGGGATAGGGTGGAGGTGTGGACCTTGGGTAGGGTGCTCTTTCCAAGAGCTGGTGCAGACTCAATGGGCCGAATGGCCTCCTTCTGCACTGTAAATTCTATGATTCTATAAAGGAAGTGCAGGTGTAGAAGTCAATATTTTCCTGCTTCTTTGACTGTGGTAAAGACTCAACAATAGATTGTTATGGTAAAATAACAAGGCTTTATTTACGAAACGACCACATGCAGTTTTGGCTGAAAGTTGAGGTCGGAGAGGAGTTACTACCACTGCTAACTCCTATTCAAGTCCGCGCTTTTACAGAAAATCAGTTCAGTATTTATACATTATCATTATCAAGATTGCGTGACTACAGCTTAGTCAGGAATTCGATCGGAAGTAGAAATGGAAGCAATGTCATAAACCTGCTGACCTGTTGATCTTCTCGGACTCTTTGTCTCATCCCTCATACCATTATCTTGTCCTTTGATAGAACATTAAAAGGTCGGAGGAGACTCATCCATTCCTGATCTTGTCTTATTCATACCGCCCTGGGTTATGACGAGTTTGCCTTATCAGAAATTACAGAGGTCAGGCATTTTGGAATAGCTTGACCTTCCTTGATCTTATTCATGCTTTAGGTTATGTGGAGTCAGCCTTATTGGTCTTACAAAGGAGTCTGGTATATTGAAATAGCTAGGTCAGCTTTTCTTACATTGTACCGAATAGTTGACCAGTTTTCCCATCATGCCATTACTTAATTCGTACAACATCACACAGGGACAAAGTAAAAAAGGAAATAAGGAAATCAAAGGGAAAGCATGAAAAAGATTAGCAAGTAAAGTTTTTAAAAAACAAAGATGTTTTCCCAATATTTTAATGGTAAAATGTTAGTTAAGGAAAAAGTGGGAACTATCAGAGATGAAGAAGGGAACTTGTATGTGGATGCAGAGGCTGGGGAAAGGGTTTTAAATTAATATTTTGTCTCCGTGTTTACAAAGGAAATGGGTTGATGCAGATATATTAGTCCAGGACGAACACGCCAAAATTGAATGGGATAATCATAAAGGGAGAGGAAGCACTCGAGGGGTTGGAATCCTTGAAAGTTGATAAGTCGTCAGGGTCAGATGGATTGTTTCCGAGACTGCTGAAGGAGGTCAGGGAGAAGATAGTAGATGCTCTGAGGATGATTTTCCAATCCTCACTCGACACAGTTGAGGCACTGGAGGACTAGAGAAATGCAAAAGTGGCTTCATTGTTTAAAAATGGATGGAAGGAAATGCCATAAGACCATAAGACATAGGAGTGGAAGTAAGCCAATTCGGTCCATCAAGTCCACTCCACCATTCAATCATGGCTGATTTCAACTCCATTTACCCGCTCTCTCTCCATAGCCCTTAATTCCTCGAGAAATCAAGAATTTATCAACTTCTGTCTTAAAGACACTCAACGTCCCGGCCTCCACCACGCTCTGTGGCAATGAATTCCACAGACCCACCACTCTCTGGCTGAAGAAATTTCTCCTCATCTCTGTTCTAAAGTGACTCCCTTTTATTCTAAGGCTGTGCCCCCGGGTCCTAGTCTCCCCTGCTAATGGAAACAACTTCCCTACATCCACCCTATCTAAGCCATTCATTATCTTGTAAGTTTCTATTAGATCTCCCCTCAACCTCCTAAACTCCAATGAATATAATCCCAGGATCCTCAGACGTTCATCGTATGTTAGGCCTACCATTCCTGGGATCATCCGTGTGAATCTCCGCTGGACCCGCTCCAGTGCCAGTATGTCCTTCCTGAGGTGTGGGGCCCAAAATTGCTCACAGTATTCTAAATGGGGCCTAACTAATGCTTTATAAAGCTTCAGAAGTATATCCCTGCTTTTATATTCCAAGCCGCTTGAGATGAATGACAACATTGCATTTGCTTTCTTAATTACGGACTCAACCTGCAAGTTTACCTTTAGAGAATCCTGGACTAGGACTCCCAAGTCCCTTTGCACTTCACCATTATGAATTTTGTCACCGTTTAGAAAATAGTCCATGCCTCTATTCTTTTTTCCAAAGTGCAAGACCTCGCACTTGCCCACGTTGAATTTCATCAGCCATTTCTTGGACCACTCTCCTAAACTGTCTAAATCTTTCTGTAGCCTCCCCACCTCCTCCATACTACCTGCCCCTCCACCTAGCTTTGTATCATCGGCAAACTTAGCCAGAATGCCCCCAGTCCCATCATCTAGATCGTTAATATATAAAGAGAACAGCTGTGGCCCCAACACTGAACCCTGCGGGACACCACGCGTCACCGGTTGCCATTCCGAAAAAGAACCTTTTATCCCAACTCTCTGCCTTCTGCCTGACAGCCAATCGTCAATCCATGTTAGTACATTGCCTCGAATACCATGGGCCCTTATTTTACTCAGCAGTCTCCCGTGAGGCACCTTATCAAAGGTCTTTTGGAAGTCAAGATAGATAACATCCATTGGCTCTCCTTGCTCTAACCTATTTGTTATCTCTTCAAAGAACTCTAACAGGTTTGTCAGGCACGACCTCCCCTTACTAAATCCATGCTGACTTGACCTAATCCGACCCTGCACTTCCAAGAATTTAGAAATCTCATCCTTAACAATGGATTCTAGAATCTTGCCAACAACCGAGGTTAGGCTAATTGGCCTATAATTTTCCATCTTTTTCCTTGTTCCCTTCTTGAACAGGGGGTTACAACAGCGATTTTCCAATGCCGAACAATTATAGGCCAGTTAGGCTTATGTCAGAGGTGGGTAAGTTGGTACAATCAATCCTGAGAGATAGGATTAACTGTCACATAGAAAGGTGTGGACTATTTAGGGACAGTCAGCATGGATTTGTTAAAGGAAGGCCTTGCCTCACAAATTTGATTGAATTCTTTGAGGAAGTGAAATGAAGGGTTGATGAAGGTACTGCAGTGGATGTTGTATACATGGATTTTAGCAAGGAGTTTGACAATGGCAGATTGGTCAAAAAAACGAAAGGCCCATGGGATACAAGGCAATGCGGCAAACTGGATAAAAAGTTGGCTTAATAATAGGAAAAGAGTAATTGTCGATGGCTGCCCTTGCAATGGAAAGTTGAGAACGTGCAGACTCCGCACATACAATGAACCAAGCCGGGAATCGAACCTAGGACCCTGGAGCTGTGAAGTAATTGTGCTAACCACTATGCTACCGTGCTGCCCAACCATTTAATAATAACTATTTAAATGTGAACGTGGGGGGGGGCACGATTGGGAAATTTGCAAACAACACAAAGATTGGCCAAGCGGTGGACAGTGTAGAGGATAGCTATAATCTCCAAAATGATAGAGATGGGTTAGTGGAGTGGGTGCTAAAGTGGCAGATGGAATTTAACACAGAGAAGCGTGAGGTCATGCATTTTGGAAGGTCAAACATTTATAGGGAGTGTATAATAAATGGGAATATACTAAGAGAGGTACATGAAGTGAGGATGTAATTGCTCTGGAGATAGTGCAGAGTAGGTTTACAAGAATGTTGTCAGGGCTAGAAAAGTGTAGCTATGAGGAGAGATTAGAAAGGTTGGAACTATTTTCCTTGAAACAAGGAAGGCTGAGGGGTGACTTAAATGAGGTGTACTCCCCGAACAGGCGCCGGAATGTGGCGACTAAGTGCTTTTCACAGTAACTTCATTGAAGCCTACTCGAGACAACAAGCGATTTTCATTTCATTTCATTCTGCGGGGAAGAAATAGAGTGGACAGAATAAACTTGTTTCCCTTGGTGGAGAATTCCAGATCCAGGGGACATAGATTCAATATAAGTGGCAGTAGGTGTAATGGGGACATGAGGAAGTGGGAGTCTGGAATTCACTGCTCAGGTTGGTGGTGGAGGCAGAGACCCTAAACTCATTTTAAAAAGTACCTGGATCTGCACCTTAAGTGCTGTAGGCTACAGGGCTACGGACCGGGTGCAGGAAGGTGGGATTAGAAAGGTCACCTAGATGTCTTTGGGCAGGCATGGATAGGATGGGCTGAATAGGGGTGGGGGCTGAGTGCGCGGGCCCTGTGTGTGGGGATGGGGGCTGAGTGCAGGGGCCCTGAGTGTGGGGATGGGGGCTGATTACAGGGGTCCTGAGTGTGGGGATGGGGGCTGATTACAGGGGTCCTGAGTGGGGGGTCTGGGTACAGGGGCCCTGAGTGTGGGGGCTGAGTACAGGGGCCCTGAGTGGGGGGGGGGGGGCTGAGTACAGGGGGTCCTGAGTGTGGGGATGGGGGCTGATTACAGGGGCCCTGAGTGGGGGGTGGCTGAGTACAGGGGCCCTGAGTGTGGGGGCTGAGTACAGGGGCCCTGAGTGTGGGGGCTGAGTACAGCGCCCTGAGTGTGGGGGCTGAGTACAGGGGCCCTGAGTGTGGGGGCTGAGTACAGCGCCCTGAGTGTGGGGGCTGAGTACAGGGGCCCTGAGTGGGGGGGGGGGGGGGGGGGGGGGGGGTGAGTACAGGGGGTCCTGAGTGTGGGGATGGGGGCTGATTACAGGGGCCCTGAGTGGGGGGGGGGGGCTGAGTACAGGGGCCCTGAGTGTGGGGGCTGAGTACAGGGGCCCTGAGTGTGGGGGCTGAGTACAGCGCCCTGAGTGTGGGGGCTGAGTACAGGGGCCCTGAGTGTGGGGGCTGAGTACAGCGCCCTGAGTGTGGGGGCTGAGTACAGGGGCCCTGAGTGTGGGGGCTGAGTACAAGGGCCCTGAGTGTGGGGGTGGGGGCTGAGTGCAGGGGCCCTGAGTGTGGGGGCTGAGTACAGGGGCCCTGAGTGGGGAGGGGGGGCTGAGTACAGGGGTCCTGAGTGTGGGGATGGGGGCTGATTACAGGGGCCCTGAGTGGGGGGGGGGGCTGAGTACAGGGGCCCTGAGTGTGGGGATGGTGGCTGATTACAGGGGCCCTGAGTGGGGGGGGGGCTGAGTACAGGGGCCCTGAGTGTGGGGGCTGAGTACAGGGGCCCTGAGTGTGGGGGCTGAGTACAGGGGCCCTGAGTGTGGGGGCTGAGTACAGGGGCCCTGAGTGTGGGGGCTGAGTACAGGGGCCCTGAGTGTGGGGGCTGAGTACAGGGGCCCTGAGTGTGGGGGCTGTGTACAGAGGCCCTGAGTGTGGGGGTGGGGGCTGAGTGCAGGGGCCCTGAGTGTGGGGGCTGGATACAGGGGCCCTGAGTGTGGGGATGGGGGCTGAGTACAGGGGTCCTGAGTGTGGGGGCTGGATACAGGGGCCCTGGGTGTGGGGGTGGGGGCTGAGTGCAGGGGCCCTGAGTGTGGGGGCTGAGTACAGGGGTCCTGAGTGTGGGGGCTGAGTACAGGGGCCCTGAGTGTGGGGGCTGAGTACAGGGGTCCTGAGTGTGGGGGCTGAGTACAGGGGCCCTGAGTGTGGGGGCTGTGTACAGAGGCCCTGAGTGTGGGGGTGGGGGCTGAGTGCAGGGGCCCTGAGTGTGGGGGCTGGATACAGGGGCCCTGAGTGTGGGGATGGGGGCTGAGTACAGGGGTCCTGAGTGTGGGGGCTGAGTACAGGGGTCCTGAGTGTGGGGGCTGAGTACAGGGGCACTGAGTGTGGGGGCTGGGTCCAAGGGCCCTGAGTGTGGGGGCTGAGTACAGGGGCCCTGAGTGTGGGGGCTGGATACAGGGGCCCTGGGTGTGGGGGTGGGGGCTGAGTGCAGGGGCCCTGAGTGTGGGGGCTGAGTACAGGGGTCCTGAGTGTGGGGGCTGAGTACAGGGGCCCTGAGTGTGGGGGCTGAGTACAGGGGTCCTGAGTGTGGGGGCTGAGTACAGGGGCCCTGAGTGTGGGGGCCCTGAGTGTGGGGGCTGAGTACAGGGGCCCTGAGTGTGGGGGCTGAGTACAGGGGCCCTGGGTGTGGGGGCTGAGTACAGGGGCCCTGAGTGTGGGGGTGGGGGCTGAGCTCAGGGGAGGGGGTGCCCTCAGTTCAGGATTTGGGCCTGAGTGTGGGGGAGGGGGTGCCCTCCGTACAGGATTGGGGCCTGAGTGCAGAGGGAGGGGTTGCCCTCAGTGAAGGATTGGGGCGTGAATGCGGGGGAGGGGGTACCCTGAGTGCGGGGAGTCAACACTTCCGGTTGATGACTCTTGAGGCATAACTTAATGAGTGCAAAAGGGATCTCGTAACTGGTAGGGGAACCAGTGGTAGGGGCATCTTTTGTGTCTGGGAGGACAGATCCAATTGCCAGGTATCAGGCATTTCACTGGGCAGTATTGGGCATCCCACTTGATTACGGGTAGAAATCCCACCCCCGAGTGCTGTCTGCCAATCTGAGGTCAGCAGCTCTCCAGTACCATGAGTGTCAACGGGAGCAATGGTCACCGCCTAGATCACTCTCAGACCTGCAGGAGGGATCAGCCATGGGATACGAGATGGAGGTGAGTATGGGCAGAATGGAATTTATGGGAGTCGCCAGGGTTGAGGGGGGGGGGGGGGGGGTGGTGCAACAAGGGTAGGAGCGGTGGCTTTCAATGGGTCCCCCTTTCCTGATACTGGGTCTGCTGACCAGATACAGGTGCCTGTGACTGAAAGGTCCCCACCCCCTCCTAGTAGCCACAGGCAAACCCCACAGGCAAGGTATTAACAGGGAAAGAGAGGGTAGATAAAGATAAACTATTTCCAATGGTTGGAGTTTCTAAACAAGGAGGCCCTAACCCTAACATTGTCCAAAAGTGCTCGACCATTCAGGGGAGATGTTAGGAAGAACGCCTTCACTCAAAGGCTGGTAGAGGTTTTGAACTCTCTCCCACAAACAGCAGTTGAAACTAGATCAGTTGTTAATTTTAAATCTGAGATAGATGGATTTTTGTTCAGCAAGAATATTAAGGAATATGGGCCAAAGGCAGGTATATGGAGATCGGTCACAGTTCAGTCATGACCTCATTGAAACGTGGGACAGGCTCAAGGGACTGAATGGCCTTCTGCTGTTCCTATGTTCTTATGTTCCCACAGGGTTTGCACTGCAGCCTCTCCATTGAACATCAGCAGCAGTGGGATAAGGCCTTTAACAGCTCTTTAGCTGGCTACTTACGGGCTTTAATTGACCTCTGGGTGGGCCTATCTCCATCCTTCCAACCCAAAGATTGATCGGGAGGAGCCTGAAAGATAGCAGGGCCCCTTTCCACACCATCCCCACCTGATCAACATTCCCCATCCCCCGCTCTACCCCGCCTTGGGGTGTCATTAAATTCTATCCTTCATCAATGTTAGGTTTGTGTTTATATTCGGCTTAGTCTTCGTGTTGGGACAAACTTAATTGTTTGATTTAGGCTTATTGCTGGGGTTATTTTTGTGTTAATGCTCGAGCTGGTGTCAATAGTCGCGCTAGAGCTCATTTTCAGACCACTGTTTTGGGGCTGGTGTCAGAGTTTGGTGCAGCCTTTGCATTGAGTTTAGTTTTAGTGCTAATAATAATCACTTATTGTCACAAGTAGGCTTCAATGAAGTTACTGTGAAAAGCCCCTAGTCGCCACATTCTGATGCCTGTTCGGAGAGGCCGGTACGGGAATCGAGCCCGCACTGCTGCCTTGTTCTGCATTACAAGCCAGCTGTTTAGCCCACTGTGCTAACATTAAGGGCTTATTATTGCTCTTAGTTTCAAGTTTAGGGTTAATGCCTTTGCTAGTGTTAGGACTTGTGTTAATAATAATAATAGCTTATTGTCACAAGTAGACTTCAATGAAGTTACTGTGAAAAGCCCCTAATCGCCACATTTCGGCGCCTGTTCGGGGAGGCTGGTACGGGAATTGAATCCGTGCTGCTGGCCTTGTTCTGCATTACAAGCCAGCTGTTTAGCCCACTGTGCTAAAGCAATTGAAGCTGAGCCAAATGGAAGGGTGAGGTACCAGTGACACAGAAAAATGGAAAGAAATGGGAATAAATATTCAAGGACATGGTCACCCTCCTGCCCACACCCACAATGCTACCCTAATACTAACACTGATGCTAAAATGAGCCCTAACCTTAACATTCATGCTAACATTAACCTTACCATCAACCCTAATACTCACAGCAGCCCCAAACTAATTTGGGTCCAGAGCTAACAAGCCTTGACCCTAATACAAATCTTAAACGTTACCACTTATTCAAACAGTTCTCGAACCAAATTAGTTTGAGGTAAGGTTACTATTAGCATGAGTGTTAAGGTTAGGGCTCGTTTTAGCATCAGTGTTAGTATTAGGGTAACATTGTGGGTGTGGGCAGGAGGGTGACCGTGTCCTTGAATATTTATTGCCATTTCTTTCCATTTTTTTTGTGTCACTGGTACCTCACCCTTCCATTTGGCTCAGCTTCAATTGGTTTTTATTTTGTTTCACTCAGTATTGTCTGGTTTTGTTCGTTAGTTTATTTTACCTTCAGCTGAGGTTCTGAGAATCTGAGAATGGAGCTGATTTTAGTCCACATCTCACTGTGACTTCCTATTTTCAGGTTGGTTGCTTTGTGCTGTTTATTTGAGTGTTGCGTGCTGGCTACCGTATTGAGACTGGGGTTTGAGGCATCTGTTCTATTTTTGAAATAGAGTAAATTTGGTTTGGTTACGGTACATTTCACAGTTAGGTAATATTGACAGGGTCAATGTTTGGGTCAACACTGGTTGAGGGTTTTAGGATTATGGTAAGGGTTATGTTTGGGATCGCATGGGGGGCACGGTGGCCCAGTGGTTAGCTCTGCTGCCTCACGGCGCTGACGACCCAGGTTCGATCACAGCCCCGGGTCACTGCCTGTGTGGATTTTGACATTCTCCCTGTGTCTGCATGGGTTTTCTTTTGTTATGCTCTTGACGTAGCATAAGCTGCTTCCTTGATGTGCACTCTGACAAAGGAAGGTTCAGACTTGGAGATAGCTTTAACATGTTTATTAAACTATTAACAATTCTCCTACTTGGATTCGATGCTACTGTTAATCCTGCTATAGCTACTCAGACTGACGAACCAGTCTGCTACAATCCAGGTGGTGGGAGTGATGTTCAATCAACCCTGTGTCTGTACTCACTGTCTCCTGTGTCTCCACTGGAAAGAGACTGAGCATGTGTGATGTGTCCTTTTATATGGGTAATGCCCTCCTGTGGTAGTGTCAACTCTGTGTGTATCGTGACTGCCCATTGGTCGTGTCCTATCTTACTGACCTATTGGTTGCCTGTCTGTGTGTCATGTCTCTGGTGTTCCCTCTAGTGTCTAGCTAGGTGTAGTGTATGTACATTAACCCTTTGTGTACTTACAATGATGTATATCACCACAGGTTTCACCCCCTCAACCCAAAGATGTGCAGAGTTGGTAGATTGGCCACGCTAAATTGCCCCTTAATTGGAAAAAAATAATTGGGTACTCTAAATTCTTTTTTAAATGTTTGGGATCACATTTCAAGTTAGAATCAGGATTATAGTTGGGGTTAGGTAATGGAATGAGGGTTGGGGTTAGTACTTGACAAGGCTAATGAGCAGCAGGGCTCACCAGAGGGAGTTGGATCAAGCGGACAGTATTTTATCTTGCGCGTTTTCACATTTTCCTTGTATTGACCTACAGCGGATGACGGAATTCTGACAATTGGCCTGAGTTTCAGAATCATTGTCGGAATGTGACATGACCAGAGTCTTTAAGCAGTTACGATAGGCTCATGGTATACTGCATTTTTATTTCTGCGAGTTTCTATATTTACCTGTTGTGCATAATTACCACTAGTCACTGAGTGTGAGACATTTCCAGCCTTAATAATACATTTTTAATCTCTCACTAGGTTTAGAATTCCCACCACTCACAAGCCTAAAGGCATCCAATAATATGTGAGGAGTAGCGCAGCTTTGTCCTGAAGGCACAGAATGCCTTGGAGTGGTGAGTCGATGTCCCCTCTAAAGGTTAGCACATGTTTGTTTTTAATTGCTGCAAAAGAATAGATGAAAGCACCAAACAACTCAAAATACGGGCAGTGGTAACGAGATTATGAAAGAGCTGTTCATCTTTCAACCATGAAGCCTGACCTGTCACAGCTCAGCAGTTGCAATCTGGTATATCCCACACTGCACATGTAGCAATATTTAATCTGCCGAGGAAAGGCACCAGTATTAATCCCTGGGGAACACCATTTGGTATATTCCACTTATCAAAGATCATCCCTTTGGACCCAACCCTGTTCCTTACCCCCCAACCAGTTACTAACCCATGTAATAATAATAATAATCTTTATTAGTGTCACAAGTAGGCTTACGTTAACACTGCAATGAAGTTACTGTGAAAATCCCCTAGTCGCCAGTCTCCGGCACCTGTTCGGGTACACAGAGGGAGAATTCAGAATGTCCAAATTACCTAACAGCACGTCTTTCGGGACTTGTGGGAGGAAACCGGAGCACCCGGAGGAAACTCACGCAGACACGGGGAGAATGTGCAGACTCCACGCTGACAGTGACCCAAGCCGGGAATCGAACCTGGGGCCCTGGAGCTGTGAAGCAACAGTGCTAACCACTGTGCTACCGTGCTGCCCCTGTGCAACTGTCACACAGTTGCATCCAATTTTGTGTGTTTTTAATTTTTTCTAATAATCTTTTGCACCAAATCTTGTCAAATGCCTTCTGGTAGTCCATATTTACAACAACAACAAACACTCTCCCCTATCCTCCATGTTTCCTATATTAAACAAAGGTTTCACTTCAAAAGTACTTCATTGGCTGGAAAGTGTGTTGGAAGGTCCTGATGTTGTAACGGCACAATGTAATATATATTTTGTTGAGAGATGGTGGTGTAGTCACTGCTTTAGTAATCCAGAGGCCCAGGCTAAGACTCTGGGACATGGGTTCAAATCCCACCACGGCAGCTAATGGAATTTGAAATTAATGAATAAATCTGGAATACAAAGCTAGTTTTAGTAATGGTCACGGAGCATACCGGGTTAGGCCCGCTAAAGATATGCAATCAGTGTCCACTGTACGTGCGTTCCAGTACGCATTGACGCCGCTGTCGAGGTGACGGAGAATCGCGATTTGGGGCTGATTTAGCAATGAGGGCTAAAAAGCTGGCTTGTAATGCAGAACAAGGCCAGCAGCGCGAGTTCAATTCCCATACCAGCCCCCCCGAACAGGTGCCGGAATGTGGCGACTAGGGGCTTTTCACAGTAACTACATTGAAGCCTACTTGTGACAATAAGCGATTATTATTATTATTATTATTATTATTTGGCATCAAACCGGCGCCCGCTGCGATTTTGACGTCGGAACCTATTATAGCCCAATCGCTTTTCGCAATTTTGTCGTCAGCAAACGGAGAATCCTGCCCAATATCTCTCAGAAATTATCTACACCCCAGGACCGCCACTCCAAAACAATACTCCATTCGCCAGCTATCTGTAAACAAGTAAATGCTTCTTAAATCTATCAGCAGAACACACACCCTGCCAAAATCAAGGACTACATCACTTTTATGACCCCTTAATCTCCGCTTTAGCAGACATACTTGCTGTCTGCATCTTAAACCTATCTTTTTGAAAACATCACTGTAACAAATATAAAATATAACAATTTCTTACATTCATCACAGTTGTGGCAATGATAGCACAACCGTTGATGTTCGCCGTCAATTCGCCACTGAAACTGGCAGAAGCTTTGGGAATCTGAAGAGCAAACCAGAAACCAGGGGCAGGATTCTCGCTTTCAGAGACTAAGGTCTGGATTCTCCGATTTTGAGGCTATGTCCGGAGGAAGTGTCTAGTTTTACCAGAAAAAGTCGGCACCGCCCCCTTACCGTGCTCGGCCCGGTGGGGGGATAGCAGCCACGCAATGTAAAACCCCTGCCGTTCCTGACAGAAACGGCCAGAGAATTGCCTGGTCCGTGGCCGCTCATGCGCATGGCGACGACCTGCAACGGTCGCGCCATACAACATGGCACTGGCTGTGCACGGACCCGGCCTGCCAGATGGTGCCTCCCCTTAATACCCTCACCACCCACCACCAGTCCCCCCAGCCCCCGTCGAAGCCCCCCCCCCTGGCTCCCAGTTCGCAGCTGCCCCGCGAGATTGACGCACACGTGTCCCATGCCATCGGGAAATGGGCCTATCGGGGACAGAGCATCAGGGGAGGGCCTTCAGGTGATATCCTCACCAATGATGCCGTTTTGGAGGGGCCTCCCCCAATTTCGCCGTCAAAAGGGATTCTCCGCCCAATCGCCGAAAATGATTTTGGCGTCGCAAGCGGAGAATCCCGCCCTAAGTATTGATGCTGGGACTGAATCTGTGGACTTCGACAAGAACTAAAGTGGCACCAGTCTCAGAGCAATCCATAATCCGTTAATGGGCTAGCACCGGCGCTATGTGGAACTCGATCGATTCCAATAAAAAATGGTGTCCGATTCGCAGGACTCGGGATTTACCTCGAGAGGCTGACAAGCTGCAGCCGCATATTAGCATTCGATCCTCCACACGCACTCATCCCAACCAACAAGATGGCAGCACGGAAACCAGCACCCCGGTTTGCCGACGCAGAGCTGCAGACCATGCTGGATGCCGTGGAGGAAAGGCGGGGCACCCTGTTCCCCAGGGTGGGAAGGAGGCTGTGTACCAAGCCTGGGCGTAGGTTGCAGAGACCCTGAGCACCATGGAACCCACTGCCAGGACTGGACAGCAGTGCCGGTAAAAGCTGCACAACCCCCTCAGGGCAGCCAGGGTGAGTGGGCAGCGCTGTGTCCCTGGCACCAACTCCCGTCCCAAACACCCATTTCTGTCCCCACCCCCAACCGGAGGGCGACTGAACCCTAATCAGGGGGAAATGTGCACGCTCCCCACCATGAACCACATCCAGCACCCATACCAGCCGCCACTGCTGTGTGCGCTGGACACGAACGCCACCAGCTGCACACCCCCTGTGCTGCCCGCATCCGACCGCCTAATACTGTGCACTTTCTGTCTCCCCCTGTAGGAGAAGGTGGCGCATAACTGGAGGGAGAGAGAAGACGGGAGGGGGAACCGCCAGACTTGCGGCCCCTCACCGCCGCTGAGCGGCAGGCACGGGACCTGGTCGGTAGGTCCGGAGAGAGGGCAGTCACCAAGACCCCGTAGCATTGTGGGTTCCCATGGCATGCGTCCCACCTGGACATTGCAGCCAAACTCCAGAGTTCGTACCAGATACAACGGGTTATGGCTGAGGGCATCGTCGGCATTTCCCGGGCGCTGGCTGACCTGAACCAGTCCCGGGGGGGCATGGTACAGTCAGTGAGTGATGTGGCATAGTCCCAGAGGGAGGTGGCCCACTCCCCTTGCTCTATGGCCACTAGCATGGAGACCCTGGTCAACGCTCGAGCGGGCCTCCAGAAATGGCAGTGCCAGGTGGCGCGGAGCCCCAGGAGTTCACTCTAGGTGCACCCCCATCTCATGGAGTAGCCCGGGGGCCATTGGGCACCCCAAGGGACGAGGAAGAGGTGAGGAGGCCCGAGCCGAAGATACCCACAGGGGAGGTGCCGAAACAGCACAGCGCCTCGGACTAACCCCCTCCTGTCCCTGGCGCATCCGAATGGCAGCGGGCAGAACACCGTTGCAACACGGTGGAACCACGCTTCTTGGGGCACCCAAGCAACTGCCAGGCCCTTCGCTCCATACCACGGCCGCCAAAGGAGACCCATGTCACAGAACAGGATTCACAGCAGGCACCCTCCACCCCTGATGTACCACCTGGGTATCCACCTGTACGTAACGTTAGGGCCCATAAGGCCAGAAAAGTAGCCACCAGTTAAGCTGGCATGGGTGCAGCATTAAGGATACGGGCTAGGGCACAAACCTTTATAGTGATTGTGACATGTTACTTGCAAAACAAACACCTGTGCAGAATAGTTCCAACCTGCCTTGGTGCTCTGTCAGCAGGGTGTGAGGGATGGGCTGGGCTGGGCTGGCTGCAGAATGGGCGCTGGCAGAGCAGAATGATGGGTGGATGCTGGAGGTAGTCACGGGCCAGGGGCCCCTGATCGGACCTTGCACATCGCCCCTCCCCCTCCCTCTCCCCCAATCCTCCACACCCCGTCCCCACCTCCGCCACTTCAAGGGTTCAGTGGGACCATGTGATGGAATGGGCAGCTCGCATGCAGGGCCCATCCAGGTGGACAGTGGAAGGAGCTACCGTGGGCAGGAGTCAGACATAGTCAAACGATGTGGAGCACCAGAGCTCATCGCCGAATGGGTTGTCATCATCCTCCACCCCATGGACCAGACCTGCTGTTACTGCCAACCCGGGACCGCACCCGCATATAGGGATCACGGAGGGGGTTGTGGGGAGAAGGGGTGTGTAGGGTGGGGGGGTGGGGATTTTAAAACAAGAATGAAACATTTAAAGAAAAGGGGTGGCTTAACCAGGAGCTGGTGTCGACCAGTGAGCACATTGGTGATTGGTGAAATGAACTTGTTACGAATTAAGACACAGGCAAGCAGAGTTTAGGATTATCAAAGTTCATGGAGGATAGAACATGTGCAATCGGCCACAATAAAAACGCCAGGTCTAAAGGCAACAAACGTGTGGATGAGGCCTGGTAAGGGGAAAGCCACACCCGAGAGATCACTAGATCTCTGTGGACAACTTTCTTCGAGATTAGCAGTGAACCCTCTTGCTTTGTTGGGCTGACTGCAAAATCCATACCTTTGATCAGTTCATACTAGTCCCACTGTTAAGTCACTTTGCCCTTGAATATAGACTCCAGTAAGTCTCTTATCATCAATGTGGGTCTTAGATGGGGTTGTTCATTATCTGAACTTACAGCTACTACTGGAGGCAAGACTGGTCGTAAACTGTACCTTTTATTATTATGCTAACAATGTACAATACAATCTCAGCCTGAAGCTTTACATAGTACTATACCTCTCTGCTGTCAAGGGATCTTACATCACTAATGATGTAGACATCTCCATTTACATATTTAGCATTAACGTTTTAGACTACATCTCACCCGAAGTTCTCTAACTCCAAGAAATACATTATTTATATTATCCTACATCTGCCACCCCTCCCCTATCACTGCCTTCATTTCTACTTCAAAGAGATACGTATTGTGGTGGTTTCGCCAATCTCCCCGACCTTGTTCTCATTTCTCTTGGATGTTGTAGAGGATTCAAGTTCTACAGTGTTCTCTCTGGAACTCTGTAGAGTACCACGTGAATCATCAGTGACTGTCGGTTCCCAGTTCAGATTGTCTTCCATACTATAAGGGCAGTTAGTCCATTCCATTGATGATCTTCTTCTTGTAGAGCTTTTGTCTCTTCTCTGTATTTCATCTTCAGTCTCTGGCAGATAAGACCTCAGACTTTGTGCCTTTTCCAGTCCTGGCCTTCTCAATTTTAGTCTCTAATCCAGGCTGATTCACCTGATTGCACTGCCGGTAAACCATGCATATTGTGGTGTTGATTGTACTTTCTGCTCTGATTTTCATGGTGCCCCTTACTCTCTATATCAGCTGCTTATAGAAATGATATGGATGTATGTGGAAGAAAAGGTCAGATGTTCTGACACAGCACATTATTCTGAAGTGGTGTGGAGTGGTAGCTCAACAGTGCTAAGTTGATGTTCTAATTCCTTTTCAACAAAGCTTTTACTTCTGCTCAACCTATCCATTTGCTTGTGGGTACCTGAGTGAGCTAGTTGAGTCGACAAATTCATATTCTCCAGTAAATTTTTTGAACCGTTCATTCGCATACTGTGAATCATTGTCTGAAATGACAAAATCTGAAATCCCTGTCTGGCCAACATTTCTTTTAGTGAATTAATGACGACTGTTGATGTTGTACCATGAAGGCATTTAACCTCGATTCATCTGGAGTAAGAGTCAACAATCCTGAGGAATGTCTTCCCATTGAGCTGAAAAAAATTCATTCAAGGCGCTCCCATGGACTGGACGAAAATGAGATCCTTCAGTGATTCTTTTTGCTGTTAGCAACAGATTGCACAGGTAATGCGTTCAAAATCATGCCCTCAGCTTCAGTACCCTAGTGGTTGCAATTTTCTTGAGTTCTTCCCTCCTTTCCATTCCTGATTTATAGCTATTTCTGGGATGTTATTTGTATCCTCTACAGTGAAAACTGACGCAAGATGAATGTTCAGTTCATCTACCATCTCCTTATTTTCCATTATTAATTCCCCAGACTCACTTTCTATAGGACCAATGCTGACTTTGTTAACTCTTTTTTAAAAAATATCTATAGAAATGCTTCTCTATCTGTCTGTCTTCATATTTCTAGCTAGCTTTCTCTTGTACTCTAATTTTTCCTTCCTTATCAATCTTTTAGTCATTCTTCGCCATTTTTCATATTCTGTTCAATCGTCTGACGTGCCACCCACTTTATGCAGTTATATGCTTTAAGTCTGATACTATCTTTAACTTTTATAGTCAACTACAGAAGATGGGTTCCCCTTGGATTTTTTCTTTCTTGTTGGAATGAATCTATTCTGTGTATTCTGAAATAGCCCCTTAAATATCTGCCACTGCATCTCTACTTACCTATCCCTTAATCTGATTTTTAAAAATTAATTCATGGGATGTGGGTGTGTTGGCTGGGCCAGCATTTATTGTTCATCCCCAATTGCCCTTGAACTATGTGGCTTCCTAGGCCTTTTCAGAGGGCATTTAAGAGTCAACCACACTGCTGTGGGCTTGGAGTCACATGTAGGCCAGACTCGGCAAGGTCAATGCATAAAGGACATTAGTGAACCAGATAGGTTTTTACGACAATCGACTATCATTTCATGGTTGTCATTAGGCTTTTAATTCAATTCAAATTTCATCATCTGCCGTGATGGGATTTGAACCTGGGTCTCCGGATTACCTAGTCCAGTGAAAATACCACTCTGCCACTGCCTCCCCTTTATTTTCTAGTTCACTTTCGCTACCTCTGCATTAATGCCCTCATAACTGCCCTTATTTAAGTTTAAAATAATAGTCTTAGACTCACTTCTCTCCTTAAAATTGAATGTAAAATTCAATCATATTATGATCACTACTTCCTAAGGATGCCTCCCCTATGAGGTTATTAATTGATCCTATCTTGTTGCACAATACCAGGTCTAATATAGCTTGCTCTCTGAGGTTGTTCATGATCTGGAGTGACAGGAATTACTGGAGGCAAAGTTGTTCGTAAATTCTACCTTTTATTGAACATTATTGCAATGATGTGCAATACGGAGATAAAAGCAAATTATTGAGGATGCTGGAATCTGAAACAAAAACAGAAAATACTGGACCATCTCAGCTGGTCTGACAGCATCTGTGAAGAGAGAAGGGAGCTCACGTTTCAAGTCTGGATGACTCTTTGTCAAAACATGTACAATACGGACTCAGCCCGAGGCTATGCACAAAACTATATCTCTCCATTTTCTGTTGAGATGTCATCTTACATCACTGATGATGTAGACTTATATATTTGCATATTTAACAGTAACCCTTTATAGAATCCCTACAGTGCAGAACGAGGCAAACTCCACACAGTTACCCAAGGCTGGAATTGAACCCGATCCCTGGTGCTATGAGGCAGCAGTGCTAACCACTGTACCACCGTGCCACCCTCTAATAAGGTTCTCGCACTGACATTCCAGCATCCGTACTTTCCTGGTTTCTTCACCTTCTAAAATAACGCAGCAACATTTCCAATCCAAAGGCACATACTAGAGAACTTTGGAAAACCTGACTAAATTAGCTGTGATTTCCCCACCTGATTTCTAATAGCCAAAGATGGAAGCCATGTTCCTGGAGATTGATTGATTTTAAGAGCCATTCTTTTCTTCATTACCATTCTTAACTTGTATTGAATCCAAAAGGTTTCTCTCATTAACTTTTTTGTTATCTTTTCCCCCCTCCTGCTGTTATTTTACCGTCTTTCTCTGTGTAAAGTATCCTTTGAACAAGTCTACCTGTCCATCATTGTTCATATCAGTTATAACTTTTCTTTTGCCCTCCCTTTTTGTTTCTCTTCCTACTTTCCATGTCTCCCATTGCTGCTTTTTACAGTTCTCGCAGTCTGCTGGATCTCCACTTTCCAATGCATTTCATAGAATCATAGAATTTACAGTGGAGAAGGAGGCCATTCGGCCCATCGAGTCTGCACGGGCCCTTGGAAAGAGCACCCACACCTCCACCCTATCCCTGTAACCCCACCTAACCTTTTTTGGACACTAAGGGCAATTTAGCATGGCCAATCCACCTAACCTGCACATCTTTGAATTGTGGGTGAAAACAGGAGCACACGTCAGAAACCCGCGCAGACACGGGGAGAAAGTGCAAACTCCTATGACTGTGTGGCTAAATTCACCTCAACTCAAATTTCAAATTTGCTGATGACACCACCGTAGTGGGAGGGATTTCAAACAATGATGAGACAGAGTACAGGAATGAGATAGAGAATCTGGTGAACTGGTGCAATGACAATAATCTCTCCCTCAATGTCAACAAAACGAAGGAGATTGTCACCAACTTCAGGAAGTGTAGAGGAGAACATGTCCTTGTCTACATCAATGGGAACAAAGTAGAAAGAGTCGAGAGCATCAAGTTTTTAGGTGTCCAGATTACCAACAACCTGTCCTGGTCCTCCCAAGCCGACACTATAGTTAATAAAGCCCACCAACTTTCTCAGAAGACTAAGGAAATTTGGTACGTCAGCTACGACTCTCACCAACTTTTACAGATGCACCATTGAAAGCATTCTTTCTGGTTGTATCACAGCTTGGTATGGATCCTGCTCTTCTGCCAAGACCGCAGGAAACTACAAAAGTTGTGATGTAGCCCAATCCATCACGCAAACCAGCCTCCCACCATTGACTCTGTTTATAAATCCCGCTGCCTCGGAAAGGCGACCAGCACAATTAAGGACCCCACACATCCCGGACATACTCTCTTCCACCTTCTTCCGTCAGGAAAAAGATACAAAAGTTTGAGGTCACATATCAACCGACTCAAGAACAGCTTCTTCCCTACTGCCATCAGACTTTTGAATGGACCTACCTCGTATTAAGTTGATCTTTTCTCTACATCCTAGTTATGACTGTAACATTACATTCTGTAGTCTCTCCTTCCTTCCCTATGTATGGTGTACGGCTCTCCCTCAGGATCCTCAGAGCTAATATTAATCATATTACGGTCGCTGTTTGCAGGGTCTTTCCTTGCAGTCAGACTTTTAACTAATTCTGGTTTGTCACTCAACATTAAATCCAACCGGATTTATTCCCGTGTAGGTGAGATTTTCCTGCTCTTTCCGCTGGCATGATCGTCCGATCCCGAAGAAGGCGACCCTCCCTTCCACCCCATGGCGGGTTCCCTGGCAGAGGGGCAGGTGCGCCACACAAGACGCTTGGACATTGGCGTGACCGGAAGGTCCTGCCAGATGCCAATGGCAAGCCACCACTGCCATCGGAAAACGTGGCATGGAGGGGGTGGGAGGAGGAAAACCCCGTCCATAATGTTCCGGGAAACTGTCCTGAACACACACCTTTGCAGTTTGAAATATTTGCTTTCCCCCAGATTTTTGAAAATCTCTCACAAACAAAATCATCCTTTGCAAGATCAAAATGCCTAATCGCAATTTACTACTTATTAAGGAAGCCCGCAGATTGAAGGTGAAAGTGCCGGAATTAATATAAAATTGGCTTAGTGACAGTAAACAAACGTTGCTGGTGGATGAAGGTTTTTCTAGGCGCTGATTCGCAGTGATGTTCCCCAACGGTCAATTTTAGGTCCATTGTTCTTTGCAATATATATAAATGACCTGGATTCAGGTGTGGGGAGCAGCATTATAAAATTTGCAGATGTTGCAAAACATGGCAAAGTAGTCATTAGAGATGCGGAATGTTGTGGGTTTCAGGGTGACATAGGGAGGCTGGTGAAATGGTAAGAAACTAACAGTTGGAGTGGAATACAGAGAAGTGATGGGATACGTTTTCGGAAAACTAATGTAGAATGAAAGCGTACTATTAATGGTATAATTCTGAAAAGGGTAGATCTACAGAGAGAGAGAGACCTTGCTGCCCATACACACTAATCCATAAAGGTGGGAGGGCAAGTCGCCAAGGTGATTTAAAAGTTTATAAATAGAGGGATAAATACAAAGCGGCCATGCTGGAACTTTATAAAGCTCTGGTTAGATCTCAACTGGAGAATTGTGGCCAATTCTGGGTGTCACATTTCAGGAAAGGTGTAAAGGTCATGGAAAGGAACAGAGAATGTTTACCAGGATGTTATTACATTGTGAAGAGGCTGGAAAAGTCAAGACCGTCCTCCTTGGACCAGGGAAGATTAAGTGGCAGCTTAATAGAGGGCTTAATAGGGGTTTACAAGATGATGAGAAGTTTTGAGGGAGTGAATAGAGAATAATTGTTCCCCGTGTGTGGTGACAATAACCAGAGACAGTAGATATAAAATCACTGGCAAAAGATTTCCATCAGGAGAAATGTTTTCACTCAGAAAGTTGTTAGAATTTAGAAAGTTCAGGTGGCACAGTGGTTAGCACTGCTTCCTCACAGCGGCAAGGTCCCAGGTTCGGTCCTGGCACTGGGTCATTGGCTGTGTGGAGTTTGCACAATCTACGAGGGTCTCACCCCCCCCCCCCCCCTAACCCAAAGATGTGCAGGATAGGTGAATTGGCCATACTAAATTGCTCCTTAATTGGAAAAGAATAATTGGATACTCTATAAAAAAAATTTTTTAAATAATTTAGAAAGCTCAACCTCAAAGATGGTTCCAGAAATTATTTTAAAAGAATATCGCACAGATGCTTGAAAAGGTGGAATCTGCAGGATTGTGGACAAAACGTGACGTGGTGGGGCCAAGCACAACAATTATTTTCAAAAATCTGTTCAGGCCACCTTCTGGGCTGTGTGTTTCCTGCAGCATTTTAATCACTTTGGAATGTTTAATTATCACCTGCAGCAACATCCCAACGTGAAAGAGTGATGGCTGCTCATCGCTGCCTCTGCAGAAAGTTAATTGGCTCTTCCCCAGGATATGTGCAACCTACAGATAGTGAGCAGAGTCGCCACTAGTGCTTCACTAACAACATTAACCCACAACTTAGTCATGGCTGTGCGAGTTAAGACTGCAGCTGTTCATCACCTTATACCTGAGAAGCTTATCAAAACCAACAGTGTGGTCAGAGATAAATAGACAATGGTGACTATATTTTGTGCAAAGGCTACCATTGAAACAATTGCACCGAGCAATAATAAATATTTAAAGCTTCATGCAACTTATCAAATGATAGCTGTCTATTTTCTTACAATTCTGAATTGCCGCGAAGAAATGTATGAATTTTTCAAAATCCCTATGGTGACTAAATAGGTTTATATCAATGGGCTAGAATAAGTGTAAATCCTCCAATATAAGGACTTCCAGTGGTGTCATGCCGAAGGAGGTCGCAAGTAAGGTAGCTCCCTCTGGTGCCATTGGTTTTTGTTTTACACCAGGTTTCCAGGGGTGTTGGTGAACAGATTCATCCCATTTGAGAATCATAGAATTCACAGGCAGAAAGAGGCCACTTGGCCCATCGAGTCCGCACCGGCCCCTGGAAAGATCACCCAACCCAAGCCCACACCTCCACCCTATTCCCATAACCCAGTAACCCCACCTAACTGTTACAACCTGCCTGCTGACCACTGGCTGGGGACTAATAGCAATCCCACAATACTTAAGGAGTATGAGCTTCCCCAATGAGGGGGGGGGACAGAGAAATCATTAGCAGGTCACTGCATAAATAAAGCTGGCCAGTATGGAACCGGCTAGAGAGGAGTGAGCAGCAAGGGAGTTGCTGCTGCTGTTGTATATATATATATATATATATGTTATTGTAAATAAATGTTATTTCTTTTTATTCTACAATTCATGCTGGATTTTTCGTGGCCCTCACAAAACTGGCGACGAGGGTTAAAGTGGATAGCTGTCTACGCTGCTGAATCCACTTTCCTGGACTTTTGTTGGGTACAGGTTGGAAGTTTATTTTCTGTTGCACCATGCCTCTGTATGGACGTTTGGGTGTCTTTGATGCTGCGCTGGAAAGTTGGAACCAGTATGCACAACGGATGCGTTACTATTTCCGTGCAAACATCACCACCAAAAACGAACAGCAGGTGGTCATTTTGCTCACCACCTGCGGCCCGCATACGTTTGGGATGATTAGGAGCCTTACATACCCAGCTGCGCCGGACACCAAGACGTTTGATGAACTTGTGACCTTAGTGGGGCAACATTTTAACCCAACCCCGTCCACAATTGTCCAGCGTTACCGGTTTAATACCGCAGAGAGGACCACAGGAGAATTGGGGAGTTTAGGAGCTACAGGGAATGGAGATGCACTCCTTGGGGCGCAACCCCTTCCGTCCAAAAGCGTCTCCCCGCACCCCTGCGGTACCTTGGGCGGGACGGCGTCCAGATCGATGCCAGTGGTAGCCGGACGTTCCTCCCGAAGGGAGTCTTCTCCAGAACCGATGGATGAGGAGCCATGTCAGTGTCGGAGTTGTGGCCGCCGACCACGTCGCGGACGCCGGTCCTGGGGGTGCCAGAGGCGCCGATGTTCCGACAGAAACTGGGGCCAGCCCAGGGGCCATACCTTCCATTTGGATGAACCTGCGGCGACTACTTCCGAGGACGTGGAGATGGAGGACAACTGCCTGCAGCTGCATTGTGGGGCAGCTCCCCGTGTCGCCCCATTAAGGTGACAGTACGGGTCAATGGTCACCCGCTTCAGATGGAGTTGGACACTGGCGCAGCGGTCTCCGTGATCGCCCAGAGGACATTCGACCATATCAATCAGGGTATACAGACCCTTACATTAACCAACACACAGGCCAGGTTAGCCACCTACACGGGAGAACCATTGGACATTGCAGGACTACGATGACCCCTGTTGTTTATGGACGCCAGGAGGGGCGTTTCCCACTTATCGTGGTGCGCGGCCATGGGCCCAGCTTGTTGGGTCGGGACTGGTTGCGCCATTTGCGGTTGCAATGGCAGCACATCCTCCAAACAGGTTCTGGAGGGTTGACTAAGGTGCTGGGACGGTACCCAGATGTATTCCAGCCCGGTTTGGGGAAAATAAAAGGGGCAGTAGCCCGTATCCAAGTCGAACCAGGAGCCACGCTATTTCCGGGCGCGCCCGGTGCCTTACGCCTTGCTCGAGAAGGTAGAAGGGGAGCTCACTCATTTGGAGTCCTTGGGTAGCATCAGGTCTGTCCATTTCGCTGACTGGGCAGCGCCAATTGTAACTGTAATGAAGCCAGATGCCACAGTTCGCTGGTGCGGCGACTATAAACTTACAGTGAATACGGCTTCCCGGCTCGACCGATATCCAATGCTACTCATTGAAGATCTCTACGCGAAGCTTGCAGGCGGACTCTCGTTCCTGAAATTAGATATGAGTCACGCCAACCTACAGTTGGGGCTGGACCTTGCCTCCCAGCCATATGTAACTATTAATACACACCGTGGCCTGTATGAATATACACGGTTGCCCTTTGGGGTATCCTCTGCCTGCGCTATCTTTCAACGCGTCATGGAGGGCACCTTGAGAGGTTTACCGCATGTCGCTGTCTACTTAGACGACGTTTTGATTATAGGGACGTTGGAGCAGGAACATTTGGAAAATTTGGAGGCTGTCCTTAGACGCTTGTCAGAGGCTGGAGTCCGTTTACGTCATACAAAGTGTTTCTTTCAGGTGAAGGAAGTAGTCTACCAGGGTTATCAGGTGGACCGCGAAGGTATGCACCCCGTCGCAGAGAAGCTGCGCGCAATTCAACAGGCCCCCGCCCCGACTGACACTTCGCACCTTTGTTCTTTTCTCGGCCTCGTAAACTATTACGGGAAGTTCCTCCCCAATCTGGTAACTATGCTGGCCCCGTTGCGCCTTTTGCTAAAGAAGAATCACACCTGGGTTTGGGGTCAGCCGCACGAAACCGCTTTCCGGCAGGTAAAACAACATGTCGTTGTCTGGGTTACTAACCCACTATGATCCTGGAAAGCCTTTGCTCGTCACATGTGATGCATCCCCGTATGGTATTGGGGCCGTCCTGTCCCACAAGATGCAGAATGGGGCTGAGCGGCCGATAGCTTTCGCCTCCCGCACATTGACTGCAGCGGAAAATAAGTACGCGCAGACCTAGAAGGAGGGCCTGGTGGTGATCCGTGAGTGGACCCAGACGGAGCCAGTCCGGCACATAGTCCTGTATGGTGGGCAACATAGACAGCTCCCAGGCAAGTTGCGGGCATTTTCCTCCAAGCTGTTAGAATTTAGCGTGGAAGACGGTATCCCCTTGTGAGGGACATGTGTGATTGTCCCGGAAAAAGGACAGGAGCTTATATTAAGGGACTTGCGCAATGGGCATCCGGCTGTGACCAAAATGAAAATGTTGGCCCGGTGTTATGCCTGGTGGCCAGGCCTCGGCACCGACATTGAGAAGGTGGCCCAAAACTGCTCCATTTGCCAGGAATGGCCAGGGTGGCCTTGGGCGCGCTTGCATGCGGTTTTCGCCGGCCGTTTTCAAGGTTCCATGTTCCTTCTATTAATCGATGCCCAGTCTAAATGGTTAGAGGTGCATAAAATGGTAGGCACAACATCCTGCGCAACAATCGAGAAGATGCGTTTGTCTTTCAGTACACATGGCCTCCCCGGGGTGCTGGTCACGGACAACACTCCGTTCTCAAGTGAGGAGTTTGCGAGGTTCATGAAGATGAACGGCATACGCCATATCCGCACTGCTCCATATCACCCGGCTTCCAATGGGTTGGCGGAGCGCGCAGTGCAGACATTCAAACGGGACGTAAAGAAGCAGTCGTCCGGGTCTATGGACACGAGACTGGTTCGTTTTTTGTTTTCATACAGGATCACTCCACATGCGGTGACTGGGGTAGCTCCCGCGGAACTCCTAATAGGCCGGAGACTTCGCACCCGCCTTAGCATTGTTTTCCCGGATATTGGCTCAAAAGTACGCCGCACTCAAGAACGGCAGGGACATGGCCTTTCTCGGCATCGGCCGATTCGGCAGTTTGCGCCCGGTGACCCAGTGTTCATTCGAAATTTTTCTGGTGGTGCCCAGTGGGTCCCTGCCATTATCTTTTGCCGAACGGGCCCTATCTCTTACCAGGTGCAAGCCCAGTGTCGTCTCCAGCGCAAGCATGTATACTACGTTCGGTCCAGAAGACCATTTCTTCCAAAGATTCCCCGCCCCTGGAGCTCATTTCTACAGCCTGAGAGACCAGACACAGTGGAGAGTATTCCTCACAATCTTCCTCTGGTGCCACACTCAAAGCCTGCGCAGGTCGTTGCAGAACCGCGTGGAGATAGAGACGCCGTGATGACGGAGACAGTGGACTCCGACTCCGAGATGGAGACACAGGACGCCTCAGAGGTGGAGTCCTCGGGCCCACGTGCCGTGGATGTACAACCGTTGCGCCGTTCATCACGGAAGCGCCGTTCTCTGTCTCGTTACACGCCGCCCGATCCAACGCCTCATGCAAATGGTGTCCGGCCTGTGGCAAAACGAGTCCGCCGCCCTCCTTCACCAGGGTCTTTGGTGGATTCCTTGGACTTTGGGGGGGAATAATGTTATAACCTGCCTGCTTACCACTGGCTGGGGACTACTGGCAATCCCACAATCCTTAGGGGGTATGAGCTTCCCCAATGAGGGGGGGGGGCGTTGAAATCATTAGCAGGTTCCTGCATAAATAAAGCTGGCCAGTTTGGAACCAGCTAGAGGAGAGTGAGCAGCAAGTGAGTTACTGCTGCTGTTGTGTATATATATATATATATATATATATATATATGTTATTGTAAATAAATGTTATTTCTTTCTATTCTACAACTCGTGCTGGATTCTTTGTGGCCCTCACAAAACTAACCTTTTTGGACAATAAGAGGCAATTTATGAAGGCCAATCCACCTAACCTGCACTTCTTTAGACTGTGGGAGGAAACCAGAGCACCCGAAGGAAACCCACGCAGACACGGGGATAGCGTGCAGACTCTGCACAGACTGTGACCCAAGCCGGGAATCGAACCTGGGAACCTGGAGCTGTGGACAAGCACTGGTCCCAATAAAGGAGGCAGTGGGGAAGACATCTGAGACAGTGCAGGAACATGGTGAAGTGCTGAAGGGGGTGGAGGAAACACTGTCACAACACAGTGAGAAAGCTGCGGAGGGTGGAAGACAGGAACAAGTACCTGAGGGCTAAGGTCAAGGACCTAGAGAATAGGTTGAGGCGACAGAACCTCAGGGTTGTGGGGCGCCGGGGTGTTGGAGGGTCCGAGGCTGACTGAATAATTTGAGTCAATGTTTATGAAGTTGATGGAGGAGGAGGATCCCGTTCGCCCCAGTGAGCTACATTAGGCCCATCGATCGCTCCAGGCGAAACCACAAGCAAATGAGTCATCACGAGCGGTGATAGTATGTTTTCACAGCTATCAGATGAAGGAGAAGGTCCAGAAATGGGCCAAGGGGTATTAGGAGGTGCAGTGGAGAGGCAGCAATATTCATATATACCAGGATATCGCGGCGGAATTGGCAAGGAGGCCTGCGGCCTTCATCAGGGCGAAGTCGGCGCTATGCAAGAGTGGTGTACGTTTTAGTGTAGTGTACCGGCAAGGCTGAGGGTTACACATAATGCGAAGGACCATTATGTTGAGACAGCGGAGGAGGTGGAGGCCTTTATTAAAGATCAAGGACTTGGACTGAACTGAGGGGGTTTGAAAGGGACTTTGCTGGTGGTCGAGAAGGGTTTGTATGGGGACGTTAGTGTAATATTCAGTTTTTTCTGATTTTAATTAACATTTGTGTGTTTTGTTTGGGTGGGCATTTCCATTTTTATGTTTTCTTTTCTTGATGGGTGTTCTCTGGCTTGGAGGGAGTATTTGGCTTGTGGGAGGGGGAGAGGTGTTGGATAGTTTTAAGGTTCAGTGTTGTGGGGGAGTTTTGGTTCTTGGGTGTGGTGGTTTTGGTTTTGAGCTTTCTTTGGTTGTTTACTTGTGGGAGGAGGGTTCTGGCGGGGGGGGGAGCTATCTGTCTAGCAGGCTGAAGTTGGCTAGTGAATGGGAGTAAGGTGGGGGGAGAGGCTGCAGCTTGTTGAACCTGTTTAGGCAGGTTTCAATGAGCCGAGGAGGTGTGAATGGTGGGAGGATGGGATTAGGAGGAGAGATGTGTTGATTCAAGAGGAAGTGGTTGGGGGAGTTCTGGGATAGGGAAGGGAGAGGGGTTGAATGCTGACGGTGACAGGGATTTGTTTTTTTTTTGTCCCTTCAGGTGGGTGGGACTGGCTGCCATCTTGGGTGGGCTCTGGTTCCAGGGCCACGGGGGATGGAGGGGATAGTCCCTTGGAGTGGAAATAGTAAGAAGTCTTACAACACCAGGTTAAAGCCAACAGGTTTGTTTTGAATCACTAGCTTTCGGAGCGCAGCTCCTTTCTCAGGTTAATGAAGAGGTGGGTTCCAGAAACACATATATAGACAAAGTCAATGATGCAAGACGATACTTTGAATGCGAGTCTTTGCAGGTAATTAAGTCTTTACAAGTCCAGACGGAGCGACTGGAGAGAGGGATAATCATAGGTTAAAGAGGTGTGAATTGTCTCAAGCCAGGACAGTTGGTAGGACTTTGCAAGCCCATGCCAGAAGGTGGTGGGTGAATGTAATGTGACATGAATCCGAGGTCCCGGTTGAGGCTGTACTCATGTGTGTGGAACTTGGCTATAAGTTTCCGCTCGGCGATTCTGCGTTGTTGCGCGTCCTGAAGGCCGTCTTGGAGAACGCTTACCCAAAGATCAGAGGCTGAATTCCCTTGACTGCTGAAGTGTTCCCCAACTGGAAGGAAGCATTCCTACCTGGCGATTGTCGCGCGATGTCTGTTCATCTCCACATCATGAAGTGGAAATGGCTGACTTGAAGGGGAGTAGGGTGAAAGATCCCTGATTCAATTGGTTACGCGGAATGTGCATGGTTTGGGGGTCCAGTGAAACGGGCAATAGTTTTCTCGCATTTGAACTGTTTGAGGGCCGATATGGTGCTTTTGCAGGAGACCCACCTGCGGGTGAGGGACCAGGTTAGGGTTGTAAGTTGCATCACTCAACTTTGACAGCAGGGCCGGATGGCCCTGTTAACACAATAATACGGTTTCTGGTGGAGAAGGTGTTAGCGGACTGTTATGAGATTAAAAGGCTGGATAACGAATGACTGGCAAATTGTGTTGAAGTGTAGACCTCAATGACTTTGGTCCGCTATAAAAAACTAGATATTGATGCAAAATAGTTATGGGCATTGCAAAATAATTATGGGTATTGCGAAGTGTATCGGCTGTTCAGGACAAAGTGCACAAAGTTAGAGGAACATTTGGCATTTGAAGAAGAGCACCATTGGGTTCAAGAGCCAGTTGGACATGTTCTGAGAGATGGGTTGAAGGTAGGTGAGTGGTAGATGAATATGGAGAGAAGATGAGAATGTGGGATTCAGATATATTCTGTGAAGGAGGGGCTGAAAGAAATGGGGAAAGGGTGGATTTTTAAAATTCTCTCACAGGGATGTGGATGTTGCTAGCTACGCCAGAATTTATTGCACAGCCCTAATTGCCCTCAAGGAGGTGCTGGTGAGCTGCTGCCTTGGACCGCTGCAGTCCATGTGGTGGAGGTACATCCACAGGGCTGTTAGGAAGGGAGTTTCAGGATTTTGACAGCGAAGGAACGGCGTTGTATTTCCAAGTCAGGATGATATACGGCTCAGAGGGCAACTTGCAGTTGTTGTGTTCCCGTGCAACTGCTGCCTTTGTCCTTCAAAGTGGTAGAGGTTTGGCCACAGTTCATCATGTAGATGGTACACTCTGCTGTCATTATCAGTCAGTGGAGGAGGGAGTGTTTAAAGTGGTGGATGGGGTGCCAATAAAAGAGGCTGTTTTTTTCCTGAATGGCCTTGAGCTTGTTGTTGGAGCTGCACTCATTCAGGCAAGTGGAGAGTATTCCATCACACTCCTGACTTGTGCCGTGTAGATGATGGACAGGCTTTGGGGAGCCATGAGGTAAGTTGCTCACTGCAGAGTTCACAGCTTCTGATTGGCTCTTGAAGCCACAGTATTTATATTACAGGTACAGTTCAGTTTTGATCAATGCTAACCCCCAGGAAGGTGACAATGTAGATCAGCATTCTCTCTTATCGGAGATGGCCATTGCCTGGCACTTGTGTGGTGTGAATGCTACATGCCACCTATCAGCACAAGCCTTAAACGTTGTCCAGATCTCGCTGCATTTGAACATGGACTGTTTCAATGCTGAGGAGTCACAAATGGTACAGAACATTGTGCAATCATCAGCAAACATCCTCATGTCTAACCTTATGATGGAGGAAAGGTCGTTGGCAAAGCAGCTGAAGATGGTTAAGTTGAAGACACTACCCTGAGGAACTCCTGCCCTGGGACGGAAACGATTGGCATCCAACAACAACAACCATCTTATGTGCTAGGCATTACGATCCCAGACCAAACCCCCAACAACGGTTAGGAGACTGGACTCAAACTCCAATGTTTTCGTGTATTTTGCAAGACTGTGCGGAAAGAATACTTCACTGCAGGATTAATTGCATGAAGAAATAGTGATTTGGTATTTGAAAACAAACTTTATTATTATCACAATATTAACCTCTTTGACATCACATCCGGAAATAGCTTATAATTGCCCCTTAAATAATACTACTCAATTCCCAATTAAACAACAAGAAAGAATAAAAACATAAAGCTCTCAATCCCACCTACATTCAAATGACACAGACTAATACTTGCTTTCCAGAACAGATTTAGCTCCCGTTAGAACCTCTGCAGACTCTGGCTGGATATCTTCAAAAATCTTTTTCAACTGGTTTGTTTCAGCTTCCCCCTTGTCTGCAGACAAGTCTGGACTGCTTTAAATACTATTAATCTTTTTAACTATCCTACAGTGAGGGCAAAAGACTTTACTTGTGGTCGAAAGGGTAGCCAATCAGAACTGAACTCAAAATCTTTCTGAAAATGTCTGAATGCCTTAGCTCCACCCAGGAAGTATATCATTCCCCCAAGTTGAAAACACATTAGGTGGGATTCTCCTGAATCGGCGCGATAGCCCGACGCCGGCGTAAAAAACGGTGCGAACCACTCTGGCGTTGGGTGAACCGGAAGTTACGGAATTCTCCGCACTTCCGGGAGTAAGGCCGGCGCCGGAGGGGTTGGCACCACGCCAGCCGGCGCCGAAGGGACTGCGCAAGTTAGCGAGACCAGCTGGTGTGTTCTGCCGCATGCGCAAGGGGGGTATCTTCTCCGCGCCGGCCATGGTGGAGCCCTACAGGGGCCGGCGCGGAAGGAAGAAGTGCCACCAGAGCACAGGCCTGCCCGCAGATCGGTGGGCCCCGATCGCGGGCCACTCCACCGTGAGGGCCCCTCCGTCCCCCCGCACTCCACTGAGAACCACACCAGTCAACCTGCCTGTCAGGTCCCGCCGTGTTGGACCATGTCCAATCCACGCCGACGGGACTGGCCAGAAACCAATGGCCGCTCGGCCCATCGGGGCCCAGAGAATTGCCAGGGGGTTGCTGCCAACAACCCCCGACCGGCGTGTCGTGATCCCCACCCCCACCCAAAAACCGGCGCCGGAGAATATGGCAACCGGCGTTGGAGCAGTGGGGCGGAATTCATGCCGCCCCCCCGGGGATTCTCTGACCCGGCGGGGGGTTGGAGAATCCCGACCATTAACTCCCCAGGGATTCCCCCTAGTCAAACAACAGTGCATTAACGCAAGCTTTCACAATGGTAAATTTCAAATCTGGCTCCTGGAAGCTTGCTGGTCTTGCAAAACAAGAGTATTTTAAAAACATGACTACTGCAGTCAAACACACTCTAACCCAGGTTTTTAACCCTTAAATTTCCAAATGTTTATAATCCAATATATCTAAAATCCTGCATTCGTCACAAAGGTACAACTCGAATCAATGGAGAGTTTCCCCCAGTTCACATTGATTTCAATTTTTCTAGTGGTCCTTGATGTTACATTGGGTCAAATGCTGCCTTGATGTCTCGGGCAGTCATTCTTACTTCACCTCAGGTGCGACATTCTCCGACCCCCCGCCGGGTCGTAGAATCGCCGGGGACTGGCGTGAATCCCGCCCCCGCCGGTTGCCGAAGTCTCCGGCACCGGATATTCGGCGGGGGCGGGAATCGCGCCGGTTGGCGTGCCCCCCCGCTCAATTCTCCGGCCCGGATGGGCCAAAGTCCCGCCGATAAATTGCCTGTCCCGCCGGCGTAAATTAAATCACCTACCTTACCGGCGGGACAAGGCGGCGTAGGCGGGCTCCGGGGTCCTGGGGGGGGCGCGGGGGCACGGTCTCCACCATGGCGGAGGTGGAAGAGACTCCCTCCACTGCGCATGCGCGGGAATCTCAGCGGCCGCTGACGCTCCCGTGCATGCGCCGCCCGAAGATGTCATTTCCGCGCCAGCTGGCGGGGCAACAAAGGCCGTTTCCGCCAGCTGGCGGGGTGGAAATTCCTCCGGCGTCGGCCTAGCCCCTCAATGTTGGGGCTCGGCCCCCAAAGGTGCGGAGCATTCCGCACCTTTGGGGCGGCGCGATGCCCGTCTGATTGCCGCTGTTTTGGGCGCCAGTCAGCAGACATCGCGCCGTTTCCGGAGAATTTCGCCCCAGCTCTTTTATCTATGTTTGGACCAAGCCATAATGAGATCAGGAGCCAAATGGCCCTGGCGTAACACAAACTGAGCATCCGTGAGGAGGTTATTACATATTTAGTGACTTTTGATCGCGCTGTCGCCAACACATTCAATCACTTTGCAGATGGCTCAGAGCAGACTGATGGGGAGGTAGTTGGCCAAATTGGATCGGTCTTTTTTTATGGACAGGACATAACCTGAGCAATGTTCTAAATTTACTTAATTTGATGAGGGCTGATTGTCAACTGGGGTCAGCAAGGGAAAGACCAATGGGGCATTCAGCTATTGTTCTGGCATTGGATGATTGAGTTGGATTGAGTAAATTGCTCTTCTGTTTACGTGACTTCCTCATAATTTGATTTGCCTTCTCATTGCATGTTGATACTGAGAGCTGGGGACAGCTCAGAGAGAGCAGCCCTTGAACACGTACGTAGTGGATGCCAACTTTAAAAGTTTCCTTTCTGATAATGACTGTCCCTCTGGAGGTACACTGAGATGTTTGTCCTCCGGGACATGTGGGAGATAGACAGCTATTTTTTCATCAAACTGCTGAAACTCACACTTTCTTTCCCTACTCTTCCAGGGGCTGATGGTGAATGGACTGCATTTTTTTTTTCTCAAGCATTTTATGAATAAATCATCAGAATGATAAAAGAGGCTCTGTGGTTTTGGATAGTTATTAATGGTAGTGTCATATTAGGTGTGTTACTCTGCTTTAGTTAGTCAGTTAGTGCTCATTGCACTCTCAGTGGGAGACAGGAACAATGCTGATCCAATCGCGCTGGCTCAGCAGCTCCCTGGTGTCTTCGGACACCATTGATTAATGCATTCTTCATCACGTTGTCAGTAATAAAATTCTCTACTCCATAACAACATAACATCCAACTTCTGCTGTCCTTATGTTTAGTTGGAAGTGACTTGCTGCAATTAGCATGATTGGATGTTGTTGGCTGCGTCTCCAGCTGAAGATTAACTGTCGACATGGAGTGTGAGGGGGAAAGAAATGAGACGATGAGATCAAACAGACACTAAAAGTGGTGACACAGGTTAATAATGCCGTAAGTGAAGCACTGGGATTCATTTTTAGAGGCATAGAATTGGAAAGCAGATAATAAATGTCAAACTCATACAGGAACTTAGACAGCAGTTGGAATACCCGGAACAGTTTTGGTTTCTAAATTACTAGAGCTAATAGTTTAGATCCATCAAAAAAAATTGAACAGGTTGGGGTTATTTTCTCGAGAAAATAAAAAATGGAGGGATAAAGAGATGGAGGTCTTTAAAATTATTGGTGTGTTTGGTATGGTAGACGTGGTGGGGTGGGGTGGGGGGGTGGGGGTGGGGAGGAGGGGGAGACTTGTGCGGGAGTCCAAAACTAGTGATCTTAAATATAAGATAGTCGCTAATTTATGCAACGGGAAATTTAGGAGCAACTTCTTTACTCAAAGAATATGTGGAATGTGCTGCCCCAGGGAATTGTTGAGGTGAATAGCATAGGTTACTTTAATGGGAAGCTAGGGGCGTACTTGAGGGAGAAAGGAATAGATGGATAATCTGATGGAGTTAAATGAAGTAGGGAAAGGAAGAGGTTAATGTGAAACTTGAGCACTAGCACAGGTGTGTTGGGCCAAATGGCCTGTTTCTGTACTGGAAATACTTAGTAAATAGCTGGAGTGGAAAAGCCAAAAACAAATGGAGCTGGATTCTTCAATTCTGGGGCTATGTCCCACGCCGGTGTGGGAAAGGTGCTGTTTTATGCCAGAAACACTGGTGCAAAACGACCACCGATTGCCAATTTTGCTGGGGGCTAGCATGCGGGCAGTGTAGAGCACCCGGCTCTACACCGGAGAATTGCCGGGTCCGTGGCCGCGCATGCACACGGCGGCGGCCTGCAACGATGGCGCCATGCAACATGACGGTGGCTCCTCACGGACCTGGCCCGCGAAATAGTCCCCCCTTTAGCCAGCTTGCGCGCCTGGACCACCCCACCCCTCCACTCCCACTCCGCCACAGTGCCCCAGCCCCGAATAAGCCCCACCTGCCCGCGGAATGACCTCCCCCGACTGTGGCGGGGCTGGACTGTGTCCACAGCTGCCACGCCCCCGACGGCCGGGGGGTGCGGGCCTTAGGCAATGTCCTGAGGCCGTCGATACGTGGCGCTAGAGTACACCGCTTTGGAGGGGGCGGAGCATCGTGAAAGCGCCGCCGCCCCCATTTGGGCGGGAACTCAGATTCTCCGGCTGTTCGCCGGACGCGATTTCGGCATCAGCGACCGGAGAATACAGCCCATGACCTCCCTTCTGTTTGTAAGCACAGAATCACTTGCATCATTATGTTTCCTTCCCGGTCCTGATGAGCAAGTTGTGGAAAGAGCTATCAGAGCAGTGAGATGTCGTGTCAGGGAAGGCGATGGGTAACTGTACAACGTGCTGTTAAATCTACAGCTCTGCATCATCATCAATACACCAGTCCTCAGTTTCTCTCCTCACTGGAATCCTGCACTGGGAAGCTTGGCCTTTGATCAATGCCACAAGAGAGATATTCAGCAAGTTTAGTCTGAGAGTTACTGAGAGGGAGATGCTCTGTAAACACCTGTGTCCATGACAGCCAATTGGTTGGCTGGATGATTGTAAAAAAAAACCCCAGAGGAAATAATGAACTGAATTGACTGAATGACCTTTTGATCCACATTTTGTGAAGTTCTGTTATCCTCGGCCATCCATTGTGGTGAAGTTGGAAAGGGTTTGTGGTTTATTTTACTTGTTACATTGCCCAGAAAAGGTTCACCATTAAATGGCGAGGAAGTTAGTTCTTTCCAGGGCTCTTCGAGTTAGGAGTTTCCATAAAAAGTGTTGATTGAACCACAAAGATTCGAAATGTCACAGTGTAATTGCAGAAGAGAGCAGCCATTCGACCCATCTCATCCACCTTCTATAATTAGCCACACTGCCCCAAGCGCACAGGTTATGGTGGCTTTGTTATTAGGTTACAGGACTAATAAGCTGGAAGCCTGAACTAATGATCCAATGACCTGAGTTCAACTCCCACGACAGCATCTGGAGAATTTAAATACAATTAATTAGCTGAATAAGTCTGAAATTTAAAAGTCAGTGTCAGTAATGGTGTCCATGAAACCGTTGTCGATTGTCGTTAAAAACCCATCTGGTTTACTAATGACCTTTAGGGAAGGAAATCTGCCATCCTTACCTGGTCTGGCCTTCATGTGACTCCAAACCCACAGCAATGTGGTTGACTCTCAATGGCCCTTTGAAATGGCCTCGCAAACCAGTCAGCTGTATTCGAGGTTTCTCATCATCTCTTTGTCGAGTACATTTGGGGATGGGCAACAAATTCTGGCTTTGACAGCAATGCCCACATCCCATGAATGAATTTTAAAATGTTGAGCTGTGTCTCGAATGAGTCCTGAGTTATTGCCCCGCTCCCCATCTGGGCTCAATTATTGCAACAAATTGATCGCCATCCTCAGTCCTGAACTTGCCTTTTACTAGTTTATACCTAATTCCAATGAGTATGATCATAGGCCTATTTAAAGTAACATTCTGTATCTCACTTCATACCCACATTTCACAAACAGGTCTTTTTTGTTTTTTGTTTCCTGTCCAAGATGGTGAGTTTCAGGAATCTACCGGAGTGTAGAAAGAAGGGTTGAGTACAGCTTGTGAGAGACGGGTAAAAAATGCCTTTCAGTAAATGGATTTTCCTCATACTATGTGACAGAGATGAAGGTACGGTGATTGGGGGTGAGTGCATGTAGGCCATGAGTACTGAGGTGACTAATCTTAAGGAATTTATACGGATAGATTGCAAAATGTTGAAGGTTTGGAGGGGTGGGGATGTGATCTAATTGAGGTGTTTGAAATGATAAAGGGATTTGATGGGGTAGGTAGAGAAAACCTATTTCTTCTGGTTGTACAGTCCGGAACAAGGCATTGAACCTTAGAATTAGAGCCAGGCTGTTAATGGGCGATGTCAGGAAGCACTTCTTCACCCAATGGGCAGTGGAAATCTGGAACCCACTCCCCCAAGAAACGGTGGATGGTGGATGTCAGCTGAGACTTTCAAGACGTGCATAAAGGATATCATAGGATATGGAATGAAGGCTGGTGAATGGAGTTGAGATAAGATCCGTCATGATCTGATTAAATGGTGGAGCAGGTTTGTATGGCCTCCTCCTGTTCCTGTGTAACAGGCCTGGGGGAATTGAATAGCCTTCTCCTGCTCTTGTGAAACTGGCCCCAGGGTGCTGAATGGAGTCCTCCTGTTCCTGTGATGCTATGGATGTAAAGAAACTTTCAACAGTAATTAGATCAGTTTGGGTGCGACGTTGAGATGAGAAGGAACAGAGGGGGAGGGCGCTATTTAATGTATGGATGCGATTTTGTTTTGCAAAAAATATACTTTGTTCGTAAAATATCTGAAAGAATGTTACAAGCATTTCAAAATGGCCACCGCCCAAAGTGCAATAATATTCAGGTTCTCCAATATACATCATGTTGCACTCTGAGATGTTTCAATATAATCAAAGAAACGTTACAAATATTTGAAAATGGTCATTACACTGCCACTCTCCTCAGTTCACCATGGCTGAAAGGTCTTAAACAAAGACCTTCCCCGCCATTGTGTCTATTTGGTGGCTGCCCAAAGCTTTGGTGCATCCCTCAGCAAGTAGTCCTGGACTTTGGAATGTGCCAGTCTGCAACACTCGGTCGGGGACAACTGTTTACACTGGAAGACCAACAAGTTTCGTGCAGGTCAAAGAGCATCTTTCACCAAGTTGACAATCTTCCAGCAACAGCTGATGCTTGTCTCAGGGTGCGTTCCTAGGAACCAGCCGTAAAGCACAGAGTCCTCCGTCACAGAGCTGCTCGGGATGAAACTCAACAAATACCATTTCAGCTCTCCCAGACCTTTGCAAAGGCACATTCCACAAAGAGGTGGACAAAGTTCCTTTTCCCACAAGAGTCACCTCGAGGACATCATGCAGATGGGGTGAGACTCTGGGCATGTAGGAAGCATCTGACGGGGAGGACCTTTCCCACCCCCTATGTGTGAGAGATGTTTATGTGTATGACAAGTGTGTGTTTGTGTGTGGTGGATACTGGGATGAGATCTCCAATGCAATGGTGCTCTGCTCTCCCTATTCCAATGTTACAGTCATTTGCAGTTTTTTAAAAATATTTTTATTCAAGGCTTTTCAACAAAATGTAAATATAAAAATATCAAAAAGAAACAACCAAACAGCAACAAAAGAACATCACATCAATCTCCCCAACAACCCCAACCTGCTAGCCCTTCTGACCCTGACCCCCAACCATGTCCCACCTTCCCCTTTTTTAACCCCCTTACCCCCCCAAAAGCCACTCCCCTTCATGGATCCCTCAATCTTCCTTGAAGAAGCCGATGAACGGTTTCCACCGCCAAATGAACCCTTGTACCGCAGAGCAAACTTGATCTTCTCTAACCGCAGGAATTCTGCCAGGTCGCTCACCGAGCCCCTGCATTCAGCGGCTCCGAGTCCCTCCAATATAACAAAATCCGTCTCTGGGCTATCGGGAGGCAAAGGCCAATACATCGGCTTCTCTCTCCCCTCCTGTACTCCCAGGACTTCTGACATCCCAAACCACCCCTGGGCCCGAGGACACACTCACCCCAAGAACCTCGGACGTAACATCTGCGAACCCTTGCCAGAACCTCCTCAGTCTTGTTTACGCCTAAAACATGTGGACCGCCCACACCTATCCTCCACTCCCTCAAAAAACCTGCTCACTCTCCCCACCGTCATAAGGGCCCTGTGCACCACTTTAAACTGGATGAAGCTTAACCTCACACACGGTGAGGAGGCATTTACCCTCTGCAAGGCCTCAGTCCATGTCCCAGGCCCCAGCTCCTCTCCCAACTCCTCCTCCCACCTCCGCATAACATCCTCCACCTGGGCGACCTCCCACTCCATTAACTTTATGTAAATATCCGAGACATTCCCCTCCCCTATTTTGTCCTCCGACAGAACTTTATCTTGCAGCACCCGAGGCGGCAACTCTGGGAAAGACAGCACCTCTCTCCTCACAAAATCCTGAACCTGCAGGTACCTAAACCCATTCCCCTTAGGCAACTTGCCCGCCAACCCCAAGTGCTGCCTACACTGCCCCCACAACCTCAGAGCCAACATCACCACAGGACTAATGGAATACCTGGCCGGTGACAACAGCAGAGGCACCAACAACAAAGCCCTCAAGCACGTTCCCCTACACAATGCCCAAACCAACCTCTCTTCCACGGCGCATTTCCTCACCATCGCAATGTTTGCAGCCTAGTAATTTATCAAATTCGACAATGCCAACACCCCCATCCCCACCTCGCCCTCACTCCAGATAAGCCCGTTGCACCCGGGGGCTTTCCCCACCCACACAAACCCCCAGATCAACCCATTAACATTTCTGAAAAACGACTTAGGGACAAAGATGGGGAGGTTCTGAAAAACTAATAGAAACCTAGGCAGCACTGTCATTTTAATTGTCTGCACCCGCCCTGCCAATTACAAATGCAAAACATCCCATCTCCTAAATTCCACCTTCATCCCCTCCATCCATTGAGCCAAAGTCAACCTATGTAGCTGGGCCCAGCTCCGTGCTACCTGGATACCGAGTTACTTAAAGCTCGTCCCCACCACCCTAAAAGGCAACTCCCCTTACCGCCTTTCCTGCCCCCTAGCATTGATCGGGAACACCTCACTCTTTCCCATATTCAATTTAAACCCCGAAAACTGGCCAAATTCCACCAAAATTCCCATGATCACCCCAATGCAAATCATCTGCGTACAAAAAACCCTATGCTCGATCCCCCTCACCACTCAATCCCTCTCCAATCCCTCGACGCCCTGAGCGCAATTGCCAACGGCTCTATTGGCAAGGTAAAAAGCAGCAGGGAGAGCTGCTTTTCCTCCCACTGTGTAACCCACTCGGTTCGTCAGCGCACTCGCCACAGGCATCTCATACAACAACCGGACACAAAGCACAAACCCCTGCCTGAACCCGAACCTCCCCAACACCTCAAACATATACATCCACACCACCCAATCAAAAGCCTTCTCCACGCCCATCGCCATCACTACCTCAACCTCCTGCCCATCCCCCAAGGTCATCATAATCACATTCAATAGGCTCCAGACATTTGCCGACAACTGCCGACCTTTCACAAAACCCGTGTTATCCTCTCCAATCAACCATGGCACATACAATCTGCACCACACTATCCGAGCCACTATTGGGGTCTGGCCTGGGATCGTAAT
This sequence comes from Scyliorhinus torazame, assembly GCF_047496885.1. Classification (NCBI taxonomy): domain Eukaryota; kingdom Metazoa; phylum Chordata; class Chondrichthyes; order Carcharhiniformes; family Scyliorhinidae; genus Scyliorhinus; species Scyliorhinus torazame. Next base: position 119,205,224 of record NC_092710.1, on the reverse strand, counting down.
AATATTAATATTATATAACAGCTTCCTCATTCTGACAACATTTTAAATGAGTTATTCACAGAATCTAAAGCTGTATTCACCCAGTGCTGCCAGTTCGGTAGTGCAGCATTCCCTAAGTGCTGCCACTCCGACAGTGCTGTATTCCCTCAGTGCTGCCACTCCAACAGTGCTGTATTCCCTCAGTGCTGCCACTCCGACAGTGCTGTATTCCCTCAGCGCTGCCACTCCGACAGTGCTGTATTCCCTCAGCGCTGCCACTCCGACAGTGCTGTATTCCAACAGTACTGCCACTCCGACAGTGCTGTATTCCAACAGTGCTGCCACTCCGACAGTGTAGTATTCCCTCAGTGCTGCCACTCCGACAGTGTAGTATTCCCTCAGTGCTGCCACTCCGACAGTGCTGTATTCCCTCAGCGCTGCCACTCCGACAGTGCTGTATTCCCTCAGCGCTGCCACTCCGACAGTGCTGTATTCCAACAGTACTGCCACTCCGACAGTGCTGTATTCCAACAGTGCTGCCACTCCGACAGTGTAGTATTCCCTCAGTGCTGCCACTCCGACAGTGTAGTATTCCCTCAGTGCTGCCACTCCGACAGTGTAGTAGTCCCTCAGTGCTGCCACTCCGACAGTGCAGTATTCCCTCAACGCTGCCACTCCGATAGTGCAGCATTCCCTCAGTGCTGCCACTCCGACAGTGCAGCACGCCCTCAGTACTGCCGCTCCAACAGTGTAGCACTCCCTCAGTGCTGCCCCTTTGACAGTGCAGCACTCCCTCAGTACTGCCCCTTTGGCAGCGTAGAATTCCCTCAGTACTGACCCTTTGACAATGTAGCGCTCCCTCAGTACTGACCCTTGGACAGTGCAGATTTGGAATTGACCTGTAAACCAATTAACTCTACCCAGGCATTTACCATGTCCCAATGAAACCTTCATTCTTCACCAATAACTGCTCCATTGCCCAGCTTCCCATCTGTAAAGGGTAGACTCACTATCAGCCACTCATCAAATCATCTCACACATGCACGCATGCAGATACACAAATGCAGATTACCTTACACACATACACGCCCAGCGATACATACATTCACACACACACAGATACACATGCACACACACACACTAATACACACACATACACAGATGAAAGACACGCGCACATACACAGACACACACAGATACACACACGCACACATACATAGATACACACATGCACATAACGGATGCAGGTACATGCACACTCACAGAAAAACACACACACACATCTACCAACCAGCCGCGTCCCGCTGGTATCAGAGGAGGACGCAGCCAGCAGATGCCAGGAGAGGCCTCCTCAGGCCTTCCGACACTCCTCATCCAAGATCACATCCACAATGAGACCTAGTCTCACATGCTGAAGTGGGTTAAAAACCCACTTCTACTTGCTGACACCGAATCTAACTGGCTCCTGGCATCTATTGGCCTCCCCAGGGGGACATCAGCCAGGCGCCGTTTAGTGCTGGTCCACACAAACGCAGACCAATGAACGGCACTCGGGGGGTCTCCCAGGCCATTGAAGGCCCCTGGGTGGTCAGGGACAGGGCAGGATGGCACCCTCGCTCTCTCACTGGCACCTGGGCAACTTTGCTCTGTCACCTTGGCACTGCCAAGATGCCTGGATGGCACTTCCAGGCTGGAAGGAGCACTGCCAGGGTGCCAAGGCTCACGGGTGCCAGGGTGGCACTGCCTAGGGTCAGGGTCTGAGGAGGGTTGAGGATGGGTATGAAGTTTTTTTTGGGGGGGGTCCTGGAAAGTGGGGGGCAAAAATGGGCATGGGAATGCCTGAAAAAGGGGATTCCTCAGCAACACCATAGCCCTCTCACTTGGTGGGGGTGGGGTAATGCCCATGCATGTGGGGGGTGACATTGCTCATGGATGGAGGGGGTAAGGGATCCTCAAGCTCATTTAAGATATCGGAGCACTTTTCAAAATGGTGGCCCAATTTCTGAGGAGCCGGTCTGGCTGGCGAGTTCAGCTCCCCAGTGATGGACAGAATTGTGGAATAACCCGGAGAGAAACTTCCCGGAGCCCAAAAAAGTGACAAAGTGCAGTTAGATAGCGCTGGGAAACCCGCCGACAGATCCGGTGCGAAACTCCCAGCCAAACCCCCCTCAATGAGGTCAAAGAGCATTTAATTCCAACCTGTCAGTACATGGTACAATTCTTACCTTTTCCACAGAAGCATTCCAAAATTGGAATCAGTGCTTTCATAACATCATTCAGCTGATTTAAACTTTTAAATCTATGTCAATCCAGTCCAGCAAAGATTAAGATCACGGGTTCCTTGCAAATCTAGTCAGCTGTGTACTGACTGAGCTCTGCTTCAAATCACAGGTAGCGACACATTGCTACATACAGTTCCTTATTAAATCCATAGTTAAAATATCGTTAGGTCGCACAGATAGAAATGAGTGACTTGTATTCCGTTTCAATGAATTGAGTAAAGACGTCATAGGGACTGAGAGGGGAAGAAATTTAACCTCAGCATGTATGTATGCATGTGTGTTTGTGTATATGTATGTGTGTGTGTGTATGTGTGTTTGTGTATATATGGATGTATGTGTATGTTCGTATGCATGTGTACATGTGTGTGTGCCTGTAGTATGTATCGATGTGTGCCTGTGTATGGATGTGTGTATATATGTGTGTTTATGGGTGTGTGTGTGTACGGATGTGTGTCTGTGTGTATGGATGTGTGCGTGTATATGTGTGTACGGGTGTATGTGTGTGTGTGTGTGTAAATGTGTGTCTGTGTGTAAGGATGTGTGCCTGTGTATATGTGTATGAATGTGTGTGTGGATGGATGTGTGTTTGTGTGTATGTGTATCTGGATGTGTGTGTGGATGTGGATGTATGTATGTATATGGATGTGCATGCATGGATGTGCGTGTATGTATTTGTGTGGATGTCTGTGTGTGTGTGGATGTGTGTATGGATGTGTGTGTGTCTGAATGTGTGTGCGTGTGTATGGATGTTTCTGTGTGTGTGTGGATGTCTGTGTGTGTGGATGTGTGTGTGTGGATGTCTGTGTGTGTGGATGTGTGCATGGATGTGTGTGTGTATGAATGTGTGTGTGATTGGGTGTGTGAATATGGATGTTTCTGAGTGTATGGATGTGTGTGTGTGTGAATGGATGTGTGTGTATGTGTTTAACAAACAGTTAATGAATGGTTGATAGTAAGCCTGCCCTTTACAGGAAAATCACATTGGAGGAAGATATTGCTGAATTTATTGTGGAAGGGTGAATATTTGGGAAGAGTCAGATAAGAGGTTGAACTGACTGAGGGCACTACCCTTTCATCTTTAGAACCACACTGCAGATATGGTCCAGACACTCCAGGGAAATCATCCTCTCTCCAACAATTTAGGCACTTGGGAAACTGGTCTTCTGGCCAATTGAAAGCTTAATAATCAGTGAGACATGAAAAGTTCCACTCACTGTGACAGTCGGGGAGTTTTGAGAAATGAGCAAAACTTTTTACTACAAATTTAGAAATCTATTTTATTGTTGAAACAAGAGAGAGATTGTGAGAAATGATGAGACTGCGAGTGTGTGACAACCCGTGCTCCTCACGTAGATTAGAGTGGGGTATTGAAAGACTACCTGCTGTGACTGAGACATCTGAACACACTCACAAAGATAGAAGCCAAGCAAAGAGCAAAGTAATAAATTGGCAAAGGACCTGATTTTGCATAAAGGGGAGAAAAAAACAAGGGAAAATAAATGGAAAGTAATATTGCCATAGCGAGTTAAAACAGTACGGGGAGACATTTAAAACTGTGATCTATAGAGTCCAGGCGAAATCTACCCTTTAAGCGACAAAAATAAACTAGCCAAGAATGTCACACCATGAATAAATAAAGAAGAAAGGGGAAAAAATAAACTAATGGAAATGCAAGCACTAAGTACAGAAAAGGATGGTGAAAGGGTATGTGTAAAGGTTAGGAAGGGAGTAAAAAAAAGAACAATTAGGAAAGCAAAGATAAACTGCAAAATTAAATTATGAAGAAAATAAAAGTATATATTCCGCAGGCATTTAAATAAGGAGTGACAAATCAGGATTGGATCGGACCACTGAGAGATGTAAATAGTAATCTCCCAGGTCATGACAGTGGAATGGGAGAAATATTAAAGACTTATTTTGCCTCTGTATTTACCAGGGACGCGAAGGTGGTGCACATGACATTAGCAAAAGAGAACAAGAAAGTTGTCACAATTTTGAAAATCAGAAAGATTTTTGATAAGATGCAGCATAATCGCCTCCTGAATGAAATCAGAACAAGTGCAGTCAGGGGATAAGTGTGACTCGACTGCTGACCTGGAGTAACCAACATGATGTTTTATCCAGGAGAAAGAAGCCCTGTGCTGGGGTTCTGTCAGGCACAACGAATACTTGTCTCATTAAGCAACTCCGTCCTTATTAATATACAAAATACCCAATTAATTTGTGTTCTCTAAAGAGATGACACTAGTGAAAAAATAACTGGTGTGGGGAAAGTTTAAATCTTGACATATGCCCCAGTTGCAGTGTGCTGAGCTAGGCAGATCTTAAATCTACTTCTTCAGTTAGGTTACTTAATTGTGTTTCTTTCTCCATTCATTTCCCACTCATTGCTCCGTTCCTATGTGTCTCCATTTGTTCTTTCTTCCTTGACTCCAGAGTCAGTGCCCCTCTGGAATAGGCAGGCAGCAGTATGGCTCAGCCTTGCAAACTGCTCCCTCTAGTGGCCCAACCGTTAACTAATTAATCCTGCCAATCCTGAGCTGGGTATGCCTGAATGACAGACAGTCCTGGGATTGGAACCTGTGACCTTGGACTTTACAGCAAGGAAACAGAGTGAGTAAGAGATGCTTCTGCACCACTGCATCCAGTTCTTCTGCTTTTCTTTTCCCAATCATCCCTCTTTGGCTATCCTAATTTCTGGGGTGTGGTGAAGATTATTGGGGTTCCTGTGTGAAAAGTAAAGCAGGGGGGCAGCAAGCCAGATATTAATGGGGCCACTGTCGGTAGTGGAGTTTTTTCTTGTCCAAAATGTGTCCAAGTTTCCGATATCCATACAGAAACTGAGCTCAGAACACTAAAAATAAAATTCTAACCCAGGTAAGAAGGACAGGCCCATCTTCTGATCACAATTGAAGAAGAACAAGCTTCAGTGAAGAGGCTGCTGATTGTGAGAAGGACAGAGAGTGCGAGAGAGGGGAGGCAGAGGCGGAGGAGGAAGGGGTGCAGAAAGGATGTGATAGAGGGAGGAGAGGGAGTATGTGAGGGGAAGGAGGAGGAGATTGTGAGGAGGGAAGTTGTGAAGAGGGAGGGAAACTTTGTGAAGGGGAGGGAGAGTGAGAATGTGAGGAGGGAGCGAGGATGTGACTGGGCAGTATGATAAAAGGAAACATGGATAAACTGAGTTTTTAAAATATATATATTTTATTCCAAACACAATCAGTAACATACACAAAAAGAACCAAACACCTTTCAGCCAGTTTATCAAAGTTCCCCTTTTTGTCCCCTAAATTACCCCAACACCCCTAGCCCCTAACCCTCTCCTCCTGCCCCCTACCCACTGGTGACAAATAGATCCTTAATTAAATACAGAAAGAGCCTCCATCTTCATTGAACTTCTCTTCCAAATCCCTGAGAGTGAACTTGATCTTTTCCAGCTTTAGAAATTGATACAAATCTCCCAGTCATGCTGATATCCGTGGCGGCACTGCCGACCTCCAACTCAGTATGATTTGGCCCCTGTCAATCAGAGAGGGAAAGGTCATGACATCGGATCCCCCCCCCCCCCCCCCCCCCCCCACCCCACCCCACCCCGCCGCCACCCTTCCCCTCCAGTAGCTCCGGCAGGTTTGAAACACCAAAAATCACCGCCAAAGAGCACAGAGACATCCTCCACCCCCACTACTGACGTCTCGAAAACCGTTGCCCAGAAACTCCCCAGCTCTGTGCACGCCAAAAACATTTGAGTGGATTCACTGGCCCAGATAAGCTGAGTTTTAACTGTTCTTACAAATACAACGTAAGAGGAAAGAATGAACAACAAAAGAACAGGATGGTCCCAGATGCACTCACAAATTGTGAGCTCTGCACAAGTTATTCTCCTCAGATTTTGTTTTTTTGTTTATTATCACATGTACTGAGGTACAGTGAAAAGTATTTTTCTGCATGCAGCTCAAACAGATCATTTGTATATGAAAAGAAAATACGTAATAGGGCAACACAAGGTACACAATGTAAATACATAGACACTGGCATGTGGTGAAGCATACAGGAGAGTAGTATTAATCAGGTCAGCCCATAAGAGGGTCATTCAGGAGGCTGGTAACAGCGGGGAAGAAGCTGTTTTTGAATCTGTCTGTGCGTGTTCTCAGACTTTTGTATCTCCTGCCCGATGGAAGATGTTTGAAGAGAGAATAACCTGGGTGGAAGGGGTCTTTGATTATGCTACCTGCTTTCCCAAGGCAGCGGGAGGTGTAGACAGAGTCAATGGATAGGAGGCGGGTTTGTGTAATGGACTGGGCGGTGTTCACGACTCTCTGAAATTTCTTGCAGTCTTGGGCCAAGCAGTTACCATACCAGGCTGTGATGCAGCCAGATAGGATGCTTTCTATGGTGCACCTGTAAAGGCTGCTAAGAGTCAATGTGGACATGTCGAATTTCCTTTGTTTCCGGAGGAAGTATAGGCGCTGTTGTGCTTTTTTGGTTGCAGCATCGACATGGGTGGACGAGGACAGATTTTTGGTGATGTTCACACCTAGGAATTTGAAGCTGTCGACCATCTCCGCTTCGGCCCAGTTGGGGCTGATAGGGGTGTGTACAGTACTTTGCTTTCTGAAGTCAATGACCAGCTCTTTAGATTTGCTCGCATTGAGGGAAAGATTGTTGTCGTTACACCACTCCACTAGGTTCGCTATCTCCCTCCTGTATTCTGACTCACTATGGTCATGTCATCAGCAAACATGTACATAGAACATACAGTGCAGAAGGAGGCCATTCAGCCCATTGAGTCTGCACCGACCCACTTAAGCCCTCACTTCCACCCTATCTCCGTAACCCAATAACCCCTCCTAACCTTTTTGGTCACGAAGGGCAATTTATCATGGCCAATCCACCTAACCTGCACGTCTCTGGACTGTGGGAGGAAACCGGAACACCCAGAGGAAACCCACGCAGACACGGGAGAACGTGCAGACTCCGCAATGACAGTGACCCAGCGGATAATCGAACCTGGGACTCTGGCACTGTGAAACCACAGGGCTATCCACTTGTGCTACCGTGCTGCCCATATAGATGGAGTTGGAGCCAAACTATGCCACGCAGTCGTGTGTGTATAGGGCGTATAGTAGGGGGCTAAGTACACAGCATTGCGGGGCCCCGGTATTGAGGACTATTGTGAAGGAGGTGTTGCTGTTTATTCGGACTGATTGTGGTCTATGGGTCAGAAAGTCGACGATCAAGTTGCAGAGGGAGGAGCCAATCCTAAATTTTGGAGCTTTGGTATGAGCTTAGCTGGGATTATGGTGTTGAATGCAAAGCTGTAGTCAATGAATAGGAGTCTGATGTAGCAGTCCTTGTCCTCGAGATGACCCAGGGATGAGTGTAGGGCCAGGGAAATGGCATCTACTGTGTACTGATTGCGGCGGTGTGCGAATTGCAGTGGATCTAGGCACATACTGGGAGTATGGAGTTGAAGTGCCTCATGACCAACCTCTCGAAGCACTTCATTACAATCAATGTCAGGGCCACCAGACAGTAGTCATTGAGGCACGTTGCCTGGTTCTTCGTTGGCACCAGTATGATGGTCGTCTTCTTGATGCAGGTGGGGACCTTGGAACGGAGTAGGGAGAGGATTGGATTGGATTTGTTTATTGTCACGTGTACCGAGGTACAGTGAAAAGTATTTTTCTGCGAGCAGCTCAACAGATCATTAAGTACATGAGAAGAAAAGGGAATAAAAGAAAATACATAATAGGGCAACACAACATATACAATGTAACTACATAAGCACTGGCATCGGATGAAGCATACAGGATGTAGTGTTAATGAAGTCAGTCCATAAGAGGGTCATTTAGGAGTCTGGTGACAGTGGGGAAGAAGCTGTTTTTGAGTCTGTTTGTGCGTGTTCTCAGACTTCTGTATCTCCTGCCCGATGGAAGAAGTTGGAAGAGTGAGTAAGCCAGGTGGGAGGGATCTTTGATTATACTGCCCGCTTTCCCCAGGCAGCGGGACGTGTAGACGGAGTCAATGGATGGGAGGCAGGTTTGTGTGATGGACTGGACGGTATTCACGACTCTCTGAAGTTTCTTGCGGTCCTGGGCCGAGCAGTTGCCATACCAGGCTGTGATGCAGCCTGATAGGATGCTTTCTATGGTGCATCTGTAAAAGTTGGTAAGAGTCAATGTGGACATGCCGAATTTCCTTAGTTTCCTGAGGAAGTATAGGCGCTGTTGTGCTTTCTTGGTGGTAGCGTCGACGTGGGTGGACCAGGACAGATTTTTGGAGATGTGCACCCCTAGGAATTTGAAACTGCTAACCATCTCCACCTCGGCCCCGTTGATGCTGGGGTGTGTACAGTACTTTGCTTCCTGAAGTCAATTACCAGCTCCTTAGTTTTGCTGGCATTGAGGGAGAGATTGTTGTCGCTACACCACTCCACTAGGTTCTCTATCTCCCTCCTGTATTCGGACTCATCGTTATTCGAGATCCGGCCCACTATGGTCGTATCGTCAGCAAACTTCTAGATGGAGTTGGCACCACGTTTTGCCACGCAGTCGTGTGTGTACAGGGAGTAGAGTAGGGGGCTAAGTACGCAGCCTTGCAGGGCGCCGGTGTTGAGGACTATTGTGGAGGAGGTGTTGTTGTTCATTCTTACTGATTGTGGCCTGGTGGTCAGAAAATCGAGGATCCAGTTGCAGAGTGGGGAGCCAAGTCCTAGGTTTTGGAGTTTTGATATGAGCTTGGCTGGGATTATGGTGTTGAAGGCGGAGCTGTAGTCAATAAGTAGGAGCCTAATGTAGGAGTCCTTGTTTTCGAGATGCTCTAGGGATGAGTGTAGGGCCAGGGAAATGGTGTCTGATGTGGACCGGTTGCAGCGGTATGCGAATTGCAGTGGATCAAGGCATCCTGGGAGTATGGAGGTGATGCGCTTCATGATCAACCTCTCGAAGCACTTCATTACGACTGAAGTCAGGGCCACTGGTCGGTAGTCATTGAGGCACGTTGCCTGGTTCTTCTTTGGTACCGGTATGATGGTGGTCTTCTTGAAGCAGGTGGGGACCTCGGATTGGAGTAGGGACAGGTTAAAGATGTCTGTGAATACCTCTGCCTGCTGGTCCGCGCAAGGATCCCGCCTGGGCCCGTCGCCTTCCGTGGGTTCACTTTCAGGAAGGCCAATCTGACTTCGGAAGCTGTGATGGTGGGTATGGGTGAATTATGGGCTGCTGGGGCACTCACCAGCGGATTGTTGGCTACCTGCTCGAACCGAGCATAGAATGCATTGAGTTCATCGGGGAGGGGTGCGCTGCTGCCAGAGATACTGTTCGGCTTCGCTTTGTAGCCCGTTATGTTGTTTAGTCCTTGCCACAACCGCCGAGAGTCTGTCTGCGACTCTAGCTTGGTTTGATATTCTCTCTTGGCATTCCGGATGGCTTTGCGGAGGTCGTACCTGGATTTCTTGTATAGGTCAGGGTCGTCTGCCTTGAACACCTCAGATCTGTCCTTCAGTAGGGAGTCAATCTCGCGATTGAACCATGGTTTCCAGTTGGGGAATGCACGTACTGCTTTCTTTGGCATGCAGTCGTCCACACATTTGCTGATGAAGTCTGTGACGGTGGTGGCATACTCATTTAAGTTGGTCGCTGAGTTCTTAAATATGGACCAGTCCACTGTCTCTAAGCAGTCACGTAAGAGCTCTTCTGTCTCCTCGGACCAGCACTGCACAACCTTCTTAGCTGGATTCTCCTGCTTGAGTTTCTGCTTGTCTGCCGGGAGAAGGAGCACCGTCTTCTGGTCTGATTTCCCAAAGTGCGGTTGGGGGATAGAACGATAGGCGCCCTTGAGTTTTGAGTAGCAGTGGTCAAGAGTGTTGTCGCCCCTGGTGGGACAGGAGATGTGCTGGTGGAATCAAACCGAGCCTGGAATGCATTGAGTTCATCAGGGAAGGGTGCACTGCCGCCGGAGATATTGTTCGACTTCGCTTTATAACCCGTATTTTGTTAAGGCCTTGCCTTGACCCACCTATGAGTAGATGCCGCATCTTTTAAAAAAATAATTTTTACCAGATGTGGACTTCACTGGCTCGGCCAGCATTTGTTTCTCATCCCTAGTTGCCCTTGAGAAGGTGGTGGTGAGTTGCCTTCTTTAACGCTGGAGTGCCTAAGGTGTAGGTACACCCACAGTGCTGTTAGGGAGGGAATTTCAGGCTTTTGACCGAGCAACAGTGAAGGAACAACAATATATTTCCAAGTCAGGATGGTGAGTGACTTGGAGAAGAACTTCCAGGTGGTGGGGTTCCCAGGTATCTGCTGCCCTTGTCCTTCTAGATGGTAGTGGTTTGAATTTGGAATGTGCTGTTGAAGGAGCCTTCATGAGTCAATGCACCTTGTCGATGGTACACACACTGCTACAGTTCATCGGTGGTGGAGGGATTGAATGTTTGTGGAAGGAATGTCAATCAAGCGGGCTGCTTTGTCCTGGATGTTGTTGAGCGTTTTGAGTGTTGTTGGTACTGCACTCATCCAGGCATGAGGAGTATGTTCCATTACACCCTAACCTGTGCCTTGTAGATGGCGGACAGGCTTTGAGAAGTCAGAAGGTGAGTTACTCGACGCAAGATTCCTAGCCTATGACCTGCTCTAGTAGCCACAGTATTTATATGGCCAGTCCAGTTCAGTTTCTGTGTAATGGTATCCCCCAGGATATTGATGGTGGAGGATTCAGTAATAGCAATGCCATTGAATGTCAGGGGGCGATGGTTTGATTCTTTCTTATTAGAGATGGTCATTGCCTGGTACTTTTGTGACTCAAATTCTACTTGTCATTTGTCAGCCCAAGCCTGGATATTGTCCAGGTCTTACTGTATATGCACGTGGACTGCTTCAATGTCTGAGGAATCATAAATGGTGCTGAACATTGTGCAATCTGTCTTAACCAAAGGTATATCCTAACCCAGGCGTTGTAATAGTGCGTGGCGGCACTTTAGACCAGTTTATTAGTTAACAGGCCCCATGTCATTGTCCTCTCTTCAATGAACATGATTTATACACCCTTCTTGACAGAGACCTGAGAGGGTAATCCTCATCGAGAGCAACAACAAGACAAGCAGTCACTTTGTTTTCCTGGGTGAGTGCACAGTCAATTCCAGCCCCACAGACCCCAGAGTCCAACATAAGTGAATTAAACAATAATTTGTATATTTTCCTGAGGTCTTTGACCCTTGATTGCTCCAATGACTTACAAGGACCAGATTTGTAAGTAAAACATTTTTTAAAAACTGTTTATTTATGATAAGAGAAGAGATAAACATGGAATGATAATAATAGAACCACGGTCTGCTAATATAATTAATTTCTTAACACCATCCCACCCTCCACCCACATACACACAAGACAGACATACAGTTGGGAAGAGGAAGGATTAAAATAATCGGATTAAAAGGGGTAACAGATGAGGATCTTCGCTGCTGAGGTAGCGGTCTTTGCAGGTGGTGATCTTCTCAGAATACCTGTATCTTCTAGTATCTGCCTTCAATTAGTCCCAGCGCAGGAATTCCTCTGGAGAGTCACCTTCACTTCTGCAGACCTCCACCAGATTGACTCTCAGTCTCACTGAGAAAGTATTAGAATTCTCTACCTGAGGGTTTACAGCGGGTTTGCCATCCACTCTGTCTTTAAACTGCTTCTCTGGTCTTTGTGCAGGGTTTCTGGCTGTGGTATGAAGAGAGAGAGAGAGAAGGGCCTGGTCTTCAGGACATTTTAGGATCCTCAGGAGTGATCTGACTGGACTTCCCCCAGCCTTTCAAACAGAGGATTAAACTTTCATAGGCCTGGCTACTGCTTGCAGTCTTTTAATCAGAAGTTACCTTCACAGGCCTGGCTGGAAAGTGTTTTAAAATCACCAGCCTTAGCTGATAGAGAGAGTGTTCAAATCAGCTCCCGCTGCTGCCCACATCTAAGCAGAATTGAAACTTAGCTCTGTAAAATGGAGCTTGCCTGTGTTTTCAGAACATTCTGGAACCAGCCCTGCAGTCAGAATCGAGAGCCCTTCAAAGACCCGGATTTCAAAAGAGCCAGTTGGCTGCCAGCCAAGTCCATCAAAATGATATAACAGAACCCTGCCACAGAGCACACTGCACCAAGGGGGAGTCCTGTATCAGTTCAAATGACACCTTAGGCAGGAGTATTTCAGGCTAAAACCAAAGTCTGCAATTTAAAAGCAGCCAGCAAGACAGGAATTCAAAAGGGAAACAAGGATCGGACAAGGATTTAAAAGAGGTCCCTTACAACTTTCCCGAGCCAAAGAGACAAATGGACTTATTAATGATGGACAGCATGGTTTTGTGAAGGGGAGGTCGTGCCTCACTAATTTGATCGAGTTTTTGGAGGAAGTGACAAAGATGATAGATGAGTGAAAGGCAGTAGATGTTGTATACATGGACTTCGGTAAAGCCTTTCACAAGGTACCTCATTGTAGACTGGTACAAAAGGTGAAGGCACATGAGATCAGAGGAGAGCTGGCAAGTTGGATGCAGAACTGGCTTGGACACAGAAGACAGGGTAGCAGTAGAAGGATGTTTTTCTGAATGGAAGACTGTGACTCGCGGCATTCCACAGGGATCAGTTCTGGGACCTTTGTTGTTTGTCGAGTATATAAATGATTTGGAAGAAAATGTAGCTTATCTGATTAGTAAGTTCGCAGATGACACAGCAATTGGTGGAGTTGTGGATAGTGAAGAGGATTGTTAGAGGATACAGCAGGATATAAACTGGTTGGGGTCTTGGGCGGAGAGATGGCAGATGGAGTTTAATTCGGACAAGTATGAGGCAATGCACTTTGGAAGATCCAATGCATGTAGGAATTACACAGTAAATGGTAGAACTTTTGCGAGTACTGACAGGCAGAGAGATCTGGGCGTGCATGTCCACCGATCACTGAAAGTGGCAACGCATGTGGATAAGGTGGTCAAGAAGGCATACGGCATGCTGGCCTTCATTGGTCGGGGCACTGAATATAAAAATTGGCAAGTCATGTTGCAGCTGTACAGGATCTTAGTTAGGCCTCATTTGGAATATTGTGTACAATTCTGGTCACCACACTACCAGAAGAATATGGATGCTTTGGAGAGGGTACAGAAGCAATTTACTACGATGTTGCCTGGTATGGAGGGCATTAGCTATGAGGAGAGGTTAGATAAACTCGGGCTGTTCTCACTGGAACAACAGAGGTTGAGAGGCAACCTGAAAGAGGTCTACAAGATTATGTGGCATGGACAGAGTGGATAGTCAGATGTTCTTTCCTAGGGTAGGAGAGTCAAGTACTAGGGGAGATAGGTTTAAAGTGCATGGGGAAAAGTTTGAACAAATGTGCGAGGCAAGTTTTTTACACAGAGGGTGGTAAATATATGGAAATCGCTGCCCGGGGAGGTGGTGGGAGCAGGTACGATAACGGCATTTAAGGGACATCTAGACAAATATATGAATAGGGTGGGAATGAAAGGATATGGATTCCGTAAGTGCGTATGGTTTTAGTTTAGGCAAGTACCATGGTCGGCGCAGGCCTGGAGGGCCGAAGGGCTTGTTCCTGTGCTGTATTGTTCTTTGTTCTTTGTACTGAGACCAGCCACACAAATGTCAGGTCCAATTTGTATGAATCTAGCAAACAGCCTAAGAGAGATACATTTTAGAATGGGGGAACAGGCAGTCGGTCAATTGTGACTGTATGGGGTCGGGGGAGTTCTCCTGGAGGGAGGGGTGTCACATACTGGCCCACACAGTGTATGGGCATCTCGCACTGGGGTGGGAAACAGTCTACCAGGGGAAGGCCATCTCACACTGGGGTGGGACATTTCACACGGGGGGGAAGGTACTCATTCAGGGGAGGGTTAGTCAACCAGAGTGAAGAGGGGGAATTTGTTTGGGGGGTGGTGACATATGTGATATGGCAGAGCAGTGATCAGTCAATCTGGGGAAGGTTTAACTGATCTAGGGAGGAGTGACTGGTTTTGACAGTAAGAAGTGGGCAGAAGCATCAGGAATGAAAGAAAAGACTTGTTGAAACACTACCAGCCAGAAGGACTTAAAATTCCCAATCAGCTGCAATATAATAAGGGGCGGGCCCATGGCCCAGAGTCCCTGAAAATCTCCCATCAAACTGTGTTCAAAATGGCTGCCCAACGTTTGGGGAATAGGAACAGTAACTGGGCTATCCCACTCGGCAGAGCTGAAATGGTATTGAGCTTTGTAACTCCATGTTAAGTTACAGAGGAACGAAAGACTAAACTCTGTGATCAATAGCCATACACAGCACATCACAGCTGTCCAGCCTTGGCAGCAGTGGGAATATCTGTGGTTGAATTAAACTGATTTAATGAGACAGGTTTGGCATCGTTCGACTGAGGATCGCAGCCTGGATAGTGATCAGGTTCCACTCCGCCTCCTCACCTTCCTCTTTGAAATGTAGCAACCCCCATTCCACCATTAATATCTCCAGCCAGCACATTGTGCTGGATGAGAATCATCTGTTAAATTGAACGGAGCTTTCTATTTGGAGAAAGCTTAATTTAAAATCAGGGTAACCTCTAACATTTCTCTGGTTTGTGCGCTTTAGTCAAGTTTCTCTCATTGAATGAGGCTTTGGCCGTGTGAGTTCTTGGAGGCGACAGGAATAGATTCTTTCTGTAGTTTCCATAACCGCAGGTCAGGAATTGGGACAGTTTCATGCAATTTAGGACTTCACTGTTCAATGAGCTGGATAAGAGCACTTGCCTCGGTTGCACTGCTAACATTTGCCCCTCATTCAACCCTTCTGCTTTAAACTGTCCAATTAGTGCCGGTTGGGAGCGCTTTCAGGGATGTGCTTCCCTGTCCGCTGGCGACTGAAACTGCTGACTAAGCGAGGACGGCGCCCGCAGAATAAGGAGCCCGGGATTTGAGATTTAGTGCAATTAGTAGCAGAGGGAAAGCGAAGTGAATTGTGGGACAATTAGCACAGCCTTGTGGTGTCTTAGACTTGTGCCTGTAACATTGATGGACCGTTCTCACAGCTACACTGTCGCTACCACCGTGTCACACATCCATTTAGCTATGAACACCGATCATATCACTACGCTACAGCTATGACCAGGTCACACTACAACCGAGCTACGATCATATCATGCTACAGTTTAGCATGTAACATTTCTAGTTACACAATTAATAGATCGTGTCTGATTTATCCCAGTGAATCTAAAGCACTGGTAATTGGCCTTTCCTCCAATTGCCTCTGTATAGCAGATCTTTACACTGACTTTATTCAATTGCAGACTGAGTACTTAATTCCTGAATGTGAATCTTCATGTGGTCCATGAATAAAAAGATTCCACTAACTTTGCAGGAAGAAAACAGATGGCGGGAGAGACTGGGCATCGGATGGAGTTTCTGGTATATTGAGGGCAACTGTGCATGAACAATTATATCCCCAAAATATTGTTTCATTTTATCTCAGTGAGAGAACTCAACTTATCTCCAGCCAAGCTTGTAGCTGGGACTAATCACTGCAGTTACACAGGATGGGATTTAACACCATTACAAAACAAATCAGCCATTACTACACTAGTAATTGGACCACAGAAAGGCATTTAAAATACCTCACTGTGCATCTTGACTAAGTGAGGGAGTGCAAGAGAAACAGCATGAAAGGGGGACAGAGAAAAAAAGATGAGGTACAGAATGAAAAGCAGAGAGACAGAGGGCAAGAGAGGAGAGGCAGGGTGATAGAGGAACAACAGATGCAAAAGTGCGAGGGGGTGAAAAAGGGGGAAAGAGAGAGCGAGAGGGACAGAGAGAGTGTGAGGGGGACAGAAAGTGTGAGAGGGACAGAAAGTGTGAGAGGGATAGGGAGAGACAGTGAGAGGGATAGAGAGAGAGAACCAGAGGGACAGAGAGAGAGCAAGCGGGATAGAGAGAGGTGGAGAGGGCAGACAAAGTGTGAGAGGGACAGAAAGAGAGTGAGAGGGACAGACAGAGAGGGAGAGGGGCAAAGAGAGAGCGAGAGTGAGAGGGACAGACAGAGAGGGAGAGGGGCAAAGAGAGAGGAAACTGCTTTTCATTCCCATATGCTGTGCTGAGCTGGGCTGCTCTAATACTAACTCTGACGATCAGGGGGTGCTCCTAATTTTGTGAGACAAACCACATACAGAGTAACCGTTTCTCTCTCACACCCCTCCACCCCCTCTCAAACCCTCTTCCTTCTCTCTCTTCCCTCACTCTTCTCCTCATCCCCTCCTCAATCCTCCTCTCCTTTTCCCTCACTCTTCCCCAACCTCTCACTATCACTCTCAGTCCTCAGGACTCCCTTTTTCCTCATTTCCCTTCCCACCCCACCCCTGCTATCCCCCTTTCCCCACTTCCCTGCCTCCTCCGCCATCCTGCCCCTTCCCTTCCCTCTATCTCCCACCTCTTCCATTGCATCTCCCCTGCCTCTGCCCTCTGCCCTGCCTCTGTCCCCTCACCTGCCTCTGTCCCCTCCCCTGCCTCTGTCTCCTCCCCTGCCTCTGTCCCCTTCCCTGCCTCTGCCCTCACCCCTGTCTCTGTCCCCTTCCCTGGCTCTGTCCCCTCCCCTGCCTCTGTCCCCTTCCCTACCTCTGCCCTCTCCCCTGGCTCTGTCCCCTCCCCTGCCTCTGTCCCCTCCCCTGGCTCTGTCCCCTCCCCTGCCGCTATTACCTCCCCTGGCTCTGTCCCCTCCCCTGCCTCTGTCCCCTCCCCTGCCTCTGCCCTCTCCCCTGCCTCTGTCCCCTCCCCTGCCTCTGCCCTCTCCCCTGCCTCTGTCCCCTCCCCTGCCTCTGTCCCCTCCCCTGGCTCTGTCCCCTCCCCTGCCGCTATTACCTCCCCTGCCTCTGCCCTCTCCCCTGCCTCTGTCCCCTCCCCTGCCTCTGCCCTCTCCCCTGCCTCTGTCCCCTCCCCTGCCTCTGTCCCCTCCCCTGCCTCTGCCCTCCCCCTGCCTCTTCCCTCTCCCCTGTTTCTGTCTTCTTTCCTCTCTCCAATCCCTCACTCACCACTCTCTACTCTTCTCCAATAGCCATCCAGCACTCATTCTCGGGCTCGAACTGTGTGTGTGTGCCTGTGTCCGCATGTGAGTGTGTAAGTGAGTGTGAGTGAATGTGTGCGTGTGTGAGTGCATGTGTGGTGGTGTGTGGGAGTGAGAGTCTGAGCGTGTGCATGTGTGTGTATGAGTGCATTTGTGAGTGTGAGTACATGTGTGTGTGAGTGATTGTATGAGTGAGTGAGTGCCTCTGTGAGTGAATGAGTGAGTGAGTGTGAGAGAGTGTGTGTATGTGTGAGAGTGAGTGTGTGCGTGAGTGAGTGTGTGAGAGTGATTAAGAGTGTGTGAGTGCATAAATAGGTGTGGCAGGATTCTCTAATAATGGGACGATGTCCCAACGCCGCCGTGAAAACCGACGCCAACCACTCCGGCGTCAAAGGCCCCCGAAAGTGAGGAAGTCTCCCCTTCCCTGGAGGATAGGTTGACGACGGAGTGGTCCCCGCAGCTCCAGCCGGCGCGCAACGGCCCGCGCATGTTCACGCATGCGCGGAACGGCCGGCATATTTCCACGCATGCGTGGGTGTTCCCTTCTCTGCGCCGGCCCATGGGCAGGTTGTAGAGTAGGCCCCCACGGAACCAGTCCACTCGCCAATCGGTAGGCCCCGATCGCAGGCCAGGCCACCGTGGGGGCCCCCCCAGGACCGGATCCGCTGCTGCCCCTCCAGGACGGGCCCCGCACACACACCTTCCAGGTCCCGCCGTGTGGGACCTGAGTAACCCATGCCGGCGGGACTCGGCCAAATTGTCGGCCACTCGGCCCGTCAGGGCCCGGAGAATCGCCGGGGGGGCCGCTATCAACGGCCCCCGACCAGCGTGGCGGCGATCCCGCGGGCACCCGAAAATCGGCGCCGGGGAATGGGGAAGCCGGTGTCACGCCCCCCCCGGGGATTCTCCGACCCGCCGCTGTGTGGGAGAATCCCAGCCTGTGTGTTTGTGAGTGTGTGAGGGAGTGTGTGAGTGTGGGAGCACGTGTGTGTGTGAGTGAGTGTGACCAGTAATGGCTAACCCACTGTCTGGAGTGAGAGAAGGTCAACATGCTGACATAACTGAGGGACTTTAGTTATATGGAGAAACTGGAGAAGTTGGGATTGTTCTTGTTAAGCAGAGAGGGATATTTGATGGAAATGATCAAAATAGTGACTAGTTTTGATCGATAAAATAAGAAGGGTCGGTAACCAGATTTAAGATGATAGGCAAAACGGCCAGGGACTTGAAACGAGAGAATCTGCGGGATTATGTGAAGAGTGCAGTGGAATTGGACTAATTACTTGGAGCCAACACAGCAATTATGGGCCAGATAGCTCCTTTGTAGCTATCTGATTCTATGAATAAGGCAGGATATTTCTGTTTTCATCGAAGATGATCCACAACTCCAGAGTAAGATTCACATGGAGGTCCATGGTCACCAACACCCTCTTAGGGTATCTGAGGAAAAAGAGAGTTTCTCTATTGCTGGGATTTGTCTCAAAAACTTGGAGCTCTGTTTCCCACAAGGCATAACATGGTGAACACAGATATATATACAGCCCTGAGCTTTGTGTGCACTGCAGTGGAACAACGACTCAGTCTTAATGCTGCTTTAGGAGTCAACAGCAGCTGGAAGAAGCACTTCACTTTTTAAGAGATGGATTAGAGCTACAGGCTGGAATTCATCACCAACGGAACTCATTTGAGTGAGAGTCTGTCCTGTAGCAACCAACGACAGCTGAACAACCCAACAAGCCCCCTCCAACACAAAGTCTGCCGCATGTTAAATTCCCCTTTTCCCTGGGACAAATTTAGGCTTCCTGGTCGGAAATTCTTGACATCAAATTCCAGGGAGGGGAGAGACACAGCTGCCCCCGCTGCTATTTGAAACATGCGGAAGGATGATATTGAAAGATGAAGGATTAGTTTACACGTTGAGCATTTCTATCCCAAACCCGGAAGCTCCTGGGAAATCTCACAAATTGCACCGGAACACAGGAACAGGTGGAGGCCATTCAGCCCTCCTCAGCTTGTCACACTGGTACAGCAGGAGGCCATTCAGCCCCCTTAAGCCTGTCACACATGTACAGCAGGAGGCCATTCAGCCCCCTTAAGCCTGTCACACGGGTACAGCAGGAGGCCATTCAGCCCCCTAAAGCATGTTACATAAGAACAGGAGGGAGGTCATTCAGCCCCCTCAGCCTGACACACATGAACAGGAGGAGGCCATTCAACCCACTCAAGTCTATCACACAGGAACAGGTGGAGGCCATTCAGCCCCCTTAAGCCTGTCGCACAGGTACAGCAGGAGGCCATTTAGCACAGGGGCTGTTTAGCACAGGGCTAAATCGCTGGCTTTGAAAGCAGACCAAGGCAGGCCAGCAGCACGGTTCAATTCCCGTAACAGCCTCCCCGAACAGGCGCCGGAAATGTGGCGACCAGGGGCTTTTCACAGTAACTTCATTTGAAGCCTACTTTTGACAATAAGCGATTTTCTTTTCATTTTTCAGGTAGGTGTAAGCTATTATGTTTTGATAAGAAAAATGAGGCAGGTACATTTGGAAAGTAAGAATCTAAATGGGGTAGTGGAGACCTGAGAGTACAGACACACAAATTACTAAAAGTCATAACCCTGGTAAATAAAGCTCTAATAAAAACAAAGAAAGCTTTAGGTGTTAGGTTTGGAGCGATAGGATGTAAAAGAGGGAGCTTCTGGGTAGCTAATGGATTCCTCAAAATAATCCATGACCTTCTTGATGTACTGTCAATTACCACGAGACGAGAATGGTGAAACAATCGAGGCTTTATTGCACAAGATGTTGTGCCTCCTGCAGCTGGAACCAGAATGGGAGCGCAGGAGGGCATACACTTTTATACGCCGCCTGCTGGGAGGAGCCAGCAGGCTGGGATTTACTGTGGTACCTGTAATACAGTGGCAGTACCGTAATACATGCAATGTGTTACGCGTGGTGTTTACCACATTCACCCCTGTTTTAAAAAAGAGTCTGGCGGGGGTGAAGAAAGACATTACAGATGGAATCTGTCGGGGCCCTGACCTTCCGCTGCGATCGCCTCAGTCCTGGTGGTGATGTGGGCGCCGATGTGGTCACCTGCGACTCCGGGAGCATGTTGTCCTCTTCTTCGTCACCCCTTAGTGCATCCAGTGAAGGGACAGATCCTGCTGGGGTGGGGGGTGTGGTGAGGTTCGCTGGTGGGAGGGTGGATGGCGCAGGGGTGAATGAGGCAATCGGGGGTGGGGAGGGGAGGGGGGGGAGGAGCGGTATCAGGTCGGGGTTGTGGGTGGGGACCCCGCGCGCGCCAGGTCCCAGAGGAGACTGTGTCCTGTCGCCCGTTGGGTTGTGCCACGTAGGCGTACTGTGGGTTTGCATGGAGGAGGTGGACTTTCTCAACCAAGGGATCCGATTTATGGCTCCGCATATGGCTCCGGAGGAGGACCGGTCCAGGAACTGTCAGCCATGTTGGGAGCGAAGGTGGACTTCCTCAGGAAGGCAAACACACGTTCGTGA
The DNA here is from genome assembly GCF_047496885.1 of Scyliorhinus torazame. NCBI lineage: Eukaryota > Metazoa > Chordata > Chondrichthyes > Carcharhiniformes > Scyliorhinidae > Scyliorhinus > Scyliorhinus torazame. Next base: position 119,184,397 of record NC_092710.1, on the reverse strand, counting down.
GGGGTCTCATTAGTCGCGGTGCACAGGAGCTATCAGATGGAGTGGAGCGCGTCGGGCAGGACCTCCTGCCAGCGAGAGACAGGGAGGTTTCTAGACTGAAGGGCCTGCAGGACAGCCTTCCAGACCGTCCCGTTCTGCCTCTCTACCTGCCCGTTTCCCCGGGGATTGTAGCTGGTCATCCTGCTCGAGGCGATGCCTTTGCTGAGCAGGAACTGACGCAGCTCATCATTCATGAAGGGGGATCCCCGACCGCTGTGGATGTAGGTGGGGAAACCAACAGAGTGAAGATGCTGTGCAGGGCTTTGATGACCGTGGCAGAAGTCATGTCAGGGCATGGAATGGCGAAAGGGAACCGGGAGTACTCATCAATGACGTTGAGGAAGTACACATTGCGCGCGGTCGGTGGAGGGGAGGGGCCCTTTGAAGACCATGCTGAGGCGCTCAAAGGGGTGGGAGGTTTTCACCAGGTGCGCTCTATCTGGACGGTAGAAGTGCGGCTTGCACTCTGTGCAGATTTGGCAGTCTCTGGTTACGGTCCTGACCTCCTCAATGGAGTAGGGCAGGTTGCGGGCTTTGAGAAAATGGAAGAACCGGGTGACCCCCGGGTGGCAGAGGTCATTGTGGAGAGCCCGGAGTCGGTCCACTTGTGCGCTGGCACATCTACCGCGGGATAGGGCCTCAGGGGGCTCATTGAGCTTCCCCGGGCGATACAAGATCTCATAGGTTATAGGTGGAGAGCTCGATCCTCCACCTCAAGATCTTGTCATTTTTTATCTTGTCCCACTGCGTATTGTTAAACATGAAGTCAACCGACCGTTGGTCAATGAGGAGAGTGAATCTCCTACCGGCCAGGTAATGCCGCCAATGTCGCACAGCTTCCACAATGGCTTGGGCCTCCTTTTCAACAGAGGAGTGCCAAATCTCGGAGGCATGGAGGGTGTGGGAAAAGAAAGCCACAGGTCTGCCCGCCTGGTTGAGGGTGGCAGCCAGAGCTACGTCTGATGCATTGCTCTCCACCTAAAAGGGGAGGGTCTCGTCGACTGCCTGCATCATGGCCTTGGCGATGTCCGCCTTGATGTGGTTGAAGGCCTGACGGGCCTCAGCCATCAGGGGAAAAACTGTGGACTTGATGAGTGGGCGGGCCTTGTCTGCATAATTAGGGACGCACTGGGCGAAATACGAGAAAACCCCCAGTTATCGTTTCAGGGCCTTGGGGCAGTGGGGAAGAGGGAGTTCCAGGAGGGGGCGCATGCGGTCGGGGTCAGGCCCTAGGACTCCATTTTCCACTGCGTAGCCAAAGATGGCTAAGCGGTTGGTGCGGAACACGAATTTCTCCTTATTGTAGGTGAGGTTAAGGAGTTTGGCGGTATGGAGGAATTTTTGGAGGTTTGCGTCATGGTCCTGCTGATCGTGGCCGCAGATGGTGACATTATCTAGATACGGGAACATGGCCTGCAGCCAGTACTGGTCAACCATTCGGTCCATCTCTCGCTGGAAGACCGAGGCCCCAATGGTGATGCCGAAGGGAACTCTGAGGAAATGATAGAGGCGGCCATCTGCTTCGAATGCAGTGTATTGGCGGTCCTCCGGGCGGATGGGGAGCTGGTGGTAGGTGGACTTCAAGTCTACTGTGGAGAAGACTCGATACTGCGCAATCTGATTGACCATGTCAGATATGCGTGGGAGGGGGTACCCATCGATCTGTGTGTACCGGTTGATGGTCTAACTTGTCAATGACCATCCTGTGCTTCTCCCCAGTCTTCACTTGAGCTCTCTAGGGGCTGTTACTGGCCTCAATAATCCCTTCCCACAGAAGCCGTTGGACCTCCGACTTGATAAAGGCCCTGTCCTGCGCACTGTACCGTCTGCTCCTCGTGGTGACGGGCTTGCAGTCCAGGGTGAGGTTTGCAAACAGTGAAGGTGGGTCGACCTTAAGGGTCTTGAGGCCGCAGACGGTGAGGGGAGCCAGGGGTCCGCCGAATTTCAAAGTAAGGCTTTGGAGGTGGCATTGAAAATCAAGACCTAGTAACAGGGCAGCGCAGAGGTGGGGGAGAATGTAGAGCCTGAAGTTGCTGAACTCTACGCCCTGAATCGTGTGGGTCGCGACACAGTACCCCCGGATTTCCACGGAATGGGATCCAGAGGCCAGTGAGATTTTCTGGGTGACGGGGAGTACCAGGAGGGAGCAGCGCCTTAGCCTAGCAGGGTGGATGAAACTCTCTGTGTTCCCGGAGTCAAAGAGGCAGGTCGTCTCATGCCCGTTGATCTTTACTGTCGTCTTGGCGGTCGCGAGGTTGCGGGGCCGAGACTGATCCAGGGTGATGAGGCGAGCTGCGGAAGGTGTTGGGAGGTCCCGGGCTGATCAGCGGTGGTGGAGGTAACAGCGGGCAGCAAACGGCCTGACAAGCAGGTGTCCTGAGGCGCGGTCCAATATGGCGGTGAAGATGGTGGCGCTCACAGGCGCACATGGCGGGCGGTGTCAAAGATTGCGGCGCCCACGGGCTGCACGTGGCTTGTGGTGGAGAAGATGGCGGCGCCCCTGGATCACACGTGGGGGGTGTAGCAATGCCGGGCCTGGAAACAGCGGCGACCGACCGGGCCTGGCAAACGGAAACTAAGTGGCCCTTCTTCCCCCACCCGTTGCTGGTCGCGCTCCGCGCCGGGCAGCGCTGCCTGTGATGTTTGCGCTGGCCGCAAAAAGAACATTTGGGCCCCCCGGAGTTGGCTGGCTGCCGCGCGGCGCAGGCTTGCGGTGTACTCGAGTCGGCAGCTGGTGGGGCCCACGATGCCCACGAGGGTGCCGCGCGGTTGGAGGTGTAGGCCTCCAGATTGCAGGAGGCCACTTCCAGGGAATTAGCAAGCTGCACAGTCTCCGCAAGATCGAGCATACCCCCTTCCACTAGCCGCTGGCGAACGTATGTAGACTTAATGCCCGTGACAATGGCGCCTCTGATTAGTAGTTCGGTGTCCTGGACTGCCGAAACTGCCTGGCAGTCACAGTTCCTACCGAGAATCTGTAGAACCCGCGAAAAATCGTCCAGAGTGTCCCCCGGGAGTTGCCGTCTCATGGCCAGGAGGTGCCTGGTGTACACTTGATTCACTGACTTAATGTACTGTCCCTTTAGTAGCGTCATCGCTTCTGTGTAGGTGGGCGCATCCCGGTTGAGGGGAAAAACTTGATGGCTCACCCGTGAGTAGAGGACATGGAGCTTCTGTGGGTTCGAGAGTTCTTCAGTGGCTGCTCTTCAAAGCAGGCTAGCCAATGCTCGAAGGTGGACGTGGTGGTTGGCTGCGTGAGAGCTCAGCTCCAGGCGATCAGGCTTGATTAGGAAGTTCATCTTTTAAAATCTTGTGCAATAAATTGATGTACCGTCAATTGCCACGAGACGAGAATGGTGAAACATTCGAGGGTTTATTGCACAAGATGTTGTGCCTCCTGCAGCTGGAACCAGAATGGGAGCAGCGCACGAGAGCTTACACTTTTATACGCCGCCTGCTGGGAGGAACCAGCAGGCTGGGATTTACTGTGGTACCTGTAATACAGTGGCAGTACCGTAATACATGCAATGTGTTACCAGTGGTGTTTACCACACTTCTTCACTCAGACGTCAGAAGGCAGCCACTGAGTGAAGCCTACACTGTGTGATTGTAACCAGTGGAGGGTTTCCTCCTGACTCCCATTGACGGCAGTTTTGCTCAGACTCCCTGATGCCACACTTGGACAAACTCTTCCTCAATGTCAAGGGAAGTCACTCTCTCCTCATCTCTGGAATTCAGCTCTTTAGTCCATGTTTGGACCAAGGCTCTAATAAGGTCAGCAGCTGAGTGCCCCTGGCAGAACAAAACTGAGCATCAATGAGGTGTTTATTACTGTGTAAATGCTGCCCAAAAGCACTATCGACGACACTTTCAATTACTTCACTGATGATTGAGTAAACTGATGGGACAGCAGTTGACTTGGATTTATCCTGTTTAACTCTATTTCCACTTCTGTAATATTGCCCGACGCTGTCCCTGTGTCAGTTCATCGGATGCTGAAACCTTCGTTCATACCTTCATTACCTCTAGACATGACTACTCCAGCCCACTCCTAGCTGACACCCCACGTCCTGTCCTCCGTAAGCTTGAGTCATCCAAAGCTCTGCTGCCCATTTTCTAACTCACAGTAAGTCCTGTCCCGCTATCATCTATTAGCTCGCTGACCTACATAATTCCCAGTTAAGCAACGGCTTGATTTAAAATTTCTCACACTTGTTTTCAAATCCCTCCATGACCTCACCCCTCCCGACCTCTGTAATCTCCTCTAGCTCTGAGGTATCTGCCCGCCTCCTCTTCTGTTCTCTGGTGCATCACTGGTGAGATCCCAAGCTCTGGAATTCCCACCCTAAACCTCTCCGCCTCTCATTCCTCCATTTACCAAGCTGATGGTTGCCCGATATCCCCTTATCCGGCTTGGTGTCAATTTCTTTCTGCCAACCCTCCTGGTGAAACACCTCGGGGCGTTTTCTCAGAATAAAGACATTTCATAAATTCAAGTCACTGCTGTTATTTCTGTTGAGAGGACAAAACTTGGCAAATCTTAGTTTGTTATGTGCTAATGTGTGAGCTTCAGTCTCATAAATACTTCAGAGGGTTCTAAGCTGACCCTGAGATACACTCATGTTAATGAAGTGAGGGAATGAAGGGATCGCCAGATAGCAGTACTGTGTGAAAGGAACCTGGAGGATGTGTTAATTTGGTAAGTGGTTGTGTTTGATACAGCTGGCTGCCATTTTCTTGTTTGTTATTTCTCCTTCTTTAAATGATAATGTCTGATCAAATCCAATGCCTGACAAAGGGATTGGAACTGAGGAGCTTGTTTACAAGCTCATTGAACGAGAGCAATTTATTAAATTGTGCCCGAAATATTGTGCGTATTGAAAGCTCCATAATACCAATGAGTATACATTAAAAAATTTACCATGGATTTACTTATCATCTAACTCCCGATGTGGTTCATCAACATATTGCAGAATGATCCATTCCCACAAGGGTTCGTTCAATATAAAGCCCCTGTCTGAGATTAAGTCAAGCGCCTCTCCTTTGCTAAACTGTGTCGATGGAGGCGGGGGCCATGCAATAGATGTAAACCCTTTAATTTCGGCAGACCCAACTCACGTCACCTTTTAAAAGGCTGGCCAGCACTAACTATGCATGTGACTGTCATAGAACATAGAACATAGAAAAATACAGCACAGAACAGGCCCTACGGCCCACGATGTTGTGCCGAACCTTTGTCCCAGATTAAGAACAAATTAATCTAAGCCCAGTATCCACATGTCATATTATGAGCTTTCAGTCAATTCTTCTCAAAATTGGACACAAACAAGCCATGAAGGTGGCTGCTGCAAATCATGTGTCTTTTCGCATTTGGGCTACAGACAGTGTCAAGTCTCTGGCCAATACATTATTCGATATGAACATAGGAGAAGGTACCTGTCATAATGCTCACAAAGACTATGGGGGAAATCGTTGATTGATCTCCCCATGGGCTTTGTAGAATATGAGTTCCCATGTTGAATAAACGGAGGCCTGTCCAAAACGGAGGCCTGTCCACCGACGGGGCCTTAAATATCAACCCCCAGACGTGGACCTGTAGTTCCCTATAGTCCCGGGCTGGGATATTTGTTTTGTACACCACGGCTTCGACTTTATTTATGTTTGGAAATGAACCTGCTTTGCCTTTTAACCGGCGCCTCCTAGAATTATTACACTGGCGACGAGGATCAAGCACAGGATTCTGAGCCGCCTATAAAACTTCAGAAGACAACTGCGGGAAGATGAAAAAAACCCGGAAATGCCTTTCTTTGGAAGACTCGAGCCGCATGATGCAAACGTAGAGGAGTGGGCCCAGTATACCGAGCACATGCGCTATTTCTTTCACGCCAACAGTACTGAAGGGGACAAGAGACAAACGGTCATCCTCCTAACGGCATGTGGGACCTCGACGTTTAACATAATCAGAAGCTTAACCTATCCAGCAGCCCCTGACACTAAAACATTCAACAAGTTCATGCACCTGGTGAGAAACCATTACAACCCACAGCCGTCCATAATCCTACAACACTACCATTTTAACAGAGCTGGAGGACTCCGGAAGAACCCATTACGGAATTTATTGCTAGATTGCGCAAGTTGGCAGAGTATTGCAAATCTGGCCCGTCCCTGACTGAGATGCTACGCTGCAGGCTACTGTGTGGGATCAATAATGTTACAACCCAGAAAAATACTGGTGGAGCCCAACCTAGATCTCAAAAAGGCTATCGAAATAACTTTATCTCTGGAGAATGCCAAGAAAGGGGCTCAAGACCTAGAAGGGATGATGGAAAGCAGCGTCCTCAGGTTGAAGGTAAGGTTCCACATAAAGAGGCCAGCATATCCAGTGAAGGCATGCAGGGAGGAAGTGGTCGGGCAAGGGAACCGTGGTTTACTAAAGCAGTCGAAACACTTGTCAAGAGGAAGAAGGAGGCTTATTTAAAGATGAGACATGAAGGTTAAATTAGGGCACTCGAGAGTTACAAGTTAGCTAGGAAGGACCTAAAGAGAGAGCTAAGAAGAGCCAGGAGGGGACATGAGAAGTCTTTGGCAGGTAGGATCAAGGATAACCCTATCTATAGATAAAGCTTTCTATAGATATATCAGGAATAAAAGAATGACTAGGGTAAGAGTAGGGCCAGTCAAGGGCAGTAGTGGGAAGTTGTGCGTGGAGTCCGAGGAGATAGAAGAGGTGCTAAATGAATATTTTTCATCAGTATTCACACAGGAAAAAGACAATGTTATCGCAGCGAATACTGAGATTCAGGCTACTAGACTAGAAGGGCTTGAGGTTCATAAGGAGGAGGTGTTAGCAATTCTGGAAAGTGTAAAAATAGATAAGTCCCCTGGGCCGGATGGGATTTATCATAGGATTCTCTGGGAAGCTAGGGAGGAGATTGCAGAGCCCTTGGCTTTGATCTTTAAGTCATCTTTGTCTGCAGGAATAGTGCCAGAAGACTGGAGGATAGCAAATGTTGTCCCCTTGTTCAAGAAGGGGAGTAGAGACAACCCCGGTAACTATAGACCTGTGAGCCTTACTTCTGTTTTGGGCAAAATCTTGGAAAGGTTTATAAGAGATACAGGATGTATAATCATCTGGAAAGGAATAATTTGATTAGAGATAGTCAACACTGTTTTGTGAAGGGTAGGTCGTGCCTCACAAACCTTATTGAGTTCTTTGAGAAGGTGACCAAACAAGTGGATGAGGGTAAAGCAGTTGATGTGGTGTATATGGATTTCAGTAAAGCGTTTGATAAGGTTCCCCACGGTAGGCTACTGCAGAAAATACGGAGGCATGGGATTCAGGGTGATTTAGCAGTTTGGATCAGAAATTGGCTAGCTGGAAGAAGACAAAGGGCGGTGGTTGATGGGAAATGTTCAGACTGGAGTCCAGTTACTAGTGGTGTACCATAAGGATCTGTTTTGAGGCTGTTTTCGTGAGAGAGAAGAAGGTTAAGAGGTGACTTAATTGAGGCATACAAGATGATCAGAAGATTGGATAGGGTGGACAGTGAGAGCCTTTTTCCTCGAATGGTGATGTCTAGCACGAGGGGACATAGCTTTAAATTGAGGGGAGATAGATATAGGACAGATGTCAGAGGTATGTTCTTTACTCAGAGAGTAGTAAGGGTGTGGAATGCCCTGCCTGCAACAGTAGTGGACTCGCCAACACTAAGGGCATTCAAATGGTCATTGGATAGACATATGGACGATAAGGGAATAGTGTAGATGGGCTTTAGAGTGGTTTCACAGGTCGGCGCAACATCGGGGGCCGAAGGGCCTGTACTGCGCTGTAATGTTCTATGTTCTACATGCCTCGCCCATCATCAACACAACATTCCATACGGACATCCTAGTGTTATAAAAGAAAGCCGGATAGCCCCAGATGTAGCTGGGAAACATCCCCAAAGGGTAATGGGTGTCAGCCATAGGGCTGCTGTAGGTGCTGTCGAATGGCACGACCGCGGCAAGGCTGCCAGAATCAGCAGTATGCATGTCGCCCATGATGGAAGCCAAAGTCATCTCAGGCCTATGCCTTGCAAGTGTATCACTACCAAGGTCACCCCCATAAGGGATAAGACTGCTTGTCAATGGTCATTCCTTCGAGGTAGATACGGGAGCTAACATCTCGATCACATGGGAGCATTCTATCACCACCGCATGGGCATTCTGCCTTTAAACCTATGGGGCACCAAGGCCAGACTTGCCACATACATCAAAGAACCTTTGATGATTATGGGGACCACCACTTTCCCGGTAGCTTATGGACAGTGGTTGGTCCGACTCCCACTCATAGACATGCGAGGATCCAGGGAGGCGGTGGTGTAGTGATATTGTCACTGGATTAGTAATCCAGAGACCCAGGGTAATGATCTGGGGACCCGGGTTCGAATCTCACCACAGCAAGTGGTGGAATTTAAACTCAAATAAATATCTGGAATTAAAAGTCGAATGATGACCATTAAACCATTGTCGATTGTCATTAAAAAAAAACATCTGGTTCACTAATGTCCTTTAGGGATATAAATCTGGCGTCCTTAACTGGTCTGGCCTACATGTCACTCCAGATCTGCAGCAATGTGGTTGATTCTCAACTGCCCTCTGAAATGGCCTAGCAATCCACTCAATATTATTCAACTGCTATAAAAACACAAAAAAGGAGTGAAACCGGATGGACCACCCAGCATCGAACCAGGCATCGGAAAAGACAACAACAAACCCAGCCCTGTCAACCCTGCGAAGTCCTCCTTACTAATATCTGGGGGCTTGTGCCAAAGTTGGGAGAGCAGTCTCACAGATTAGTCATAGTCAAACTCACAGAATGATATCTTACAGACAACGTTCCTGGCACCGCTATCACCATCTCAGGCTATGTCCTGTCTCACCAGCAGGACAGACCCAGCAGAGGTGGCGGCACAGCGGTATACAGTCAAGAGGGAGTTATCCTGGGAACCCTCAACATTAACTCTAGACCCCATGAAGTTTCATGACTTCAGATTAAACATGAGCAAGAAAACTCCTGCTGGTTACCACATACTGTCCACCATCACTGATGAATCAGTACTGCTCCATGTTGAACACCACTTGGAGGAAGCACTGAGGGTGGCAAGGGCACAGATTATATTCTGGGCGACTTCAATGTCTATCACCAAGGTGGCTTGGTAGTGCCACCATAGACCGAGCTGGCTGGGTACTAAAGAGCATAGCTGCTAGACTGGGACTGCAGCAGGTGGTAAGGGAACCAACAAGAGAGAAAAACATACTTAACCTCATCCTCACCAACTTGTCTGCTCCAAATGCATCTGTCCATGATAGTATTGGTAGAAGCGACCACTGCACAGTTACTGTGGAGACAATCTTAACATTGAGGATACTCTCCACTGTGTTGTGTGGCACTACCACCGTGTTCAATGGGATAGACTTCGAACAGATCTAGCAACTCGAGACTGGACATCCATGAGGAGCTATGGACCATCAGCAGCAGCAGAATTGTAATCGACCACAATCTGCAACCTCATGGCCAGGCATATCCCTCACTCTACCATTACCACCAAGCCAAGGGATCAACCCTGGTTCAATGAAGAGAGCAGGAGAGCATGCCAGGAGCACATCATGCATACCGAAAAATGAGGTGTTGACCTGATGAAGCTACAACACAGGATTACTTGTGTGCTAAACAGCATAAGTAGCAAGTAACAGTCAGAGCTAAGCGATTCCACAACTAACACATCAGATCTTAACTCTGCAGTCCTGCCACATTCAGCCGTGAATGGTGGCGAACAATTAACAACTCACTGGAAGGGGAGGCTCCACAAATATCCCCATCCTCAATGATGGAGGAGCCCAGCACATCTGTGCAAAAGATAAGGCTGAAGCATTTACAATAATTATCAGCCAGATGTGCTGAGTGGATGATCCATCTCGGTATCCTCTGGAGGTCCCCAGCATCAAGATGTCAGTCTTCAGCCAATAAAATTCACTCAACGTGATATCATGAAATGATTGAAGGCAGCGGATATTGCAAAGACTTTGGGCCCTGACAATATTCCGGCAATAGTACAGAAGACTTGTGCTTCAGAACTTACAGCAGCCCTAATCAAGCTGTTCCATTACAGCTACAACACTGACATCTACCAAACAATGTGGAAAATTGCCCAGGTGTGTCCTGTACACGAGAAAGAGACCAAATACTAACCCAGCCAATTACTGCCCTATCAGTCTGCTGGCCATCATCAGCAAACTGATGGAAGGAGTCATCAATAGTGCTATGAAATGGCACTTACTCAGCAATAACCTGCTCATAGACCACTACCACGTAGAAGGACAAGAGCAGCAGATACCTGGGAACCTCACCACCTGGAGGTTCCCCTACTAGTCACTCACCGCCCCGAATTGGAAATCGGATTGGATTTGTTTATTGTCATGTGCACCAAGGTACAGTGAGAAAAGTATTTTTCTGCGAGCAGCTCAAACAGATCAATTAGTACATGAAAAGAAAAGAAACAGAAAACACATAATAGGGCAACACAAGGTACACAATATAAATGCATCGACACCGGCATTGGGTGAAGCATATCACCGTTCCTTCACTGTCGCTGCGTCAAAATCCTGGAATCCCTCCCTAACAGCGTTATGGGTATACCTACACTTCAGGGAGTGCGGCAGTTCAAGAAGGCAACTCACCACCACCTCCTGAAGGGGAACTGGGTATGGGCAACAATGCTTGCCTAACCAGTGACGCCTACATCCTGTAAATTAAAATTACAATCTGGACCTGGTCTCATGGCAGGGATTGGCTCTGGAAGATCCAACTGGACTTGCTGGAAATGTTTTAATTAGGGATCGGTCAATTATATGAGGTTATTAGCAAAACCCCAAAGTATTCCAAAAGTGCCTTTGTAAAATAAAAGGAGCGAAGGCCAAAATCTATGTGGATCGACGCCATACCAGGACAGTTCACGGCATGTGATGGTAGAGACTGAAATCAAGTGGTTGGAAAGCTTTGAGAAAATATGGCCAATGCAGCTGATGGAGTGTGCTGCGCCAGTGGTCCATGTCCTCAAGCCCAACAAGTCAGTACGCTTTTGCCGGGAGTATAAACTTACAGGCAAAAAGTATCACAACTGGACCTATAGACCATGCCGCAAATAAAGGATTTATATGCCAAATTGACAGATGGTCAAACCTTACGAAACTGGATATGAGCCATGTCTACCTCCAGCTCAAACTAGACGAAACATCCAGAAAGTACGTGATAATTAACACCCATAAGAGCTTGTACAAGTATACACGCCTGGCCTTTGGAGTCTCTTTTGCATGCACCATCTTTCATCGTGTCATGGAAAATACTCTCCATGGGCTGCCTCAGGTGGCAGTATATCTCGACAACATGTTAATCACAGGGACCACTGATCAAGGGCACCTAGCAAACATGGAGGAGGTGTTGAGGCAATTTTCCAAAGCAGGCATACGTCTCAAGAGAGAGAAATATGTATTCCAGGCAGGCAAAGTGATCTACCGGGGGTACTGGGTAGATAAGAAAGGCCTGCAACCAGTGGAGGATAAAATCAAAGCCATCAAGGAGACACCAACCCTGCGAAATACAACAGAAATCGTTTTTAGGCCTGATAAATTACTATGGGAAATTCATCCTACATTTGGCACTTTGTTGACACTCCTGCACATGTTACTGATAAAACACCAAAGGTGGTCATGGCAGGCACCACAGGATGAAGCCTTTGTGAACCTTAAACATCAATGGCTGTCCTCGAATGTACTGGCTCAGTACGATCCCAAAAAGAACTAATACTGATGTATGGTGCCTCTCCATATGGAGTGGGTGCAATCCTCTCACATTGATGGGACGATGGCATGGAGAAGCCCATTACATATGTGTCTAGGACACTGGCGGACGCTGACCAGCGTTATTCACAGAGTGAAAAGGAAGGGTTGGCTGTTATTTTGGTGTGAACAGGTTCCCCCAGTAGATCTATGGCTGTCATTTTGTAACCGTAACTGACCACAAGCCTTGGCTGGGTCTTTTCAAAGACGATAAAGCAATTACCCCCATCATCTCAGCTCAGATCCAACATTGGGCCTTGTTACTGGCGGCCAATGAATACACCCTGGTGAACCACCCTAGAGCATGAGTTGCCAATGTGGATGAAGTGAGTCACCTCACGCTGCCCATGAGCTTGGCCCCTTTGCTGGCAGTGAAAGACGTCATCATGACTTTAAACATTTAGATACCTTGCCAGTATCTGCAAAATAGATTAAAGCTTGGACCCAGAAGGATGCCACATTCTCCAAATTGCGCCATGTGACCCAATGTGGCAGAATCCGAGTACACCCCACAGACAACAAGAAGCCCTTCCTCACGAAAAGACAAGAACTAAGTGTTGAAGATGGTATTATCTTATGGGGATCCCGGGTAGTCATCCCCGCCCAGGCTGGCGCCCAATTCTGATGGAGTTACACAACAGTCACCTGGAGTGTCCAAAATGAAGGCGCTCGTAAGGTGCCATGTTTGGTGGCCTGGGATCGATGCAGATATTGAGGACTTGGTGAAGCAGTGCTCCTTGTACCAGGAGAACTAGAGACTCCCACCTTTGGCCTCCTTACTACCCAGGAAGACCATGGCTGATCCGTTCTTAGGCTCAATGTTCCTCATTATGGTTGACGGCCATTCTAAATGGCTGGAAGTGCATCGCATGGCTCCGAACCATGCTTCACACCAGGATAGGAGTCATCCTGGTGGAATTATTGACGGGATCACTGGGCACCAGGTTGAACCTGTTACTTCCCAATTTGGCAGGAAGGTGGAATCCAAACAGGAGAGCCAAAAGAGGATTACATGACTCCCAGGGTCCACTGACCCTGCTCCTCTGCCCCCTGGCCCTTGCCCTAAGGAGGGGGAAATCAGCTGATTATTGTTTTGTGACAGTATCCCAGTCTTGTTCCACATGTCCAAAGAGCCTGTTAACAGTCACTGTCTGAGCTGATGAACCAAGAAGGGAAGAACGAGTGAGAGGATTGTTACAGGGCAAGCTGTACTCAGTGCCTCTGGGGAGCAGAAACTGGAGCCATCTATTTACTATCTTTGATTTACTGTCTCAGAGGATGATGCTATCAAGACCAGGAATGCCTCAATTAGCCCCTTCATATCTCAGTGAGACTGGACTGGTGGAATTTACACACAGCTGACTGGCTTTGATCCCTGGCTAAATGTCACTTTATTACACAACATTCCGCTGTCTTGTCACATGGTCTGAAGCCCTGCAAAATACAGCACGGGTGACTGGGAGAAACGAGAAATATAACCGCATTCAACAACTGTCAACTCACCAGTTTGTGTGCTGTGTGCAAACCAGTGTTTCAGGAGTGATTGTGATTGTAAATCACTTCTTGTACTAGTCACAATCACACTGGGCTCAATTTTACATGTACCCGGGAAACGTGTTTCCCGCGGGTAAGTCACGTAAAATAGCGCCCATCTCACCCCCTAACCCTCCTGGGCCAAAACCACGGGCTTACATGCTCTGGGGGTCCTAAACCCTGGGCTCCACTCCTCACCTGCAGTTATGGCAGCTGCCACTGTCACCTCCCTGGCTGGGACTGAGTAAGCTCGGTAGCACGGGCAGCACGGTAGCATTGTGGATAGCACAATTGCTTCACAGCTCCAGGGTCCCAGGTTCGATTCCGGCTTGGGTCACTGTCTGTGCGGAGTCTGCACATCCTCCCTGTGTGTGCGTGGGTTTCCTCCGGGTGCTCCGGTTTCCTCCCACAGTCCAAAGATGTGCAGGTTAGGTGGATTGGCCATGATAAATTGCCCTTAGTGTTGGGTGGGGTTGCTGGGTTATGGGGATAAGGTGGAAGTGTTGACCTTGGGTAGGGTGCTCTTTCCAAGAGCCGGTGCAGACTCGACGAGTCGAATGGTCTCCTTCTGCACTGTAAATTCTATGATAATCTATGAAGCTACCGGCTAATCGGATTGCTCAGCAGCTCCAGAGGGCAGGACTTCCACCCCAATGAGGATTGGATGTCCCATTCAGCCCTCAATGAGGCTGGCAGCACTTTATTGCTGCAGGGTGGGTTGGCATGGAGCATGTCATCTCCACACGGACACAGTTTCCAGGGGTGCATGTCATCCATTCCCCGCCCCCTCTCCAGCCCTGTCGATATTATTCCCTCCACTGTGTTTGACCCATTCAAGTCTCTCATGTCTGAAACATATGAACAAAGGACATGTAAAGATTTACAGCACAGAAGGAGGCCATTCAACCCCTCATTGCCCTGTTGATGTGACCATCAATTCACACGAGACAGAGAGTTGAAGTGTACAGTGGCTTTAATCAACTAGAACAGTGCCTGCCTGCGACTGCTCTGCACTGAGAGCTGCCTACAGGGCAGCTGCTCTTTATACCTCCCCTCAAAGGGGCGGAACTAGGGGTGGAGCCCACAAGGGCACCAACATGATGCAATCAGTGTAGTACAGTACAATGGTCCATAGGTGGAGCCCACATGGGCTACAGCGTGGTATAATGTAATACAGTGGTGAATGGTTACTATAATACGTTCACCACATTCACCCCCTGTTAAAAAATTGAAGTCCGGCGGGGGTGAAGGGCTCACAGGTGCAGTCTGTCCTGCGCCCTGATCGTGTGCTGCGATTGCCGGAGCTCTGGTTTCGCAGCAGGCACAGGTGTCGAACTCGTCGGTGCGGGCATGGGTGGTGAACTCGTCGATGCGGGCACAGGTGTGGACTCCGGGAGCGTGTCTTCAGGAGCTTCATTCCTGTAGGTCAGCGAAGGGGGGAGGGGGTATAGGAGGGGGTGTGGAGGCCACATAGGGGTGGGGCGCTGTTCGGTGTAGGTTGTGGGGGGTAGGTTGGGGTGATAGTCGGGGATCCTGCGGGTGCCGGATCCCGAAGGGAGACCGTATCCTGCCAGCCGTCGGGGTGCTCTATGTATGCGTACTGGGGGTTGGTGTGAAGGAGTTGGACCCTCTCGACCAGGGGGTCGGACTTATGGCTCCTTACGTGTTTGCGGAGTAGGACGAGCCCCGGTGTCGTCAGCCAGGATGGAAGCGAGACCCTGGTGAATTTCCTAGGGAAAACAAACAGGCAGTCATGAGGGGTCTCGTTCGTGGCTGTGCACAGGAGTGACCTAATGGAGTGGAGCGCGTCGGTGTGGACCTTCTACCAGTGGGAAACTGGGAGATTCCTAGACCGTAGGACCAGGAGGACGGCCTTCCATACCGTCGCGTTCTCCATCTCCACCTGTCCGTTTACCCGGGGGTTGTAACTGGTAGTCCTGCTCGAGGCAATGCCCTTACCGAACAGATATTGACGCAATTCATCACTCATAAATGAGGAGCCCCGGTCACTGTGGGGTGTAAGTGGGGAAACCAAACAAGGTGAAGATACTATGTAGGGCCTTAATGACGGTGGCCGCGGTCATGTCGGGGCAACGGATTGCAAAGGGTAAGCGGGAGAACTCGTCAACGACGTTGAGAAAAAACGTGTTGCGGTTGGCAGAGGGGAGGGGCCCTTTGAAGTCGATACTGAGGCGCTCAGAGGTCCGGGATGCCTTCACCAGGTGGGCCTTATCCGGTCGATAGAATTGCGGCTTACAGTCCGCGCAGATTTGGCAGTCCCTGGTCATGGCCCTGACTTCCTCGGTGGAGTAGGGCAGGTTGCGGGCCTTGATGTAGTGGAGAAGCCGGGTGACCTCCAGGTGAAAGAGGTCATCGTGGATGGCCCAGAGTCGGTCACCTTGCGCGCTGGCACATGTGCTGCGGAACAGGGCATCTGGGGGCTCGTTGAGCTTCCCAGGACGATACACAATATCGTAATTATAGGTGGAGAGTTCGATCCTCCACCTCAAGATCTTATCCTTCTTGATCTTGCCCCACTGTGTATTGTCGAACATGAAGACTACCAACCGTTGGTCGATGGCGAGGGTAAACCTCCTACCAGCGAGGTAGTGCCTCCAGTGCCGTACAGCTTCCACGATGGCTTGAGCTTCTTTTTCGACTGAGGAGTGTCGAATTTCGGAGGCGTTGAGTGTACAGGAGAAAAATGCTACTGGCCTGCCCGCCTGGTTAAGGGTAGTGGCGAGGGCGACCTCTGACGCGTCGCTCTCCACCTGGAATGGGACGGACTCGTCCACCGCGCGGCATCGCGGCCTTGGCAATATCTGCCTTGATGCGGCTGAAGGCCTGGCGGGCCTCAGCCGCCAGTGGGAAGATGGTAGCTTTGATCAATGGGCGGGCTTTGTCCGCATAGTTGGGGACCCACTGGGCGTAATAGGAAAAGAACCCAAGGCACCTTTTCCGGGCCTTGGGGCAGTGGGGAAGGGGGAGTTGCAGGAGGGGATGCATACGGTCGGGGTTGGGCCCTAGAACTCTGTTGTCCATGACATAGCCGAGGATGGCTAGTCTGGTTGTGCGGAAAACACATTTCTCCTTGTTGTAAGTGAGGTTGAGGGCTTGGGCGGTTTGGAGAAACTTCTGGAGGGTGGCGTCGTGGTCCTGCTGGTCGTGGTCGCAGATGGTGACGTTGTCCAGATACAGAAATGTGGCCCGCAGCCCGTACTGGTCCACCATTCGGTCCATCGTTCTTTGAAAGACTGAGACCCCGTTGGTGATGCCGAAGGGGATCCGGAGGAAGTGGAAGAGGTGGCCGTCTGCCTTAAAGGCCGTGTAGTGGCGGTCCTCCGGGCGGATTGGGAGCTGGTGGTATGCAGACTTCAGATCCACCGTGGAGAACACCCGGTAGTGTGCGATCTGATTAACCATGTCCGCTTTCTGGGGAAGGGGGTACGCATCGAGGTGCATGTACCGGTTTCTGATTTGGTGTAGCCTACAACCATCCGGTTCTTTTCCCCGGTCCTGACGACCAACACCTGAGTTCTCCAGGGGCTATTACTGGCCTCGATGATCCCTTCCCGCAAGAGACGCTGGACCTCGGACCTGATAAAAGTCTTGTCCCGGATACTGTACCGCCTGATCCTGGTGGCAACGGGTTTACAGTCGGCAGTGAGATTTGCGAAGAGCGGGGGAGGGTCGACCTTCAGGGCCGGGAGGCTACATACGGTGAGAGGGGGTAGGGGCCCGCCGAACTTCAGGGTCAGGCTCCTGAGGTTGCACTGGAAGTTCAGTCCCAACAGAAGAGGAGCGCAGAGATCGGGGAGTACATATAACTTAAAGTTTGCATATTCGACGCCTTGTATCGCGAGGTTCGCGACAGTGTACCCCGGATCTGCACTGTGGGGCAAATACCATGCCAGTTACTCAGTACAGTGGGGCAAGTACTCGACCGCGCCGAGTTGCAGTTAGCCGGCGTGGTCAGAGGTGGTGGTGTGGTCCAAGATGGCGGCCCCCGTCGGTCACACCGGCCCCCGTGGCTCAGCTTCTGTTCGTCGGTGACGGAGGGCGAGGAGGAGGCGGCGAGGTAGACCTCGAAACATCAGAGCCAGTGTGAAAAAATCCCTTTGGCCTCCGCGGCCTGTGGGTTGAGTTCCAGTCGGTCAGGTTTGAGGGCCGATTCCATCGCGATGTTGTAGTTGATTAAATTGATGCAACCATCAATTCACATGAGACAGAGAGTTGACGTGAATAGTGGCTTTAATCAACTAGAACAGTGCCTGCCTGCGACTGCTCTGCAATGAGAGCTGCCTACAGGGCAGCTACTCTATATACCTCCCCTCAAGGGGACGGAGAACACAAGGGCACCAACATGATACAATCAGTGTAGTACAGTACAATGGTCCATAGGTGGAGCCCACATGGGCAACAGCATGGTATAATGTAATACAGTGGTGAATGGTTACTATAATACATTCACCACACATGTCAGTCAAGTTAGACCTATCCAGCTTAATTCCACCGTTGAGCTCTTGGTCTGTAGGTTTTCGCAGCTGTAGTGCACATTTAAGGATGTTTTCAGAGCTTCTGGCTCTCCCACCCTTTCAGGCAATGGGTTCCAGAACTTCACCATCCTCTGAGCGAAAAAATGTCTCCTCAACTTCCCTCTAATCCTTCTGCCAATTACTTTACATTTCTGCCCCATGGTTATCGACCTCTCAGCTAAGGGAAATAGGTCCTTCCTATCTAGCCTATCAAGGACGCTCATATTGCTCCTCATAATTTTATACACCTCAATGAAACCTCCTCTGTTCTAAAGAAAACAATCCGAGTTCATCCAACCTTTCCTCAGAACTAAAATTCTTAATTCTTTGCAACATCATCGAAAATCTCTCCTGCTCTCTCTCAGGGGTAATCACATCCTCCCTGTACTGTGGTGTCCAGCACTGTACATTGTACTCTATCTGCAATCTCTGGTCCATGAACAAAATCCCAAACTCTCGACTCTGCCTTACACCGTCTATTACGCTTTATATACTGAGTTAAAATTCAAAGGGAAACTCTGGGAGAAGTTCCAACAAAGGCTTTGTCTTAGCACATTCACAGGGTTTGCACAATATCATCGATCATCCCTGGCCCAGGCTGCCCTGAAGTAAACGTTCAGCATCTTTCCTATGGTGTGGAGTACAAAATTCAACAAAATGCTCCAACTGTGCTCTTACCATTTGTTGTAAGATTAATATTAAATATTCCATCATATTTGGAAACTGATGGCTCACTCAACCTTATTGTTGTGACGGTTAGAATCTTTCAGTTTTGGAGGGAATCTAGATTTCTTTTCTTTTTTTTAAAACTTTCCTTCCTCCCTCCCTCCCTCTCGGAAGATCTACTATGACCTCCCTCAGCCTGTAAAAAACCCTTCCTGTCTGCAGGTTCTACAGGAGTATGTAAACTACTGAACACATGGAGTGAGCCCAAGTTCACTCAGCACAGGGCAGCACGTTAGCACAGGGGGTAGCACGGTAGCACAGTAGTTAGCACAGTTGCTTCACAGCTCCAGGGTCCCAGGTTTGATTCCCGGCTTGGGTCACTGTCTGTGCAGAGTCTGCACGTTCTCCCGTGTCTGGGTTTCCTCCGGGTGCTCCGGTTTTCTCCCACAGCCCAAAGATGTACAGGTTAGGTGGATTGGCCATGCTAAATTGCTCCTTAGTGTCCAAAAGAGGTGAGGTGGGGTTTCTGGGTTACGGGGATAGGGTGGAAGTGTGTGCTTAAGTGGGGTACTCTTTCCAAGAGCCAGTGCAGACTCGATTGGCCGAATGACCTCCTTCTGCACTGTAAATTCTATGATTCTATGAAGTTAACCCGAGGGTGATTTCAGCAGCTTTGGAAAATGTTCCCAGAACTGCATCTTGTGGAATGGATCAGGCCATTGCACACAGTTGATTCAGGCTCCAACTGAATCCAATCCTGGAAACTTAAAAGTTAATTGTGGGGGGGAAAGCTTTAAAATTGGAATTAAAGTGGAACAAAGAATCTGTTCACGTTGGATTTGTGCCTGGTTGGGCATTAAACTAAATCTGCCAGAATTAAAGTTAAATCTGAGGAAATGCTTGTTTGTTTGAAGGGCAAATTTTCTCACTCATCTCTTTGCTGCTTATCACCATTTTATATAAAGAAGATTTGGGGAAGGTTCTCCATTGCTTCTCAGTTTAAAAGCTTTCCGGTGTGAGCTGCCGGTGTGAATTAGGGACTAACTTCAGCCCCTAGGCAGGAACTGTATCATAACAAATGGGGAAAGGCTGATTTCTCAGGGTCACACAGATAGAGCTTTATTCTGTGGGTGTAAGAACCAAACCGGATGCGAACGGCACTGGTTTTCCAAAGCGAAGTTATGATTCAGGTTCCTGCCAATATCATTGTACAATCACAAGGTTAAAATCTTACAATAACCAGGGCAATCGAGCCTTTCACTATTTTCATTACATTATCAGTGAGACCATACTGTATTCCAGAATGGTAATCTGATCATTCATACAATTGAAAATTGGTCCATTGTAAAAAATAAGCGTTTTAAATGGCAGAGGCATCATCCATAAACTAATGCTTCGTAGATACCGAGGTGTTGCCAGAGGACTGGAGAATTGCAAATGTCAAAATGTTTAGTGGTCAATAGGGTGTAAGGATAAACCACAAGCCAGTCACTTTAACCTCCATGGCAAGGAGTTTAAAGAAACATGTTCAGGGACTAAATGAACAGTCACTGAAACACTTAAGCAGACTGTGCAGATTTGTTCAAGTCATGTTTAACTAACTTGATGGAATGTTTTGATGAGAGCGTTGAGGAAAGTTATGGGGTTGATATGGTGTACATAGACTTCCAAAAGACATTTGATAAAGTGCAACATAACAGGCTTTTCAGCAAAATTGAAGCCCATGAAACAAAAGTGATGGTGACAGTTGGTTATTGGAGAGTGACAGTAGGTTATGGGACAGTGACAGTAGGTTATTGGAGAGTGACAGTTGGTTTTTGGACAGTGACAGTACGTTATTGGAGAGTGACTGTAGGTTATTGGAGAGAGACAGTTGGTTATTGGACAGTGACAGTAGGTTATTGGAGAGTGACTGTAGGTTATTGGACAGTGACAGTAGGTTATTGGCCAGTGACAGTAGGTTATTGGATAGTGACTGTAGGTAATTGGACAGTGACAGTAGGTATTGGAGAGTGACATTTGGTTATTGGAGAGTGACTGTAGGTTATTGGACAGTGACAGTAGGTATTGGAAAGTGACAGCAGGTTATTGGAGAGTGACAGTAGGTTATTGGACAGTGACTGTAGGTTATTGGACAGTGACAGTAGGTTATTGGACAGTGACAGTAGGTTATTGGAGAGTGACAATTGGTTATTGGAGAGTGACAGTTGGTTATTGGCGAGTGACAGTTGGTTATTGGAGAATGACAGTAGGTTATTGGAGAGTGACAGTAGGTTATTGGAGAGTGACAGTAGGTTATTGGAGAGTGACAGTTGGTTATTGGAGAGTGACAGTTGGTTATTGGAGAATGACAGTTGGTTATTGGAGAGTGGCAGTAGGTTATTGGACAGTGACTGTTGGTATTGGACAGTGACAGTAGGTTATTGGACAGTGACAGTTGGTTATTGGAGAGTGACAGAAGGTATTGGAGAGTGACAGTAGGTTATTGGCGAGTGACAGTAGGTTATTGGAGAGTGACAGTAGGTTATTGGACAGTGACAGTAGGTTATTGGAGAGTGACAGTTGGTTATTAGAGAGTGACAGTAGGTTATTGGAGAGTGATAGTCGGTATTGGAAAGTGACAGTTAGTTATTGGAGAGTGACGGTAGGTATTGGACAGTGACAGTAGGTATTGGACAGTGACGATAGGTTATTGGAGAGTGACAGTAGGTATTGGAGAGTGACAGTTGGTTATTGGAGAGTGACAGTAGGTATTGGAAAGTGACAGTTAGTTATTGGAGAGTGACAGTAGTTATTGGAGAGAGACAGTAGGTTATTGGACAGTGACGGTAGGTTATTGGAGAGTGACTGTAGGTTATTGGAGAGAGACAATTGGTTATTGGACAGTGACAGTAGGTTATTGGAGAGTGACTGTAGGTTATTGGACAGTGACAGTAGGATATTGGCCAGTGACAGTGGGTTATTGGATAGTGACTGTAGGTAATTGGACAGTGACAGTAGGTATTGGAGAGTGACATTTGGTTATTGGAGTGTGACTGTAGGTTATTGGACAGTGACAGTAGGTATTGGAGAGTGGCAGTAGGTTATTGGACAGTAACAGTAGGTTATTGGACAGTGACAATTGGTTATTGGAGAGTGACAGTTGGTTATTGGCGAGTGACAGTTGGTTATTGGACAGTGACAGTTGGTTATTGGAGAGTGACAGTTGGTTATTGGAGAGTGACAGTAGGTTAATGGAGAGTGACAGTTGGTTATTGGACAGTGACAGTTGGTTATCGGAGAGTGACAGTAGGTTATTGGAGAGTGACAGTTGGTTATTGGAGAGTGACAGTACGTTATTGGAGAGTGACAGTAGGTTATTGGACAGTGACAGTAGGTTATTGGAGAGTGACAGTTGGTTATTGGAGGGTGACAGTTGGTTATTGGAGATGACAGTAGGTTATTGGCCAGTGACAGTAGGTTATTGGAGAATGACAGTTGGTTATTGGAGAGTGACAGCTGGTTATTGGAGAGTGACAGTAGGTTATTGGACAGTGACTGTAGGTATTGGACAGTGACAGTAGGTTATTGGAGAGTGACAGTAGGTTATTGGAGAGTGACAGTAGGTTATTGGACAGTGACAGTTGGTTATTGGAGAGTGACAGTAGGTATTGGAGAGTGACAGTAGGTTATTGGACAGTGACAGTAGGTTATTGGAGAGTGACAGTAGGTTATTGGAGAGTGACAGTCGGTATTGGAAAGTGACAGTTAGCTATTGGAGAGTGACAGTAGGTATTGGGGAGTGACAGTTGGTTATTGGAGAGTGACAGTAGGTATTGGAAAGTGACAGTTAGTTATTGGAGAGTGACAGTAGTTATTGGAGAGAGACAGTAGGTTATTGGACAGTGACGGTAGGTTATTAGAGAGAGATAGTTGGTTATTGGAGAGTGACAGTTGGTTATTGGAGAGTGACAGTAGGTTATTGGAGAGTGACAGTAGGTTATTGGAGAGAGATAGTTGGTTATTGCAGAGTGACAGTTCGTTATTGGACAGTGACAGTAGGTTATTGGAGAGTGACAGTAGGTTATTGGAGAGTGACAGTAGATATTGGAGAGTGACAGTTGGTTATTGGAGAGTGACAGTAGGTTATTGGAGAGTGACAGTAGGTTATTGGAGAGTGATAGTAGGTTATTGGACAGTGACAGTAGGTATTGGAAAGTGACAGTAGGTTATTGGGGAGTGACAGTAGGTTATTGGAGAGTGACAGTAGGTTATTGGAGAGTGACAGTAGGTTATTGGACAGTGACGGTAGGTTATTGGAGAGAGATAGTTGGTTATTGGAGAGTGACAGTTGGTTATTGGAGAGTGACAGTAGGTTATTGGAGAGTGACAGTCGGTATTGGAAAGTGACAGTTAGTTATTGGAGAGTGACAGTAGATATTGGACAGTGACAGTAGGTATTGGACAGTGACGGTAGGTTATTGGAGAGTGATAGTAGGTATTGGAGAGTGACAGTTGGTTATTGGAGAGTGACAGTAGGTATTGGAAAGTGACAGTTAGTTATTGGAGAGTGACAGTAGTTATTGGAGAGAGACAGTAGGTTATTGGACAGTGACGGTAGGTTATTGGAGAGTGACAGTAGGTTATTGGAGAGTGACTGTAGGTTATTGGACAGTGACAGTAGGTTATTGGCCAGTGACAATAGGTTATTGGATAGTGACTGTAGGTAATTGGACAGTGACAGTAGGTCTTGGAGAGTGACTGTAGGTTATTGGAGAGTGACTCTAGGTTATTGGACAGTGACAGTAGGTATTGGAAAGTGACAGTAGGTTATTGGACAGTGACAGTAGGTTATTGGACAGTGACAGTAGGTTATTGGACAGTGACAGTAGGTTATTGGAGAGTGAAAGTTGGTTATTGGCGAGTGACAGTTGGTTATTGGACAGTGACAGTTGGTTATTGGAGAGTGACAGTTGGTTATTGGAGAGTGACAGTAGGTTATTTGAGAGTGACAGTTGGTTATTGGAGAGTGACAGTAGGTTATTGGAGAGTGACAGTTGGTTATAGGAGGGTGACAGTACGTTATTGGAGAGTGACAGTAGGTTATTGGACAGTGACAGTAGGTTATTGGAGAGTGACAGTAGGTTATTGGAGAGTGACAGTTGGTTATTGGACAGTGACAGTAGGTATTGGAAAGGGACAGTAGGTTATTGGAGAGTGACAGTAGGTTATTGGACAGTGACTGTAGGTTATTGGACAGTGACAGTAGGTTATTGGACAGTGACAGTAGGTTATTGGAGAGTGACAATTGGTTATTGGAGAGTGACAGTTGGTTATTGGCGAGTGACAGTTGGTTATTGGTAAGTGACAGTTGGTTATTGGAGAGTGACAGTTGGTTATTGGACAGTAACAGTTGGTTATTGGACAGTGACAGGTTATTGGAGAGTGACAGTTGGTTATTGGAGAGTGACAGTAGGTATTGGAGAGTGACAGTAGGTTATTGGACAGTGACAGTAGGTTATTGGAGAGTGACAGTTGGTTATTGGAGAGTGACAGTAGGTTATTGGAGAGTGACAGTCGGTATTGGAAAGTGACAGTTAGTTATTGGAGAGTGACAGTACGTATTGGAGAGTGACAGTTGGTTATTGGAGAGTGACAGTAGGTATTGGAAAGTGACAGTTAGTTATTGGAGAGTGACAGTAGTTATTGGAGAGAGACAGTAGGTTATTGGACAGTGACGGTAGGTTATTGGAGAGAGATAGTTGGTTATTGGAGAGTGACAGTTGTTTATTGGAGAGTGATAGTAGGTTATTGGAGGGTGACAGTTCGTTATTGGACAGTGACAGTAGGTTATTGGAGAGTAACAGTAGGTTATTGGAGAGTCACAGTAGATATTGGAGGGTAACAGTTGGTTATTGGACAGTGACAGTTGGTTATTGGAGAGTGTCAGTAGGTTACTGGAGAGTGATAGTAGGTTATTGGACAGTGACAGTATGTATTGGAAAGTGACAGTAGGTTATTGGGGAGTGATGATAGGTTATTGGAGAGTGACAGTAGGTTATTGGAGAGTGACAGTAGGTTATTGGACAGTGACAGTAGGTTGTTGGACAGTGACAGTAGGTATTGGACAGTGACAGTTGGTTATTGGAGAGTGACAGTTGGTTATTGGCGAGTGACAGTTGGTTATTGGAGAGTGACAGTAGGCTATTGGACAGTGACTGTAGGTTATTGGAGAGTGACAGTTGGTTATTGGAGAGTGACAGTTGGTCTTGGAGAGTGACAGTAGGTTATTGGAGAGTGACAGTAGGTTATTGGACAGTGACAGTAGGTATTGGAGAGTGACTGTAGATTATTAGAGAGTGACAGGAGGTTATTGGAGAGTGGCAGTAGGTTATTGGAGACTCTAGGTTACTCTCCAATACCTACTGTCACTCTCCAATACGTACTGTCACTGTCCAATACCTACTGTCACTCTCCAATAACCTACTGTCACTCTCCAATAACCCACTGTCACTCTCCAATAACCTACTGTCACTCTCCAATAACCTACTGTCACTCTCCAATAAGTTAGTGTCACTCTCCAATAACCTACTGTCACTCTCCAATAACCTACTGTTACTCTCCAATAACCTACCGTCACTGTCCAATAACCTACTTTCACTCTCCAATAACCCACTGTCACTCTCCAATAACCTACTGTCACTGTCCAATAACCTACTGTCACTCTCCAATAACCTACTGTCACTGTCCAATAACCTACTGTCACTCTCCAATAACCTACTGTCACTCTCCAATAACCTACTGTCACTGTCCAATAACCTACTGTCACTCTCCAATAACCTACTGTCGCTCTCCAATAACCCACTGTCACTCTCCAATAACATAGTGTCACTCTCCAATAACCAACTGTCACTCTCCAAAAACCTACTGTCACTGTCAAATACCTACTGTCACTCTCCAATAACCTACTGTCACTCTCTTATAACCCACTGTCACTCTCCAATAACGTAGTGTCACTCTCCAATAACCTACTGTCACTCTCCAATAACGTAGTGTCACTCTCCAATAACCTACTGTCACTCTCCAATACCTACTGTCACTCTCCAATACCTACTGTCACTGTCAAATACCTACTGTCACTCTCCAATAACCTACTGTCACTGTCCAATAACCTACTGTCACTCTCCAATAACCTACTGTCACTCTCCAATAACCTACTGTCACCGTCCAATAACCTACTGTCACTCTCCAATAACCTACTGTCGCTCTCCAATAACCCACTGTCACTCTCCAATAACATAGTGTCACTCTCCAATAACCAACTGTCACTCTCCAATAACCTACTGTCACTGTCAAATACCTACTGTCACTCTCCAATAACCTACTGTCACTCTCTTATAACCCACTGTCACTCTCCAATAATGTAGTGTCACTCTCCAATAACCTACTGTCACTCTCCAATAACGTAGTGTCACTCTCCAATAACCTACTGTCACTCTCCAATACCTACTGTCACTCTCCAATACTTACTGTCACTGTCAAATACCTACTGTCACTCTCCAATAACCTACTGTCACTCTCTTATAACCCACTGTCACTCTCCAATAACGTAGTGTCACTCTCCAATAACCTACTGTCACTCTCCAATAACCTACTGTCACTCTCCAATACCTACTGTCACTCTCCAATAACCTACTGTCACTCTGCAATAACCTACTGTCACTCTCCAATCAGCTACTGTCACTGTTCAATAACCTACTCTCACTCTCCAATAATCTGCATTCATCTTCTAATAACCTCTAATGACTCTCCAATAACTTCTGCTCAATGAGTTCTTTATTGCTGATTCCGCCATTAATCTGTGAGCTCGTTAGAGTTTTGTAAATCTGTACATCAGTGAGTTTGTTGTTGTTTTGGTTATTCTGTGTATAACATGTTGCAGTTTTTACTATATTCATCTACTCTAACTAGCCATCGGACCAACTAATCGTCCCTCCAACTGACCCTCCATCTAACGGACCGTCATCCCTCTGACTGACTATCACTCTAACTGACCATCCCATAACTGACTGTCAGTTTTAGTAATCGTCCCTCTGACTGACCAGCCCTCTGACTGAACTTCGCTCTGACTGACCATCCCACTGACTGACTGTCCTTCTGACTGACCATCCCTCTGATTGACTGACTCTCTGACTGACCATCCCTCTAAATAACCATCCCTCTAACTGACTGTCACTCTACGTAATCGTCCCTCTAACAGACTGTTCCCTCTGACTGACCATTACTCTGACAGACCGTTCCCTCTGACTGACCATAACGTTGACAGACCGTTCCCTCTGACTGACCATCACTCTGACTGACCATCACTCTGACAGACCGTTCTCTCTGACAGACCATCACATTGACAGACCGTTCCCTCTGACTGACCATCACTCTGACTGACCATCACTCTGACAGACCGTTCCCTCTGACTAATCATCACTCTGACAGACCGTTCCCTCTGACTGACCATCACATTGACAGACCATTCCCTCTGACTGACCATCACTCTGACTGACCATCACTCTGACAGACCGTTCCCTCTGACTAACCATCACTCTGACAGACCGTTCCCTCTGACTGACCATCACGTTGACAGACCGTTCTCTCTGACTGACTTTCACATTGACAGACCGTTCCCTCTGACTGACCATCACTCTGACTGACCATCACTCTGACGGACCGTTCCCTCTGACTGACCATAACTTTGACTGATTGTCCCTCTGACCATTGCTCCGACTGACCATTCCCTCTGACTGACTAGCACTCTGACTGACCATTCCCTCTGACTGACTATCACTTTGGCTGACCATTGTTCTAACTGACACTCAATCTGACTGATCATTCTCTCTGACTGACCATCACACTCACTGACCATCACTCTGAATGACCATCCCTCTGACTGACCATCCACCTGACTGACCGTCGCTCTGACTGACCATCATTCTGACTGTACATCCCTCTGACTGACCATCCCTCTCTCTGAATGACCATCCTTCTGACTGACCATCCGCCTGACTGACTGTCGCTCTGACTGACCATCACTCTGACTGAACATCCCTCTGACTGACCATCCCTCTAACTAACCATCACTTTGTTTGACCATCATTCTGGTGTTTCCTCTGACTGACCATTCCCTCTGACTGACCATCACTCCAAGAGACCCTCCCCTCTGACAGACCCTCCCCTCTGACTGGCCGTTCCCTCTGACCGGCTGTCACTCTTGCAGACCTTTCCTTCTGACTGACCATCCCTCTGACTGACTGTCACTCTGACTGGCCATCGCTCTGATTGATGTTTGCTCTATTTGACCATCCCTCTGACTGACCAGCACTCTGACTGATCATCCCTCTGATTGTGACTGTCCCTCTGAGTGACTGTCCCTCTGACTGACCATCGCTCTGATGGACCATCGCTTTGACTGACTGTCGCACATACTGACCATCACTTACTGACCATTCCCTCTGACTGGACCATTGCTCTGACTGGACCATTCTCTTCAACTGACCATCACAGTCCCTGACCATTGCTCTAACTGACCATTCCCTCTGATTGACTGTCCCCCTCTGAATGGCCATCACTCTGACTGACCATTCCTCTAGCTGATCGTCCATCTGACTGACTAATGCTCTGACTGACCATTTCAGTGACTGGCCATTCCTCTAACTGATCATCCATCTGACTGACTAATGCTCTGACTGACCATTTCTGTGACTGACCATCCCTCTAATTGACTGTCCTTTTGACTGACGATCCCTCTGGCTTACCATCCTGCTGACTGACCATCCTTCTGACTGACCATTACATCTAACTGACCATCGCTCTGACTTACCATTGCTCTGACTGACCATTCCTCTGATTGACCATTACGTCTAACTGACCATCGTTCTGACTTACCATTGCTCTGACTGACCATTGCTTTGACTGACCATCCCTCTGACTGACCATTGCATCTAACTGACCGTTGCTCTGACTGATTATGCCTCTGACTGATTATTCCACTGACTGATCATTCCTCTGACTGACCATTACTCTGACTGACCATCCCTCTGACTGACCATTGCATCTAACTGACCGTTGCTCTGACTGATTATTCCTCTGACTGATTATTCCTCTGACTGATCATTCCTCTGACTGACCATTGCTTTGACTGACCATCCCTCTGACTGACCATCCCTCTGACTGACAATTGCATTTATCTGACCGTTGCTCTGACTGATTATTCCTCTGACTGACCATTCCTCTGATTGACCATTGTTCTGACTGACCATTGCTCTGACTGACCATCCCTCTGACTGACCATTGCTTTGACTGACCATCCCTCTGACTGACCATTGCATTTATCTGACCGTTGCTCTGACTGACCATCCCTCTGACTGACCATTGCTCTGACTGACCATCCCTCTATCTGACCATCCTTCTGACTGACCATTGACTCTAACTGCCCATTCTTCACCAACTGACCCTTGTAACCAACTGACAAACCTTTCCAACTGACCGTTCCCTCCAGCTGATCATCTCTGCATCTGACCAGCTAACTGACCACCCTTCTCTATTTGGCCATTTCCTCTAACTGTCCACTCTCTCTGCTGGGCCCCACTCTAAGTGACCGCCTCCTCTTTTTGTTAACAGGTTTGTTCTGGTCTTCAGCTGTCTGGTTTTGTCTGTGCTTTCTACAATCCCGGAGCACACCATCCTGGCCTCACACTGTCTCTTCATTCTGGTGAGAGCTCCACATTAAACCCTCGAGAACTGAGAGAATTGTTTACACATCATTGCCTACGTAGGGTCAGAGCCCCCAGCAATCTGTGACTGTGCTGCAGCATTTCAAATGGAAGCAGCGATTTTGCAGCATGTGACTGCTGGTGTTCACAGTGAATGATATCGTATTTTAAATCCATTCTCCCCAATTCAAAATAGAAATCACAACAGTTAAAAAGCTGCGGCACAGAAAGTGGCCACAAATGGCCAGCGGGTCATAGGATGATAGAGGTCAGAGCTAAGGTCAGACTCTGGGACTGTAATCGCAGGAGCGTCACTCGCATTAGATAAATCAGAAAATCCACCCCAACCTAGTCTCAGTATAACACCCAGTTTCATCCTCACACACCCCTCTCACCCTCACCATCACGCACCCATCTCCCCATATGCACCAAAACCCCACTCACCCATCCCACATACTGACCAAACACCTCCCTTTCCCGGTACTAATGCATGTACCCCAAACTCACCCAAACCCCTCCACACACCCAAGACCCCACAGGTAACTATCCCATCTCCCCCATACTCACCCATCACCCCACCCACCCCACACACACACACACCCAAAGTCCTCCACCACATATTTACCCATCTCCCTCTTACTCACCCACACCCCCCAAACACCCAAACCCCACACACCCGTCTCCACCATATTGAATGAAAGCCCCGACCCATTCACCCATCCACCCATATTCATCCAGTGCCCACTCACCCAACCCCACATTCACCCAAAACCCATCCATTGCACTCACCAACCTCCCCGTCATCATCCAAACCCCACTCAGTCAAAGTACCCTACCCATACACACAGCCATCTCCCCCATACTCAACCAAAGCACGCTACCCATAGACACAGCCATCTCCCCCACACTCACCCAAACCACCCTACCCATACTCATAGCCATCTCCCTCATACTCCCCAAACCACCCAATCAGCCATCACCCATATTCACTCAAATTCCCATCACCCAACCTCACTCACCCACCTATACTCACCCAGCCCCCAGAAATCCATCCAGCTCGTGATCACTCATCTCCCCCACAAACCGAATCACGCTTTCCCCCACTCACCCATCTCCACCTACTCACTCAGCCCCCCAAAAAACCCAACCCTCCCATTGGCCATTCTCCCCCAAATTCAACAATACCACCCACCGCTCACTCATTGCCACTATTCTCAGCCGTACAGACCGACATTTCCATTACACACGCACACATCTGACACCTGTTGAAGGATAGATGTTGGCATTTGACAATGAGGGAAAATTCCCCGCTTTTCTTGAAGGGGCCATTAGGTTTTTTAACTCAGATTGGAGACAACACCTCACCTTAGGAAGATGTACTTCCAAAATGCAGCACTTTCCCCGAGAGTTAAATCAAACTTTAATGTCAGTGTACCACTGCAAGTTAAATCAATGTTTGTTGTCAGTGTGTCCCGGAGAGTTAAATCAATGTTTATTGTCAGTGTTTCATTGAGAGTTAAATCAATGTTTATTGTCAGTGTTTCACTGAGAGTTAATCAATATTTATTGTCAGTGTTTCATTGAGAGCTAAATCAGTGTTTATTGTCAGTGTCACTGAAACTGAATCAATGTTTATTATCAGTCTGTCACTGAGAGTTAAATCAATATTTATTGTCAGTGTGTCAATGAGAGTTAAATCAATGTATATTGTCAGTGCGTCACTGAGAATTAAATCAATGTTTATTCAGTTTTTCACTGAGAGTAAAATCAATGTTTATTGTCAGTGTGTCACTGAGAGTTAATCAATGTTTATTGTCAGTGTGTCATTGAGAGTTAATCAATGATTATTGTCAGTGTGTCACTGAGA
This sequence comes from Scyliorhinus torazame, assembly GCF_047496885.1. Taxonomy (NCBI): domain Eukaryota; kingdom Metazoa; phylum Chordata; class Chondrichthyes; order Carcharhiniformes; family Scyliorhinidae; genus Scyliorhinus; species Scyliorhinus torazame. Next base: position 119,153,138 of record NC_092710.1, on the reverse strand, counting down.
GTTAATCAATCTTTGTTGTCAGTGTTTCAGTGAGAATTAATCAATGTTTATTGTAAGTGTTTCACTTAGAATTAAATCAATGTTTATTGTCAGTGTGTCACTGAGAATTAAATCAATGTTTATTGTCAGTGTTTCACTTATAATTAAATCAATGTTTATTGTCAGTGTTTCACTGAGAGTTAATCAATGTTTATTGTCAGTGTTTCACTGAGAATTAAATCAATGTTTATTGTCAGTCTGTCACTGAGAATTAAATCAATGTTTATTGTCAGTGTTTCACTGAGAGTTAAATCAATGTTTATTGTCAGTGTGTCACTGAGAGTTAAATCAATGTTTATTGTCAGTGTTTAACTAAGTGTTCATCAATGTTTATTGTCAGTGTGTCACTGAGAGTCAATCAATGTTTATTGTCGGTGTGTCACTGAGAGTTAAATCAATATTTATTGTCAGTGTGTCACTGAGAATTAAATCAATGTTTATTGTCAGTGTGTCACTGAGAATTAAATCAATGTTTATTGTCAGTGTGTCACTGAGAGTTAATCAATGTTTATTGTCGGTGTGTCACTGAGAGTTAAATCAATATTTATTGTCAGTGTGTCACTGAGAATTAAATCAATGTTTATTGTCAGTCTGTCACTGAGAATTAAATCAATGTTTATTGTCAGTGTTTCACTGAGAGTTAAATCAATGTTTATTGTCAGTATCACTGAGAATTAAATCAATGTTTATTGTCAGTGTTTCACTAAGTGTTCATCAATGTTTATTGTCAGTGTGTCACTGAGAATTAAATCAATGTTTATTGCCAGTGTTTCACTGAGAGTTAAATCAATGTTTATTGCCAGTGTCACTGAGAATTAAATCAATATTTATTGTCAGTGTTTCACTAAATGTTCATCAATGTTTATTGTCAGTGTTTCACTGAGAATTAAATGAATGTTTACTGTCAGTGTGTCACTGAGAATTAAATCAACGTTTATTGTCAGTGTTTCACCTAGAATTAAATCAATGTTTATTGTCAGTGTGTCATTGAGAGTTAATCAATGTTTATTGGCAGTGTGTCATTGTGAGTTAATCAATGTTTATTGTCAGTTTGTCATTGAGAGTTAATCAATGTTTATTGCCAGTGTTTCACTTAGAGTTAAAGCAATGTTTATTGTCAGTGTGTCATTGAGAGTTAATCAATGTTTATTCAGTGTTTCACTGAGAGTTAAATCAATGTTCATTGTCAGTGTTTCACTTAGAGTTAATCAATGTTTATTGTCAGTGTGTCACTAACAGTAAAAGCAATGTTTATTGTCAGTGTTTCACTGGGAATTAAATCAAGGGTTATTGTCAGTGTGTCACTGAGAATTAAATCAATGTTTATTGTCAGATAGTCACTGAGAGTTAATCAATGTTTATTGTCAGTGTTTCACTGAGAGTTAATCAATGTTTATTGTCAGTGTGTCATTGAGAGTTAATCAATGTTTATTGTTAGTGTTTCACTGGGATTTAAACAATGTTTATTGTCAGTGTGTCACTGAGAGTTAATCAATGTTTATTGTCAGTGTGTCATTGAGTGTTAATGAATGTTTATTGTCAGTGTATCACTGAGAGTTAATCAAGTTTATTGTCAGTGTTTCACTGGGATTTAAACAATGCTTATTGTCAGTGTGTCACTGAGAGTTAATCAATGTTTATTGTCAGTGTGTCATTGAGAGTTAATCAATGTTTATTCAGGGTTTCACTGAGAGATAAATCAATGTTTATTGTCAGTGTGTCACTGAGAATTAAATCAACATATATTGTCAGTGTTTCACATATAATTAAATCAATGTTTATTGTCAGTGTTACACTGAGAGTTAATCAATGTTTATTGTCAGTGTTTCACTGAGAGTTAATCAATGTTTATTGTCAATGTGTCACTGAGAGTTAATCAATGTTTATTGTCAGTGTTTCACTGAGAGTGAATCAATGTTCATTATCAGTGTGTCACTGAGAATTAAATCAATGTTTATTGTCAGTGTGATGTGGAGATGCCGGCGTTGGACTGGAGTGAGCACACTACAAAGTCTTACAACACCAGGTTAAAGTCCAACAGGTTTGTTTCGATGTCACTAGCTTTCGGAGCGCTGCTCCTTCACCTGAGGAAGGAGCAGCGCTCCGAAAGCTAGTGACATCAAAACAAACCTGTTGGACTTTAACCTGGTGTTGTAAGACTTCGTACTATTGTCAGTGTGTCATTGAGAGTTAATCAATGTTTATTGTCAGTGTATCACTGAGAGATAAATCAATGTTTATTGCCAGTGTTTCACTGGGAGTTAAATCAATGTTTATTGCCAGTGTTTCACTTAGAGTTAAAGCAATGTTTATTGTCAGTGTGTCATTGAGAGTTAATCAATGTTTATTCAGTGTTTCACTGAGAGTTAAATCAATGTTTATTGTCAGTGTTTCACTGAGAGTTAAATCAGTGTTTATTGTCAGTGTTTCACTGAGAGTTAAATCAATGTTTATTGTCAGTGTTTCACTGAGAGTTAACCAATGTTTATTGTCAGTGTGTCATTGAGAGTTAATCAATGTTTATTGTCAGTGTTTCACTGAGAGTGAATCAATGTTCATTGTCAGTGTGTCACTGAGAATTAAATCAATGTTTATTGTCAGTGTGATGTGGAGATGCCGGCGTTGGACTGGAGTGAGCACACTACAAAGTCTTACAACACCAGGTTAAAGTCCAACAGGTTTGTTTCGATGTCACTAGCTTTCGGAGCGCTGCTCCTTCACCTGAGGAAGGAGCAGCGCTCCGAAAGCTAGTGACATCAAAACAAACCTGTTGGACTTTAACCTGGTGTTGTAAGACTTCGTACTATTGTCAGTGTGTCATTGAGAGTTAATCAATGTTTATTGTCAGTGTATCACTGAGAGATAAATCAATGTTTATTGCCAGTGTTTCACTGGGAGTTAAATCAATGTTTATTGCCAGTGTTTCACTTAGAGTTAAAGCAATGTTTATTGTCAGTGTGTCATTGAGAGTTAATCAATGTTTATTCAGTGTTTCACTGAGAGTTAAATCAATGTTTATTGTCAGTGTTTCACTGAGAGTTAAATCAGTGTTTATTGTCAGTGTTTCACTGAGAGTTAAATCAATGTTTATTGTCAGTGTTTCACTGAGAGTTAATCAATGTTTATTGTCAGTGTGTCACTAACAGTAAAAGCAATGTTTATTGTCAGTGTTTCACTGGGAATTAAATCAAGGTGTATTGTCAGTGTGTCACTGAGAATTAAATCAATGTTTATTGTCTGTGTGTCACTCAGAGTTAATCAATGTTTATTGTCAGTGTGTCACTGAGAGTTAAATCAATGTTTATTGTCAGTGTTTCACTGAGAATTAAATCAATGTTTATTGCCAGTGTGTCACTGAGAGTTAATCCATGTTCATTGTCAGTGTGTCACTGAGAGTTAAATCAATGTTTATTGTCAGTGTTTCACTGAGAATTAAATCAATGTTTATTGCCAGTGTCACTGAGAGTTAAATCAATGTTTATTGTCAGTGTTTCACTGAGCGTTAAATCAATGTTTATTGTCAGTGTGTCACTAACAGTAAAAGCAATGTTTATTGTCAGTGTTTCACTGAGAATTAAATCAAGGGTTATTGTCAGTGTGTCACTGAGAGTTAATCAATGTTTATTGCCAGTGTCACTGAGAGTTAATCAATGTTTATTGTCAGTGTTTCACTGAGAATTAAATCAATGTTTATTGTCAGTGTTTCACTGATAGTTAATCAATGTTTATTGTCTGTGTGTCACTCAGAGTTAATCAATGTTTATTGTCAGTGTTTCGCTGGGAGTTAAACAATGTTTATTGTCAGTGTGTCACTGAGAGTTAATCAATGTTTATTGTCAGTGTGTCATTGAGAGTTAATCAATGTTTATTGTCAGTGTGTCACTGAGAGTTAATCAATCTTTTTTCTCAGTGTTTCAGTGAGAATTAATCAATGTTTATTGTCAGTGTTTCACTTAGAATTAAATCAATGTTTATTGTCAGTGTTTCACTGAGAGTTAAATCAATGTTTATTATCAGTGTTTCGCTGTGAGTTAATCAATATTTATTGTCAGTGTGTCACTGTGAGTTAATCAATGTTTATTGGCAGTGTGTCATTGAGAGTTAATCAATGTTTATTGGCAGTTTGTCATTGAGAGTTAATCAATGTTTATTGTCAGTGTTTCACTGAGAGTTAAATCAATATTTATTGTCAGTGTGTCATTGAGAGTTCTATCAATGTTTATTGTCAGTGTGTCATTGAGAGTTAATCAATGTTTATTGTCAGTGTGTCATTGAGAGTTAATCAATGTTTATTGTCAGAGTTTCAGTGTGAGTTAATCAATGTTTATTGTCAGTGTGTCATTGTGAGTGAATCAATGTTTATTATCAGTGTGTCATTGAGAGTTAATCAATGTTTATTGCCAGTGTTTCACTGGCAGTTAAATCAATGTTTATTACCAGTGTTTCACTTAGAGTTCAAGCAATGTTTATTGTCAGTGTGTCATTGAGAGTTAATCAATGTTTTTTCAGTGTTTCACTGAGAGTTAAATCAATGTTTATTGTCAGTGTGTCACTAACAGTAAAAGCAATGTTTATTGTCAGTGTTTCACTGGGAATTACATCAAGGGTTATTGTCAGTGTGTCACTGAGAATTAAATCAATGTTTATTGTCAGATTGTCACTGAGAGTTAATCAATGTTTATTGTCAGTGTTTCACTGAGAGTTAATCAATGTTTATTGTCAGTGTGTCATTGAGAGTTAATCAATGTTTATTGTTAGTGTTTCACTGGGATTTAAACAATGTTTATTGTCAGTGTGTCACTGAGAGTTAATCAATGTTTATTGTCAGTGTTTCACTGAGAGTTAATCAATGTTTATTGTCAGTGTGTCATTGAGAGTTAATCAATGTTTATTGTTAGTGTTTCACTGGGATTTAAACAATGTTTATTGTCAGTGCGTCACTGAGAGTTAATCAATGTTCATTGTTAGTGTTTCACTGGGAGTTAAACTATGTTTATTGTCAGTGTGTCACTGAGAGTTAATCAATGTTTATTGTCAGTGTGTCATTGAGAGTTAATCAATGTTTATTGTCAGTGTGTCACTGAGAGTTGCTCAATGTTTATTGTCAGTGTTTCACTGAGAGTTAATCAATGTTTATTGTCAGTGTTTCACTGAGAATTAAATCCATGTTTATTGTCAGTGTGTCACTGAGAGTTAATCAATGTTTATTGTCAGTGTGTCATTGAGAGTTAATCAATGTTTATTGTAAGTGTGTCATTGAGAGTTAATCAATGTTTATTGTCAGTATGTCCCTAAGAGTTAAATCAATATTTATTGTCAGTGTGTCACTGAGAGTTAATCAGTGTTTATTGTCAGTGTTTCACTGAGAGTTAAATCAATGTTTATTGTCAGTGTGTCACTAAGAGTAAAAGCCATGTTTATTCAGTGTTTCACTGAGAATGTTTATTGTCAGGGTTTCACTGAGAGTAAATCAATGTTTATTGTCAGTATGTCACTGAGAGTTAATCAATGTTTATTGTCAGTGTGTCATTGAGAGTTAATCAATGTTTATTGTCAGTGTGTCATTGAGAGTTAATCAATGTTTATTGTCAGTGTGTCAGTGTGCCACTGAGAGTTAATCAATGTTTATTGTCAGTGTGTCATTGGGAGTTAATCAATGTTTATTGTAAGTGTTTCACTGAGAGTTAATCAATGTTTATTGTCAGTGTTTCACTGAGAATTAAATCAATGTTTATTGTCAGTGTGTCACTGAGAGTTAATCAATGTTTATTGTCAGTGTGTCATTGAGAGGTAATCAATGTTTATTGTCAGTGTGTCATTGAGAGTTAAATCAATGTTTATTGTCAGTGTGTCATTGAGAGTTAATCAATGTTTATTGTCAGTGTTTCACTGAGAATTAAATCACTATTTATTGTCAGTGTGTCACTGAGAGTTAATCAATGTTTATTGTCAGTGTTTCACTTAGAGTTGAAGCAATGTTTATTGTCAGTGTGTCTTTGAGAGTTAATCAATGTTTATTCAGTGTTTAACTGAAAGTTAAATCAATGTTTATTGTCAGTGTGTCACTGAGAGTTAATCAATGTTTATTGTCAGTGTATCACTGAGAGTTAATCAATGTTTATTCAGTGTTTCACTGAGAGTTAAATCAATGTTTATTGTCACGGTGTCACAGAGAGTTAAATCAATGTTTATTGTCAGTGTGTCACTAACAGTAAAAGCAATGTTTATTGTCAGTGTTTCACTGGGAATTAAATCAAGGTTTATTGTCAGTGTGTCACTGAGAATTAAATCAATGTTTATTGTCAGATTGTCACTGAGAGTTAATGAATTTTTATTGTCAGTGTTTCACTGAGAGTTAATCAATGTTTATTGTCAGTGTATCACTGAGAGTTAATCAATGTTTATTGTCAGTGTGTCACTAACAGTAAAAGCAATGTTTATTGTCAGTGTTTCACTGGGAATTAAATCAAGGTTTATTGTCAGTGTGTCACTGAGAATTAAATCAATGTTTATTGTCAGATTGTCACTGAGAGTTAATCAATTTTTATTGTCAGTGTTTCACTGAGAGTTAAATCAATGTTTATTGTCAGTGTTTCACTGTGAGTTAATCAATATTTATTGTCAGTGTGTCACTGAGAGTTAATCAATGTTTATTGTCAGTGTGTCATTGAGAGTTAATCAATGTTTATTGTCAGTGTGTCATTGAGAGGTAATCAATGTTTATTGTCAGTGTCTTTGAGAGTTATATCAATGTTTATTGTCAGTGTGTCATTGAGAGTTAATCAATGTTTATTTTCAGTGTTTCACTGAGAATTAATCAATGTTTATTGTCAGTGTTTCACTGAGAATTAAATCACTATTTATTGTCAGTGTGTCACTGAGAGTTAATCAATGTTTATTGTCAGTGTTTCACTTAGAGTTAAAGCAATGTTTATTTTCAGTGTGTCACTGAGAGTTAATCAATGTTTATTGTCAGTGTATCACTGTGAGTTAATCAATATTTATTGTCAGTGTGTCACTGAGAGTTAATCAATGTTTATTGTCAGTGTGTCATTGAGAGTTAATCAATGTTTATTGTCAGTGTGTCATTGAGAGGTAATCAATGTTTATTGTCAGTGTCTTTGAGAGTTATATCAATGTTTATTGTCAGTGTGTCATTGAGAGTTAATCAATGTTTATTTTCAGTGTTTCACTGAGAATTAATCAATGTTTATTGTCAGTGTTTCACTGAGAATTAAATCACTATTTATTGTCAGTGTGTCACTGAGAGTTAATCAATGTTTATTGTCAGTGTTTCACTTAGAGTTAAAGCAATGTTTATTGTCAGTGTGTCACTGAGAGTTAATCAATGTTTATTGTCAGTGTATCACTCATATTTAATCAATGTTTATTGTTAGTGCTTCACTGGGATTTAAACAATGTTTATTGTCAGTGTGTCACTGAGAGTTAATCAATGTTTATTGTCAGTGTGTCATTCAGAGTTAATCAATGTTTATTCAGTGTTTCACTGAGAGTTAAATCAATGTTTATTGTCACGGTGTCACAGAGAGTTAAATCAATGTTTATTGTCAGTGTGTCACTAACAGTAAAAGCAATGTTTATTGTCAGTGTTTCACTGGGAATTAAATCAAGGTTTATTGTCAGTGTGTCACTGAGAATTAAATCAATGTTTATTGTCAGATTGTCACTGAGAGTTAATGAATTTTGATTGTCAGTGTTTCACTGAGAGTTAATCAATGTTTATTGTCAGTGTGTCACTGAGAGTTAATCAATGTTTATTGTCAGTGTGTCACTGAGAGATAATCAATGTTTATTGTCAGTGTGTCATTGAGAGTTAATCAATGTTTATTGTCAGTGTGTCACTGAGAGTTAATCAATGTTTACTGTAAGTGTGTCATTGAGAGTTAATCAGTGTTTATTGTCAGTATGTCACTACGAGTTAAATCAATATTTATTGTCAGTGTGGCACTGAGAGTTAATCAATGTTTATTGTCAGTCTGTCAGTGTGTCACTGAGAGTTAATCAATGTTTATTGTCAGTGTGTCACTAAGAGTAAAAGCAATGTTTATTCAGTGTTTCACTGAGAATGTTTATTGTCAGTGTTTCATTGAGAGTTAATCAATGTTTATTGTCAGTGTGTCATTGAGAGTTAATCAATGTTTATTGTCAGTGTGTCAGTGTGTCACTGAGAGTTAACTCAATGTTTATTGTCAGTGTGTCACTAACAGTAAAAGCAATGTTTATTGTCAGTGTTTCACTGGGAATTAAATCAAGGTTTATTGTCAGTGTCACTGAGAATTAAATCAATGTTTATTGTCAGATTGTCACTGAGAGTTAATCAATTTTTATTGTCAGTGTTTCACTGAGAGTTAAATCAATGTTTATTGTCAGTGTTTCACTGTGAGTTAATCAATATTTATTGTCAGTGTGTCACTGAGAGTTAATTAATGTTTATTGTCAGTGTGTCATTGAGAGTTAATCAATGTTTATTGTCAGTGTGTCATTGAGAGGTAATCAATGTTTATTGTCAGTGTCTTTGAGAGTTATATCAATGTTTATTGTCAGTGTGTCATTGAGAGTTAATCAATGTTTATTTTCAGTGTTTCACTGAGAATTAATCAATGTTTATTGTCAGTGTTTCACTGAGAATTAAATCACTATTTATTGTCAGTGTGTCACTGAGAGTTAATCAATGTTTATTGTCAGTGTTTCACTTAGAGTTAAAGCAATGTTTATTGTCAGTGTGTCACTGAGAGTTAATCAATGTTTATTGTCAGTCTATCACTGTGAGTTAATCAATATTTATTGTCAGTGTGTCACTGAGAGTTAATCAATGTTTATTGTCAGTGTGTCATTGAGAGTTAATCAATGTTTATTGTCAGTGTGTCATTGAGAGGTAATCAATGTTTATTGTTAGTGTCTTTGAGAGTTATATCAATGTTTATTGTCAGTGTGTCATTGAGAGTTAATCAATGTTTATTTTCAGTGTTTCACTGAGAATTAATCAATGTTTATTGTCAGTGTTTCACTGAGAATTAAATCACTATTTATTGTCAGTGTGTCACTGAGAGTTAATCAATGTTTATTGTCAGTGTTTCACTTAGAGTTAAAGCAATGTTTATTGTCAGTGTGTCACTGAGAGTTAATCAATGTTTATTGTCAGTGTATCACTCAGAGTTAATCAATGTTTATTGTTAGTGCTTCACTGGGATTTAAACAATGTTTATTGTCAGTGTGTCACTGAGAGTTAATCAATGTTTATTGTCAGTGTGTCATTCAGAGTTAATCAATGTTTATTCAGTGTTTCACTGAGAGTTAAATCAATGTTTATTGTCACGGTGTCACAGAGAGTTAAATCAATGTTTATTGTCAGTGTGTCACTAACAGTAAAAGCAATGTTTATTGTCAGTGTTTCACTGGGAATTAAATCAAGGTTTATTGTCAGTGTGTCACTGAGAATTAAATCAATGTTTATTGTCAGATTGTCACTGAGAGTTAATGAATTTTGATTGTCAGTGTTTCACTGAGAGTTAATCAATGTTTATTGTCAGTGTGTCACTGAGAGTTAATCAATGTTTATTGTCAGTGTGTCACTGAGAGCTAATCAATGTTTATTGTCAGTGTTTCACTGGGAGTTAAACTAGGTTTATTGTCAGTGTGTCACTGAGAGTTAATCAATGTTTATTGTCAGTGTGTCATTGAGAGTTAATCAATGTTTATTGTCAGTGTGTCACTGAGAGTTAATCAATGTTTATTGTCAGTGTTTCACTGAGAGTTAATCAATGTTTATTTTCAGTGTTTCACTGAGAATTAATCAATGTTTATTGTCAGTGTTTCACTGAGAATTAAATCACTATTTATTGTCAGTGTGTCACTGAGAGTTAATCAATGTTTATTGTCAGTGTTTCACTTAGAGTTAAAGCAATGTTTATTGTCAGTGTGTCACTGAGAGTTAATCAATGTTTATTGTCAGTCTATCACTGTGAGTTAATCAATATTTATTGTCAGTGTGTCACTGAGAGTTAATCAATGTTTATTGTCAGTGTGTCATTGAGAGTTAATCAATGTTTATTGTCAGTGTGTCATTGAGAGGTAATCAATGTTTATTGTTAGTGTCTTTGAGAGTTATATCAATGTTTATTGTCAGTGTGTCATTGAGAGTTAATCAATGTTTATTTTCAGTGTTTCACTGAGAATTAATCAATGTTTATTGTCAGTGTTTCACTGAGAATTAAATCACTATTTATTGTCAGTGTGTCACTGAGAGTTAATCAATGTTTATTGTCAGTGTTTCACTTAGAGTTAAAGCAATGTTTATTGTCAGTGTGTCACTGAGAGTTAATCAATGTTTATTGTCAGTGTATCACTCAGAGTTAATCAATGTTTATTGTTAGTGCTTCACTGGGATTTAAACAATGTTTATTGTCAGTGTGTCACTGAGAGTTAATCAATGTTTATTGTCAGTGTGTCATTCAGAGTTAATCAATGTTTATTCAGTGTTTCACTGAGAGTTAAATCAATGTTTATTGTCACGGTGTCACAGAGAGTTAAATCAATGTTTATTGTCAGTGTGTCACTAACAGTAAAAGCAATGTTTATTGTCAGTGTTTCACTGGGAATTAAATCAAGGTTTATTGTCAGTGTGTCACTGAGAATTAAATCAATGTTTATTGTCAGATTGTCACTGAGAGTTAATGAATTTTGATTGTCAGTGTTTCACTGAGAGTTAATCAATGTTTATTGTCAGTGTGTCACTGAGAGTTAATCAATGTTTATTGTCAGTGTGTCACTGAGAGCTAATCAATGTTTATTGTCAGTGTTTCACTGGGAGTTAAACTAGGTTTATTGTCAGTGTGTCACTGAGAGTTAATCAATGTTTATTGTCAGTGTGTCATTGAGAGTTAATCAATGTTTATTGTCAGTGTGTCACTGAGAGTTAATCAATGTTTATTGTCAGTGTTTCACTGAGAGTTAATCAATGTTTATTGTCAGTGTTTCACTGAGAATTAAATCCATGTTTATTGTCAGTGTGTCACTGAGAGTTAATCAATGTTTATTGTCAGTGTGTCATTGAGAGTTAATCAATGTTTACTGTAAGTGTGTCATTGAGAGTTAATCAATGTTTATTGTCAGTATGTCACTACGAGTTAAATCAATATTTATTGTCAGTGTGTCACTGAGAGTTAATCAATGTTTATTGTCAGTGTGTCAGTGTGTCACTGAGAGTTAATCAATGTTTATTGTCAGTGTGTCACTAAGAGTAAAAGCAATGTTTATTCAGTGTTTCACTGAGAATGTTTATTGTCAGTGTTTCACTGAGAGTAAATCAATGTTTATTGTCAGTATGTCACTGAGAGTTAATCAATGTTTATTGTCAGTGTGTCATTGAGAGTTAATCAATGTTTATTGTCAGTGTGTCAGTGTGTCACTGAGAGTTAAATCAATGTTTATTGTCAGTGTGTCACTAACAGTAAAAGCAATGTTTATTGTCAGTGTTTCACTGGGAATTAAATCAAGGTTTATTGTCAGTGTGTCACTGAGAATTAAATCAATGTTTATTGTCAGATTGTCACTGAGAGTTAATCAATTTTTATTGTCAGTGTTTCACTGAGAGTTAAATCAATGTTTATTGTCAGTGTTTCACTGTGAGTTAATCAATATTTATTGTCAGTGTGTCACTGAGAGTTAATCAATGTTTATTGTCAGTGTGTCATTGAGAGTTAATCAATGTTTATTGTCAGTGTGTCATTGAGAGGTAATCAATGTTTATTGTCAGCGGCTTTGAGAGTTATATCAATGTTTCTTGTCAGTGTGTCATTGAGAGTTAATCAATGTTTATTTTCAGTGTTTCACTGAGAATTAATCAATGTTTATTGTCAGTGTTTCACTGAGAATTAAATCACTATTTATTGTCAGTGTGTCACTGAGGGTTAATCAATGTTTATTGTCAGTGTTTCACTTAGAGTTAAAGCAATGTTTATTGTCAGTGTGTCACTGAGAGTTAATCAATGTTTATTGTCAGTGTATCACTGTGAGTTAATCAATATTTATTGTCAGTGTGTCACTGAGAGTTAATCAATGTTTATTGTCAGTGTATCACTGAGAGTTAATCAATGTTTATTGTCAGTATGTCATTGAGAGGTAATCAATGTTTATTGTCAGTGTCTTTGAGAGTTATATCAATGTTTATTGTCAGTGTGTCATTGAGAGTTAATCAATGTTTATTTTCAGTGTTTCACTGAGAATTAATCAATGTTTATTGTCAGTGTTTCACTGAGAATTAAATCACTATTTATTGTCAGTGTGTCACTGAGAGTTAATCAATGTTTATTGTCAGTGTTTCACTTAGAGTTAAAGCAATGTTTATTGTCAGTGTGTCACTGAGAGTTAATCAATGTTTATTGTCAGTGTATCACTCAGAGTTAATCAATGTTTATTGTTAGTGCTTCACTGGGATTTAAACAATGTTTATTGTCAGTGTGTCACTGAGAGTTAATCAATGTTTATTGTCAGTGTGTCATTCAGAGTTAATCAATGTTTATTCAGTGTTTCACTGAGAGTTAAATCAATGTTTATTGTCACGGTGTCACAGAGAGTTAAATCAATGTTTATTGTCAGTGTGTCACTAACAGTAAAAGCAATGTTTATTGTCAGTGTTTCACTGGGAATTAAATCAAGGTTTATTGTCAGTGTGTCACTGAGAATTAAATCAATGTTTATTGTCAGATTGTCACTGAGAGTTAATGAATTTTGATTGTCAGTGTTTCACTGAGAGTTAATCAATGTTTATTGTCAGTGTGTCACTGAGAGTTAATCAATGTTTATTGTCAGTGTGTCACTGAGAGCTAATCAATGTTTATTGTCAGTGTTTCACTGGGAGTTAATCTATGTTTATTGTCAGTGTGTCACTGAGAGTTAATCAATGTTTATTGTCAGTGTGTCATTGAGAGTTAATCAATGTTTATTGTCAGTGTGTCACTGAGAGTTAATCAAAGTTTAGTGTCAGTGTTTCACTGAGTGTTAATCAATGTTTATTGTCAGTGTTTCACTGAGAATTAAATCCATGTTTATTGTCAGTGTGTCACTGAGAGTTAATCAATGTTTATTGTCAGTGTGTCATTGAGAGTTAATCAATGTTTACTGTAAGTGTGTCATTGAGAGTTAATCAATGTTTATTGTCAGTATGTCACTACGAGTTAAATCAATATTTATTGTCAGTGTGTCACTGAGAGTTAATCAATGTTTATTGTCAGTGTGTCAATGTGTCACTGAGAGTTAATCAATGTTTATTGTCAGTGTGTCACTAAGAGTAAAAGCAATGTTTATTCAGTGTTTCACTGAGAATGTTTATTGTCAGTGTTTCACTGAGAGTAAATCAATGTTTATTGTCAGTATGTCACTGAGAGTTAATCAATGTTTATTGTCAGTGTGTCATTGAGAGTTAATCAATGTTTATTGTCAGTGTGTCATTGAGTGTTAATCAATGTTTATTGTCAGTGTGTCAGTTTGTCACTGAGAGTTAAATCAATGTTTATTGTCAGTGTGTCACTAACAGTAAAAGCAATGTTTATTGTCAGTGTTTCACTGGGAATTAAATCAAGGTTTATTGTCAGTGTGTCACTGAGAATTAAATCAATGTTTATTGTCAGATTGTCACTGAGAGTTAATCAATGTTTATTGTCAGTGTTTCACTGAGAGTTAATCAATGTTTATTGTCAGTGTATCACTGAGAGTTAATCAATGTTTATTGTTAGTGTTTCACTGGGATTTAAACAATGTTTATTGTCAGTGTGTCACTGAGAGTTAATCAGTGTTTATTGTCAGTGTGTCATTCAGAGTTAATCAATGTTTATTCAGTGTTTCACTGAGAGTTAAATCAATGTTTATTGTCACGGTGTCACAGAGAGTTAAATCATTGTTTGTTGTCAGTGTGTCACTAACAGTAAAAGCAATGTTTATTGTCAGTGTTTCACTGAGAATTAAAGCAATGTTTATTGTCAGTGTTTCACTGAGAATTACATCAAGGTTTATTGTCAGTGTGTCAAGGGTACGTGATGTCTCGGATCGTGTTTTCCGGGTCCTTAGGGGGGAGGGGGAGCAGCCCCAAGTCGTGGTCCACATTGGCACCAACGACATAGGTAGGAAAGGGGACAAGGATGTCAGGCAGGCTTTCAGGGAGCTAGGATGGAAGCTCAGAACTAGAACAAACAGAGTTGTTATCTCTGGGTTGTTGCCCGTGCCACGTGATAGTGAGATGAGGAATAGGGAGAGAGAGCATTTAAACACGTGGCTACAGGGATGGTGCAGGCGGGAGGGTTTCAGATTTTTGGATAACTGGGGCTCTTTCTGGGGAAGGTGGGACCTCTACAGACAGGATGGTCTACATCTGAACCTGAGGGGCACAAATATCCTGGGGGGGAGATTTGTTAGTGCTCTTTGGGGGGGTTTAAACTAATGCAGCAGGGGCATGGGAACCTGGATTGTAGTTTTAGGGTAAGGGAGAATGAGAGTATAGAGGTCAGGAGCACAGATTTGACGTCGCAGGAGGGGGCCAGCGTTCAGGTAGGTGGTTTGAAGTGTGTCTACTTCAATGCCAGGAGTATACGAAACAAGGTAGGGGAACTGGCAGCGTGGGTTGGTACCTGGGACTTCGATGTTGTGGCCATTTCGGAGACTTGGATAGAGCAGGGACAGGAATGGATGTTGCAGGTTCCGGGGTTTAGGTGTTTTAGTAAGCTCAGAGAAGGAGGCAAAAGAGGGGGCGGTGTGGCGCTGCTAGTCAAGAGCAGTATTACGGTGGCGGAGAGGATGCTAGATGGGGACTCTTCTTCCGAGGTAGTATTGGCTGAAGTTAGAAACAGGAAAGGAGAGGTCACCCTGTTGGGAGTTTTTTATAGGCCTCCTAATAGTTCTAGGGATGTAGAGGAAAGGATGGCGAAGATGATTCTGGATATGAGCGAAAGTAACAGGGTAGTTATTATGGGAGACTTTAACTTTCCAAATATTGACTGGAAAAGATATAGTTCGAGTACAATAGATGGGTCGTTTTTTGTACAGTGTGTGCAGGAGGGTTTCCTGAAACAATATGTTGACAGGCCAACAAGAGGCGAGGCCACGTTGGATTTGGTTTTGGGTAATGAACCAGGCCAGGTGTTGGATTTGGAGGTAGGAGAGCACTTTGGGGACAGTGACCACAATTCGGTGACGTTTACGTTAATGATGGAAAGGGATAAGTATACACCGCAGGGCAAGAGTTATAGCTGGGGGAAGGGCAATTATGATGCCATTAGACGTGACTTGGGGGGGATAAGGTGGAGAAGTAGGCTGCAAGTGTTGGGCACACTGGATAAGTGGGGCTTGTTGAAGGATCAGCTACTGCGTGTTCTTGATAAGTATGTACCGGTCAGACAGGGAGGAAGGCGTCGAGCGAGGGAACCGTGGTTTACCAGGGAAGTGGAATCTCTTGTTAAGAGGAAGAAGGAGGCCTATGTGAAGATGAAGTGTGAAGTTTCGGTTGGGGCGATGGATAGTTACAAGGTAGCGAGGAAGGATCTAAAGAGAGAGCTAAGACGAGCAAGGAGGGGACATGAGAAGTATTTGGCAGGAAGGATCAAGGAAAACCCAAAAGCTTTCTATAGGTATGTCAGGAATAAGCGAATGACTAGGGAAAGAGTAGGACCAGTCAAGGACAGGGATGGGAAATTGTGTGTGGAGTCTGAAGAGATAGGCGAGATACTAAATGAATATTTTTCGTCAGTATTCACTCAGGAAAAAGATAATGTTGTGGAGGAGAATGCTGAGCCCCAGGCTAGTAGAATAGATGGCATTGAGGTACGTAGGGAAGAGGTGTTGGCAATTCTGGACAGGCTGAAAATAGATAAGTCCCCGGGACCTGATGGGATGTATCCTAGGATTCTATGGAAGGCCAGGGAAGAGATTGCTGGACCTTTGGCTTTGATTTTTATGTCATCATTGGCTACAGGAATAGTGCCAGAGGACTGGAGGACAGCAAATGTGGTCCCTTTGTTCAAAAAGGGGAGCAGAGACAACCCCGGCAACTATAGACCGGTGAGCCTCACGTCTGTAGTGGGTAAAGTCTTGGAGGGGATTATAAGGGACAAGATTTATAATCATCTAGATAGGAATGATATGATCAGGGATAGTCAGCATGGCTTTGTGAAGGGTAGGTCATGCCTCACAAACCTTATTGAGTTCTTTGAGAAGGTGACTGAACAGGTAGACGAGGGTAGAGCAGTTGATGTGGTGTATATGGATTTCAGCAAAGCGTTTGATAAGGTTCCCCACGGTAGGCTATTGCAAAAAATACGGAGGCTGGGGATTAAGGGTGATTTAGAGATGTGGATCAGAAATTGGCTAGCTGAAAGAAGACAGAGGGTGGTGGTTGATGGGAAATGTTCAGAATGGAGTACAGTCACAAGTGGAGTACCACAAGGATCTGTTCTGGGGCCGTTGCTGTTTGTCATTTTTATCAATGACCTAGAGGAAGGCACAGAAGGGTGGGTGAGTAAATTTGCAGATGATACTAAAGTCGGTGGTGTTGTCGATAGTGTGGAAGGATGTAGCAGGTTACAGAGGGATATAGATAAGCTGCAGAGCTGGGCTGAGAGGTGGCAAATGGAGTTTAATGTAGAGAAGTGTGAGGTGATTCACTTTGGAAGGAATAACAGGAATGCGGAATATTTGGCTAATGGTAAAGTTCTTGAAAGTGTGGCTGAGCAGAGGGATCTAGGTGTCCATGTACATAGATCCCTGAAAGTTGCCACCCAGGTTGATAGGGTTGTGAAGAAGGCCTATGGAGTGTTGGCCTTTATTGGTAGAGGGATTGAGTTCCGGAGTCGGGAGGTCATGTTGCAGCTGTACAGAACTCTGGTCCGGCCGCATTTGGAGTATTGCGTACAGTTCTGGTCACCGCATTATAGGAAGGACGTGGAGGCTTTGGAGCGGGTGCAGAGGAGATTTACCAGGATGTTGCCTGGTATGGAGGGAAAATCTTATGAGGAAAGGCTGACGGACTTGAGGTTGTTTTCGTTGGAGAGAAGAAGGTTAAGAGGAGACTTAATAGAGGCATACAAAATGATCAGGGGGTTGGATAGGGTGGACAGTGAGAGCCTTCTCCCGCGGATGGATATGGCTGGCACGAGGGGACATAACTTTAAACTGAGGGGTAATAGATATAGGACAGAGGTCAGAGGTAGGTTCTTTACGCAAAGAGTAGTGAGGCCGTGGAATGCCCTACCTGCTACAGTAGTGAACTCGCCAACATTGAGGGCATTTAAAAGTTTATTGGATAAACATATGGATGATAATGGCATAGTGTAGGTTAGATGGCTTTTGTTTCGGTGCAACATCGTGGGCCGAAGGGCCTGTACTGCGCTGTATTGTTCTATGTCTATGTCTATGTCTCTGAGAATTAAATCAATGTTTATTGTCAGATTGTCACTGAGAGTTAATCAATTTTTATTGTCAGTGTTTCACAGAGGGTTAATCAATGTTTATTGTCAGTTTATCACTGAGAGTTAATCAATGTTTATTGTCAGTGTGTCACTGAGAGTTAATCAATGTTTATTGTCAGTGTTTCACTGAGAGTTAAATCAATGTTTATTGTCAGTGTTTCACTGTGAGTTAATCAATATTTATTGTCAGTGTGTCACTGAGAGTTAATCAATGTTTATTGTCAGTGTGTCATTGAGAGTTAATCAATGTTTATTCAGTGTTTCACTGAGAGTTAAATCAATGTTTATTGTCAGTGTTTCACTGAGAGTTAAATCAGTGTTTATTGTCAGTGTTTCACTGTGAGTTAATCAATATTTATTGTCAGTGTGTCACTGAGAGTTAATCAATGTTTATTGTCAGTGTGTCATTGAGAGTTAATCAATGTTTATTCAGTGTTTCACTGAGAGTTAAATCAATGTTTATTGTCAGTGTTTCACTGAGAGTTAAATCAGTGTTTATTGTCAGTGTTTCACTGAGAGTTAAATCAATGTTTATTGTCAGTGTTTCACTGAGAGTGAATCAATTTTTTTGTCAGTGTGTCATTGAGAGTTAATCAATGTTTATTGTCAGTGTTTCAGTGAGAGTTAAATCAATGTTTCTTGCCAGTGTTTCACTTAGAGTTAAAGCAATGTTTATTGTCAGTGTGTCACTGAGAGTTAATCAATGTTTATTGTCAGTGTTTCACTGAGAGTTAAATCAATGTTTATTGTCAGTGTTTCACTGTGAGTTAATCAATATTTATTATCAGTGTGTCACAGAGAGTTAATCAATGTTTATTGTCAGTGTGTCATTGAGAGTTAATCAA
This sequence comes from Scyliorhinus torazame, assembly GCF_047496885.1. Lineage (NCBI taxonomy): Eukaryota > Metazoa > Chordata > Chondrichthyes > Carcharhiniformes > Scyliorhinidae > Scyliorhinus > Scyliorhinus torazame. The sequence continues at coordinate 119,134,780 of NC_092710.1, read as the reverse complement.
TGTTTATTGTCAGTGTTTCACTGAGAGTTAATCAATGTTTATTGTCAGTGTTTCACTGAGAGTTAAATCAATGTTTATTGTCAGTGTTTCACTGTGAGTTAATCAATATTCATTGTCAGTGTGTCACTGTGAATTAATCAATGTTTATCGGCAGTGTGTCATTCAGAGTTTATCAATGTTTATTGTCAGTTTGTCATTGAGAGTTAATCAATGTTTATTGTCAGTGTTTCACTGAGAGTTAATCAATGTTTATTGTCAGTGTGTCATTGAGAGTTAATCAATGTTTATTGTCAGTGTGTCACTGAGAGTGAATCAATGTTTATTGTCAGTGTGTCATTGAGACTTAATCAATGTTTATTGTCAGTGTGTCATTGAGAGTTAATCAATGTTTATTGTCAGTGTTTCACTGAGAGTTAAATCAATGTTTATTGCCAGTGTTTCACTTAGAGTTAAAGCAATGTTTATTGTCAGTGTGTCATTGAGAGTTAATCAGTGTTTATTGTCAGTGTTTCACTGAGAGTTAATCAATGTTTATTGTCAGTGTTTCACTGAGAATTAAATCAATGTTTATTGCCAGTGTTTCACTTAGAGTTGAAGCAATGTTTATTGTCAGTGCGACATTGAGAGTTAAATCAATGTTTATTGTCAGTGTTTCACTGAGAGTTAAATCAATGTTTATTGTCAGTGTTTCACTGAGAGTTAATCAATTTTTATTGTCAGTGTGTCATTGAGAGTTAATCAATGTTTATTGTCAGTGTTTCACTGAGAATTAAATCAATGTTTATTGTCAGTGTGACATTGAGAGTTAAATCAATGTTTATTGTCAGTGTTTCACTGAGAGTTAAATCAATGTTTCTTGTCAGTGTTTCACTGAGAGTTAATCAATTTTTATTGTCAGTCTGTCATTGAGAGTTAAAGCAATGTTTATTGTCAATGTTTCACTGAGAGTTAAATCAATGTTTATTGCCAGTGTTTCACTTAGAGTTAAAGCAATGTTTATTGTCAGTGTGACATTGAGAGTTAAATCAATGTTTATTGTCAGTGTTTCACTGAGAGTTATTCAATGTTTATTGTTAGTGTTTCACCGGGAGTTAAACAATGTTTATTGTCAGTGTGTCATTGAGAGTTAATCAATGTTTATTGTCAGTGTGTCACTGAGACTTAATCAATGTTTATTGTCAGTGTTTCACTGAGACTTAATCAATGTTTATTGTCAGTGTTTCACTGAGAATTAAATCAATGTTTATTGTCAGTGTGTCACTGAGAGTTAATCAATGTTTATTGTCAGTGTGTCATTGAGAGTTAATCAATGTTTATTGCCAGTGTGTCATTCAGAGTTAATCAATGTTTATTGTTTGTGTTTCACTGTGAGTTAATCAATGTTTATTGTCAGTTTTTCACTGAGAGTTAATCAATTTTTATTGTCAGTGTGTCATTGAGAGTTAAAGCAATGTTTATTGTCAGTGTTTCACTGAGAGTTAAATCAATGTTTATTGCCAGTGTTTCACTTAGAGTTAAAGCAATGTTTATTGTCAGTGTGACATTGAGAGTTAAATCAATGTTTATTGTCAGTGTTTCACTGAGAGTTAAATCAATGCTTATTGTCAGTGTTTCACTGAGAGTTAATCAATGTTTATTGTTAGTGTGTCACTGAGAGTTATTCAATGTTTATTGTTAATGTTTCACTGGGAGTTAAACAATGTTTATTGTCAGTGTGTCACTGAGAGTTAATCAATGTTTATTGTCAGTGTTTCACTGAGAGTTCATCAATGTTTATTGTCAGTGTTTCATAGAGAATTAAATCAATGTTTATTGTCAGTGTGTCACTGAGAGTTAATCAATGTTTATTGTCAGTGTTTCACTGAGAGTTAATCAATGTTTATTGTCAGTGTGTCATTCAGAGTTAATCAATGTTTATTGTTTGTGTTTCACTGTGAGTTAATCAATGTTTATTGTCAGTTTTTCACTGAGAGTTAATCAAACTTTATTGTCAGTGTGTCATTGAGAATTAATCTATGTTTATTGTCAGTGTTTCACTGAGAGTTAAATCAATATTTATTGTCAGTGTGTCACTGAGAGTTAATCAATGTTTATTGTCAGTGTGTCATTGAGAGTTAATCAATGTTTATTGTCAGTGTGTCATTGAGAGTTAATCAATGTTTATTGTCAGTGTTTCACTGAGAGTTAATCAATGTTTATTGTCAGTGTTTCACTGAGAATTAAATCAATGTTTATTGTCAGTGAGTCATTGAGAGTTAATCAATGTTTATTGTCAGTGTTTCACTGAGAGTTAAATCAATGTTTATTGCCAGTGATTCAGTTAGAGTTAAAGCAATGTTTATTGTCAGTGTGTCATTGAGAGTTAATCAATGTTTATTCAGTGTTTCACTGAGAGTTAAATCAATGTTTATTGTCAGTGTGTCACGAAGTGTAAAAGCAATGTTTATTGTCAGTGTTTCACTGGGAATTAAATCAAGGTTTATTGTCAGTGTGTCACTGGGAATTAAATCAAGGTTTATTGTCAGTGTGTCACTGAGAATTAAATCAATGTTTATTGTCAGATTGTCACTGAGAGCTAATCAATATTTATTGTCAGGGTTTCACTGAGAGTTAATCAATATTTATTTTCAGTGTGTCACTGAGAGTTCATCAATGTTTATTGTTAGTGTCTCACTGGCAGTTAAACAATGATTAATGTCAGTGTGTCACTGAGAGTTAATCAATGTTTATTGTCAGTGTGTCATTGAGAGTTAATCAATGTTTATTGTCAGTGTTTCACTGAGAATTAAATCAATGTTTATTGTCAGTGTGTCACTGAGAGTTAATCAATGTTTATTCTCAGTGTGTCATTGAGAGTTAATCAATGTTTATTGTCAGTGTGTCATTGAGAGTTAATCATTGTTTATTGTCAGTGTGTCATTGAGAGTTAATCAATGTTTATTGTCAGTGTTTCACTGAGAGTTAAATCAATGTTTATTGTCAGTGTGTCATTGCGAGTTAATCAATGTTTATTGTCAGTGTTTCACTGTGAGTTAATCAATGTTTATTGTCAGTGTTTCACTGAGAGTTAATCAATGTTGATTGTCAGTGTGTCATTGAGAATTAATCAATGTTAAGTGTCAGTGTGTCATTGAGAGTTAATCAATGTTTATTGTCAGTGTGTCATTGAGAGTTTATCAATGTTTATTGTCAGTGTTTCACTGAGAGTTAAATCAATGTTTATTGTCAGTGTTTCCCTGTAAGTTAATCAATGTTTATTGTCAGTGTGTCATTGAGAGTTAATCAATGTTTATTGTCAGTGTGTCATTGAGAGTTAATCAATGTTTATTGTCAGTGTGTCATTGAGAGTTAATCAATGTTTATTGTCAGTGTTTCACTGAGAATTAATCAATGTTTATTGTCAGTGTTTCACTGAGAATTAAATCAATGTTTATTGTCAGTGTGTCACTGAGAATTAATCAATGTTTATTGTCAGTGTGTCATTGAGAGTTAATCAATGTTTATTGTCAGTGCGTCACTGAGAGTTAATCAATGTTTATTGTCGGTGTGTCATTGAGAGTTAATCAATGTTTATTCTCAGTGTGTCATTGAGAGTTAATCCATGTTTATTGTCAGTGTGTCACTGAGAGTTAATCAATGTTTATTGTCAGTGTGTCAATGAGAGTTAATCAATGTTTATTGTCAGTGTGTCATTGAGAATTAATCAATGTTTATTGTCAGTGTTTCACTGAGAGTTACTCAATGTTGATTGGCAGTGTGTCATTGAGAATTAATCAATGTTTATTGTCAGTGTGTCATTGAGAATTAATCAATGTTTATTGTCAATGTGTCATTGAGAGTTTATCAATGTTTATTGTCAGTGTTTCACTGTGAGTTAATCAATGTTTATTGTCAGAGTGTCAATGAGAGTTAATCAATGTTTATTGTCAATGTGTCATTGAGAGTTAATCAATGTTTATTGTCAGTGTTTCACTGAGAGTTAATCAATGTTTATTGTCAGTTTTTCACTGAGAATTAAATCAATGTTTATTGTCAGTGTGTCACTGAGAATTAATCAATGTTTATTGTCAGTGTGTCACAGAGAATTAAATCAATGTTTATTGTCAGTGTTTCATTGACTGTTAATCAATGTTTATTGTCAGTGTTTCACTGTGAGTTAATCAATGTTTATTGTCAGTGTTTCACTGAGAGTTAATCAATGTTGATTGTCTGTGTGTCATTGAGAATTAATCAATGTTTATTGTCAGTGTGTCATTGAGAGTTAATCAATGTTTATTGTCAGTGTTTCACTGAGAGTTAATCAATGTTTATTGTCAGTGTGTCACTGAGAGTTAAATCAATGCTTATTGTCAGTGTTTTATTGACAGTTAATCAATGTTTATTGTCAGTGTTTCACTGTGAGTTAATCAATGTTTATTGTCAGTGTTTCACTGAGAGTTAATCAATGTTGATTGTCAGTGTGTCATTGAGAATTAATCAATGTTTATTGTCAGTGTGTCATTGAGAGTTAATCAATGTTTATTGTCAGTGTGTCATTGAGAGTTAATCAATGTTTATTCAGTGTTTCACTGAGAGTTAATCAATGTTTATTGTCAGTGTTTCACTGTGAGATAATCAATGTTTATTGTCAGTGTTTCACTGAGAGTTACTCAATGTTGATTGGCAGTGTGTCATTGGGAATTAATCAATGTTTATTGTCAGTGTGTCATTGAGAATTAATCAATGTTTATTGTCAATGTGTCATTGAGAGTTTATCAATGTTTATTGTCAGTGTTTCACTGTGAGTTAATCAATGTTCATTGTCAGTGTTTCAATGAGAGTTAATCAATGTTTATTGTCAGTGTGTCATTGAGAGTTAATCAATGTTTATTGTCAGTGTTTCACTGAGAGTTAATCAATGTTTATTGTCAGTGTTTCACTGAGAATTAAATCAATGTTTATTGTCAGTGTGTCACTGAGATTTAATCAATGTTTATTGTCAGTGTGTCATTGAGTGTTAATCAATGTTTATTGTCAGTGTGTCACTGAGAGTCAATCATTGTTTATTGTCGGTGTGTGTCATTGAGAGTTAATCAATGTTTATTTTCAGTGTGTCACTGAGAGTTAATCAATGTTTATTGTCAGTGTGTCACTGAGAGTTAAGCAATGTTTATTGTCAGTGTTTCACTGAGAATTAAATCAATGTTTATTGTCAGTGTTTCACTAAGAGTTAATCAATGTTTATTGTCAGTGTTTCACTGAGAGTTAAATCAATGTTTATTGTCAGTGTTTCACTGAGAGTTAAATCAATGTTTATTGTCAGTGTTTCACTGAGAGTTAAATCAATGTTTATTGTCAGTGTGTCACTGAGAGTTAATCAATGTTTATTGTCAGTGTTTCACTGAGAATTAAATCAATGTTTATTGTCAGTGTGTCACTGAGAGTTATATCAATGTTTATTGACAGTGTTTCACTGAGAGTTAAATCAATGTTTATTGTCAGTGTGTCACTGAGAGTTAAATCAATATTTATTCAGTTTTTCACAGAATTAAGTCAATGTTTATTGTCAGTCTTTCACTGTGAGTTAAATCAATGTTTATTGTCAGTGTTTCATTGAGAGTTAATCAATGTTTATTGTCAGTGTTTCACTGAGAGTTAAATCAATGCTTATTGTCAGTGTGTCATTGAGAGTTAATCAATGTTTATTGTCAGTCTGACATTGAGAGTTAATCAATGTTTATTCAGTGTTTCACTGAAAGTTAATCAATGTTTATTGTCAGTGTTTCACTGAGAGTTAAATCAATGCTCATTGTCAGTGTTTTATTGACAGTTAATCAATGTTTATTGTCAGTGTTTCACTGAGAGTTAAATCAATGTTTATTGTCAGTGTTTCATTGACAGTTAATCAATGTTTATTGTAAGTGTTTCACTGAGAGTTAAATCAATGTTTATTGTCAGTGTGTCATGAGAGTTAAATCAATGTTTATTGTCAGTGTTTCATTGACAGTTAACCAATGTGTATTGTCAGTGTTTCACTGAGTGTTAAATCAATGTTTATTGTCAGTGTTTCACTGAGAGTTAAATCAATGTTTATTGTCAGTTTTTCATTGAGAGTTAATCAATGTTTATTGTCAGTGTGTCATTGAGAGTTAATCAATGTTTATTGTCAGTGTGTCATTGAGAGTTAATCAATGTTTATTGTCAGTGTTTCACTGAGAGTTAATCAATGTTTATTGTCAGTGTTTCACTGAGAATTAAATCAATGTTTATTGTCAGTGTTTCACTGAGAGTTAATCAATGTTTATTGTCACATTGTCACTGAGAGTTAAATCAATGTTTATTGTCAGTGTGTCACTGAGAGTTAAATCAATGTTTATTGTCAGTGTTTCATTGAGAATTAAATCAATGTTTATTGTCAGTGTGTCACTGAGAATTAATCAATGTTTATTGTCAGTGTGTCATTGAGAGTTAATCAATGTTTATTGTCAGTGCGTCACTGAGAGTTAATCAATGTTTATTGTCGGTGTGTCATTGAGAGTTAATCAATGTTTATTCTCAGTGTGTCATTGAGAGTTAATCCATGTTTATTGTCAGTGTGTCACTGAGAGTTAATCAATGTTTATTGTCAGTGTGTCAATGAGAGTTAATCAATGTTTATTGTCACATTGTCACTGAGAGTTAAATCAATGTTTATTGTCAGTGTGTCACTGAGAGTTAAATCAATGTTTATTGTCAGTGTTTCATTGAGAATTAAATCAATGTTTATTGTCAGTGTGTCACTGAGAATTAATCAATGTTTATTGTCAGTGTGTCATTGAGAGTTAATCAATGTTTATTGTCAGTGCGTCACTGAGAGTTAATCAATGTTTATTGTCGGTGTGTCATTGAGAGTTAATCAATGTTTATTCTCAGTGTGTCATTGAGAGTTAATCCATGTTTATTGTCAGTGTGTCACTGAGAGTTAATCAATGTTTATTGTCAGTGTGTCAATGAGAGTTAATCAATGTTTATTGTCAGTGTGTCATTGAGAATTAATCAATGTTTATTGTCAGTGTTTCACTGAGAGTTACTCAATGTTGATTGGCAGTGTGTCGTTGAGAATTAATCAATGTTTATTGTCAGTGTGTCATTGAGAATTAATCAATGTTTATTGTCAATGTGTCATTGAGAGTTTATCAATGTTTATTGTCAGTGTTTCACTGTGAGTTAATCAATGTTTATTGTCAGTGTGTCAATGAGAGTTAATCAATGTTTATTGTCAGTGTGTCATTGAGAATTAATCAATGTTTATTGTCAATGTGTCATTGAGAGTTCATCAATGTTTATTGTCAGTGTTTCACTGTGAGTTAATCAATGTTTATTGTCAGTGTGTCAATGAGAGTTAATCAATGTTTTTTGTCAGTGTGTCATTGAGAGTTAATCAATGTTTATTGTCAGTGTTTCACTGAGAGTTAATCAATGTTTATTGTCAGTGTTTCACTGAGAATTAAATCAATGTTTATTGTCAGTGTGTCACTGAGAATTAATCAATGTTTATTGTCAGTGTGTCACAGAGAATTAAATCAATGTTTATTGTCAGTGTTTCATTGACTGTTAGTCAATGTTTATTGTCAGTGTTTCACTGTGAGTTAATCAATGTTTATTGTCAGTGTTTCACTGAGAGTTAATCAATGTTGATTGTCAGTGTGTCATTGAGAATTAATCAATGTTTATTGTCAGTGTGTCATTGAGAGTTAATCAATGTTTATTGTCAGTGTTTCACTGAGAGTTAATCAATGTTTATTGTCAGTGTGTCACTGAGAGTTAAATCAATGCTTATTGTCAGTGTTTTATTGACAGTTAATCAATGTTTATTGTCAGTGTTTCACTGTGAGTTAATCAATGTTTATTGTCAGTGTTTCACTGAGAGTTAATCAATGTTGATTGTCAGTGTGTCATTGAGAATTAATCAATGTTTATTGTCAGTGTGTCATTGAGAGTTAATCAATGTTTATTGTCAGTGTGTCATTGAGAGTTAATCAATGTTTATTGTCAGTCTGACATTGAGAGTTAATCAATGTTTATTCAGTGTTTCACTGAGAGTTAATCAATGTTTATTGTCAGTGTTTCACTGTGAGATAATCAATGTTTATTGTCAGTGTTTCACTGAGAGTTACTCAATGTTGATTGGCAGTGTGTCATTGAGAATTAATCAATGTTTATTGTCAGTGTGTCATTGAGAATTAATCAATGTTTATTGTCAATGTGTCATTGAGAGTTTATCAATGTTTATTGTCAGTGTTTCACTGTGAGTTAATCAATGTTCATTGTCAGTGTTTCAATGAGAGTTAATCAATGTTTATTGTCAGTGTGTCATTGAGAGTTAATCAATGTTTATTGTCAGTGCTTCACTGAGAGTTAATCAATGTTTATTGTCAGTGTTTCACTGAGAATTAAATCAATGTTTATTGTCAGTGTGTCACTGAGATTTAATCAATGTTTATTGTCAGTGTGTCATTGAGTGTTAATCAATGTTTATTGTCAGTGTGTCACTGAGAGTCAATCAATGTTTATTGTCGGTGTGTGTCATTGAGAGTTAATCAATGTTTATTGTCAGTGTGTCACTGAGAGTTAATCAATGTTTATTGTCAGTGTGTCACTGAGAGTTAAGCAATGTTTATTGTCAGTGTTTCACTGAGAATTAAATCAATGTTTATTGTCAGTGTTTCACTGAGAGTTAATCAATGTTTATTGTCAGTGTTTCACTGAGAGTTAAATCAATGTTTATTGTCAGTGTTTCACTGAGAGTTAAATCAATGTTTATTGTCAGTGTTTCACTGAGAGTTAAATCAATGTTTATTGTCAGTGTTTCATTGACAGTTAATCAATGTTTATTGTCAGTGTTTCACTGAGAGTTAAATCAATGTTTATTGTCAGTGTTTCATTGACAGTTAATCAATGTTTATTGTCAGTGTTTCACTGAGAGTTAAATCAATGTTTATTGTCAGTGTGTCACTGAGAGTTAAATCAATGTTTATTGTCAGTGTTTCATTGACAGTTAATCAATGTTTATTGTCAGTGTTTCACTGAGTGTTAAATCAATGTTTATTGTCAGTGTTTCACTGAGAGTTATATCAATGTTTATTGTCAGTTTTTCATTGAGAGTTAATCAATGTTGATTGTCAGTGTTTCACTGAGAGTTAAATCAATGTTTATTGTCAGTGTTTCACTGAGAGTTAATCAATGTTTATTGTCAGTGTGTCACTGAGAGTTAATCAATGTTTATTGTCAGTGTGTCACTGAGAGTTAATCAATGTTTATTGTCAGTCTTTCACTGAGAGTTATATCAATGTTTATTATCAGTGTTTCATTGAGAGTTAATCAATGTTTATTGTCAGTGTTTCACTGAGAGTTAAATCAATGTTTATTGTCAGTGTGTCACTGAGAATTAAAGCAATGTTTATTGTCAGTGTTTCACTGAGAGTTAAATCAATGTTTATTGTCAGTGTTTCACTGAGAGTTAAATCAATGTGTATTGTCAGTGTTTCATTGACAGTTAATCAATGTTTATTGTCAGTGTTTCACTGAGAGTTAAATCAATGTTTATTGTCAGTGTGTCACTGTGAGTTAAATCAATGTTTATTGTCAGTGTTTCATTGACAGTTAATCAATGTTTATTGTCAGTGTTTCACTGAGTGTTAAATCAATGTTTATTGTCAGTGTTTCACTGAGAGTTAAATCAATGTTTATTGACAGTTTTTCATTGAGAGTTAATCAATGTTGATTGTCAGTGTTTCACTGAGAGTTAAATCAATGTTTATTGTCAGTGTTTCACTGAGAGTTAATCAATGTTTATTGTCAGTGTGTCACTGAGAGTTAATCAATGTTTATTGTCAGTGTGTCACTGAGAGTTAATCAATGTTTATTGTCAGTCTTTCACTGATAGTTAAATCAATGTTTATTATCAGTGTTTCATTGAGAGTTAATCAATGTTTATTGTCAGTGTTTCACTGAGAGTTAAATCAATGTTTACTGTCAGTGTGTCACTGAGAATTAAAGCAATGTTTATTGTCAGTGTTTCACTGAGAGTTAAATCAATGTTTATTGTCAGTGTTTCACTGAGAGTTAAATCAATGTTTATTGTCAGTGTGTCACTGAGAGTTAATCAATGTTTATTGTCAGTGTGTCACTGAGAGTTAATCAATGTTTATTGTCAGTGTTTCACTGAGAATTAAATCAATGTTTATTGTCAGTGTGTCACTGAGAGTTATATCAATGTTTATTGACAGTGTTTCACTGAGAGTTAAATCAATGTTTATTGTCAGTGTGTCACTGAGAGTTAATCAATGTTTATTGTCAGTGTGTCACTGATAGTTAATCAATGTTTATTGTCAGTCTTTCACTGTGAGTTAAATCAATGTTTATTGTCAGTGATTCATTGAGAGTTAATCAATGTTTATTGTCAGTGTTTCACTGAGAGTTAAATCAATGCTTATTGTCAGTGTGTCATTGAGAGTTAATCAATGTTTATTGTCAGTCTGACATTGAGAGTTAATCAATGTTTATTCAGTGTTTCACTGAGAGTTAAATCAATGCTTATTGTCAGTGTTTTATTGACAGTTAATCAATGTTTATTGTCAGTGTTTCATTGAGAGTTAATCAATGTTTATTGTCAGTGTTTCACTGAGAGTTAAATCAATGCTGATTGTCAGTGTGTCATTGAGAATTAATCAATGTTTATTGTCAGTGTGTCATTGAGAGTTAATCAATGTTTATTGTCAGTGTTTCACTGAGAGTTAATCAATGTTTATTGTCAGTGTGTCACTGAGAGTTAAATCAATGCTGATTGTCAGTGTGTCATTGAGAATTAATCAATGTTTATTGTCAGTGTGTCATTGAGAGTTAATCAATGTTTATTGTCAGTGTTTCACTGAGAGTTAATCAATGTTTATTGTCAGTGTGTCACTGAGAGTTAAATCAATGCTTATTGTCAGTGTTTTATTGACAGTTAATCAATGTTTATTGTCAGTGTTTCACTGGGAGTTAATCAATGTTTATTGTCAGTGTTTCACTGAGAGTTAATCAATGTTGATTGTCAGTGTGTCATTGAGAATTAATCAATGTTTATTGTCAGTGTGTCATTGAGAGTTAATCAATGTTTATTGTCAGTGTGTCATTGAGAGTTAATCAATGTTTATTGTCAGTCTGACATTGAGAGTTAATCAATGTTTATTCAGTGTTTCACTGAGAGTTAATCAATGTTTATTGTCAGTGTTTCACTGTGAGATAATCAATGTTTATTGTCAGTGTTTCACTGAGAGTTACTCAATGTTGATTGGCAGTGTGTCATTGAGAATTAATCAATGTTTATTGTCAGTGTGTCATTGAGAATTAATCAATGTTTATTGTCAATGTGTCATTGAGAGTTAATCAATGTTTATTGTCAGTGTTTCACTGAGAGTTAATCAATGTTTATTGTCAGTGTGTCACTGAGAGTTAAATCAATGCTTATTGTCAGTGTTTTATTGACAGTTAATCAATGTTTATTGTCAGTGTTTCACTGGGAGTTAATCAATGTTTATTGTCAGTGTTTCACTGAGAGTTAATCAATGTTGATTGTCAGTGTGTCATTGAGAATTAATCAATGTTTATTGTCAGTGTGTCATTGAGAGTTAATCAATGTTTATTGTCAGTGTGTCATTGAGAGTTAATCAATGTTTATTGTCAGTCTGACATTGAGAGTTAATCAATGTTTATTCAGTGTTTCACTGAGAGTTAATCAATGTTTATTGTCAGTGTTTCACTGTGAGATAATCAATGTTTATTGTCAGTGTTTCACTGAGAGTTACTCAATGTTGATTGGCAGTGTGTCATTGAGAATTAATCAATGTTTATTGTCAGTGTGTCATTGAGAATTAATCAATGTTTATTGTCAATGTGTCATTGAGAGTTTATCAATGTTTATTGTCAGTGTTTCACTGTGAGTTAATCAATGTTCATTGTCAGTGTTTCAATGAGAGTTAATCAATGTTTATTGTCAGTGTGTCATTGAGAGTTAATCAATGTTTATTGTCAGTGTTTCACTGAGAGTTAATCAATGTTTATTGTCAGTGTTTCACTGAGAATTAAATCAATGTTTATTGTCAGTGTGTCTCTGAGATTTAATCAATGTTTATTGTCAGTGTGTCATTGAGTGTTAATCAATGTTTATTGTCAGTGTGTCACTGAGAGTCAATCAATGTTTATTGTCGGTGTGTGTCATTGAGAGTTAATCAATGTTTATTGTCAGTGTGTCACTGAGAGTTAATCAATGTTTATTGTCAGTGTGTCACTGAGAGTTAAGCAATGTTTATTGTCAGTGTTTCACTGAGAATTAAATCAATGTTTATTGTCAGTGTTTCACTGAGAGTTAATCAATGTTTATTGTCAGTGTTTCACTGAGAGTTAAATCAATGTTTATTGTCAGTGTTTCACTGAGAGTTAAATCAATGTTTATTGTCAGTGTTTCACTGAGAGTTAAATCAATGTTTATTGTCAGTGTTTCATTGACAGTTAATCAATGTTATTTGTCAGTGTTTCACTGAGAGTTAAATCAATGTTTATTGTCAGTGTTTCATTGACAGTTAATCAATGTTTATTGTCAGTGTTTCACTGAGAGTTAAATCAATGTTTATTGTCAGTGTGTCACTGAGAGATAAATCAATGTTTATTGTCAGTGTTTCATTGACAGTTAATCAATGTTTATTGTCAGTGTTTCACTGAGTGTTAAATCAATGTTTATTGTCAGTGTTTCACTGAGAGTTAAATCAATGTTTATTGTCAGTTTTTCATTGAGAGTTAATCAATGTTGATTGTCAGTGTTTCACTGAGAGTTAAATCAATGTTTATTGTCAGTGTTTCACTGAGAGTTAATCAATGTTTATTGTCAGTGTGTCACTGAGAGTTAATCAATGTTTATTGTCAGTGTGTCACTGAGAGTTAATCAATGTTTATTGTCAGTCTTTCACTGAGAGTTATATCAATGTTTATTATCAGTGTTTCATTGAGAGTTAATCAATGTTTATTGTCAGTGTTTCACTGAGAGTTAAATCAATGTTTATTGTCAGTGTGTCACTGAGAATTAAAGCAATGTTTATTGTCAGTGTTTCACTGAGAGTTAAATCAATGTTTATTGTCAGTGTTTCACTGAGAGTTAAATCAATGTTTATTGTCAGTGTTTCATTGACAGTTAATCAATGTTTATTGTCAGTGTTTCACTGAGAGTTAAATCAATGTTTATTGTCAGTGTGTCACTGAGAGTTAAATCAATGTTTATTGTCAGTGTTTCATTGACAGTTAATCAATGTTTATTGTCAGTGTTTCACTGAGTGTTAAATCAATGTTTATTGTCAGTGTTTCACTGAGAGTTAAATCAATGTTTATTGTCAGTTTTTCATTGAGAGTTAATCAATGTTGATTGTCAGTGTTTCACTGAGAGTTAAATCAATGTTTATTGTCAGTGTTTCACTGAGAGTTAATCAATGTTTATTGTCAGTGTGTCACTGAGAGTTAATCAATGTTTATTGTCAGTGTGTCACTGAGAGTTAATCAATGTTTATTGTCAGTCTTTCACTGATAGTTAAATCAATGTTTATTGTCAGTGTGTCATTGAGAGTTAATCAATGTTTATTGTCAGTGTTTCACTGAGAGTTAAATCAATGTTTATTGTCAGTGTGTCACTGAGAATTAAAGCAATGTTTATTGTCAGTGTTTCACTGAGAGTTAAATCAATGTTTATTGTCAGTGTTTCACTGAGAGTTAAATCAATGTTTATTGTCAGTGTGTCACTGAGAGTTAATCAATGTTCATTGTCAGTGTGTCACTGAGAGTTAATCAATGTTTATTGTCAGTGTTTCACTGAGAGTTAATCAATGTTGATTGTCAGTGTGTCATTGAGAATTAATCAATGTTTATTGTCAGTGTGTCATTGAGAGTTAATCAATGTTTATTGTCAGTGTTTCACTGAGAGTTAATCAATGTTTATTGTCAGTGTGTCACTGAGAGTTAAATCATTGCTTATTGTCAGTGTTTTATTGACAGTTAATCAATGTTTATTGTCAGTGTTTCACTGTGAGTTAATCAATGTTTATTGTCAGTGTTTCACTGAGAGTTAATCAATGTTGATTGTCAGTGTGTCATTGAGAATTAATCAATGTTTATTGTCAGTGTGTCACTGAGAGTTAATCAATGTTTATTGTCAGTGTTTCACTGAGAATTAAATCAATGTTTATTGTCAGTGTGTCACTGAGAGTTATATCAATGTTTATTGACAGTGTTTCACTGAGAGTTAAATCAATGTTTATTGTCAGTGTGTCACTGAGAGTTAAATCAATATTTATTCAGTTTTTCACAGAATTAAGTCAATGTTTATTGTCAGTCTTTCACTGTGAGTTAAATCAATGTTTATTGTCAGTGTTTCATTGAGAGTTAATCAATGTTTATTGTCAGTGTTTCACTGAGAGTTAAATCAATGTTTATTGTCAGTGTTTCATTGAGAGTTAATCAATGTTTATTGTCAGTGTGTCACTGAGAGTTAAATCAATGCTTATTGTCAGTGTTTTATTGACAGTTAATCAATGTTTATTGTCAGTGTTTCACTGTGAGTTAAATCAATGTTTATTGTCAGTGTTTCACTGAGAGTTAAATCAATGTTTATTGTCAGTGTGTCACTGAGAGTTAATCAATGTTTATTGTCAGTGTGTCACTGAGAGTTAATCAATGTTTATTGTCAGTGTTTCACTGAGAATTAAATCAATGTTTATTGTCAGTGTGTCACTGAGAGTTAAATCAATGTTTATTGTCAGTGTTTCACTGAGAGTTAAATCAATGTTTATTGTCAGTGTGTCACTGAGAGTTAATCAATGTTTATTGTCAGTGTGTCACTGAGAGTTAATCAATGTTTATTGTCAGTGTTTCACTGAGAGTTAATCAATGTTGATTGTCAGTGTGTCATTGAGAATTAATCAATGTTTATTGTCAGTGTGTCATTGAGAGTTAATCAATGTTTATTGTCAGTGTTTCACTGAGAGTTAATCAATGTTTATTGTCAGTGTGTCATTGAGTGTTAATCAATGTTTATTGTCAGTGTGTCACTGAGAGTCAATCAATGTTTATTGTCGGTGTGTGTCATTGAGAGTTAATCAATGTTTATTGTCAGTGTGTCACTGAGAGTTAATCAATGTTTATTGTCAGTGTGTCACTGAGAGTTAAGCAATGTTTATTGTCAGTGTTTCACTGAGAATTAAATCAATGTTTATTGTCAGTGTTTCACTGAGAGTTAATCAATGTTTATTGTCAGTGTTTCACTGAGAGTTAAATCAATGTTTATTGTCAGTGTTTCACTGAGAGTTAAATCAATGTTTATTGTCAGTGTTTCACTGAGAGTTAAATCAATGTTTATTGTCAGTGTTTCATTGACAGTTAATCAATGTTTATTGTCAGTGTTTCACTGAGAGTTAAATCAATGTTTATTGTCAGTGTTTCATTGACAGTTAATCAATGTTTATTGTCAGTGTTTCACTGAGAGTTAAATCAATGTTTATTGTCAGTGTGTCACTGAGAGTTAAATCAATGTTTATTGTCAGTGTTTCATTGACAGTTAATCAATGTTTATTGTCAGTGTTTCACTGAGTGTTAAATCAATGTTTATTGTCAGTGTTTCACTGAGAGTTAAATCAATGTTTATTGTCAGTTTTTCATTGAGAGTTAATCAATGTTGATTGTCAGTGTTTCACTGAGAGTTAAATCAATGTTTATTGTCAGTGTTTCACTGAGAGTTAATCAATGTTTATTGTCAGTGTGTCACTGAGAGTTAATCAATGTTTATTGTCAGTGTGTCACTGAGAGTTAATCAATGTTTATTGTCAGTCTTTCACTGAGAGTTATATCAATGTTTATTATCAGTGTTTCATTGAGAGTTAATCAATGTTTATTGTCAGTGTTTCACTGAGAGTTAAATCAATGTTTATTGTCAGTGTGTCACTGAGAATTAAAGCAATGTTTATTGTCAGTGTTTCACTGAGAGTTAAATCAATGTTTATTGTCAGTGTTTCACTGAGAGTTAAATCAATGTTTATTGTCAGTGTTTCATTGACAGTTAATCAATGTTTATTGTCAGTGTTTCACTGAGAGTTAAATCAATGTTTATTGTCAGTGTGTCACTGAGAGTTAAATCAATGTTTATTGTCAGTGTTTCATTGACAGTTAATCAATGTTTATTGTCAGTGTTTCACTGAGTGTTAAATCAATGTTTATTGTCAGTGTTTCACTGAGAGTTAAATCAATGTTTATTGTCAGTTTTTCATTGAGAGTTAATCAATGTTGATTGTCAGTGTTTCACTGAGAGTTAAATCAATGTTTATTGTCAGTGTTTCACTGAGAGTTAATCAATGTTTATTGTCAGTGTGTCACTGAGAGTTAATCAATGTTTATTGTCAGTGTGTCACTGAGAGTTAATCAATGTTTATTGTCAGTCTTTCACTGATAGTTAAATCAATGTTTATTATCAGTGTTTCATTGAGAGTTAATCAATGTTTATTGTCAGTGTTTCACTGAGAGTTAAATCAATGTTTATTGTCAGTGTGTCACTGAGAGTTAAAGCAATGTTTATTGTCAGTGTTTCACTGAGAGTTAAATCAATGTTTATTGTCAGTGTTTCACTGAGAGTTAAATCAATGTTTATTGTCAGTGTGTCACTGAGAGTTAATCAATGTTTATTGTCAGTGTGTCACTGAGAGTTAATCAATGTTTATTGTCAGTGTTTCACTGAGAGTTAATCAATGTTGATTGTCAGTGTGTCATTGAGAATTAATCAATGTTTATTGTCAGTGTGTCATTGAGAGTTAATCAATGTTTATTGTCAGTGTTTCACTGAGAGTTAATCAATGTTTATTGTCAGTGTGTCACTGAGAGTTAAATCATTGCTTATTGTCAGTGTTTTATTGACAGTTAATCAATGTTTATTGTCAGTGTTTCACTGTGAGTTAATCAATGTTTATTGTCAGTGTTTCACTGAGAGTTAATCAATGTTGATTGTCAGTGTGTCATTGAGAATTAATCAATGTTTATTGTCAGTGTGTCACTGAGAGTTAATCAATGTTTATTGTCAGTGTTTCACTGAGAATTAAATCAATGTTTATTGTCAGTGTGTCACTGAGAGTTATATCAATGTTTATTGACAGTGTTTCACTGAGAGTTAAATCAATGTTTATTGTCAGTGTGTCACTGAGAGTTAAATCAATATTTATTCAGTTTTTCACAGAATTAAGTCAATGTTTATTGTCAGTCTTTCACTGTGAGTTAAATCAATGTTTATTGTCAGTGTTTCATTGAGAGTTAATCAATGTTTATTGTCAGTGTTTCACTGAGAGTTAAATCAATGTTTATTGTCAGTGTTTCATTGAGAGTTAATCAATGTTTATTGTCAGTGTGTCACTGAGAGTTAAATCAATGCTTATTGTCAGTGTTTTATTGACAGTTAATCAATGTTTATTGTCAGTGTTTCACTGTGAGTTAAATCAATGTTTATTGTCAGTGTTTCACTGAGAGTTAAATCAATGTTTATTGTCAGTGTGTCACTGAGAGTTAATCAATGTTTATTGTCAGTGTGTCACTGAGAGTTAATCAATGTTTATTGTCAGTGTTTCACTGAGAATTAAATCAATGTTTATTGTCAGTGTGTCACTGAGAGTTAAATCAATGTTTATTGTCAGTGTTTCACTGAGAGTTAAATCAATGTTTATTGTCAGTGTGTCACTGATAGTTAATCAATGTTTATTGTCAGTGTGTCACTGAGAGTTAATCAATGTTTATTGTCAGTGTTTCACTGAGAGTTAATCAATGTTGATTGTCAGTGTGTCATTGAGAATTAATCAATGTTTATTGTCAGTGTGTCATTGAGAGTTAATCAATGTTTATTGTCAGTGTTTCACTGAGAGTTAATCAATGTTTATTGTCAGTGTGTCACTGAGAGTTAAATCATTGCTTATTGTCAGTGTTTTATTGACAGTTAATCAATGTTTATTGTCAGTGTTTCACTGTGAGTTAATCAATGTTTATTGTCAGTGTTTCACTGAGAGTTAATCAATGTTGATTGTCAGTGTGTCATTGAGAATTAATCAATGTTTATTGTCAGTGTGTCACTGAGAGTTAATCAATGTTTATTGTCAGTGTTTCACTGAGAATTTAATCAATGTTTATTGTCAGTGTGTCACTGAGAGTTATATCAATGTTTATTGACAGTGTTTCACTGAGAGTTAAATCAATGTTTATTGTCAGTGTGTCACTGAGAGTTAAATCAATATTTATTCAGTTTTTCACAGAATTAAGTCAATGTTTATTGTCAGTCTTTCACTGTGAGTTAAATCAATGTTTATTGTCAGTGTTTCATTGAGAGTTAATCAATGTTTATTGTCAGTGTTTCACTGAGAGTTAAATCAATGTTTATTGTCAGTGTTTCATTGAGAGTTAATCAATGTTTATTGTCAGTGTGTCACTGAGAGTTAAATCAATGCTTATTGTCAGTGTTTTATTGACAGTTAATCAATGTTTATTGTCAGTGTTTCACTGTGAGTTAAATCAATGTTTATTGTCAGTGTTTCACTGAGAGTTAAATCAATGTTTATTGTCAGTGTGTCACTGAGAGTTAATCAATGTTTATTGTCAGTGTGTCACTGAGAGTTAATCAATGTTTATTGTCAGTGTTTCACTGAGAATTAAATCAATGTTTATTGTCAGTGTGTCACTGAGAGTTATATCAATGTTTATTGACAGTGTTTCACTGAGAGTTAAATCAATGTTTATTGTCAGTGTGTCACTGAGAGTTAAATCAATATTTATTCAGTTTTTCACAGAATTAAGTCAATGTTTATTGTCAGTCTTTCACTGTGAGTTAAATCAATGTTTATTGTCAGTGTTTCATTGAGAGTTAATCAATGTTTATTGTCAGTGTTTCACTGAGAGTTTAATCAATATTTATGCAGTTTTTCACAGAATTAAGTCAATGTTTATTGTCAGTCTGTCACTGAGAGTTAAATCAATGTTTATTGTCAGTGTTTCATTGAGAGTTAATCAATGTTTATTGTCAGTGTTTCACTGAGAGTTAAATCAATGTTTATTGTCAGTGTTTCATTGAGAGTTAAATCAATGTTGATTGTCAGTGTTTCATTGAGAGTTAAATCAATGTTTATTGTCAGTGTGTCACTGAGAGTTAAATCAATGTTTATTCAGTTTTTCACAGAATTAAATCAATGTTTATTGTCAGTGTTTCACTGGGAATTAAATCAAGATTTCTTGTCAGTGTGTCACTGAGAATTAAATCAATTTTTATTGTCAATGTTTCACTGAGAGTTCATTAATGTTTATTGTCACAGTAAGAAATCTCACAACACCCGGTTAAAGTCCAACGGATTTGTTTCAAATACCAGCTTTCGGAGCAGTCCTTCTTCCTCAGGTGAATGAAGAGTATGTTCCAGAAACATATATCTAGACAAAGTCAAAGATGCAAGACAATGCTTTGGAACACAAACACGGGACACAACCGACAGAGTACCCTTCGTTGTCCAGTACTTCCCCGGAGCGGAGAAACTACGACATCTTCTTCGCAGCCTTCAACACGTCGGTGAAGGTGAACATCTTGCCAAGGTCATCCCCCCCCCCACTCCTTGCCTTCAAACAACTGCGAAGCCTCAAACAAACCATTGTTTGCAGCAAACAACCCAGCCTTCAGAACACAACACCACACAACCCTGCAATGGCAATCTCTGTGTGTTACATGTGAGAACACCACCCACCAGGTACGCGGTACATACTCATGCGACTCGGCCAACGTTGTCTACCTCATTCGTTGCAGGAAAGGATGTCCCGAAGCGTGGTACATTGGCGAGACCATGCAGACCCTGCGACAATGGATGAACGGACATCGCGCAACAATCGCCAGGCAGGAATGTTCCCTTCCAGTCGGGGAACACTTCAGCAGTCAAGGGCATTCAGCCTCTGATCTCCGGGTAAGCATTCTCCAAGGCGGCCTTCAGGACCCGCGACAACGCAAAATCGCCGAGCAGAAACTTGTAGCCAAGTTCCACACACATGAGTACGGCCTCAACCGGGACCTTGGATTCATGTCGCATTACATTCATCCCCCACCATCTGGCCTGGGCTTGCAAAATCCTACCAACTGTCGCGGCTTGAGACAATTCACACCTCTTTAACCTGGGATTACCCCTCTCTGGATCTGTAAAGACTTAATTACCTGCCAATGCTCACATTCAAAGCATGGTCTTGCATCTTTGGCTTTGTCTATATATATGTTTCTGGAATATACCTCTTTTATTCACCTGAGGATGGAGCAGTGCTCTGAAGCTAGTGTTGGACTTCAACCTGGTGTTGTGAGACTTCTTACTGTGCTCACCCCAGTCCAACGCTAGCATCTCCACATATTGTCATAGTGTCACTGAGAGTTAATCAATGTTTATTCATTGTTTCACTGAGAGTTAAGTCAATATTTATTGTCAGTGTGTCACTGAGAGTTAAATCAATGTTTATTCAGTATTTCACTGAGAGTTAAATCAATGTTTATTGTCAGTGTTTCACTGAGAGTTACATCAATCTTGACAATATTGCAAACATATTGATGTTACTAATTGTGTATTTGAAGAACCTCCGTTCAGTCTGCCTTTCAAGCAGCAGTCTTTCATTAAGATTTTCCTCCTTGTCATCCACTTCCTCTACATCTCCTCAACACTCTAATCTCAGTGAGCACCACAACCTCCTGCTCTGTGTTCTTCCCTTGTTCTAGCCTATGGCACACCCCCAATTCCTTTTGTGCGAAGATTGGTGACCATACTTCAGATGCGGGACTCTGAGCTCTGGAACTAACACCTCAGCCTCACATTCCTCTGAACGATAATCCCTCTTTTACCATGGTTTTGGCCAGCTAACCCTCTATCTGCTGTGTGGCTGCGTGTCATGTTTTGCATTATATCACTCCTGTGAATTGCCTTCAAATGCTTCTTATGTGAACGGCTGTGTAAAAAGGTTATTGATATCGACTCTGCTTAACAGATCATGCAGTTGTCCAGAGCTGGATAATGTTTAGAGGGGTTAATTATCGAAGAATGCAGGGTGCAGGTCAGGAGAGTTAACCAGATGCAGAATGGATCAATACTGCAAAGGAATTATAGAGTTTCATTTTTGTCACTGCGGTCATCTCCCTGCAAAACAGGTATACCGTTTTGGATACAGTTGAGGGAGTTGGCTTACCAGGGGAAGGCAGCAGCAGCCAGGTTCATGGCACCTGCGCAGGAGGGCAAGAAGGAGAATGGAAGGGCTATAGTGATAGGTGAACAGACAGGCTGTTCTGCGAATGCAATTGAGACTTCAGGATGGTATATTGCCTCCCTGGTGCAAGGGTCAAGGATGCCTCGGAGCAGCTGCAGGACATTCTGGGGTGGGGGGGGGGGGGGGTGAACAGCCATCTGTCATCATGCACATAGGCACCAATGATATAGGTAAAAAATGGGATGTGGTCCTACAAGCTGAATTCAGGGAGTTAGGAATTAAACTAAAAAGTGGGACCTCAAAGGTAGTAATCTCAGGATTGCTACCAGTACCACGAGCTAGTCAGAGTAGGAATGTCAGGATAGGTAGGATAAATGCGTGGCTTGAGAGATGGTGCAAGAGGGAGGGATTCAAATGCCTGGGGCATTGGAACCGGTTCTGGGAGAGGTGGGACCAGTACAAACCAGGAGATCTGCACCTGGACAGGACTGGAACCGACGTGCTAGGTAGGGTGTTTGCGAGTGCTGTGGGGGAGGGTTTAAACTAATGTGGCAGGGGGATGGGAACTGATGCAGGAAGTCAGAGCAAAGTAAAAAGGGGCCAGAAACAAAAAGCATTAAGGGGGAAAGTGTAAGGCAGAGAAGCCATAGTGAAAAATCAAAGGGGCCACAGTACAGGGTACAGTGACTGAAGAGAGTGTGAAAAGGGAGGTGGTCAATGCAGGATTGTGGGTGTTGTACCTAAATGGGCGCAGTATACTGAACAAGGTTAATGAGCTTGTTGCACACATTGAAATTGGCTGGTACGATGTGGGCATCACAGAGACATGGCTGCAAGGGGATCAGGGCTGGGATCTAAATATCCAAAGATATATGTCCTATCAAAAGGACAGGCAGATGGGCAAAGGGGGCGGGGTTGCATTGTTAGTAAAGAATGAACTTAAATCGATAGCAAGGAGCGATATAGGATCAGAAGGCATAGAATCTCTGTGGGTAGAGTTGAGGAATCGCATAGGTAAAAAGACCCTGATGGGAGTTATGTACAGGCCCCCGAGCAGTAGTCAGGATGTGGGGCAGAAAATAAATCAGAAGATAGAAAAGGCATGTAAAAAAGGCAATATTACAATAATCATGGGGTCTTCAATATGCAGGTGGACTGGGAAAATCAGGTTGGTAGTGGATCCCAAGAAAAGAAATTTATGGAATGTCCAAGAGATGGTTTTTTGGAGCAGCTTGTGACAGAGCCTACTAGGGAACAGGCAATTCTGGATTTGGTGATGTGTAATGAGGCAGACTTGATAAGGGAACGGATGGTGAAGGAACCCTTAGGGAGCAGTGACCACAATATGATAGAATTTACCCTGCAGTTTGAGAGGGAGAAGCTGCAATCAGATGTAACGGTATTACAATTAAATAAGGGTAACTACAAAGACATGAGGGAGGAGCTGGCCAGAGTTTATTGGAAAAGGAGCCTAGCAGGGAAGACAGTGGAACAGCAATGGCAGGCATTTTGGGGGGTTATTAGGGAGGCGCAACAGAAATTCATCCCAAGGAGGAGGAAACATGCTAAGGGAAGGACAAGGCATCCATGGCTGACGAGGGATGTCAAGGACAGCATAAAAGCTAAAGAAAAAGCATACAAAGTGGCGGGGATTAGTGGGAAGCCAGAGGATTGGGAAGCCTTTAAGCGATCAGAGGACAACTAAAAAAGCAATAAGGGGTGAGAAGATCAAGTTTGAGTGCAAGCTAGCTCGTAATATAAAGGAAGATAGGAAGAGTTTTTTTCAATATATAAAAGATAAGAGAGAGGCAAAAATAGACATTGGGCCACTGGAAAATGTGGCTGGAGAAGTAATAATAGGACACAAAGAAATGGCAGACGAACTGAATAGTTACTTTGTGTTCGTCTTCACGGTGGAAGACACCAGTGGGATGCCAGAGCTCCAGGAGAATCAGGGGGAAGAGGTGGGTGCAGGGGCCGGCACGAAGGAGAAGATTCTGGGGAAACCGAAAGGTCTGAAGGTGGATAAGTCGCCAGGACCGGGTGGACTACACCCCAGGGTCCTAAAAGAGATAGCTGGGGAAATTGTGGAGGCATTGGTGATGATCTTTCAGGAATCACTGGAGGCAGGAAGAATCCTAGAGGACTGGAAAGTGGCTAATGTAACACCACTGTTTAAGAAGGGAGGGAGGCAGAAGACAGGAAATTATAGGCCCGTTAGCCTGAGTTCGGTCATTGGTAAGACTTTGGAGTCTGTTATTAAAAATGAGATTGCAAAGTACTTGGAAGTGCATGGTAAAATAGGAATGAGTCAGCATGGCTTTGTCAAAGAGAGGTCGTGTCTGACAAATCTGTTAGAGTTCTTTGAGGCGGTAACAAGGAAGTTAGACAAAGGAGAAGCAGTGGACGTGATTTATTTAGATTTCCAGAAAGCCTTTGACAAGGTGCCACATAGGAAACTGTTAAATACGTTAAAAGCCCATGATGTTAAGGGTAAGATTCTGGCATGGATTGAGGATTGGCTGACTGGCAGAAGGCAGAGAGTGGGATAAAGGGGTCTTTTTCAGGATGGCAGCACGTGACCAGTGGTGTGCCTCAGGGGTCGGTGCTGGGACCACAACTTTTCACAATATACATTAATGATCTGGAAGATGGAACTGAAGGCACTGTTGCTAAATTTACAGATAATACAAAGATCTGTAGAGGGACAGGTAGTATTGAGGAAGCAAGAGGGCTGCAGAAGGATTTGGACAAGCTAGGAGAGTGGGCAATGAAGTGGCAAATGAAACACAATGTGGAAAAGTGTGAGGTTATGCACTTTGGAAGGAGGAATTTAGGCATAGACTATTTTCTAAATGGGGAAATGCTTAGGAAATCAGAATCACAAAGGGACTTGGGAGTCCTTGTTCACGATTCTCTTAAGATTAATGTGCAGGTTCAGTCGGCAGTTAAGAAGGCAAATGCAATGTTAGCATTCATGTCAAGAGGGCTAGAATACAAGACCAGGGATGTACTTCTGAGGCTGTATAAGGCTCTAGTCAGATCCCATTTGGAGTATTGTGAGCAGTTTTGGGCCCCATATCTAAGGAAGGATTTGCTGACCTTGGAAAGGGTCCAGAGGAGGGTCACAAGAATGATCCCTGGAATGAAGAACTTGTCGTATGAGGAACGTTTGAGGACTCCGGGTCGGTACTCGTTGGAGTTTAGAAGGATGAGGGCGGATCTTATTGAAAGTCACAGGATACTGCGAGGCCTGGATAGAGTGGACGTGGAGAGGATGTTTCCACTTGAAGGAAAAACTAGAACCAGAGGACACCATCTCAGACTAAAGGATGATCCTTTAAAACAGAGATGAGGAGGAATTTCTTCAGCCAGAGAGTAGTGAATCTGTGGAACTCTTTGCTGCAGAAGGCTGTGGAGGCCAAATCACTGAGTCTTTAAGACAGAGATAGATAGGTTCTTGATTAATAAGAAGAGCGGTGGTTATGGGGAGAAGGCAGGAGAATGGAGATGAGGAAATATCAGCCATGATTGAATGGCGGAGCAGACGCGATGGGCCGAGTGGCCTAATTCTGCTCCTATGTCAAATGGTCACTCTTTTCACAACTGCCAATGAAATAATCTTGAAGTGTTTGTAAATTCCCATCAACAACAGTGCACTAGTGATCAGATCATCTTTGTGATGTTGTTTGAGTGATAAATATTGGCCAGGACACCAGGGACAACTCCCCTGCTCTTCGAAAGAGTGTCACGGAATGTTTTCATTCAGAGCAGGTAAATGGGGCCTTGCTTGAACATCTCATCTGAAAGACGACACCTCCAACAGTGCAGCATTCCCTCAGGTTGTTCACAGATTGTAAAATGTGATGAGATTTCAGTAACTTGTTTTCTTGTTGTGAACAGACTGCACAGTGACACAGACAGCGTAAAGGAGGATTGGACCGATATGTGAATGAGTGTGCATTTCTGGGTGATCTGCTCTCGAGATCAGCTGGATGCAGTGCACAGTTCTGTGCTACCTCCCGTTGTTAGAATCCACTTCTGTGTTGTGCAGTTTTATACAGAAAGGTACCCGGACAGTGATTGGGTCAGCTTGAAGATCTTTCACCCTTATGCCTTGGCTCTATGAGGAGCCGGACCTGCCAATGTTTTTAGGCACCGCCCTCTCAATGTCGGCGCAAAACACACACCCTCCAAAAAAATGACTAAGTGCGTGAAAATCGTTATTAGATTCCGTGATGATATGCACCGATTTCCAGGCCCAAAATGACACTTATTGGGAAAATTATACCCATTCTTTCAATGTCCACCTTTTCAATATCATTCAGGATCTTATGTACTTCAATCAAGTCACCCTTCACTCTTCTGAACTCCAGCAGAAACAAGCCCAGTCTGTCCAACCTTGCCTCATACGATAACACCTCATTCAAGGTATCAATCTAGTAAAGCTGCTCTGAAATGCTTCCAATGCACTTACATCTTTCCTTAAATAGGGAGACGAAGACTCCACACAGTATTCGAGATGTAGTCTCACCTTTATCATGTCATCTCTTGATCTTCTTTTCAGTGATAGATAATGATGACTTCGCAATGACTGATTATATTAATTCTTTCCAGGCTTATTGATCTAACCATGTTGTACTATTGCTGTTCACGAGGGTGACTATCCCCCCATCCAATAGCTGGCTCTATTTTGCACAGTAACTTTGAGTTGGCACTGATTTTGTTCTGCATTCTGCCGGCAGGAGTTTGTGATGATCGTGGTGTTTGGCCTGGAGTTCATCATCAGGATCTGGGCTGCAGGCTGCTGCTGCCGGTATCGTGGCTGGATGGGGCGTATTCGCTTCATGAGGAAGCCCTTCTGTATCATTGGTAAGTGGCAGCCTGAGTGCAAAACAGGCAGAGGTAAGGCAGATAGCCGGGCATTCAGATAAAGGTTAATGGCCCGAACATCAGGAGCGCCACAGATGCGGGGTACCGTCCCTGTCCACTTCAGGATTAGAGTCACAAATATACCCCCAGTTTACACCTTCTTTGTTATTTATGGCGTGAAAACATTGGTGAGAGCTTCCTTTGTGAAAATTGGTTGCAACTTTTCCACAAAACAACAATGACTATGCTTTAAAGGTACTTTTATTGACTACACCTCCAACATATCTCCAAATTTGCAGATGACACCTCGCTGGGTGGCAGTGTGTGCTGTGAGGAGGATGCAAAGAGGCTGCGAGGTGACTTGGACAAGCTGGCTGAGTGGGCAAATACTTGGCAAGTGCAATATAATGTGGGTAAATGTGATTTTATCCACTTTGGTGGCAAAAACAGGAAGGCAGGTTATTATCTGAATGGTGGCAGTTTAGGAACAAGTCTGGGTGTCATGCTGGAACAGTCGCTGAAGGTTGCCATGCAGGTACAGCAGGCAGTGAGGAAAGCTAATGGCATGCTGGCCTTCATAGCGAGAGGATTTGAGTATAGAAGTAAGGATATCTTGCTGCAGGTATACAGGGCCTTGGTGAGGCCACACCTTGAGTATTGTGTGCAGTTTTGGTCTCCCAGTTTGAGGAAGGACATTCTTGCTATTGAGGGTGTCCAGCGAAGATTCACCAGACTAATTCCCAGGCTGGCAGGACTGACATATGAAGAAAGACTGGATCGACTGGGCTTGTACTCACTGGAGTTTGGAAGAATGAGAGGGGATCTCATAGAAACATATAAAATCCTGATGAGACTGAACTGGCCAGATGCCGGAAGAATGTTCCCGATGTTGGGAATGTCCAGAACTAGGGGTCACAGCCTAAGAATAAGGAGTAGTCATTCGGGACTGAGATGAGGAAGAACTCCTTCTCTCAGAGTTGTGATCTTCAATAATAATAATAATCTTTATTGTCACAAGTAGGCTTACATTAACATTGCAATGAAGTGACTGTGAAAAGCCCCAGTCACCACATTCTGGCACCTGTTCGGGTCACAGAGGTAGAATTCAGAATGTCCAATTCACCTAACAGCACGTCTTTCGGGACTTGTGGGAGGAAACCCACGCAGACACAGGGAGAACACACAGACTCCGCACAGACAGTGACCCAAGCCCGGAATCGAT
Source organism: Scyliorhinus torazame (assembly GCF_047496885.1). Classification (NCBI taxonomy): domain Eukaryota; kingdom Metazoa; phylum Chordata; class Chondrichthyes; order Carcharhiniformes; family Scyliorhinidae; genus Scyliorhinus; species Scyliorhinus torazame. The sequence goes on along the minus strand of NC_092710.1, from coordinate 119,107,413 downwards.
CCTGGGACCCTGGTGCTGTGAAGCAACAGCGCTACCCATTGGGCTACTGTGATGCCCTCTATTTGTGGAGTTTTCTACCACAGAAAGCTGTTGGGGCCAGTTTGTGGGATATATTCAAGAGGGAACTGGGTGTGGGCCTTACGGCTAAAGGGATAAAGGGGTTTGGAGAGAAATCGGAAGTGGGATACTGAATTTGCATGATCAGCCATGATCATATTGAATAGTGATGCAGGCTCAAAGGGCCAAATGGCCTACTGCTAAAACCTATTTTCTATGATTCTATGTTTCTATCTATTCTCCACCATTATCTAGGTGGGACTGCACTCCCCTGGTTCACTTCATAACTTTCCAGGTGTCGGTAGAGAACTATCTGGGGCTGGTTTAGCACAGGGCTAAAGAGCTGGCTTTTAAAGCAGACCAAGGCAGGCCAGCAATACGGTTCGATTCCCGTAACAGCCTCCCCAAACAGGCGCCGGAATGTGGCAACTAGGGGCTTTTCACAATAACTTAATTTGAAGCCGACTTGTGACAATAAGCGATTTTCATTTCATTCATTTTCATTTTATTTCATCTGCAACACCTTCTCTTCCTGCTCCCACATCATTGCCATGGAGGTTTTAATAGCTTACATGTAGGACGGGATTCTCGGAATTGGAGGCAGAGTGACCACGCCGTCGCAAACGCCGTCGCTCCCACGTCGAATTCTGGCCCCTACAGGGGGGGCCAGCACGGCGCTGGAGTGGTTCGCGACACTCCACCCGCAGATCCCGGCACGAACTGGGCGCCGCGGGTACCGCGCATGCGCGGTTGGGCCGGCGCCAACGATGACATGCGCAGTGGCACCAGTGCCAACCAACGCATGCACGGTAGCCTCTCAGAGCACTCCGGCCCCTCACCAACATGGCGCCGGGGTTCTGGGGCCGGTCGCGCAAGGAAGTAAGCCCGGGGAGGTAGAGGCCGGCCTGCCGATCGGTGAGCCCCAATCGCGGGCCAGACCCCATCGGAGGCCCATCCCCTGGGAACGGAGCCCCCCCGCCCCCCACAAGCTGCACACCAAGCCTTCGGGACGAGTACCCACCGGCGGCGACCAGGTGTGAAGGGCGCCAGCGGGACTAGGCCGTTTATGCGCTGCTGCTCGGCCCATCCGGGCCGGAGAATCGGCGGCCTGGCCGCGGATAGTGGGCAGCGACCGACGCCGCGCCAAACGCACCGGCGCGAACGGCGCCGATTCTCCGCACCTCGGAGAACCGTGCACTGGCGTCGGACCGGCGTCGCGTGAAAAAATGGCGCGACCGCCGATTTTCCCAGCCGGCGGAGCTTCGGAGAATCCTGCCCAAGGCCTGCAGGGTGGGAATTATTATCTTCCCCGTGGTCCTTGCGGAGTACAAGTTCCCCTGCTAGGTGCGGGGTATCTCTATTAACCTTTGTATAAAAGTTCGGCCAGCAAGGGATCTACCGGGCAGTGTATATATTGTGTTGGAAATAAAGCTACTTTTCTTTATTTTATTCGTTGTGGACCCCCACGTGCCTTTATTAAACTGGCAATGAGGAGTAAACTGCTGTCAATGCTGCGACCAAGTCAGCTGAGCCACCTCCCCGATTATCTGGACCCAGCTTTGGATTGACTTATTTCGCTATGCCTCTGTTCGGGTGTTTAGATCCATTTGACTCCGGCGTTGAAGACTGGAACCAGTATGCAGAAAGGATGTGTTACTTCTTCTGGGGCAACAACATCATGGAGAACGAGCGCCAGATGGTCATACTGTTGACAGCCTGTGGAGCGCACATGATCGGGGTGATCTGAAGTCTCTTGTACCCAGTGGCACCAAATACCCAAACATTCAGCCAGCTCGTCGCACTTGTGACAGAACGCTTTAACACGATCCCGCCAGTGGTCATTCAAAGATTTTGGTTGAACACATCGGAGTGGTCCCTTAGTGAGTTGGTCACCGAGTTCATATGGCTATGGAAGATAGCTGAGCTTTGTGAGTATGGAACTGCTTTATCAGATATGCTCCGTGATTGTTTGGTTGGCGGTATAAATAACATGGAAACACAGGAAAAACTGTTTGGGCAAAATCTCACTGACCTTTCAGCAGGCACTGCAGATCTCCTCGTCTCAGAAAGCAGGAATGCAGCGTCCAAGAAATACAAGGGGTGGAGATGAACGTTTTGCAGCATCGCCCCTCACGTGGTATCCCCACAGCCGGACAGAATGCCGCCGCGACACCGGCCTCTAGGCCAATAGCCTGTCACCGAGACATGCAACGTCACCGGACTTGGCTGAAAGCAATTCCGGCCGATGTGTTACATGTGGGTGACATGTGGGTGCCGGTCTAAGCATACATCAGGCAGTAGGAGGGCCAGCGCTCCAGGCACCCCGGTCGAGGTAGACGTCAGCTCCGGGGCCAGGCCTTTCATCTGAATGATCCAGAAGAGGCCGAGGATGAGGTTGAGATGCAGCTGAACTGTTTGACATCACTCTTGTGGCCCCTATTCGTGTTCCAATACAGGTGAATGGCCATATGTTCCAAATGGAGTTGGATACGGGAGCTGCCATTTTATAAATCATGTTGTGCAAATTCTTGACTTTGGCTGATACGGCGGCTCGTTTGGCCACTTATATGGGGAACGACTAAATATTGTGGGGTCCACCCTTCCTCCAGTAGTTAATGGGTGCCAGTCAGTTCACCTTCCCCTCATTGACATGCAAGGAAGCGGCCCAAGCTTGTTGGGCTGCGATTGGCTACACCAGCAGTTGGATTAGTAACATATCCTCTGAGTGGGTCTTATGTGCGGTATTGAGCACGTTCTCAGAGGTTTTGCAGCCTGGCTTGGGTACAATTAAAGGGGCTGTGGTCAAGATCTAAATGGACCCAGAGGCCCAACCCTGGTATTTTCATGACTGCCCGGTTCCATTCACTTTAGTGGAGAAAGTCGTAACCGAACTTCGTCATTTGGACAGTTTGGGCATCATTAGACCTGTGCTCTTCACCAATTGGGCGGCGCCGGTGGTCCTTGTAATGAAGCTGGATAAGTCAGTCACCTCTACAGAGACGATAAATTGCCGGTGAGCCCGCCTTCAAGGTTGGATCGTTATCCTTTATTGAGGATCTGTATGCAACATTGGCTGGTGGTTGTACATTTACGAAATTGGAAATGAGCAATGCTTATCTGCAGCTGGAGCTTAATGAATCATCGAGGAAGTACATCACAATCAATACGCACTCGGGACTCTATGAGTATATCCGGCTGGCGTTCCGCGTATCCTCGGCATGCGCAGTCTTCCAACACATCATGGAGAACATCCTGTGCAGATTGCCATGCGTTGCAGTATACTTAGACGATGTGCTCGTCACAAGGGCCACAGATCAAGAATATTTGCAGAACCTCGAGGCGGTGTTGAAATGTTTTTCAGAGTATGGGGTTCGCCTGCGCTGTGTGAAGTGCATGCTTCATGGGAAGGAAGTAGTATATTTGGGGCATCAGGTGGACCAGACTGAAAGGTCGCCGAGAAAGTGAGAGCCATCAAAATGGCCCCCGCTCGCAAGATGCCACTGAGCTTCGCCATTTTCTTGGCCAGTAAATTACTCTGGCCGATTCATTCCAAATCTGGCAACCGACCTGCATCCCGTCCCCCCTTCACTTGTTCCTCAAGAAGCTCCAGCTCTTGGGAATGGGCAAGGCCCACGATGAGGCTTTTAAGAAGGTGAAATGGCGGTTGTCCTCTTCGGGGTGTTGATACATTTCAAAACCATTGTACATCACGTGTGATGCTTCGCCGTATGGGATTGGGAGAGTCCTTTCTCATTGGATGAGCGATGGCCGTGAATGTCCGATTGTCTTTGCCTCCCGGCTACTGGCTGCGGCGAGAGAAAATATGCCCAAATAGAAAAAGGACTGGTGGTCGTATTTTGTGTAAAGCGATTTTATCCGTCCGTCTATGGCTGCCATTTCTTTCTCGGCACGAATCGCAAACCGTTACTGAACCTCTTCTGTGAAGACAAGGCGATCCTGCCAATTGCGTCTGTGAAGATTCAGTGCTGGGCCTTGTTATTATTTGCGAATGAATACTCTGGCCAGCGCAGCCCAAGGACCCAGATTACATATGCCACTTCCCCAGCAGGCCGAATCCTCTAACCCGCTGCGGCAGATAAAGAGGTTGCTGTCCTGAATTTTATGGACTCCTTGCCCGACGCTGCATCGTGTATTTGTGACGCAAACCAGCCATGTCCTTACCCAAAGTGCGGCAGATAGTTCTATACGGTGGCCAGCATCATCAGTTACCAGGGGAGTTGAAGGCTTTCTCCTCCAAGTTTTCGGACCTGACCATGGAAGATTTTATCCTCTTGTGGGCACAAGGGTTGTTGTTCTAGCAAAGGGCTAAACAATCATATTGAAGGACCTTCACAACGACCATCCCAGTCTGTCCAAAATGAAGATGCTGCCGAGAAGCAAGCCTGGTGGCTGGGTTTGGAGACTTTGCCCAACAGTACTCCATCTGTCACAAGCACCAGAAGCTCTCCGCGGCAGCACCCCTACACCCTTGGGGATGGTCAGGATGCCCTTGGGCTCATGTACATGTCGGTTTTGCTGGTCCATTCCTGGGTCCGATGTTTTTTGTCCTGGTGACTGCCCAAAGTGGCTGGAGGTCCACAGGATGGTGATGATCACCTCTCGAATAACCGTCGAGCGATTGCGCATTTCTTTTTCCACCCACGGAATACCTGACGTGTTTATGACAAGTAACAGCCTCTTTCACGAGTAAAGAGTTTGTTGCCTTTGTGAAAACCAACGGGATTTGCCATGCCCGCACTGCCCCATATCATCCGGCATCAATGGCTTGGCAGAGAGGGCTGTGCAGATGGTTAAACAGACTTCAGGCTCGATGGACAGCAGACTGGCAAGATTTTTATTCTCATACCGGACCATGCCGTTCCAGTAACTGTGGTGGCCCCCGCTGTGATAATAATGGGTCGTAAGCTTCATACACAACTGAGTTTGAGTATCCCGGACATTGTCACAAAGGTGCGCTGTAACCAAGATTTGCAAGAGCGTTGCCCAGTTCGACATCGATCTCTTCAACAATTCGCACCTGACGACGCGGTGTTCATTAGTAACTTCAATGACGGTGCTCACTGGCTCTCTGGAAATGTTGTCCACCAAAGAGGACCAGTCTCTTACCAAGTTTGGGTCCGGGGCAACTGATGTGAGTGCATTTCGATCACATTCGCTTACGGCGGTTGCTCTCTCTTGAGGCTCCTCAGAAGAAGCCTGTCCTGCATCCTCCGGCTCCATTGCCGACCAGCCTGCTGTGACACCTTCAGTCTATGTCGATGCTGACATCGATGCCGATGTTGTGTCTTCTGGCTCCGAAATGGATACGCAGGCCTCTGAGGTCTCGGACGATTATCAGCTGCCCCCCGCAATTGTCCACCACGGAGCCCCTGCCGCAGACAACATTCATCAGAAAGGTATACGCTGACCGATCCGGTGCATCAGCAACATGACGATTTGACGGAGCCAAAAAGAATCAAACGTCCTCTGCCTGCTCCTCCTTCTCTGCCTCAGCCTTCATCAAGGGGGTCTTTAGACTTTATGGGGGGTAGAATGTAATTGCTGCATGGGGCGTACGGGGTGGGAATGTTTATCTTCCCCATGCAGAGTACAAGCTCGCCCAATATGGGCGTGGGATCTCTATTCATCGTCGTATAAAAGGTCGGCCAGTAAAGCACCAACCAGAACAGGAACCCGGTAAGGAATTACCGAGCTGTGTATATATTGTGTTGTAAATAGACTACGTTTCTTAATTTTACTCAATGTGGAATCCCCATGTCCTTATTAAAGAGGCCCCAAAGACCCAAAGATCTACCCTTGGCCCCCTCACTTGTTTCCATTTGATGATGTATCCTCCCCATCACCGAGAAAACATACTTTCACCTCCATAACATCATCGACTCCATCACTGAGGAACAGCAAATCCTTCTATTCCTCTCTCCCTTCTGTACTTGTACAGCTTCCCTTAAGTTGCATAATTTTGGCCAGGAGCCAGCACTTTGGGTTCCGTATGAACCAGGCGTTGGTTACTTCCAGCTTGCTGCCCTTGAGTTGCTGCTAATTTACTCACAGACATGTATTAGACAAAAGCTTACACAGTGAGATAAATCTGACCCTCGGTGAGTAATGAGGTTTTAAACTGACCCATTTGGAACAATGAACGGTTTTGGCAGCTGCTCGGGTGACACTTGATCAATAAATCTGCCACCGGATAAAGGGACAGAGTAAATGAAGTACGGAATAAAAATTACCCTCCTCATTACACACTTAACGGCATGAGTCTTGGCCAGGACAGCTCAGGGTGATGTTTGAGTATGAGCGTCCTCTGTTATTGCAGTGGATACACTTTACCACAATATTCCTGACTGTTCATACATCAGCATATCAGGACCCAATTTAATAGTGGTGTTCAAAGTTAGTGCAGCTTTGATAAAGGTCAAGGAGTAACTGTTTCCACAGGCAGGGGAGTGGGGGGGGGGGGGGTGTTGTGAGGTGGTCAGCAACCAGTGAACACAGATTTAAGGCAACTGGGGAGGAGATGGGAAGAATCCTTTTTTTACACAGCGGGTTGTTGTGATCTGGAATGCACTGTGTGAAAGGATAGTGGAAGCAGATTCAATGGTAACTTTCAAAATGGAATTACATAAATACTTGGAAAAGAAGAGACATTTTGCTGGACCAGGGGGGAAAGCGAGAGAGTACGATTAAATGGCTAACTCTACAAAGAGTTGGCAGAGGCTCAGTAAACCAAACCTCTTTCTCTGATGTAAGTGAGGTTCTATAGCTGGAAGATTGGGCTCTGTCGCACTGCCACACCTGCCCCCCAACACCAGGATCCACTATGGAAAAGCAGAGCCCCTCAATCTGGAGTGTGCAGAGGTTGCCGTCTCTCTGAGCAACGCATGCACAGTGCTGGTTTGATGCACATTCTGCAAACTTGGCACATGCAGATTCAGTACCATCCTGTGCAAACCATTCACCTGTATGAATCCTGACACCAGACCCCCCCCCCCCCCCCCCCCCCCACCCCCCAACGCACCGTGCCCAAAAACTGGAGTAAACCAGCTTTTATTCTTATGACTGGGAGAGAGTGAATAATGAAGGCTGATTTTAAATGACTGCGTTCTGCAGGAATCCCCATCCAGGACATCTCATGTGGGCTTTGTAGAGTCACCAACATTAATTTTAGAAATTCTGAACGGTTTCATCAGGTGACCATCAGCTACCCACCCCAGGCTGTGGTGTAGTGGTATTGTCACTGGATTAGTAATCCGGAGACCCAGGGTAATGTTCTGGGGACCCGAGTTCGAATCCCATCACGGTGAAGTTTGAATTCAGTAATTGTTGATTGTTATAAAGACCCATCTGGTTCCATATAGGAAAGGAAGCCTGCCATCCTTACTTACTGATCGACTGACGTTTGACTCTTAAATTTCCCCTCTGAAATAGGCTCAGTTAAAGACAATAAATGCTTGTCCGACACCCATGAAGGAATGGGAAAATATTTCTTCCACCATTGGTCGCATGACGATGTTGATGCTGACATCTCGAACAAATTGCCTTCCAACAACCAATCAGAAATTCAAATAGATACTTTGGAGGGAAATTTGAACTTGCCAGGGTTGGTGGGTTCCTGTGCAGGTAGGAGGTTAATAAAGCTGAAATTCTCAGTATATTGGGAAGCTGGCAGGATCCTGATGATGTCCACCTTTATCCCAGGCACATCTTTCAGCCTGTGGGTAAACCCATTTAAATATGCCAAAAACTTCATTAACTGCAGTCAGGATTCTGACTTCAGCTGCCGACACATGGGTTAGCCAAGTTGTCTCTAATTCACCAGGCTCAACACAGCAGGCATTGACAGGGCTGAATAACAGATAGGCTGGTAAGGCTTCAAAAACTGAAACCTGACGCTGCTTCCAGCATAGCAGCACCCCCTGCTGGGAAAGGCCCAAAGTATGTTCATGTCAGAAGCAAGCCAAATTGAAAGGCTTTTTCTCACGGGACTCATTCTGAGTAGGTGTTTCACTGCAATGGAGGTGATCTCTAAGGCTTTGGCAGTCTGGTACCTTGGAGTTTTCAACTTTTATCTGCAGCTCCCAGCAGCCAGCCTCCAAAGCAGCATTGTGGCAGCTTATACAGCTCTACCTTGGATCTCAGATGGGAAACTGGAGGGGCACCAGCAGCTGGAGCACCAGCAGCAGGAACAACACCAGCAGCAGGCACAACAACAGCAGCAGGAACAACACCAGCAGCACCAGCAGCAGGCACAACAGCAGCACCAGAAGCAAGAACAACAGCAGCAGAAGGAACAACACCAACAGCAGCAGAAGGAACAACACCAACAGCAGAAGGAACAACACCAACAGCAGCAGGAACAACACCAACAGCAGCAGGAACAACACCAACAGCAGCAGAAGGAACAACACCAACAGCAGCAGAAGGAACAACACCAACAGCAGCAGGAACAACACCAACAGCAGCAGGAACAACACCAACAGCAGCAGGAACAACACCAACAGCAGCAGAAGGAACAACACCAACAGCAGAAGGAACAACACCAACAGCAGCAGGAACAACACCAACAGCAGCAGAAGGAACAACACCAACAGCAGCAGGAACAACACCAACAGCAGCAGGAACAACACCAACAGCAGCAGGAACAACACCAACAGCAGCAGGAACAACACCAACAGCAGCAGAAGGAACAACACCAACAGCAGAAGGAACAACACCAACAGCAGCAGGAACAACACCAACAGCAGCAGAAGGAACAACACCAACAGCAGCAGGAACAACACCAACAGCAGCAGGAACAACACCAACAGCAGCAGGAACAACACCAACAGCAGCAGAAGGAACAACACCAACAGCAGAAGGAACAACACCAACAGCAGCAGGAACAACACCAACAGCAGCAGGAACAACACCAACAGCAGCAGAAGGAACAACACCAACAGCAGAAGGAACAACACCAACAGCAGCAGGAACAACACCAACAGCAGAAGGAACAACACCAACAGCAGCAGAAGGAACAACACCAACAGCAGAAGGAACAACACCAACAGCAGCAGAAGGAACAACACCAACAGCAGCAGGAACAACACCAACAGCAGCAGGAACAACACCAACAGCAGCAGGAACAACACCAACAGCAGCAGAAGGAACAACACCAACAGCAGAATGAACAACACCAACAGCAGAAGGAACAACACCAACAGCAGCAGGAACAACACCAACAGCAGCAGAAGGAACAACACCAACAGCAGCAGGAACAACACCAACAGCAGCAGGAACAACACCAACAGCAGCAGGAACAACACCAACAGCAGCAGGAACAACTCCAACAGCAGCAGCAAGTAGTAATAAGGTCGCAAAGTCACAGGTTAAGACAAGCGGAGAAATCAAAGAGTGAAGATAAAGTTGAAGTTCAATTATCAGAAATGATTTTTGATCAGATGGTTGGAAAAGAACAAGAACAAATGGAGGATCAGGCGGATATTTTTAGTTCAGGAAAATTGGCAGAGTTACAACATAAATAGAAATAAAACGGATGTATCAGAAAGCATACACAGAAGAGGAATTTGGGTGTATACCAGAAGGTTATTATTACCTTAAAAATTATGTCTTAATAAGAAAATGGAGACCTTTACACATGCAGGCGAATGAAAAGTCGGCAGAAGTTCATCAAGTGGTATTGCCGGTAGGGTATAGAAAGGAGGTGTTGCGAGTAGCACATGAGGTACCAGTGGGAGGTCATTTGGGAATAAGGAAAACTCAAGCTAAAATACAAAAACATTTTTATTGGCCTGGACTACACAAAGATGTAGTTAAACTTTGTCACTCATGTCACACATGTCAAGTGATGGGGAAACCTCAAGCGGTTATAAAACCAGCGCCCTCAATACCCAATACAGCATTTGGGGAACCTTTTACAAGGGTCTTAATTTATTGCGTAGGACCGCTTCCAAAAACGAAAAGTGGGAATCAATGGGCGGGATTCTCTCATCCCACGGCAGAGTGTCCACGTCATCGTAAACACCATCAATTTTTACGACGGCGTGAACGACCCATGCAGACACGGGGAGAATGTGCAGACTCTGCACAGCCAGTGACCCAAGTCGGGAATCGAACCTGGGACCCTGGAGCTGTGGAGCAATTGTGCTGACCACAATGCTACTGTGCTGCCCTGGCGCACCCCCCCCCCCCCCCCCCACACACGCACACAGGTCGCCACCCGACCCTTCCACGCTGAGTTCCCGCCAGCTGAGAGCAGGTTAGAACGGCGCCGGCGGGACTCAGCGTTTCCATGACGGCCGCTCAGGCCATCCTGGCCCGAGAATCGGCGGGCCCTCCGCGTAGAGCAGCCCCAACCGGCACCGCGAAAACACGCCGGAGCCAATGGCGCTGATTCTCCGCTCTGAGGAGAATCGCGTGCCGGCATCAGGGCGGGGTGGCCCGGCAATTCTCTGCTGAGAGAATCCCGCCTAACATCTTTTGATGATAATGGATGGGCCCATTAGGTTTCCAGAGGTCATTCTGTACGCAATATTATAGCTAAAACGATTGTGGAGGAGTTACTTACATTTTTTACGAGATATAGACTACCCACAGGAATACAAACGGATCAAGGATCAAATTTACTTCGAAGTTATTCAAGAAGGTTATGGATAGCTTAGGAGTAAAACAATTTTAATCAACTGCATACCATCCAGAATCGCAGGGAGCGTTAGAACGTTGGCATCAGACATTAAAGACAAGGTTGAGGGCTTATTGTCAAGATCCAGAGGATTGGGATAAAGGAATTCCATTCGTACTGTTTGCAATTAGGGATGCACCTAATGAATCAACCAAATTCAGTCCTTTTGAACTAATTTTTGGTCATGAGTAAGAGGACCACTTAAATTGATTAAGGAGAAATTGGTAAATGAGCAGTCTGAAACTACATTATTGGACTATGTGTCAAATTTTAGGGAACAATTAAATAGAGCAGGTGAAATGGCTAGACAAAATTCAAACTCTGCACAGCATGTGATGGACAAGAAAGCAAAAGTTCGTTGTTTCGCCAATGGAGATAAAGTTTTAGTATTGTTACCAGTGGTAGGTGAACCTTGAAAAGCAAAGTTTTGTGGGCCTTATCAGATTGAAAGGAAATTGAGTGAAGTGAATTATTTGGTAAGAACGCCAGATAGAAGGGAAACTCACCGAGTGTGTCATGTGAATATGCTTAAAAGGTACTTTGAAAGGGAAGGAGAGCAAAAGGAGGAGGTTTCAGTGATTCTAACTCAAAGTGAAGAACTGAATCCAGATAACTCTGAATTTGACATTCCTCAAATTAAATTGTATAACGAGGATGTTCTTAAAAATTGGAATAAATTATTGATTTACCTTCCAAAGGAAAAACAAATTGACCTGAAAGAGTTATTGATATCACATGGGCATGTTTGTGGAAATAAGTTGGGAAGTACTAAGATGGTTATACATGATGTAGATGTGGGAAATGCTGTTCCAATTAAATAATATCCATATCGACTTAACCCTCTAAAATTGGCACAAGTTCAAAAAGAAATTGAAAGTATACTTAAAAATGGCATAATTGAAGTGGGTTACAGTGAGTGGAGCTCACCCATAATGATGGTACTGAAACCGGACGGTACCCAACGATTGTGTGTGGACTATAGAAAGGTTTGCAGTTACAAAAACAGATTCTTATCCTATCCAATGGGTTGGAGGACTCATTGAGACAGTGGGGCAATCAGCTTTTATCTCCAAACTGAATTTACTCAAAGGTTACTGGCAGGTACCTTTATCTGAAAGGGCGAAGGAAATTTCAGCTTTTGTGACTCCAAATGGTATATACCAATTCAAAGTTATGCCATTTGGCATGAAAAACGTCCCAGCCACATTTCAACGGTTAACGAACAAAGTCATTTCAGGATTACCCAATTGTGTGGTGTACATAGACGATCTTAGTGATTTTTAGTCATACATGGAAAGAACATTTGTAGCATCTGATGGAGTTATTCGATTGACTTCAGGAGGCGGGTTTGGTGGTAAACCTAGCCAAAAGTGAGTTTGGAAGAGCCCAAGTCACGTTCCTTGGTCATACAAATGGACATGGACAAATGGTCCCACGGCATGTGCAAACAAAAGTTATTAGGACGTTCCCAATAGCCTCGACACAAAGGGAAATAATGAGACTTCTTGGCATGAGTGGTTTTTACCGTAAATTTGTGCTGTATTTTAGCAGCGTGGTTGCTCCATTGGCAGACTTGCTGAAGAAGCGTAGCAAATTTCAGTAGAAGTGTCAACGGGCATTTGGCGGCCTGAAGGTTGTGTTAATCACTGCTCCTGTGTTGGCCACCCCAAATTACACAAAACCATTCAAGGTGGCTATCGATGTGAGTGATGTGGGCGTAAGTGCTGTGCTCTTACAAGAAGACGATGAAGGAATAGAGCGGCCTATTGTGTATTTTTTTAAAAATTAAATGATCACCAGAGGAAGTATTCAGCAATTGAAAAGGAGACTTTGAGCTTGAAAATGAAATGAAATGAAAATGAAATGAAAATCGTTTATTGTCACAAGTAGGCTTCAAATGAAGTTACTGTGAAAAGCCCCTAGTCGCCACATTCCGGCGCCTGTTCGGGGAGGCTGTTACGGGAAGCTTGGTGCTGGCTCCGCAACGTGATAGCCGATGCTTTGTCACGAATGTGATGAAGAGAAGCAGGTTCGATGGTGGAAGACAAAGAACTAAAATGGACTCTATTACTGTAAATGTTTGCCTGTTTTGATGTTTTTAAATGTATGTATGTTTATTGTCAAGTGTTAGGAATGGGCAAGTGAAAAGGCGACAAATGAAACCATCTTTGAAGTTTTTTTCTTTTTCTTGGGGGTGCTGTCATGTGAGTGTCCCTTTAAGAAAGGTTTAGTCTCTTATCATGTGACTTGTAGCACATTGGGCTGCAGCTGTGAGGTGGGAGGGGGTTTCACTTTCACTTTGAGTGCTACAGAAAGAGAAAAGAAGTGGTTTGCCTGTTTTGCTCTGTTTTCATTTTAAAAGTTGTTCCAGTGAAAAGCACATGAGTTGTGGTTAACTTTGAAGATATAGTCATTTTACGGAAAGAGTTTGAATCTGCTGTTTGGAACTGGACCAGAATTTTAAGAAAAAGACCTGTCCCATTCAAGTGAGAATACAGTGTGCTGGGCCACGCCCTTGAAAAGGGGTTTTGGGTCAATTGGATTTGTTATTGAATTGGAACAGCAAAGGGGAAATCCATTAAATGTTATACATAGATCACTGTAGCTGTGTGGCGTCTTTATGTTTGTAATTGATAAAAATTCTTGCTGTGTATATATATATATATTCTTAGAATAAACCTTGTTTGGATTAAAGTGTCTAGGAAGTCTGATGAATCACACCTGCAGCAAAGGCTTTTGTGCTCATCCAAGCCAAATTCAACATAAAGTTATAGGTCAGGTGAACTTCCTAATGCAGTTTGAAGTTTCCAAGCCCTGGCCCAAAGCACATTATATTAACAAAGTGGAAAGTTAGCTTTATCGCACAAGTGAAAGATAGGACAAAAACGCAAATGCAGTCTATCTTGGTCTTGAAGCATGCACAGAGAGGCATTCACATTTGTTGTGTAATGTGACACCGGACCTCAGAGTGGCCGAGGTAACTGTCTCAGGAACCAGCACAGAAACAGGCCATTCAGCACGACAGCTGGTCTTCCTACACTCTCCGTGATCTGCACTGTTCAACTCACATGATGCTGTCGCTCACTCACTTGCACAGATTGTCATTCAGTTTCAGAATGTCCCTTACTTCAAAATAGAAATAGAAATGAGAGATAAACAACAGATGGATTGCTGAGTGGGTGTCCACCACTTATGGGATCTCTTTCTCATCTTTAATATATTCCCATCCCTCTATTAATTATGTCAATTTACAGCAAGCGAAGTTGAGAATGAGCCTGGCAGGATAAAGTTTTAATGTTTCTTTTGGAAAGTTTGTTCCCACACAGATATTAGTCACAAACCTAATTCATTCTTTAATTCTAACACGCCAACTCCCATCAATTAACCAACATTCCACACTGCCCCACAGATCCTCATTGATTCCCCACTAACCCCTGTCATTCTGGTTTTGGAGTCAGGCTTGGATTTAGGGAAGAAGGTTCTGGTTATAAGAGGCCAAGGGTCAGGGTGTGTCATCCCTCCCCATATTAGTCACTATCACCCCCAGTAAAACTGAGGCTTAGCGCTTAGCTGGAACTAATCGCAGACTGACTGGTGGGTAGTTACCCACCTTACCAGCAAGACTAAAACAATGCTCCAATCCTCCTACTGCGAGCAGCAGCAGAAGCTGAGGGATTGGGGTATGGATCACCTAGAAGTGAGTGTCTGGGGAGCAGGGAGGAACGCCCACAGGCGGGAGTAGATGGAAGCTGGGTTTGGAGGAGCTGAAGATGGTTGGTGCTGAGGAAGTGATGGTGGGGAACTGTTGGGAGTGGAGATGAAGGGTGTAGTGGTGGGGAATAGGAGTTGGGGATGTTTGGAGGGGCTGGATGAATCTTATCCACAAGCACAAATACGCTGACAATGCCTCTAAATTCAGGACTGGTCACGTCAAAGGGATGGGCAATAAGCGCTGGCCTGGCCCACATTCCAAGAAAGAATAATTAAACACACACAGGGATGGTTGGCTCGTATCCAGGATGTGGGAAAACAATGGTAATTACTTAATTATAAAGAGACGCACAGGATAGTTCCAGCCTGCGATCCTACCTGAGATCTCTCTCAAATTGCAGATGCATCATTTTCACATCGGCAGTGATTTAAAATGTGCTGCAGCCTCTCTCTCCCAAGGGTTCATCAGACCACGATGCAGTGGAGCGAGGCACAGCACACAGCAGCTTTGCTGCAAACATTTGGAGTAAGCATATTTCTTTGACAAGCTGCATATGAAATATAACTGGGCTCAGTATTGCATTCCTCACAATAAGCTCGCAACCCTGAAATACTCCAGCATGATACAGCATTGAAATGACTTATCAAAGTCACAAAGCATATTCTGACCTGGAATTTCCGCTCTGGGTACAATCAGAAATGTGGCTGCAAATTGCACTCAAAATTGTAAAGATTTTGTAAAGATTTTTGCCTCCAATTTCGACTCTCTTTTGCATCTAGCCAAACGCAAAATCTGTCGTGACCTGGCACAATTGGGCAGCATTTTAAAATGTATTAAAATTATATTCCTTGGTATATTTAAGAATCATAACTTGGTGGAGTTTGATGGATGAAGCTTAAAATGGGCTCATCAGGAAAATGAAATCAGCCTTTTTAACCACATTGCCCAATCCAACAGCTGTGAGTCACCTGATTTGAAAGTATTGAAAATGACCTTTAAAAAATATACAAAACCACTTCCTGGTTAGGTTAGGTAAAGTGGTTGCATTTCTATTATGGTAAAAAATATTGAAAGCATTTAAAACACGCCTATTAGTGCATTTGTGCCCCGGGAAAGCTGAATTTGTTTGAGTTTGTTTGTGGGCCTGAAAACGTTGCAGTAAGCAGAAACTCTCAATGTTAATTAATTCATCTGGGGGCAAGGCTGGTTTTGTGGGAGGGGCCATTTCTCTCATGAGGCGTGGAATTTTGCGGCCCTGTCACGGTGGTAGCAGATAATCCTGCGAGCCGTTCAAATCTCCATTGACTTCAGCCAAACCAGAAGATCTCACCAGCAGGAGGCGATGTAAAATTCTGCCCGACATGTTATAAAACAGTGCAAAAACAATCATGGAAATTCATTCCACATTGGATGCAATTTGCACTTAAAATTGCACAATCATTTGCGCTGTTAGTACTGATTTTAGATGAATTGTGCCAACGAAACAACCGCAATCTAGTTGAAAATCCAAGTGACTGTGACCAAGGTACACCATCTCCCCCTCATCGTCTACAACCAATCCACTATCTTTGACATAGTTGACCGCACTATCACCCTCCAACATCCCTCCACTCTTGTCCAACTGGATGGAACTGCTCTCAACTGTCGGAGCTAGAGAATCACCTGCAATGGTTTCTCTTCCCATTCCTGCACCAATAACTCTTGTGTCCCCTCAAGAATCTGTCCTTAAAACCCCCCACACTGCACTCCCTCCCCATCCCCCACCCCGCCACTACCTTCATTTCTCATCTGGAACAACAATTTGAATTTACATAGTTACTGTACTAAAACATCCAAAGGACCTTCACAGAAGCATTATCAAACCCAAGCTACACAGGGTTTTAAGGAGCATCTTAAAGAAGGGGACGGGATAGCGAGACAGAGACTTTAAGGGAGGGAATTCCTGAGCTAAGGACCTTGACGGCTGATGGCATAGCCTCTAATGGTGGAGTGATTAAAATAGCAGATGCCTCAGAGGCCAGAATTGAAGGAGCACAGAGGTTCCTGAGAGAAACAGGGATGGAGAAAATTATAGAGATTGGAGGGATATGGTCAATGAAGGGATTCAAAAGCGAGGAAGATAATTTTATATTTGAGGTGTTGCCGGATCCAGGGCCAATGTAGATCAACACGCATAGCAGTAATGGGTGAACGTGATGCGAGTTAGGATACAGGCGGTAGTATTTTAGATGAGCTGAAGTTTATGGGGGCTGGAAGTTGGGAGGCTGGCCAGCAAAACATTTGAATAGTCAAGTCTCGAGATAAGAAGGGAGGTGGAAACAAATAATCTTCGTGATTGAGAAGCTATGGAGTCAAAAGCTGAGCTACCGCTAAGCACCATAATGCAAAAGCATAATACAGGTTCACACATAAATGGTAACCGACACCTAGGTCTACCTCACTAACACCTCTCCTGATTTCTCCAATACATCTGCAATATCAGACAGTTTGGTCAAAATTCACCTGGATTTTCTGCTCCCTTCATCTCCCCTCCACCCCTCACCGTGTTTTCTGCTGTCGGAGACAGGTTGTCATTGCTCACTGGCAGAATCTTCCGGTACTGCCAATGTCGACAGCGTTTTGTGTAACCCGCAGCCTCTGCCACTTGGTATCCGACGCGGTTGGTTGGCCATCGGTGGGACAAGCAAATCCGGCAGCCGGGAGGGCCAGAAAGTTCATCCCTCAGTCTTTTCTCCAACTGATCAGCAAAGAAGACCAAAGCTATTGGGCGGGATTCTCCATCTCGCCAGCCGGCCAATGGGGTTTCTCATTGTGGGCAGCCCCATGCTGCTGGCACAACAGAGAATCCTGACAGCGGAGAATCCAGCCCAATAATCTCCCATGACCAAAAAACGCTGTGCCTATCTGTGCCCGAGCCACAGACTCCACTCTGCTCCTTGGCCACTGCCTGATGTTAAACCATACTGTCTGCAACCTTGTTTCAACTCTAAGCCAAGCTTCTGATTGCATATCCTTTCCAGCACACAGACTGTCAACTTTCATCTCACCTTCTAACCTCTGTCCTTGACTATTGCATCGCTCTCCTGGACAGCCTCTCATTGTTCACTCTCCAGAGCAAAAGAAACAGACACGCCCAACAGCACAGCCCTCACACAGTGCCACAGGGGAGCATCAGCTTAGATTTCTATGCTCAAGCTCTGTAGTGGAATTTGAACTCAGAAACTTCATGAATTAGAGGTGAGTGTGCTGCCCACTGAGCCACAGCTGGCAGTGCTAAGTGACACCTGAATGTTTACCACTGTGCTCAATACAGGGGGTTAATGGGGACGAAACACTGCCTCGTTTTTCCTGGTACCCTGATATCAGCATCTGAACATTCTCACCAATAAATCACCTTCGCTGCAAAATTCTTCAAGAGGTGTTTTCACTTCTCTGACACGATTGCTGATAAAGCTTTAGAAACTCTGCCATGCAATGTGACAAATTAAAAGATCAGTTCAAGTTCCATACAAAATTAATCACTGTCTCAGGAAATTAGTTAGTTCCAGTTCATCTTGTGATCCTAATTGGTGAGAGGTTTTCGTCAAGGAAAAGAAACAAGAGCTGTTCACATTGCCAGCAGACAAAATCCGTTGTTAAAATCTCAAATGCTCCAAGGGATTAAAAAAGATTATTATGTCAAGGGTCAGACTGAAATGCTGTCTCAGGTGGCTTTCCTGCATTGGCTAATCTCGCCCCTGAGCAGTGAGGGTAAGGGATAGGGAAGGCACTGGATCAGCCATTCCTCCATCATCAATGCCTGTAAATCCTGTTAGAATGTGTGCTGGCCGATTAAGTGAATTCAGCCTTTGTGCTGGCATCGCTTCCCCACATTGAAATCCAGCTTGACACACAGGCCAGAATTCTCCGACCGTTTCCGGCCAGTGGGATTCCCTGGTCCCGCCGGCAGCGCACCCCCACCCACGGGTTTCCCAGCAGCATGGGGTGGCTTCAATGGGATTCCTATTGACAGAGTCGGGAGCAGAGAATCCTGCCGCCAATAAACGGCACACCGTCTCCTGCCACCGGGAAACACGTGGCTGGGAGGCCGGAGAATCCCGCCCACAGAGTAGAGGCTGATAGACAAGGCACCAAATAAAACTTAGAGAAACATTGCCAGCAGCTTCACAGCCTCAATAAAAACAATTGGCATGAATCACAGATGGAGATATGAGGAGGGCTGATCAAAAGCTTGTTCCATAATGAACAGGAGAGAGAGGCAGAGGGGTTTAGCAAAGGAATTCCAGAGCTTGGGGCCTCTGCAGCTGGAGGCATGGCCACGACTAGAGAGGCAAAGGATTATTAGATTTAATTTTTAATAATCTTTAGTGTCACAAGTAGGCTTACATTAACACTGCAATGAAGTTACTGTGAAAAGCCCCTAGTCGCCACACCACAGCGCCAGTTCGGGTACACAGAGTGTAAATTCAGAAAGTACAATTCACCGGACAGCATGTCTTTCAGGACTTGTGGAAGGAAACCGGAGCACCCGGAGGAAACCCACGCAGACACAGGGAGAACATGCAGACTCTGCACAGACAGTGACCCAAGCCGGGAATCAAACCTGGGACACAGGAGCTGTGAAGCAACAGTGCTACCCACTGTGATACCGTGCTGGAGTTAATGGCAGCATTGGAATTGGAAGGGGTCATTCAGCGCCTCAAGCCTATTCTGCCATTCAGTGAGATCATGTGTGATCAACACAATAATGCATATCATCCCTGGTACCCTCCAATCAACTGCACTCCCCTGGCTCACAGTCCTGAGCAACATCCCGCCCCCTCACATAAGGAGGGAGATTTTAACAAGAAAACTCCTGGAGAAGGTTTACATCAGCCCAAGCCTGCGGCTACAAAAGGACCTTACCAATCCCCCTCCTGCTTGCCTGCCATCACACCAGCCTGTATAGCCAGGACCACCGTGGGGCGGCACGGTGACAGAGTGGTTAACACTGCTGCCTCACAGACCCAGGGACCTGGGTTCAATTCCAGCCTCGGTGACTATCTGTGTGAAGTTTTCATTTCCTCCCGTGTCTGCGTGGGTTTCCTCCGAGTGTTCCGGTTTCCTCCCACAGTTCAAAGATGTGCAGGTTAGATGGATTGACCATGATAAATTTCCCCTTAGTGTCCAAAAGGTTAGGTGGGGTTACTGGGTTAAGGGGATAGGGTGGAGGCATGGGCTTAAGTGGGGTGCTCTTTCCAAGGGCCGGTGCAGACTCGATGGGCTGAATGGCCTCCTTCTGCTCTGCAAATTCTACCATTCTAATTCTATGATTAATAGCAGAGGCTCTGTGGCAGCAGGAATGGAACCAACTTGCCAGTTCTAAAAACTGCTTCCTCATTACAGATCCCATAGCACGCCCATCCAGCTTCAACCTGCCACACCAACATTGGGTTCTCCTCAACAATTTCCACACTGACCAATGTCTTTGTGCCACAAATTGGCACAAGTGGGTCCTTGCACGAAACCTGAACTCCAGCTGTGGTGTATCCCAATCAATAATACATAATTGAATACTGCCCACTGACAAAATTCAGCCGAGGGCTCAGACAGCTCCATTTAACCACTGCCTGGCTTGGTTACTGCACACACTGAGAAAAAAATGAGGAAAAAATCTGACTGATCTTTCCTAACTCCGCTCACAGCCTTGACTCCATAAAAGAGGTGCATAATACAAAAGTCAAAAGGTAACAGTGAACCTACAGTAAGAAGTCTTACAACACTAGATTAAAGTCCATCAGGTTTGTTTTGAATCACTAGCTTTCGGAGCACGGCTCCTTCCTCGGATGAATGAAGAGGTAGGTTCCAGAAACACATATAGACAAAGTCAGTGATGCAAGACGATACTTTGAATGCGAGTCTTTGCAGGTAATTAAGTCGTTACAGGTCCAGATGGAGTAGGTTACAGAGGTGTGAATTGTCTCAAGCCAGGACAATTGTAAGACTTCTTACTGTGCTCACCCAAGTCCAACGCCGGCATCTCCACATCATAGTGAATCTACGACAAACCTTAACCATTGTTTGGAGTTGGGTGAACAGTAATAGGCTTAACAATACGTGAAAGTTGTTTGAGCAAGAGAGAGCACACAGCTGCTGCCTGATATGAGGAAATACAAAGAAAGACTTGGAAAATGCAGACTTGTTTTGTTTGCACAGATGAAGCGAAGAGGTGATTTGACAGAAATGTTTAAAATCAGGAGATTTTCAATGTTTGAGACGATGGAGAGTAAATGATAAATTTAGGTTTGTGACACAAAGCAGGAGGAACTTGGAGAGAAATCTGAAGAGTTGTCATTTTTGACGTGCTGTCCTTTCCCTCTCCAGACATTATCGTGCTAATTGCTTCCATTGCAGTCATCGCTGCTGGTACCCAGCGGAACATATTTGCCACATCCGCCCTCCGAAGCCTCCGCTTTCTTCAGATCCTCCGCATGGTTAGAATGGACCATCGAGGGGGCACGTGGAAGCTGCTGGGGTCTGTGGTTTATGCGCACAGTAAGGTGGGTGAATAGGATGCATTGTGTGACAGACTCATCAACTTATCTTCTCACCAGGCAGCACGGTGGTGCAGTGGTTAGCACTGATGCCTCACGGCGCCAGGGACCCGGGTTCGGCGCGGGGTCACTGTCCGCGTGGAGTTTGCACATTCTCCCCGTGTCTGCGTTGGTCTCAACCCCACA
Organism: Scyliorhinus torazame; assembly: GCF_047496885.1. Lineage (NCBI taxonomy): Eukaryota > Metazoa > Chordata > Chondrichthyes > Carcharhiniformes > Scyliorhinidae > Scyliorhinus > Scyliorhinus torazame. The sequence goes on along the minus strand of NC_092710.1, from coordinate 119,086,226 downwards.
ACCCAAAGATGTGCAGGGTACATGGATTGGTCATGCTAAATTGCCCCTTAATTGGGCGACAAAAAAAATTGGGTGCTTAAAATTTTTTTTTTTTAAACCTATCTCGTCACCCGGGTTTCTTAGTTGTGCATGAGGCCACCACCTTTTTATAACCGAGTCATTTCCCCTTGAACTATCCTCATTCTCGAGTCGACCAACCAGTTTCAAGGTGAGGGAAAGGTTTGGGTTTGATGGTCACACCATTCATTGAGCAACTGACAGTGCCCAAGGCTCCTTCGATCTGCAGTTGGCTAAGCGAAAGATTTTCTAAATGAGAGATTCCTGTCTGTGGGATTGTAAAAGGAACTGGATAATGTGGAACATGACCATCTGTTTCACCTTGTCCAGAACAATAGAACCACTCAACACAGTCTGGGCTTGAAGAGGGTAAATTCAAAACTAATCTGGGAGAGAATAGTTTAGTGGTCAATCGAAGGAGCAGGCTCCCTTTCGGCAATGTAGAAGTAATTAGTAGTGAGCCACTCCAAATGTAAAATTAGCTTTCATTCAGAAAATGACATGTTCGGGATATGGTATGAGTCATTAGAGATATGATAACACGATGAGTGTACCATGTCTGAGAAGACCAGGACTTTAGGCCTCTGGTTCCCAAAGCTTTCTATCACAGCGGTTTTCCTCACCCCACACTGGATCTGTTGTATACTCAGATATAAAGATTAATTGCTGTGAGTAGTGCCCTAACATTTTGAAGTTCCTCACCTCATCCATAAAAAAATTTCCTCACCTCATCCATTCCAGCATCTCTTTGTGTTTTGCATTCACTTCTAATCCTGTTGCTGTTGAGAAACCCAGGAGACTCTGACTCTACACTCTTCTCTTTCCTCCCGGCAGGAGCTGATTACAGCCTGGTACATTGGTTTCCTGGTCCTCATCTTCTCCTCATTCCTTGTTTACTTGGTAGAGAAGGATTCGAATGCTGAGTTTGCCACTTATGCCGATGCTCTATGGTGGGGCACAGTGAGTACAACTTTTGCACTGCCACTTTGCTTTGGGACAATTCCTTACTAGAAAGCAAGGGACAATAAATCAAGTCACCAAGTTACAAGCAATTCACACGATTGTTGGGAACACAAGACAACCAACACTGGAATGTCACAGAGACCAGAGTTTGTCTTCAGTTTCTCTCTCTTCGCTCTCCCTCGTTCTCTTTCTCTCTCACCCTCTCACTTTCTCTCTCCCTAGTTCTCGCTCACCCTCTTTCTCTCCCAACCTCTCTTTTCCCACTCTCTCCCTCACACTCTTTCCCTCCTACCCTCTTTCTCTCCCTCATCTTTCACTCTCCCATTCAAGCTGTCCCTCCCCTCATTCCCCACAAATTCTCCTTCACTCCCACTCACTCTATATCTCTCCCACTCTCTCTCTCCCTCTTTCTCCTCCCCATGTTTTCTCCAACTTGCTTCCTCTTTCTCTCCCTCTCTCTCTCACTGTCTTTCTCTCCCACCCAATCTCTCTTTCACTCTCTCAGGAACGCTAACATTCAAAGTGTATCCATTTGGCAAGATGAAAGTCAAGGAAAAATCTCCCGGATACAGAATAGTCTTGGCCACCCATTGTTATTTATTTCAGAGTGAAGGGATCACCAATCGACCTGAAACACCAAATGACCTGTCACCCCTATGAGCCATTGCAAATGTGAGCAGCTTGTCTTTGAGTAACACTTAAGGCCTTGAAATTCCAGGGTATGTCTGGGACACTGCAAGTTCCCACACTGTCTATCCCTGATAGTTGACCCTGTCTAATAGTCCTAGAACACAGCAAGATCCCATTTTGTTTGTGCTTGATACTCAACTCTGTCTGATAGTCCTGCGGCTCATTAAGATCCCATTCTGTCCGTCGTCTGATTGTTCTGGGACTCATCAAGATACTACATTATCCATCCCTGTTAATCGGCCCTGTCTGATAGTCCTGGAACGTAGCAAGATCCCACACCATCTGTCCCTGATATTCGACTCTGCCTGGAGATCCAAGGTAAGTAATCCAATATTTTGTTTGGTTACCTACCTCTGCCGTTTATTGTGGCATCCATTGTGATTTGGGAAAGTTGGAATTGAGTTGTGCCAGACCCATCCCATGGCGTTAGTGAGCCTGGCCTGTTCCCAGTGCAAGATTGGGCTATTGACCCAGTCCGATTCATGGACGAAGGCAGATGTAGTTACGAATGCTGACAGGCTGTAAGGTGCAATCTTTTTTTCTCCCTCCAGATCACCCTGACGACCATTGGTTATGGGGATAAGACTCCCACCACGTGGCTCGGGAGGCTGCTGTCGGCTGGCTTTGCTCTCCTCGGGATCTCCTTCTTTGCACTTCCCGCTGTGAGTACCTGCGAGGTGGTCAAGAGAATCAGAAACCGAGTAGAATGAAAGCAGTTCTTAGAATCACAATCCACTGCCCCAGAGTGGCCCTATCAGAGCAGCAAGCTGGAGACATCCCTGCTAAAGGATGAGTGCTATTCAAAGGTTAGTGCTGAGCCGTGTTGCTGGGGAGAGCAGAGTGACAACCTTGCTCAGCATTCAGCCACCTCACTGCTTATCAGGAAAGATATTTTAGCCTAGAGGGAGAATAGAACAGACTCATCCAATCATACCGAGGATTAACAGGGTATATTATGAAGAGAGATTGTGTAAACTCGGTTTGTATTCTCATGCATTTGAACATTTAAGAGGTGAATTGATTGCTGTGTGAAAGATGATTAAAGGATTAGATGGGAATGATAGAGAGAAACCGTTTTCTCGGGTGAGGGCCCACTCTTCACATTGAAGCCATCACTTCCCCACAAAGAGAATTGAAGACCTGGAACTGTTCTCCCCTAAAAGGATGTAGGTGGTCGGGGCCAATTGGAATTTTCAAGATTGTGATCAATACATTTTTGTGAGGTAAGAATATCAAGTGATAGGAAACAAAAAAGTGCGAAAGAGGTTGGGACAGAGATAGGCCGTGATCTAAGTGAATGGTTGAACAAGGGACTGAATGGCCTCCTGGGTTTATGTTACTTACTCTGAGAGAGCTATGCACTGACACTGGGTGTAAAACATTTCTTTAAGGTATTCGTTTTAATTCTAACTGGCCCAGCTACATCTTGTTACATGGGGACAATTGTAGTTTCTCTCATACGGGAAAGTGGGCAAAATGGGGTTAACATTCTCACAGTGGATCCCCACCCCCGCTGTTCTGTCAGACAGTCGAGCCAAATTGGTCTGGAAAAGCAATGTAAATTGTGATGTTGTTAAGACCTCAACTCCCATTGTAAATTAGTGAGTGATCCACTGGGGTTCATTTAAGCAGAAGAGCAGTTTTCCAGAAGGAAACTCTTAGGAGTGTTAGAATTCTAACAGTACAAGGACTGTGTTATTTACAGAGAAAGGTTGGTGGAGCTCCTGAACAACGTGTACCTATGCAGTGCCATTAACGTAGTAAGAACGGCAGCACGGTGGTGCAGTGGGTTAGCCCTGTTGCCTCACGGCACCGAGGACCCAGGTTCAATCCCAGCTCTGGGTCACTGTCCGTGTGGAGTTTGCACATTCTCCCCGTGTTTGAGTGGGTTTTGCCCCCACAACCCAAAGATGTGCAGGGTAGGTGGATTGGCCACGCTAAATTGCCCCTTAATTGAAAAAAATGAATTGGATACTCTAAATTTTTTTTTTAAGTAGTAAAAACATCGTAACGTGCTTCGCAGAAGTTGTATCAAGAAACAATAAACAAAAGTCACATTAGGAGATATTAGCACAGGACCAAAAATGTGGTTAATGTGGTAAGTTTTAAGGAAAGTCTTAAAGGAGGAGAATGAGGGGGAGAGTGAGGGGGAGAGTGAGGGAGGGATTTCCAGAGATTAGGACCTTGAACTGAAGACACGCCCTCCAATGACGAAATGATAAAAATCAGGGCTGTACTGGAGGACAGAACTAGAGGTGGACAGAGGGGGTTGTGGCTGGAAGAGTCAGAGAGATAGGGAGGGGTGAGGCCATGGAGGGATTTGAAAACAAGGAAAGGATTGCAGTTATTTAATTGCGGCGCGTTGGTTTGTTCCTCAAACAGCAGACTGTTTCGGAACTGATTGCTACTTCCCAATGATGGTAATCAAAATGATAATTCTTTCGGGTTTGACTGCTGCAGCTCTATTTAATTACATAGCTTTCTAATGGAAGTGATTTTTCCAACATTAACATCTTACCCAACATGAACACACGGCTGTGGTGTCTCTCACATAAAGTATTACAAGAAGGAAAGCCCTGACTGAAAGAGCTGATATCCCAGGGACTGTCCAGGACAGAGCTCATATCCCAGGACTGTTCAGGAACCTAGGGATGGTCCAGGAGTGAGTTTATATCTTCTGAGGAATTGCAACCACTGGAAAACCAATGAGTGATGTTTCTGAGACAGTCAGTTGAACCTTCAATAGTCCCAATATATTCGATACTTCTAATATGTGGGCGCCACAGTGGTTAGCACTGCTGCCCACAGTGCCCGGCACCCAGGTTCAATTCCAGCTTTGGTAACTGTCTCTGTGGAGTTTGCACATTCTCTCCATGTCTGAGTGGGTTTCCTCCGGATGCTCCAGTTTCCTCCCACAGTCCAAAGGTGTGCAGGTTAGGTGGATTGGTAATTCTAAATTACCCCTTGGTGTCTACAGGTTAGGAAGGGTTACAGGGATAAGGTGGGGGTTTGGGCCTAGGTAGGATGCTCTTTCAGAGGGTCGGTGCAGAATCAATGGGCTGAATGCCTCCTTCCGCACTGTAGGGATTCTATTCTATTCTATTCCATGGGGGCCAATGGGTTTGAGGGTCTTCAGCCCCCTTAATCCAACTGTCCCCATGAGGACCAGAGGGAAACCATTATCGATCTTCCCATGGGACTCGTGGAGTACGAGATTCTCAGGTAGGAGGCAGAGGCCACCGAGCTGGAGCTCGTTAGACCTACACATAAAGCCAACCTAAACAGGGCCCGTAGCTATTGGTTGTCCAACAGAGACTGGAGTGGGAGAGAGTGACTGCCGTGAGCAGTAACATAATTCAATAAATCCTTGTTCCACTACCGCTGGCTTCCTCAATCATTAAACTGGCGATGAGGACTCGCCTGCGGAGCCGCCGAGCCATCCTGGGCGATTACTATCCTGGAACATGTGGACATAAAGTTCGAGATGCTACTGTTCATCTTAATACAGTCGTATTTTCTGGTTTCGGAACGCTCTTTATGGCCTGGACCTTTTCTTCAACTTGGTGCAAGCCATCCTTGTCCACGCAATATCCCAGGTACGTGACCCCCTTTACCTGAAACACATACTTACCCCTCTTCAGGCAGATGCCCACTTGGGAGAACCACCTGAGATCCTCTTCCAAATTGTCCAAGTGTTCTCGGTGGCTTCCGTTATGAACACATTGTCCAGGTATGTCGTCTCTTTGGGTAGCGCCTAGTGTATGCCTTCCATCACCCTCTGGGATATTGTATGTGGATGAGACCCCGAATGGGAGGCGAGAATACTCGTATTGACCCCTGAAAATATTGATTGTCACGTACTTTTGCGATGCTGCATCTAGTTCTAGTTGGAAATACACAAGGCTCATGTCCAGTTTTGTGAACAAGTGGCCCCCGGCTAGCTTCGCGTACAGATCCTTTACCCGCAGCATGGGATATCGGTCCAGGCGCAGAGTCGAACCGACTTATCCTGTATCAACAATGTGTGGACCACTGCTGCAGCCCACTCTGCAAATTGGGCCTGGCTTTTGACACCCAAACTTTCCAAACGCCGTAATTCGGTTTCCACCTTTGAGCGCAAGGTGTTGGAGTACAGTAGTACTCTGAAGTATTCGGGTTGGGCCTCCGGGTCGATTCCAGGCCCTCCTGGAAAAACTCACGATATTTCCTCAGGACTTCGTACAGGCTGCCGGTGCCCATCTGGAAGATTTGCTGCCAAACTAAGTGTTTGCAGCCAATCATGGCCCAACAGGTTGGGTCCCAGCCCCTATCCCACTATTAGTGGCAACCTGCCTATCTGCTGCCCGTGGGTGACCGGGGTCACGGTGTCCCTATAACTTTCAACAGCTTCCCGGTATTTGCAAGCTCAAGGGCAGGATGCCCGTGCGAAGCTGATGAAAGATTTGTTGACCAATGATGACCAATGATGGAGATGGCAGCCCCCGTGCCGATCTCCATACCAGGGGTTGCCCAATGACTTGAAGTCACATCCGAATCGATGTACTTTAGGGGCCGTGATGCAATTCAGCTGCATCAGTCATTCTTCTCAGGCTGGGTCACATGCAAGACCCTGGCATGGGGCAACCATGTCATCTGCCCAGTGCATTCTTTGCCAATTCTGGTGGCCTTGGTTGCCACGCGTTCTGTGACTGCAGGCCTGGCAATGTCACTAGTACTCCCCATCATCCTCTGGGGAGGAGTCACATTCATGTGTGGTGGCCCTTGAACATTGTGTCCGGTTGCGACGTTGTGCATTTGGTTGCTGCTTTGGTGAAGATAGAATCCCTACAGTGCAGAAGGAGGCCATTTGACCCATGAGTCTGCACCTGAGACGGCACTGCACTCCTGTATGGGGGTCGTCTAACACTATGGAGGCTGTAGTCAACGGAACCCTGGAATTCCTGAATCCAATTCTCGTCATCCTCACAAGACAGGGATAGCTCAATGGCTCTTTTCCGATCCAATGTTGGTTACATAAGAACATAAGAACAAGGAACAGGAGAAGGCCATCGGGCCCCTCGAGCCTGCTCCGCCATTTAATGAGATCATGGCTGATCTTTGTGGACTCAGCTCCACTCTCCGGCCCGTACACCATATCCCCGAATCCCTTTATTCTTTAGAAAGGTATCTATCTTTTTCTTAAAAACGTTTAAAGAAGGAGCCTCAACTGCTTCACTGGGCAAGGAATTCCAGAGATTCACAACCCTTTGGGTGAAGAAGTTCCTCCTACACTCCGTCCTAAATCTACCTCCCCTTACTTTGAGGCTATGCCCCCTAGTTCTGCTTTCCATATTCCTCTGAGTTGCCACGTTGTAAATTCTGCACCCAAAAGGTCTCTTACCAGGCCAGAAAGGGATGAGCTGAATTCACAATGTTTTGCCGGCCATCAGATTTGTGTCAGAAAGTCCGTTACCGACACCCCCGGAATCCACACAGCCATGTTACACCAGTACCGTTGCATAATCACGGCCAGTTTTGGGTGTGGATGTTCCCCACAAACTCCAGTAGTTCATCAAAGGACTTTGAGTCTGGGACTGCTGGGTATGTGAGGCTTTTGATTGTGCTGAAGGTTGGAACCCGCAGGCGGTCAGGAGGATTACCTTCTCTCGGTCCTCTCCAGTGATGCCGTTCGCCTGGGAGAAGTACCGCATTTACTCGATGTACTGGAACCAATCCTCCAGGCCTGTATCGAAGGCCTCAGATTTCCCGATAAACAGCTTTTTCAAAACTGCCCCAAACTCCTTGCTGCGCAGCAATATCCCAATGAGGGATTAGAGGGGCTGGTTTAGCACACTGGGCTAAATCGCTGGCTTTTAAAGCAGACCAAGCAGGCCAGCAGCACGGTTCAATTCCCGTCCAGCCTCCCCGAACAGGCGCCGGAATGTGGCGACTAGGGGCTTTTCACAGTAACTTAATTGAAGCCTACTTGTGACAATAAGCGATTTTCATTTTTCATTTCATTTCAATGTGGCTGGGATGTCCGGAATCTTAATTGATGTTTTTACCTCGTCGGCAATATGAAAACCCAGGAGGCCCTTGTGAAAATAAACATGATTTTATTGTAGTCATAGAAAACACGGACAATATGTCCTCGTCGGGATTACCAGAATCCCTGTCCGGGCCGGCTTTTACATAGTTTAGTAACGAGCCCCAGCTGGGTGGGCCTCCGCCCGTGGGCGGGAAAGCTTGTTATCCACAAATCCCACAGAGAGATCGATTAAGTATCCCCATGGGTCTTATGGGAGTTATTACAGCCCTATTGGTCTCTAGGGCTCTATTTCTTGCCTCTGTTACCCCTTTGTCTTGAAGAAAAATATTCTCATTCCTTCCTTCCACTTTACATTTCCAATTCATCCGGTTTAAGCTTACTTTTTGTTGTCATCCTTTACTTGCTTATATTCAATGTAATAGTTTTGGCTCAACCTTTTTCCCTTAACCAGGGATATCACTGAACAACACATCCTACTAAATTTTCTTTAGCTCCCCCATTGTTGAACTTGGCCTATTTGGCCTTGTGCTGATCCAATGGTGTCCTCCTTATTGCAAGATCCAAATCTGGGAAACTGGGGCGTTCAACACAGTGGGCAGCTTTTTATCATCATTCAGGTGCAAGGAATGTTTGGGCAGGAAGGAAACCCAAATTTAAATGTTTCAGCAAACCGTTGATGTGCATTAATGTAAGGATCAGTCCGAAGACCTCTTCAATTGCCTTCACTCACTCATTAGACTCCAATATGGGTTTTGACCAGATTCTGCAGAAACATGTTAATGGTGAGCATCAAATGTTCTTATAAGAGTCTATATAAAACTTCAATGAGACCTCAATGGGAGCACCAGGTGATGTAGTGAACTCCACACTACAGGGGGAATAGTGATGTTTTGGAGACGGTAGGACACAAACTCATTAGAATGCTGCCTGATATGAAGAAGTAATTTGCAAAGAGAGATGTAAGAAAAAACTGGGTAATTTTTAACCGGAACATTGCAAAGCAATATGACATTTGTGTTTAACTTGTGAGAGAACAGGACAGAGGAGGTAAATTCAGATTGCTTCCAGCGGCTGAAGTATCCAGAACAAGGGACTATAATTCAATAACCTCTCTTTCTAGAAATCTGTGTTGGATGTGTAGCCAGTTAGACTGGGTGTGACTGACATGTTTTCATGGCCTTTATCACAGGGCATTCTTGGCTCAGGGTTTGCCTTAAAAGTTCAAGAACAACACCGGCAGAAACACTTTGAGAAGAGAAGGAATCCAGCAGCCAGTCTCATTCAGGTAAGCCCCATCTTGACCTAATGTGCTGTGTTGAGTGTATAAGTCAGTCCCGTGTATCTGCCTAAAATCAGACAAGGGAGTGGCAAAGATCTTCTGCTGATTTTAAACAAAGTAAGTTGTGTTCCCTAAAGAAGTGAGGAGTTCTCTGATTAATAAGTTAGTTGTTAATTGTGACCTATTGTTACAACACCCTGGGTGAGTGTGCAGTCAATTCCAGCCCCAGAGCCCCAACATAAGTGAATTATCCAATAATTAATGTATTTTCCTGAGATCTTTGACCCTTGACTGCTCCAGTGAGTTAAACGCAACAGATTTGTAAGTAAAATATTTATTTTCATGTTTATTTATATCAAGAGAAGGATACACATGTATTGGCAAAGATAGAACAATGATTTGCTAATCTAATTATTCCCCAAACACTGTCCCATCCTCCACTCAGACACACACAAGACAGACAAATGAAGGGGGTAGGAAAGGATCAAAATAACAGGGATTAAACTGGAGATGAGAAATGGATCTTTGCTGATGAGGTAGATTTGCAGTTGTCGATCTTCCAAGGGCGCAAAATGTTGTAATCATCGGTTGGTTTGGATCTCAGAATGGTTGTCTTCAATTAGAACATGCAGGCTGTAGAATTCTCTCTGGGGAGTCATATTTAGTTGAATGACCTCCACCAAACTGGCTCTCGGACTCACTGAGATAATATTAGAATCCTTCACCTGAGCATTTCAAACAGGTTTTCAAACAACCCCCTAATCCTGTAGGTGGCGCTGGACTGAAAACTCCTGAAGATTGAACTGACTGCAGAGACAAAGGTCTTTGAACACAGTTATCAGTTGAGAGAATCAGATTCAGCTCCTCAGCCCATTAAGCAGAATTTTCTGAAAGGCTCTATAATACCAATCGAGAATAGAAGATATCCTGGAATTTAAGAAGTGGGGATTGGCTGCTTGCCAAGTCCATAAAAATGACATCATGGACTAGGCTACAGAGCATACTGAATCAAGGGGTCTGACTGGGCAGTCCAAATAGCGGCTTGCAGGGTGAGGGGGGGGGGGGGGGGTGTCAAATGTCTGTAATAAAAATAGGGTCCTCAATTCTGAGGCAACTACAGAGGCAGGAATTACAAAGGGAAAACAAGGATTGGAAAGAGGTTCCTTACACTATGATAACAGATGGGAAAAGGTTCAGGGGCAAAGGAAACATAATTGCCTGCTGCAACTCAGTGGGAAAGGATAGTGCACGGGATCTGGGGCTGGATTGACAACCCAAAGTAAATCTCACAGTTACTCACACAGAGACTCATTCTGCTGTTTACATGCAAAATTTGATGGATCTTGGCAACTGGGAGAGGTACAAAAAACAACAAACCAAATAGTAAGAGATAAAAAAAAGAAATATGAAAGGACACTTTGCAAGAATCTAAAAATCAATGCAAAGGTTTTTTTATGAAGGAAAGGGTGATCCAGAGCAATTTGGACTTCTTGAAAAGTTATTTAACGATGATAATCTAAATGAAAATAAGGGAACATGTTGAATCATTACTTTGCATCAATATTTAGAGTCGAGGAAAAGGGGTCAGCATGGCTGAAATCCAGAGGAAACTAGCATTGAATCAGGGCTCACCAAAATTAGTGTAGGCCAGCCAACAGAGTGACAATTGTCAGGACCAGATAGTTTCAATCTCCATCTCTTAATCATCCAGATCCTTTCAATTTGCAAACAGTCCCTTCAGATTGGAAAATTGTGCCTTCATCATCCCTTATTTTAGAATGGTGACGGAGAAAAAACAGGGAATATAGACTGATTAGCCCAACATCTGTTGTCAGGAAATTACTAGAGTCTATAATTAAGGATAGGGTGACTGAACACCTTCAAAATGTTCAGCTGGTCATAGAGATGGGTTCATAAAGGGGGAGGTTGTGGTGTAGTGGTGTTATTGCTGGACTAGTAATCCAGAGCCCTGGGATAATGCTCCATGAGATCTGGGTACAAATCCCACCACAGCAGATGGTGAAATTTGAATTAAATGAAAATACAATTAAAAGTCTAATGATGCCCATGAGACCATTGTCATAAAAACCCATCTGGTTCACTAATTTCCTTGAGGGAAGGAAATCTGTCGTCCTTCCCTGGTCTGGCCTACATGTGACTCCAGATCCAATGTGGTTGACCTTTTTTTCCAATTAAGGGGCAATTTAGGGTGGCCAATCCACCTAACCTGCACATCTTTGGGTTGTGGGGGTGAGACCCATGCAGACACGGGGAGAATGTGCAAACACCAGACAGACAGTGACCCATGGCCAGGATCAAACCCAGGTCCTCAGCACCGTAGGCAGCATGCTAACCACTGCGCCACCGTGCCATCCACAATATCTTATATCCCCTCATGGACGGGCAATAAATGCTAGCCCAGCCAGATATGTCCATATCCATGAATGGATAAAAAAGTAGGTCATGCTTGACAAACCTGATTTAATTTTTGAAGGGATGTCATTTATATACACTGGATAAAAGCAAATTACTGCGGATGCTGGAATCGGAAACGAAAGAGAAAATGCTGGAAAATCTCAGCAAGTCTGGCAGCATCTGTAGGGAGAGAAAATAGCGAACGTTTCGATTCCGATGACTCTTTGTCAAAGCTTTGACAAATAGTCATCGAACGCGAAACATTAGCTCTTTTCTCTCCCTAGAGATGCTGCCAGACTTGCTGAGATTTTCCAGCATTTTCTCTTTCGTTTCATTAATATACATCTTGATATTGTCCCTCATAAGGGACTGTTATCTCAAATCGAAGTTCATGGAATTGAAGATAAATTATTGACCTGGTTAGGAAATTGGCTGAGCAGGAGGAAGAATGGGAAGATACTCTAATTGGTAGGGATGTGACTAGTGGTGTCCCGCAAGGATCTGTGTTGAGGCCTCAATTATTCATCATTTTTTTAAGACTTTAGATATGAATAGAAAACTTTCTGAAAGGGGGGGGGGGGGAGGCTGAGAGTAGGGGGCTAAAATTGGGTGGGATGGCAGAGTGTGCTGTGTCCATCACCTTGTTGTTGACGTTGACATTTTACCAGTGCTGGGGAAGGTGGCGATGGACCCTATTGTCCTTAAGTTAATTGGAGCCCAAAGTGGCCACTTAAAGGTTTTTTCTCGGCACCAGTGGTTTTACCAGCAGAGGGGGCACTTTGTCACATGGGACCACCAGGTATACCCTGGCAGCTTTCTTGTGGGGTGGGGGAGGCTCTCCAGTTAGGTTACCCTGCCACCAATGATGAAAGACCATCCTCACAATTAAATATCCCCCTCACTGTGGCCTCTCAAATTTGCCCCAGCAAACCAGACCCCAGTTACCTCCATTCCAGGGGCTGCTCCATTGTGACCGGTCCTGCTGCAGTTTCCAGTCTTCCAAATGCCCAGCCGTGCTTGAGAGTGGTACTTCATCCCTTAAGAAGCCCAGACTGCACGCAGACAAGTGCCTGCTGCAAAAAATATGCAATCAGCGCTCCTTTGACCCGCTGAGGCATGGTTGCCCCAACTTTCTAGTCAATGGTGGAAGGAGCCACCACTGCCCCAAAACCCTCCTCAGCCTCAGGGTTCCATGATCAGGAATGTATCATGGGCCATTTCAGAAATAATCAAAAAGGCGATACAAAACCTTGGTTCAAAAACATCTGGTGTACTGTGAGCAGTTCTGACACCTGCTATAGCCTGCAAGGGTCATACGAGGTGGGAACTATTAACTTCTCCGTGAACATTGCAGAATAGGAGATCCCCCGTTAAGGAAGCAGGGGACCTCTTCACAATGTTTAGTTGTAGGGTATATAATGCCAGCCAGTTTGGCACCGGCAAGGCAGACCCAGTTGGGATTTACCATGTGATGTACATAATAATTATTGTAAATGAACTAAGTTTCTTTGAACTACTCGGTGTGGATTCCTTCATGGCTTTATAAAATACCACACCTTAGGAAGAATTAGACTGGCCTTAGAGGGGTTTACCAGAATGCATCTGGACACCAAACCAACGGTTATGTCACTTAAACTATTGTTGTATTTCCTGGAATTTAGAAGATTAAGGGGTGATTTGATCAAAGCTCAAGATATTAAGTGGAACAGATAGGATAGATGGAGAGAAACTATTTCCACTGGTTAGGGAATCTCGGACTGGGGGCATAGTCTAAAAATCAGTGCCAGATCCTTCAAGAATGAAATTAGAAACCATTCAACATGCAAAGAGTGGTGATGTTTGGAACTCTATTGGAAATGGCAATGTGCTAAAGTAATTGTAAATGTTAAAACTGAGATTAATAGATTTTTGTTAGCCGTGGGTATTTAGGAATACGGTGCAAAGCCTGTCTGTATACGGAGTTACATTGAATGACAGAACAATTTCTAGGGACTAAATGGTGTCATATTTTTTTCATGTTCCTATACAGTTACTCACACACTGAATTACAAACATTAATTTTATTCTCCCCACAAAGGCGGAGGCAAGGTGGAGACGAGGGGCGTGATTTACCATGCTCATTATGCCTCGCGAGATCTAATGAGATCTCGTGAGATGGTGTGATCTGGATCCCACCCACAATGGGCATTATCCAGATTTACATATTCAAGTAAGTCGTTAGCCTCACTTGAATATGCCTACGTCGGAGTTACCCAAGACATGGGATCGAACGGCTTCACCTAGGAGACTCCGGCGATCAATAAGGGGATCAGGGGTTATGGGGATGACAAAAATATCAGCCATGATGGAATCGCGGAGCAGACTCGATGGGCCGAGTGGCCTCATTCTGCTCGTATGTCTTATGGTGTTATGGCCGGGCGTCGTTTAGCACTGGTCTCTAAAACATGGACCAGGTGTACCGGCACTTGAGGTGGCCGGGAGTGGGGCAGAGTGGTACCCTGGCACCCCAAGACCACCTTGGCAGACTTCCGGGTGCGGCGGTGACCAGCTGAGTCGCACGTTTCGGCAGCTCCCGGTGTAACGGACTTTTGGGCTCTTGATAAGAGCCCCAACGGCAATTTTAACGGCTAAAAGTACTGTGCGGTGAACCAGAAGGGAATCCCCCCTGGATACGGATGGAAAAAGGAGAGGAAGGTGGCCGGATTGCGGTGGATCCTTTAGAGCAGCAGCAAGGAAGGCAAGCAAAAACCAAGATGGCGTCGGAAGGTGGCAGTTTAATATGGGGCCCTGAACAACACGAGTTTTTGAAACGCTGCGTGGAAGAACTCAAAAAGGAAATGAAGAAGGAGCTGTTGGCCCCGATATTACAGGCGATCGAAGGGCTAAAGGAGGAGCAAAAGACCCAGGAGCGGGAGCTTCGGGTCGTGATGGCAAAGGCTGCCGAGAATGAGGACGACATACAGGGCCTGGTGGTGATGACGGAGATGCACGAGGCACACCATAAACGATGTGTGGAAAGGCTGGAGGCGCTGGAGAACAACGCGAGGAGGAACAAACTAAGGATTCTTGGCCTTCCTGAAGGTGCGGAGGGAGCGGACGTCGGGGCATATGTGAGCACGATGCTGCACTCGTTAATGGGAGCGGAGGCCCCGGCGGGTCCGCTGGAGGTGGAGGGAGCATACCGAGTGATGGCGCGAGGACCGAGAGCAGGAGAAATTCCTAGAGCCATAATGGTGAGATTCCTCCGTTTTAAGGACAGATAGATGCTCCTTAGATGGGCAAAGAAAACTCGGAGCAGTAAGTGGGAGAACGCGGTGATCCGCGGATACCAAGACTGGAGTGTGGAGGTGGCGAGAAGGAGGGCGAGCTTTAATCGGGCCGAGGCGGTGCTTCACAAAAAGAAGATAAAATTTGGAATGCTGCAACCGGCAAGACTGTGGGTCACTTATCAAGGGAGGCACCACTACTTTGAGACGGCGGATGAGGCGTGGACTTTTATCGTGGAAGAAAAATTGGAATGAGCGGGTTATTAAAAAAAAGAACGTTTGAAACAAAGTAGTGGGGCGAGTATGGGGGGCGAAGAAGGGGGGAAAGAGGAGTTTTATGTTATTAATCCTGCGATGTGGTAACTTTTCTCTCTTCCACAGGAGGTGGTGGGGGGAGGAAAGGAGGTGGAAGAGATGGGGTGTTGGCCATTGGGGGCGGGGCCAAGGGGGAAGCGCGGGCTCGGTTCCCGCGCTATGATAATCATGGCGGGAATAGGGAAGCAGGAAGGAGGGGGCATCGCACGGTGCGAGCCGAGGTCACGGGGGGAAGCCAAGGTCGGCCAGAGTGTGCTGACTTCTGGGAGCAACATGGGGGGTGTAACTACGCTAGTGGGGGATCTAGCGGGGTGGGTCGGAGGGGGGAATTATTGGGCTGCTGCTGCTGGGGAGAGGGGGGAGCTGGTATGGGGTGGGATGGGCGGGGGGGGGCACCGCCTGGGGGGGACACAGCTGCGTGGGAACCGGGTGAGGAGCTGGAAAAAGGGGATGGCTAATCGACAAGGGGGGGGGTAAAAAGCCCCCCAACCTGGCTGATCACGTGGAACGTGAGAGGGCTGAACGGGCCGATAAAGAGGGCACGGGTACTCGCACACCTTAAGAAACTTAAGGCAGACGTGGTTATGTTACAGGAAACGCACTTGAAACTGATAGACCAGGTGAGACTACGCAAAGGTTGGGTGGGGCAGGTGTTCCATTCGGGGCTAGATGCGAAAAACAGGGGGGTGGCTATATTAGTGGGGAAGCGGGTAATGTTTGACGCAAAGACTATAGTGGCGGATAGCGGGGGCAGATACGTGATGGTGAGTGGCAAACTACAGGGGGAGACGGTGGTTTTGGTAAACGTATATGCCCCGAACTGGGATGATGCCAATTTTATGAGGCGTATGCTAGGACGCATCCCGGACCTAGAGGTGGGAAAGTTGGTAATGGGGGGAGATTTCAATACGGTGTTGGAACCAGGGCTGGACAGGTCGAGGTCCAGGACTGGAAGGAGGCCGGCAGCAGCCAAGGTGCTTAAAGATTTTATGGAGCAGATGGGAGGAGTAGACCCGTGGAGATTTAGCAGACCTAGGAGTAAGGAGTTTTTGTTTTTCTCCTATGTCCACAAAGTCTATTCGCGAATAGACTTTTTTGTTTTGGGAAGGGCGTTGATCCCGAAGGTGAGGGGAACGGAGTATACGGCTATAGCCATTTCGGATCACGCTCCACATTGGGTGGACTTAGAGATAGGGGAGGAAACTGAAGGGCGCCCACCCTGGAGAATGGACATGGGACTAATGGCAGATGAGGGTGTGTGTCTAAGGGTGAGGGGGTGCATTGAAAAGTGCTTGGAACTCAATGACAATGGGGAGGTCCAGGTGGGAGTGGTCTGGGAGGCGCTGAAGGCAGTGGTTAGAGGGGAGCTGATATCAATAAGGGCACATAAAGGAAAGCAGGAGAGCAGGGAACGGGAGCGGTTGCTGCAAGAACTTCTGAGGGTGGACAGGCAATATGCGGAGGCACCGGAGGAGGGACTGTACAGGGAAAGGCAAAGGCTACACGTAGAATTTGACTTGCTGACAACGGGTACTGCAGAGGCACAGTGGAGGAAGGCACAGGGTGTACAGTACGAATATTGGGAGAAGGCGAGCAGGTTGCTGGCCCACCAACTGAGGAAAAGGGGAGCAGCGAGGGAAATAGGGGGAGTGAGGGATGAGGAAGGAGAGATGGAGCGGGGAGCGGAGAGAGTGAATGGAGTGTTCAAGGCATTTTATAAAAAATTATACGAAGCTCAACCCCCGGATGGGAGGGAGAGAATGATGGGCTTTCTGGACCGGCTGGAATTTCCCAAGGTGGAGGAGCAGGAAAGGGTGGGACTGGGAGCACAGATTGAAATAGAGGAAGTAGTGAAAGGAATTAGGAGCATGCAGGCGGGGAAGGCTCCGGGACCGGATGGATTCCCAGTTGAATTTTACAGGAAATATGTGGACTTGCTCGCCCGCTGCAATGCGGGTCCTATAGACCTATTTCCCTCCTAAATGTAGACGCTAAGATTCTGGCCAAGGTAATGGCAGTGAGGATAGAGGATTGTGTCCCGAGGGTGGTCCATGAGGACCAAACTGGGTTTGTGAAGGGGAGACAGCTGAATACGAATATACGGAGGCTGCTAGGGGTAATGATGATGCCCCCACCAGAGGGGGAAGCGGAGATAGTGGTGGCGATGGATGCCGAGAAAGCATTTGATAGAGTGGAGTGGGATTATTTGTGGGAGGTGCTGAGGAGATTTGGTTTTGGAGATGAGTATGTTGGATGGGTGCAGCTGTTGTATAGGGCCCCAGTGGCGAGTGTGGTCACGAATGGACGTCTGCATACTTTCGGCTCCATAGAGGGACAAGGCAGGGATGCCCTCTGTCCCCATTACTGTTTGCACTGGCGATTGAGCCCCTGGCAATAGCATTGAGGGGTGCCAAGAAGTGGAGGGGAGTACTTAGAGGAGGAGAAGAACACCGGGTATCTCTGTATGCGGATGATTTGTTGTTATATGTAGCGGACCCGGCGGAGGGGATGCCAGAGATAATGCGGACACTTCGGGAGTTTGGAGAATTCTCAGGATATAAACTGAACATGGGGAAAAGTGAGTTGTTTGTGGTGCATCCAGGGGAGCAGAGCAGAGAAATAGAGGACTTTCCGCTGAGGAAGGTAACAAGGGACTTTCGTTACTTGGGGATCCAGATAGCCAAGAATTGGGGTACATTGCATAGGTTAAATTTAACGCGATTGGTGGAACAAATGGAGGAGGACTTCAAGAGATGGGACATGGTATCCCTGTCACTGGCAGGGAGGGTGCAGGCAGTTAAAATGGTAGTCCTCCCGAGATTCCTCTTTGTGTTTCAGTGCCTCCCGGTGGTGATCACGAAGGCTTTTTTCAAAAGGATCGAAAAGAGTATCATGAGTTTTGTGTGGGCCGGGAAGACCCCGAGAGTGAGGAAGGGATTCTTACAGCGTAGTAGGGATGGGGGGGGGGCTGGCACTACCGAGCCTAAGTGAGTACTACTGGGCCACCAATATCTCAATGGTGAGTAAGTGGATGGGGGAAGAGGAGGGAGCGGCGTGGAAGAGATTGGAGAGGGCGTCCTGTAGGGGGACTAGCCTACAAGCTATGGTGACGGCCCCATTGCCGTTCTCACCGAAGAAATACACCACAAGCCCGGTGGTGGTGGCGACTTTGAAAATTTGGGGACAGTGGAGACGGCATAGAGGAAAGACGGGAGCCTTGGTGGGGTCCCCGATAAGAAACAACCATAGGTTTGCCCCGGGGAGAATGGATGGGGGATTTGGAATATGGCAAAGAGCAGGAGTAACGCAACTGAAAGATCTGTTTGTGGATGGGAAGTTCGCAAGTCTGGGAGCGCTGACGGAGAAATATGGGTTGCCCCAAGGGAATGCATTCCGGTATATGCAACTGAGGGCTTTTGCGAGGCAGCAGGTGAGAGAATTCCCGCAGCTCCCGACGCATGAGGTGCAGGACAGAGTAATCTTAAAGACATGGGTGGGGGACGGTAAGGTGTCAGATATATATAGGGAAATGAGGGATGAGGGGGAGATTATGGTAGATGAGCTGAAAGGGAAATGGGAAGAAGAGCTGGGGGAGGAGATTGAGGAGGGGCTGTGGGCGGATGCCCTAAGTGGGGTAAACTCATCGTCCTCGTGTGCCAGGCTAAGCCTGATTCAATTTAAGGTGTTACACAGGGCGCATATGACTGGAGCACGGCTCAGTAAATTTTTTGGGGTAGAGGATAGGTGTGCGAGATGCTCGAGAAGCCCAGCGAATCACACCCACATGTTCTGGTCATGTTCGGCACTACAGGGGTTCTGGGTGGGGGTGACAAAGGTGCTTTCGAAAGTAGTGGGGATCCAGGTCGAACCAAGCTGGGGGTTGGCTATATTTGGGGTTGCACAAGAGCCGGGAGTGCAGGAGGCGAGAGAGGCCGATGTTTTGGCCTTTGCGTCCCTAGTAGCCCGGCGCAGGATACTGTTGATGTGGAAGGAAGCCAAGCCCCCGGGGGTGGAGACCTGGATAAATGACATGGCAGGGTTTATAAAGCTGGAACGGATTAAGTTTGTCCTAAGGGGATAGGCTCAAGGGTTCACCAGGCGGTGGCAACCGTTCGTCGAATACCTCACAGAAAGATAGAGGGAATGGAAAAGAAGAAGGCAGCAGCAGCAGCAGCCCAGGGGGGACGGGGGGGGGGGAGGAACCAGAAGGAGTCTCAGGGTTATTAATATATATGTATAATATGTATAGGTCGTTGCTATAAATAATTGTATATTGGATTGTTAAACCATATTTTTGGAGAGTGTTTATCTGAGACAAGGCAGTTGCCATTTAGTTTTAGTTTTCGTTTTTGTTATATATTATTTATTCTTTGTTTATAAAACAGGTCATTGTTATTTATACTGTTATATTATTGTGTAAAGGATACACAATGTACTGTGATGGTTGACCAAAAATTTTCAATAAAATATTCTTTAAAAAAAAAGACCACCTTGGCACTGCCAGCCCGGCACTCTGGTAGTACCACCTGAGCACTCTGGCAGCCCCACTGAGTGCCCCCCTGGCAGTGCCAAGGTACCCAGGTGGCATCTTGCTGAGGATCGGCCCCAGTGGTGCCCTGCCCTTATGAGGTGGATTCAAAGGTCTTGAGGACTCCCTAATTGGTAGGTTAGGGCATTGGGGGGATTCGGTGGTCACAGTGGTGGATCCAGAGAATTGGCACCCCGGTTTCTTCCTGCACTGGTGAGTTGAGCTTGTTAGTACAGGAAATGGTTCTTAAGTGTTGCCTCGGTGGGGCAGCTAGCACAGTGAAGCACCGGCTAAACGCACCTAAAACGGGACTCTGTTTTTGTTCCATTATATTGCGCCCTCGATCACTTTCGAAACTCCTCATGATTGAGTGCAGAACAGGAAGGTTCAAGGACAACTTCTTGTCTGGAAATCATTCAAGGCCTGATTGATATTCAACCAGTGGTGAGTGGTGGCCATGCCATGTGAACCCTGGTGGGCATGCCTGCAACTTGGTGGAGGGATTCACTCTACTTGGGCAGCCCATTCCAAAGGGAGATATCCCAGTGGAGGCATGGGCCTCCCCAGAATACTAACCCGCTGTCTCATGCGCCGTTATGGAAAAGAATCGAAAAGTCTATACAAAGCCCCGGTTCGACAACACCTGCAGTACTTTGAGCAGTTCTGACACCACACCTTAGGAAGAATTATATAGACCTTAGAGGTGTGTACTAGAATTCTATATGGACTCCAAGGATTGTATCACGACAGAAGACTACACATATGTCCCTCTCACTGGGACATTTTTGGCTGGCTCTGTGAAGCCAGTCTTACTTACTTCACTCCAGGCTTCAGTGATGATTCTGCAGCATGGACCCCCTGCAGTACCAGCAGTGGCCACTCCTCCTGAAGTCACTGCCGGTACTGGAGAGTGACCAGGCTTAGATTGGTTGGCAGCACTTGGAGGCGGGAAACCCCGCCCCACACCCCACTCCGATTACGGCGAAGACCCCGATACCAATCACAAAAGTTCCTGAACGGCAATAAATTGGGTGAGGGACCCAGAATGGCCAGGATAGGGTTGCCAGCTCACAAACTCGAGCATTAAATTCTGACCACTGTGTTACGCTGTTTTCATCATTTGAAATTTGGTATTCTTGTCTCTGTCCTGCTGAGTGTAGGATGAAAAGCTTCAACAGCATGTCTCTCTTTTCAACAAAATTATCTTAATGAATTAATCAATTTCCTTTTCTGGCCTGTGGTGGGCAGTTAATAGCAGTGTTCCAGAGAGAATCCATCCCATCCCTCACCAGGCGCACAGCTCATTCTTAAAACGTTAACCTTTCTCAATCATTCCTCTGTGAGTAGCCATCACTGTCGCAGTGAGCGGGAACAGAGGCTGCCAGGCATCAAGCTGGCATTCCAACATGGAGCACAAACAGCAGCTGCAATTCTTTGCCGAGATTTCATTTACAGGACGATGTACATGTGGAAGGAGAAAAGAGTAGGAGGTGTCAGTGAGGCTTATCACTCATACAGGGGAGGAGAGTGAGGGTTAAATTAAGAGGAATGATTGGATTAACTAGGCTTGTTTTCCCTTGAGCACGGAAGATTAATGGATGATCTAACTGAGGTGTTGAATGTGATTAAGGAATTGGGAGATTAGAGTGAAAGCAATTATTTCCTCTGGCAGGAGATTCCAGAACAAAGGGGCAGAATCTTTAGAGTTGAAGCCACTCAGGAGTTAAAGTATAGAACAGGCTTGAGGAGCTGAAAGGCCTCCTCGTTTTCCAAAGTTTCTGTGTTCTACCGTCGCCACATACCCGCTGAGATCAGCACAAGTCAGACAATTTTCCTTTGATTTACCGATGCACAGTTTGAGCCACGTCTTCATGTTGAGAGTCCCTACACCTACTATCGAGTAATGATCTACATCTGCACTCAGCTAGTGTAGCCTCAGGAAAGCTTTCATTAGGACAGTGGGCTGAATTTTATGCAGAGACGCTGACCCACCCCCCTCTCCCCACGACCTCTCCTGGACCAGCAGAGGCAGGAAGGTGATGAGCACAGCACCGCAGCCCCTCCCCCAAACTGCTGGTGGTGGAGGAGGGGTGGGAGGAGGGGGGCAGGGGTGTAAAATTCCACCCAATGTCTCTTTAAAAGGTACGCCTAATTTGGATCGCTTGCTCTTCATGAGAGGGATAAAACAGGACATTAGCAGAATCGGTGAAGAATATCTGTGCTCAGTATCATCGCGTGTTCTGGTATCGATCCTGTTTTTGTGCTTGTGTTGAGTGTGTATTTGTACTGAAAACGCGCAGAAAATCAGGTCATTATTTGAAATACGTTCTGAAAAAAGCTAATTAGTGATTTGCTAATATGCCCTTTGTTTGTTCTTCAATTATTTACATTTAACCAAGCATTCTGATTCCAATATTGTAATATTCTGTCAGAAGAAGTTGAATTGAGGTCTGGCAATAACATATTGGATTGAATGGCTGCAACCTTCCCACCTTCACTCCCCATAAAAAGACCATTGATCGGGCCCAGGGCTGACTTTTCATTATTCTCTCATGGATGTGGGCATCGCTGGCAAGCCAGCACTGATTGCCCTTAAACTGAGTGGCTTGTAGGCCATTGCAGAGGGCATTTAAGAGGCAACGACATTGCTGTGGGTCTGGGCAGCGTGGTGGCATAGTGGTTAGCACTGCTGCCTCACAGCGCCAGGGACCCGGGTTCAATTCCAGCCTTGGATGGCTGTCTGTCTGGAGTTTGCAATTTCTCCCTGTGTCTGTGTGGGTTTCCTCCGGGTGCTCCGGTTTCCTCGCACAGTCCAAGGATGCGCAGGTTAGGTGAATTGGCCATGTTAAATTGCCCCTGAGGATGGGTTGCAGGAATAGGGTGGGGGATTGGGCCCGGGTAGGGTAGTCTTTCAAAGGGTCAGTCCAGACACAATGGGTTGAATGGCCTCCTTCTGCACTGTAGGGACTCTATGATAATATGGAGTCACATGTAGGCCAGACCAGGGAAGGACAGCAGGTTTCCTTCCTCTAAACAATATCAATGAACCAGGTGTGTTTTTACGACAATCGGCAACAGTTTCATGATCATCATCAGACTCTTAATTCCAGTCCTTTTTTATACTGAATTCAAATTTCACCATCTGCAGTGATGATGTTCGGGCCCAGTGCCCGGGTAACCCGGGTCCCCCGAGTATTACCCTGGGTCTCTGGATTAGTAGTCCAGTGCCAATACCACTCCGCCATCTCCTCCCCCCTTGTTGAAACAAAAAATTGAAACAAATAAAAATGACTTGTGATGTTTTTACTGTGCTTTTCAACCCATTTTAGTTGCTGATTTTGTGCTGGTATTTTGTACGTTTTTCCTTCCCCTCAACCACCTCCCCTTTAACTTTAGGCCGCTTGGCGATTTTACTCCACTGATACCAGCCGCACATACCTGGTGGCCACCTGGCGATTCTATGAGAGTGTCCTATCTCCACTCAGGCATGTATCAAGTGTTTTGATCGCGAACGTACCATTTACTAGCATCATTTTTACTAACCTGCTTTTTCCATTTTTTTGTACCTCCCTTCCCTCTCCCTCCTTGCTTGATTTCATTTATATGTTTTTTTAAATCTGCACGTAGCATGCGTGCCACAGTTATGCAGCTGATGAGAACTTGATTTCCACAGCAACCTGGAAGCCATATTTAAGGCCTTGCATAGCTGCAGCCCTGCAAAGTCGGTACAAAACTGGTGGCTGATGTCGACACATTTAGTGTCTGTGAGGCGCGATCAATTTGGCTGGAGACGAAGTTGAATCCAAACTGAGGCTTGATTAGTATCTGATAGTATCTGATTAGTATCAGCTGCCTCCTACAGCAGCTGACAAAATGGCTGCGAGCTGAAGGCCACGCAGATTTATAACCCGGCCCCTGGGCAGAGCTAGCATGCAGGGGCCCAGGTGAACCTGTAGTGCAGGTTCTACCGTACAACCCTTAATATAAGAACACAGTGGTTTACCACATTCACCCCCTGTTAAAATTGAGTCCGGCGGGATAGTGGATAACTATGTACAATTCGCAATCTTTAATATTTACAGAACAGTGAAAAATAAATGTCTCTGGTCATCCGCTGGGCCGGTCAGAGGTTCAGCCGGTCCGGCGCCTTGATCGTCCTCTGGGATCGACGAAGTGGAGCCTGAGATGTTGGTTCTGTCGTGGTCAAAGTTGACTCCGGGAGCATGCCAAAATCCTCTTCATCAACGGGGGTGGGCAGGGGGAGGACGGATAGTCTTAGGGGGGGGTGATGGGGGCGGCGGGGGAGGGGAGGGTGGCACGGGGGGCGACGGGGGTGGTGTGGGGGTGGAACCTGCTGGTGCCAGGTCCCTGAGGGAGACGGTATCCTGGCGGCCGTCGGGGAACGCCACGTAGGCGTACTGTGGGTTTGCGTGGAGCAGATGCACCCTTTCCACCAACGGATCCGCCTTGTGGAGCCGCACATGTTTACGGAGAAGCACGGTTCCCGGAGCTGTGAGCCAAGTTGGGAGTGATACCCCGGATGTGGACTTCCTGGGGAAGGCAAAAAGACGTTCATGCGGTGTACTGTTAGTAGCAGTGCAAAGTAATGAGCGAATGGAATGTAGTGCATCAGGGAGGACCTCTTGCCAGCGGGAGGCCGGGAGACCTTTGGACCGTAGGGCCAGCTGGACGGCCCTCCATACCGTCCCATTCTCCCTTTCTACCTGTCCGTTTCCCCGGGGGTTGTAGCTCGTTGTTCTGCTGGAGGCGATACCCCTGCTGAGCAGGAACTGGCGTAGCTCATCACTCATGAATGAGGATCCCCTGTACACTGTGGATGTAGGCGGGGAAGCCAAACAGAGTGAAGATAGAATTAAGGGCTTTAATGACGGTGGCAGATGTCATGTCGGGGCATGGGATGGCGAAGGGAAAATGGGAGTATTCATCGATCACACTGAGGAAATACATGTGTCGGTCAGAGGAGGGGAGGGGGCCTTTGAAATCCACGCTGAGGCGTTCAAAGGGACGGGAGGCCTTCACCAGGTGCGCACGGTCCGGCCGGTAGAAGTGCGGTTTGCACTCCGCACAGACCTGGCCGTCCTTGGTGATCATCCTTACTTCCTCGATGGAGTAAGGCAAATTTTGTGCCTTAATGAAATGGTACAACCGAGTGACCCCTGGGTGACAAAGGCTGTCGTGCAGGGTCCGGAGTCGGTCTACCTGTGCGCTGGCACATGTACTTTGGGATAGGGCGTCTGGGGGGCGTTGAGTTTGCCAGGGCAATACTTAACCTCGCAGTTATAGGTGGTGAGCTCAATTGACCACCGCAAGATTTTGTCATTTTTGATCTTGCCCCGCTGTGTGTTGTTAAACATGAAGGTTTCCGACCATTGGTCAGTGAGGAGAGTGAATCTCCTGCCGGCCAGGTAATGCCTCCAATGTCGCATGGAGGGTGCGGGAAAAGAATGCCACGGGCCTGCTTGCCTGGTTGAGGGTGGCGGCAAGGGCAACGTCCGATGCGTTGCTTTCTACTTGGAAAGGAAGTGTTTCGTCTACAGCGTGCATTCCAGCTTTGGCAATAGCAGCTCTGATCCGGGCGAAGGTCTGTTGGGCCTCTGCCGTCAGGGGGAAATGAGTGGACTGTATGAATGGACGGGCCTTGTCCGCATAGTTTGGGACCCACTGAGCGTAATACGAGAAGAACCCTAGGCAGCGTTTGAGGGCGTTGGGGCAGTGGGGGAGGGGAAGCTGTATGAGGGGGCGCATGCGGTCGGGACCGGGCCCCAGAACTCCGTTCTGGACCACGTAGCCGAGGATGGCTAGGCGGTTTGTACGGAACACACACTTCTCCTTGTTATACGTGAGGTTGAGGAAAGTGGCGGTGCGGAGAAATTTAGCGAGGTTGGCGTCGTGGTCCTGCTGATCATGGCCGCAAATGGTCATATTGTCTAGATACGAAAACGTGGCCCGCAAGCCGTACCGGTCGACCATTCGGTCCATCTCCCTTTGGAAGACCGAAACATCATTGGTGACGCCGAAGGGGACCCTAAGGAAGTGATATAGACGGCCGTCTGCCTCGAAGGCGGTGTATGGCCGGTCCGATTTACGGATGGGGAGCTGGTGGTAAGCGGATTTCAGGTCCACCATTGAGAAGACCCGGTACTGAGCAATCTGGTTAACCATGTCAGATATGCGTGGGAGGAGGTACGTGTCGAGCTGCGTGTACCTGTTGATGGTCTGGCTGTAGTCCACGACCATTCGATTTTTCTCCCCAGACTTAACCACTACCACTTGATCTCTCCAGGGGTTGTTGCTGGCTTCGATGACTCCCTCCTGAAGCAACCGCTGGACCTCGGACCTGATGAAGGCCTTATCCTGGGTGCTGTACCGTCTGCTCCTGGTGGCGACGGGTTTGCAATCTGGAGTTAGATTGGCAAAGAGGGAAGGAGGATCGACCTTTAGGGTCGCGAGGCCGCACACAGTGAGGGGTGGTAAGGGTCCACCGAATTTAAGGGTCAGGCTCTGGAGGTTGCACTGAAAATCCAGGCCAAGAATAACTGCAGCGCAGAGGTTAGGGAGGACGTAGAGGCGAAAACCGTGGAACTCTACGCCTTGGACTGTGAGCGTGACCGTGCAGTACCCCCGGATCGCTACGCGATGGGATCTAGAGACCAGGGAAATACTTTGATTGGTAGGGTGTACTTTAAGGGAGCAGTGCCTTACCGTATTTGGATGTACAAAGCTCTCTGTGCTCCCGGAGTCCAGTAGGCAGGAGGTCACGTGGCCGTTGACTTTCACGCTGGTGGATGCGTTGGTCAGAGTGTGTGGTCTGGACTGGTCGATTACCATGGATGCGAGTCGTGGTTGATCGTCGGGTAGTGAGGCGGCCACTGCGTCGGGGTCCTGAAACGCCGTTGGTCTCCATGTGCTGCGGGGTGGACAAGATGGCGGTGCCCGGATGTCCTGGGGGTCACAAAATGGCAGCACCCATGGAACGCACTTTGCAAGGGTGGAGCAAGATGGCGGCGCCCATGAAACGCATGTGTTGTGCGGGGGAGAAGATGGCGGTGCCCATTGCTCGCACATGGCCTGTGGAGGAGGGGAGGATAGCGGCGCCCATTGTCCGTGACCGGGGGCGTGGGGGCGACCGCTGCCACTGAGCGGGCCTGGCACACCGCTGCGTAGTGGCCCTTCTTCCCACATGCCTTACAAAGGGCAGTGCAGGCTGGGCAGCGTTGGCGAGGGTGTCTTTGTTGGCCGCAAAAATAGCATCGGGGCCCGCCAGAGATCACTGGCTGGCGCGTAGCGCAGGCGTATTGGGTGGGTAGCGCCCCCGCTGGAGCGGCTGCCTGTGGGGCCCATGAAGTGTAGGAGGAGTGGGCCGCGCAGTTGGGGGCATAGGACTGCACATTGCGCAGGGCGACCGTCATGGAAAGCGCTAGTGTTTTAGTCTCTGCGACGTCGCGCGTGGCCCCTTCTAGGAGCCGCTGCCTGATAACATCGGACCCAATCCCAGTTAGAAAAGCGTCCCTCATAAGGAGATCTGAGTGCTCCTTAGCTGTAGCGTCCTGGCAGCCACAGTCCCAAACTAGTGGGATCAGGGCCCTCCAGGATCCTCGATTGACTCACCAGGTATTTGAGTACGCGTTGCGAGCGCGTGTCTGGCGAAGAGCGCGTTCGTCTTCTGCTCATAATTCTCTTTGCGTCGGGTCATAGCGTTAGCGTAATTGGGCGCATCCTGGATCAGCGGGAAGATTTTAGAGCTGAGTCTGGAGTACAAGATTTGAATCTTCTGAGCCTTTGGAACAGGGGTCGGCGCCGCGTTGATCTACGCTTCAAAACAAGCTAGCCAGTGCTGAAAGTCCTTTCTGGCGTCGCTTGCGTGTGGATCCAGCTGCAGGCGATCTGGTTTAATCCGGAGGTCCATCTTCTCAATCAGATACTAATAAATTGAGGCACAATCAATTTGGCTGGAGAGGAAGTTGAATTCAAATTGAGGCTTTATTAGTATCTGAAGTGTGGCCTCCTACAGCAGCTGACGAAATGGGTGCGAGCTGAAGGCCACGCATATTTATAACCCGGCTCTTGGGCGGAGCTAGCATGCAGGGGCCCAGGTGAACCTGTAGTGCAGGTTCTACCGTACAACCCTTAATATAGGAACACAGTGGTTTACCACAGTCTGTGTTTTGGCTTTTAATTACTTAATGCAATTTGAAGTTGTTTCCTTCTCTGCTGGTGTCAGACTGTCCAGTGAGAGGATCCAGTCACTTTCACCAGAAAAGAAATTTAGAGCAAAGTGTGGAAAAGCAACTTTTCAGTTTGTGTCCTTCTTGAACAAAGATAGTTTTCGTGCTTTAAAGTCACGGAAATAAAATCTGTTCTCATGAATTCGAACTGATTTGCATTTGGCTGCATTTCACAGCTTCACATCAATTAATCACTTTAATTTAGTTACTCACATGGTCCAGTAAATACAGGCCACTAAACGTGGGCCATATTAACACAGAAGCTGTGTGGGATGGGAGTATTTGATGGGACAATGTTGGACGAATGACGGGACGAGGGAGCTTTACTGTGTGTGTCACCCCTGTCATACCTACATTGGGAATGTTTGAGGGAGACAGTTTAGAGGAACCTTTACCCTGTATGAAACCTGGGTTGCACCTGCTCAGCCAGTTGTTCTTTCTCTCATGGGATGAGAACATTGCTAGTAGGACCATCATTTGTTGATCCTTAATTACCATTGCGAAGGTGGTACATTTTACAAGGGCCATGAAGAGTCCACACCGAGTTGGTCGAAACAAAAACTTACTTTATTTTCCAATTACCAATGTATACAGCTCCAGTAGTTACCTACTGGGTCGTTCTCTGGTCGGCGCCTTACTTGCCGACTCTATTTATACAAAGCCAAGTATTGTTAAGGGTCTCCTACCCCCTTTATCGGGGGAGCTCTTATTCTGCAAGATCCACTGGGTAGTTAAACATCCCTATCCCGTAAGACCCATATGGGTTATAACATCCCTCACCCCCAAAGTCTGAAGAATCCTCCGAAGACCTTGGCGAAGAAGGGCACCAGACCCATTTGACATCTGGCTGAGCGTTGTGTACCCAAGGTGCTTGATCAGGCAGCGCGAATCTCAAAGGTGAACGCCGCTTCCGACACAAACGACGTGGCAGCTGCACTTCCCAAGGTTGTGGATCCGAGGGTTCCGCATCGGAGACCTCCTGCGTCTCCATCACTGATTCCAGGTCAACCACCTCAGTCATGTCGGTGCCTTGACCCCCTTGGGGTTCCGCTGTGGCCTGATCGGGCAGCAGATACGGTATTAGAAGAAGTTTCCGAGGACAAGCTAGAAAAACGGATCTGTCTGGCGAAGAATAACGCCGGAGATCCCCTGGGTGCCATAGGCGAAGTTTTGAACAAACACTGAATCACCTGGTACAAGGTGCCTGGACAGTCGATGACAAATGAGGCGATGCTGTTGCTGCACCTGGTGTTTGGAAAAATCATGCTAAGGCGGGTACGAAGTCTCCGGCCCATCAGTAGTTCCGCGGGTGTTACCCCAGTCACTGCATGCAGATTGGTCCTGTAGCAAAACAATAAACGGGCCAGCTGAGTGTCCATTAATCTCAAAGACTGTTTCTTGAGGCCCCGTTTAGATGTCAGCTCCGTTCGTTCCGCTAAACCATTAGAAGCCTAGTGATATGGGGTGGTACGAATATGCCGCACCCTATTTGCCTCAAAGAGCCCTGAGAACACCTCACTCGTGAAAGGAGTGTCGTTATCGGTGACAAGTACTTCAGGGAGCCCATGCGTGCAAAACGATAAACGTAACATCTCAATAGTTGCCCGGAATGTGGTTCTCGCCATCACACTTCATGCCACTTCAAATGGGCATCAATCAGCAAGAGGAATATGCACCTCTAAAATGGACTGGCAAAATCTGCCTGTTACTGCGCCCACAGCCGGCCTGGCCATTCACAATGATGTTGGGCTGTGGTCAGCGGGAGCTTCTGATGCTCTTGGCAAACGGAGCATTGTTGGGCCATCTTCTCAATATCCACATCGAGGCCCGGCCATCATACTTAACTGCATACATGCATTTTCATCTTGGACATGCCTGGATGACTCTTGTGGAGGTCCTTTAAGATCGATTCATCTCCTTTGTCTAGAACGACTACGCACATACTCCACAGCAGAATACCATCCTCTACACTGAGCTCAGACAACTTGGAGGAAAATACCCTTAACTCACCTGGGAGCAGTCGATGCTGTCCAGTGTATAATAGCACATGCCGAACTTTAGATGGGATCAGGTCTGTCTGGGTTCACTCACGGATCTGCAACGCCGTGACAGGTAAAGAGTCCATGAAATTCAGATTTGCAACTACCTGGACCATCGATAAGGGGCCAGACGACAAAGCAACTGGTTCAGTGCGTCGACATTCGCAAGTTGCTTCCCCTGCCTATGTTCAAAAGAATACTCATAGGTAGCTAGTAACAATGCACACCGCTGAATTCGCGCGGAAGCAATGGGCAAAATTACCTTATCTCCTTGAAAACCCTGAGCAAATGCTTTTACTCCATAACGATAGTGAAGTGACGGCCATAGACGTGTTGGTGAAAATGTTTCACTGCATTAACCACCGCCAGACCTTCCTTCTCGATCTGCGTGTACTTCCTTTCCGCTGCAGTCAATGTATGGGAGGCTAAGGCGATCGGCCGTTCCCTGTCATTCTCGGTCCGGTGGGACAGGACGGCCCAATGCCACAGGGGGAAGCATCGCATATGATGAGCAAGGGTTTGGCAGAATCATAATGGGTCAGTAATCCGGAAGACGATAACTGCTTCTTCACGGCGAGCCCGAGGCCCTACACGTGATTTTTCTTCAGAAGAAGGTGTAAGGGAACCAACATAGTCACAAGGTTCGAGAGAAACTTTCTATAATAGTTTTTTTTTAAATATTTTTATTCTCCTCCTTTTTCACATTTTCTCCCAAATTTACACCCAACAATCAACAATAATCAGTAACGAACGTAATGTGAATCCCCATATCAATAACAACAATTCCATCCTCCCACCAAGCCCCCAAACATTAGCCCGCATGTTAACATACACAAATAACAAAAAGGAATAAGTATCACCCATAGTCACCATAAACACATACAGTCCCCCTCTCCCAACACCCCCCTCCCCCCCAATGTTCGATGTGATCAATTCTCAAAACTGCATAATGAATAACACCCATGAATTGTAAAACCCCTCCATCCTTCCCCTCAGTTCAAATTTGACCTTCTCAAGTGTTAAGAATTCCAGCAGGTCCCCCCGCCACGCCAGGGCACAGGGTGGGGAGGTTGATCTCCACCCTAACAGGATCCGCCTTCGGGCGATCAATGAGGCGAAGGCTACAACATCTACCTCCGCACCCGTTTCCAACCCCGGCTGGTCCGACACCTCGAATATGGCCTCCCGAGGGCCCGGGTCCAGTTCCACGTGCACCACTTTAGAGATTACTCTCAACACCTCCTTCCAGTAATCCTCCAGCTTTGGACAGGACCAAAACACATGAATGTGGTTTGCGGGCCCCCCTCCCCACAACGTTCACACACATCTTCCACCCCCTCAAAGAGCCGGCTCATCCTCGCCCTTGTGAGGTGCGCTCTATATACCAGCTTCAGCTGTACCAGCCCCAACCTCTCACACGAGGTGGAGGTGTTCACCCTCCCGAGCACCTCACACCAGCTGTACCCTCCTCCATACCCTCACCCAACTCTTCCTCCCATTTAGCCTTGATCCCTTCCAGCGGTGCCTTCTCCTCTTCCAAAATAGCCCCGTAAACCGCAGACACTACTCCCTTCTCCAGTCCCATTGTCATCAGCACCTTCTCCGGCAATGTGGAAGCCGGCTCTACCGGGAAGCTCTGAATCTCCTTTCTGGCAAAGTCTCAAACCTGCATGTATCTAAACATTTCCCCCTGCTCCAGCCCATACTTCGCTCCCAGCTTCCTCAATCATGCAAACCGACACCCAAGAAACAAATCTTTTAATGTTCTAATTCCTTTTTCCTCCCATTTCCGAAAATTTTTATCCCACTTCCTCCGGTCAAATCTACGGTTCCCCCGAATCAGCATTTCCCTTGACCCTGCCCCCAACCCGAAGTGCTGTCGAAAATGCTTCCAAATTCTCAACGAAGCTATTACTATCGGACTCCCTGAGTATTTCCCCAGGGCCGTCGGGAGCGGCGCTGTTGCTAGCGCCTTCAATCCCGACCCCCTGCACAAACTCTCCTCCATTCTGACCCACTGGGAGTCAATCCCTCTGACCCAGCTCCGCACCTTCTCCACATTCGCCGCCCACTAGTAATACATCAGGTTCGGAACAGCCAAACCCCCTGCCTGCCTTCCTCTCTGTAGCAGCACCTTTCTAACTCTGGCCACCTTCCCTCCCCATATGAACGAGATAATCATTCCTTCAATCACTCTGCGAAATGCCTTTGGCAGGAAAATCGGCAGGCATTGGAAAATAAACAGAAATCGCATTCATTTTAACCGCCTATACCCGACCCGCCAGTGACAGAGGGAGACCATCCCACCTTGCCAGATCAGCTTTCACCCTCCCCACAAAACTAGAAATGTTGTACCTACGGAGCACCCCCAATCCTGAGCAATCTGCACCCCCAGGTATCTAAAGTGAGGCCCTGCCCTACGGAATGGCAGTCCCCCCACCCCTGGCCGAAACACCACAAAATATTCACTCTTGTCTAGATTTAATTTGTATCCCGAGAAAGACCCAAATACCCGAACAGCTCCAATATTCCCCCTATTGACACACTCAGTTCCGACATGTATAATAACAAGTCATCGGCATATAAGGACACCCTATGCTCTATCCCCCCCCCCTCACTATCCCTTTCCATACCCCCAAACGTATTAACGTGATGGCCAATGGCTCAATCGCGAGTGCAAACAGCAGGGGACACCTAGGACATCCCTGCCTAGTCCCACAGTGGAGAGAAAAGTATTCCGAGCTGATGTTACTCGCCCTCGGCTCCTTATACAGTAGCTTTACCCAGTCCACAAATCTTGGTCCAATCCCAAACCGCTCCAGAACTGCCATCAAGTACCCCCATTCTACCCTGTCAAACGCTTTCTCGCCGTCCAATGTCACAACCACCTCTGTTTCCTTCCCGTTCATCAGTGCCGTAACCACGTTCAATACCCTTCTAACGTTTGAAAAGAGCTGCCTCCCTGTCGCAAAGCTTGTCTGATCTTCACCCATCACCTTCGGGAGGCACTCCTCTAGCCTAGCTGCCACTACCTTCGCCAATATCTTTGCGTCCACGTTTAAAAGTGATATATGCCCATACGACCCACACTCCGTTGAATCCTTATCTCTTTTAAGCAACAGGGAAATCGATACCTGCCCCTTCCCTATCACCTCCTCAAACATTCCCACCATCAGCGGTACCAGCTTATCTTTGAATTTTTTATAATATTCCACCAGAAACCCATCCGGCCCTGCAACCTTCCCCGACTGCATCCTCCCAATCGCATCTTTTATCTTCTGCTCCACTATCGCCCATTCTAATGTCGCCCTGTCTCCCTCCCCTAACCTTGGGTACTCCAGCCCATCTCGAAATTCCTGCATCTCCCGGCCTCCCCCAGATGGCTCTGACCTGTACAACCTCAAAGACCTTGTTAATCTGATCTGGAGCTACCACCAACTTACCTGCCCTGTCCCGCAACTTTCTGTCATAGTTAATGAGACCAAGGAAAGAGCAAAGGTCCGAGACATCCGTCGGGGTAGGGGCCTGCTGGATGACGTGAGCTTTCTCCACAGCGGGGTGCAAACCTTCTCAGTCCACCTGATAGCCGAGGTAGACCACGTCCCTCACATGAAATACACACTTCGCTCATTGTAAGCAAACACCAGCCTCAGAGATCCGCTTTAACACAGCCTCCAGGTTGTCCAAGTGCTCTCGCTCAGAGGCTCCCGTGACCAGCACGTCATCTAATTAAACAGCCACATGTGGCAATCCTCGCAGGATGTTCTCCATTGTGCCCTGGAAAGGCAGCCGTGTATACGTGAACAGGCCTCTGTGCGTATTGTTGATGACATAATTGCGGGAGGCAGGATCCAACTCAGACTGCAAATAGGCATGGTTCATACCGAGCTTTGTGAATGAATACCCGCCTGTAAGCTTTGCGTAGAAATCCTCTATGCAGGACATACGGTAGCGGTCCAACATGAAGGCAGTGTTTGCCATCAATTTGTAGGCCCTGCATGAACAAGCCGTTTTGTCCAGCTTCATTAGCGATACCAGCGCCGCTGCCCAATCAGCGAACTAAATGGACCTGATGATACCCAAGGACTCCAACCGACTGAGCTCTGTCTCCACCTTTTCCAGCAAGGGAGGACGCGCCCGGAAATATTGTGGTGGAGCTTTCAGGTCAACTGAATGCAGGCTACAGATGCTTTCATCATCCCCAATCTGGGTTGGAACACTTCCGGGCATTTTCCTAACACCTCGACCAAACCATCAGAACCCATCAGGAGGATGTGCTGCCACTGCAGCTGCAGTTGGTGCAACCAGTCATGTTCCAACAGGCTGGGCCCATGGTCCTTTACCACAATGAGCGGGAGGCGCATCAACTGGTACCCATAAACCACCAAAGTCATAGTAGTACCTGTGGTATCTAATGGTTCTCCCATGTAGGTGGCCAACCTGGCCTGGGTGTCCGTCAAATCTAGGGTCTAAATTCCCAGCTTAATGCGGTCAAACGTTCTCTGTCAGATCACAGAGACCACTGAGCTAGTGTCCAATTCCATATCGAGCAGGAGCCCAGTCACCCTGCAACCTTAATGGGAGTCACTCGGGGGATTGCCACGCAATGCAACTGTATGCAGTCGTCCTCCTCGTCTAGCTCATCTAGGTGGAAATTACAGGTCATGGGTTGGCATCTGCCTGTACCGGGGCAGCATGCCAGGGTCACCACAAGCTCCATATCAACCTGGCTCCCCTTCTATGGTCCAGGAAGTCTCCCGTCGGGAAGGCACATCATTCGATCACTTGGTTGGTCCTTTACGGCGTTCGGTCCAGGGCAAAGTGGCGATTTGAGGAGGGGGCCTTGATGAGAGGAGGCATGCCCTCTAAGGGTTTTCATCTCCATCCCTTGTATCTCCTGCACCCCTACTCTGCGCTTTCCTGGGACATCGTAATTTGGATGCCCTGTTGCAAGGTTAGGGAAGGCTCGGCTATAAGTTTCTTCTGAGAGGCCGCATTGTTAGTGCCACTAGCCAAGCAGTCAAATAACATTTCGGACAGGGCGGCTCCATATCACTCCGAATGTATGCACGCCACAGGAAGTTAGTAAGATGACTATCTGCTGGTCGGTCTCTGTGATATTGTTGGCCCAGAAAAAGTAACGCATCCTCCATGTGTACTATTCCAATCTTCCAGGCCGGCATCAAAACTCGTCCAAACAACGAAAAGAGGCACGATGAAAGAAAATTTCCAACCTGTATCCAAGAAATATGGGGAGGTAGCTCAGTAGCATCAATAGCCATCTGGTTTTTATCCTCATCGCCAGTTTTATAAGGGCCACGAAGAGTCCACATCGCGTTTCGTCGAAACAAAAACTTACTTTATTTTACAATTACTATTGTATATATAGCTCCAATAGTTCCCTGCTAGGTCTTCTCTAGTTAGTGCCTTACTATTTATACAAAGCCAAGTATTGTTAAGGGTCCCCCACTTAACAGAGGAGCGCGTATTCTGTAAGATCCACGGGGTAGTCAATCATCCCTACCCTGTAAGACGCATGTGGGTTATAACAGTACATAAGGCCACCGCCTTGAACTGCTACATTCCCTGTAGTGTAGGTACATCCTGAGTGCTGTTAGGAAGATAGTTGAAGTATTTTAATCCAGCAAGAGTGAAGACATTTTGGGGGGTTAGTGTCCACGGGAAAAGCTGTGGGGCAGTTGCAGTGGGCCAGAGGGACAGTGTATGAGTACAGGGAGACGGCGAGTAGGATGCTGGCCCACCAGTTGAGGAAGCAGGCAGCGGAGAGAGAGATCAGTAGGGTGAGGGATGAGAGTGGTAAAGTTGTGACAGACCTGGAGGGGGTGAATGGATCATTCGAGGCCTTCTATAGGAGCCCCCGACAGGGGTGGAGGGGATATTGCGATTCCTGGATGGGTTGGCGTTCCCCAAGGTGGAGGGGAGTGAGTTCAGGGGCTGGAGGCCCCGATTGAATTGAGGGAGATGATCATAGAATTTACTGTGCAGAATGAGGCCATTCGGCCCATTGAGTCAACACCGGCCCTTGGAAAGAGCACCCTACTTAAGACCACGCCCCCACCGTATACCCATAACCCAGTAACCCCATCTAACCTTTTCAACACTAAGGGGCATTTTAGCATGGCAAATCTACCTAACCTGCGCATCTTTGGACTGTGGAAGGAAACCGAAGCCCATGGAGAAAACCCACACAGACATGGAGAGAAAGTGCAAACTCCACACAGACAGTCAACTGAGGCTGGAATTGAACCCGGGTCCCTGAAGCTGTGAGGCAGCAGTGCTAACGACTGCGTCACTGTGATGGATGGTAAGGGTGCGATGCAGGCAGGGAAGGTCTCGGGGCCAGACATGTTCCCAGTAGAGTTTTATTAAAAGTTTGGCGCGGAGCTGTGCCACTGCTGGTGAGGCCGTATAATGAGGCGAGGGGGAACCTCCCTCCACATTGCCGCAGGCTTCCATTTCACTGATTTAAAAGAAAGATAAGGACCCGGAACAGTGTAGGTCGTACCACCCGATATCGCTGCTGAACGTTGATGCTAAGTTGTTGGCAAATGTGCTAGCATCGCGAATTGAGGATTGTGTGCCTTGGGTGATAGGGGATGGTCAGACGGGATTTGTGAAGGGATGGCGGTTATTGGCAAATGTGCACAGGCAGCACAATGTCAATGTCGTGCCCTCGGACAGGCAGGAGATAGAAGTAGTGGCGGTGATGGAAGCGGAGAAAGCTTTTGATTGATTAGAGTGGGCGTATTTGTTGGAGGTACTGGGGCGGTTTGAATTCGGGCAGGGGTTTGTTTGTGTTTGCGGTACTTTGGCTACCTCGTGGGATGAGGCAGGAGTGCCCGCTCTCCCCTTTGCTTTTCACCTTGGCAGAGCTGTTTGCAATGGCGCTTAGGGCATCGAGGGATTGGAAAGGGATTGAGCGGGGGAGGTGCCGAGCATAGGGTTTCGCTGTACTTGGATGATTTGTTATTACATAGCTCGGATCCGGTGGGCAGCATTGGAGGCATTATGGAGATTTTGGGGGAATTTTGCCGGTTTTTGTGGTATAACGTGAACATGGGGAAGAGTGAGATGTCCCAATCATTGCCAGAGGGCAAGAGACGACATGAGGGGAGTTGCCATTCAGGGTGATGGGGACGAGCTGGAGGTATTTAGGAATCTGGCTAGCGCGGAGCTGGGCCCAGCTACACAGATTGAACTTGGCTCGATTGGTGAAGGTAATGAAGGCGGATTGAAAGAGGTGGGATGTGTTGCCGTTGTTAATGGCGAGCAGAGGTGAAAATGATGGTGCTGCCCATGTTTCTGTTCGTATTCCAGAACCTCCCTATCTTTGTCCCCAAATCTTTTTTTTAGAAACGTTAATGGGATAATTTCAGGGTTTGTGTTAGTGGGGAAGACCCCGTGGGTGTGGCAAGTGTTCTTGGAGCAGGCGGGGGGCGCTGGCATTGCCAAATCTGCCGAATTACTATTGGGCGGCGAATATTGCGATGGTGAGGAAATGGGCTGTGGAGTAGAGGTTGGTCTGGGGGCGGGTGGAGGGGGCATTGTGTAGGGGAACAACTTTGAGGGCTCTGGTGTTGGCACCTCTTCCATTCTCTTCCATTCTCACTGGCCAGGTACTCTGAGTCCGATGGTGGTGTCAGCGTTAAGGGTGTGGTGTCAGTGCAGGCAATATTTTGGGCTGGAGGGTATGTCGTTGTGGCCACCAATATGCGACAACCATAGGTTTATGCCGGCGGAGCTGGATGTGAGGCTTCGGGGGTGGCGACAAGTATCGGTCGAGTATTTTAGGGACTTGTTTACAGGGGGAAAATTTTCAGGGCTGGAGGAATTGTATCAGCTTTCCAAGGGAGATGGCTTGAGGTACCTGCAGGAGAGGGATTACGTGAGGA
The DNA here is from genome assembly GCF_047496885.1 of Scyliorhinus torazame. NCBI lineage: Eukaryota > Metazoa > Chordata > Chondrichthyes > Carcharhiniformes > Scyliorhinidae > Scyliorhinus > Scyliorhinus torazame. Next base: position 119,048,487 of record NC_092710.1, on the reverse strand, counting down.
GAGAAGTGCCGTCCTTCCTGGGGCTGCCACCTCCGGTATGGCAGGGTAAGCTGTTGTCGGAAGCCGAAAGAGGGGAGAGTGTCAGATATATACAAGGAATTGATGAAGAGGGAGGGCGCTCCGGTGGTGGAGATCAAGTGCAAGTGGGAGGAGGAGCTGGGAGGGAAGTTGCGGGCCAGGACTTGGCATTATGAAGGGTGAACACATCCTGATCGTGTGTGAGGTTAAACCTCATCCGGTTTAAAGTGGTGCAGGGGGACCACATAACAGTGGCGAGGATGAGCAGGTTCCTTGCAGGAGTGGACTCAGACATAAAATAGTTCCTGGATGGATTGGATTTCCTAATAGTGGAGGAGTGGAAGGTGTAGGGGCTGAAGGCCCCATTTGGATTGGAGAAGGTGATGAGGTACAACGGTTCAATGTAGTCTGAGAAGGCTTTGGGCCCAGACGGATTCCCAGTGGAATTTTATAGAAGGTTTGCAACAGAACTGGGGCCTCATCTAATGGACATGTTCAATAACTCGTTAGCCAGGGGGAGCTTCAGGCCACATTGGCACAAGCTTCGGTTTCGCAAATTTTCAAAAAAGAATAAGGATTCAGAGGAGGGCGAGTTGTATCGGCTTACATCATTGTTATGGGCCAGGGTTTAGAGAACCCCAAAGTGTATCATGGAGTTCACCTGACCCACAACTTTTAACAGATTGTGGTATGGGGAGCATACGGCCCACTCTACAGGTGTGGAACAGCAGAAATGGAAACATTTTTTTTAAAAAGCAAAACAATGTTTATTCTATGAACTCAAGTTAACCTTTTTAAAACATACAGTGAACATCTTAGCAACCATCAATTCAAATATAACCCCCAAGGAATACAACACTAAGTAATCCTTAAGCTGTCCTTTTAACATCCATAAGACTTTAAAACAACCTTTAAACAGAAGCACATCAGGTTAAAGTCACTACTGAGAGCAGTTCTTAGTTTTAAATCACCAAAGGATCGATTTGCAGTCTTTAGATTACAGAGAGAGAGACTCATACACGTTCTGGCTCTGACTGCAGCTCTGAAAACGAAACTGAAACACACCCTGCAACAAACAGCCCAAAACAAAAGTAATGAGCTGACAGACAGCCCAGCTCCATCCACATTCTGACATTACTGATAAACACCCATTTCTTAAAGGTACATTTCTTAAACACTTATGACACCTCCCCCCAAGAAAAAAAAACCCATCAACGCCAAGATGGTTTCATTTTTCACCTTTTCACTATTCTTTAAGAAATGCACACAGTAAATATACTTTTTTTTTCAAAAAAAACAACACACGCAAACAGGTACAACAATATTGTCCATTTTTTGTTTTTCCTCCAACTGGAATCCTTCTCGATTGACAGTCTCTTTGAACAAGATGGTCTCTGCACGATCCGTCCATTTCTCTACGCCTTGGCATTTCTCTTTGAAGTCAGATACTTTAGTTCAATCTGATCACAGAGTCCCTTGTAATTCTCCAACACAGGAGCATTGGTTATCACAGCTTTCAGGCAGTCAAATGCCTATTGAAAGTCTGCTGTCCACTGAAATTTTTGACGTTTCTTCAGCAAGTCTTTCAGTGGAGCAACCACGCTACAAACATTTTTCACAAATGTTCAATCAAATCCACTCATGACAAGAAATCGCATTATTTCCCTTCGTCTTGAGGGTATTGAAAACTCCTCAATAACTGTTGGTTTCACATCCCATGTGACCATTCGCCCTGTCCGATTGTATGACCAAGGAAAGTGACTTGAGCTTTTCCAAATTCACTTTTGGCTAGGTTTATCACCAAACCCGCCTCCTGAAGTCGATCGAATAACTCCATCTAATGTTTTAAATGTTCTTTCCATGTCAGGCTGAAAATTACCAGATCGTCGATGTACACCGCACAGTTGGGTGACCTTGAAACAACTTTGTGGCTGGGGCATTTTTCATGCCAAATGGCATAACTTTGAATTGGTACATACCATCTAGAGTCACAAAAGCTGAAATCTCCTTCGCCCTTTCAGATAAAGGTACCTGCCAGTAACCTTTAAGTAAATCCAGTTTGGAAATAAAAGCTGATTGTCCCACTTTCTCAATGCAATCCTCCGAACGTGGAATAGGATAAGAGTCCATTATTGTAACTGCATTAATCTTTCTATAGTCCACATACAACCGTTGGGTACCATCTGGTTTTGGTACCATCACTATGGGTGAGCTCCATTGGCTGCAACCCACTTCAATTTGAAATTTTTAAGCATACTCTCAATCTCTTTGTTGACCTGTGCCAATTTTAAAGGGTCAAGTCTGTATGGATGTTGTTTGATTGGAACAGCATTTCCCACATCTACGTCATGTATAGCCATTTTAGTACTTCCCAATTTATCTCCACAAACTTGCCCATGTGATATCAATAACTCTTTCAGGGCAGTTTGTTTTCCTCTGCAAGGTAACGCAACAATTTATCCCAATTTTAAGAACATCCTCATTTTCCAATTTAATTTGAGGTATGTCAAATTTACAGTCATCTGGATTTTGTTCGCCACTTTGAGTTAGAATCATTAAAATCTCCTCCTTTTCCTCTCCTTCCCTTTCAAAGTACCTTTTAAGCATATTCACATGACACACTCGGTGAGTCTTCCTTCTATCTGGTGTTTTTACCACATAATTCACCTCACTTAATTTCCTTTCAATCTGATAAGATCCACAAAACCTTGCTTTTAAAGATTCACCTACCACTGGTAACAAACTTTATTTCCACTGGCAAAACTACGAACTTTGGATTTCTTGTCCGCTACCCGTTTCATCATATTTTGTGCAACTTTTAAATGTTGTATAGCCAATTCACCTGCTCTATTTAATCATTCCCTAAAATTTGACACGTAATCCAATAATGTAATTTCCGACTTCTCACTCACCAATTTTTTCTTAATCAATTTAAGTGGTCCTCTTACCTCATGACCAAAAATTAGTTCAAAAGGACTGAATTTGGTTGACTCATTAGGTGCATCACTAATTGCAAACAGTACGAATGGAATTCCTTTCTCCCAATCCTCTGGATAATCGTGACAATAAGCCCTCAACATTGTCTTTAATGTCTGATGCCACCTTTCTAATGCTCCCTGCGATTCTGGATGGTATGCAGTTGATTTAAATTGTTTTATTCCTGAGCTATCCATAACTTCTCTGAATAACCTTTAGGTAAAATTTGATCCTTGATCCGATTGTATTTCTGTGGGTAGTCCATATCTAGTAAAGAATTTAAGTAATGCCTCCACAATCTTTTTAGCTGTAATATTATGTACTGGAATTACCTCTGGAAAACTAGTAGACACATCCATTATAATCAAAAGATATTGATTCACACTTTTCGTTTTAGGAAGCGGTCCTACGCAATCAATTAGGACCCGTGTAAAAGATTCCTCAAATGCTGGAATGGGTATTAAGGGTACTGGTTTTACCACTGCTTGAGGTTTCCCTATCACTTGACATGTGTGACAAAATTTAACTACATCTTTATGTAGTCCAGGCCAATAAAAATGCTTTTGGATTTTAGCTTGAGTTTTCCTTACTCCCAAATGACCTCCCACTGGTACCTCATGTGCAACTCGCAACACCTCCTTTCTATACCCTACCGGCAATACTACTTGAAGAACCTCTGCCCACTTTTCATCCGCCTGCATATGTAAAGGTCTCCATTTTCTCATCAAGACATCACTTTTACGGTAATAACACTCTGGTATACAGTCAGATTCCTCTTCCATATATGCTTTCTGATACATCCATTTTATTTCTACATCTTTCTGTTGTAACTCTGCCAATTTTTCTGAACTAAAAATATCTGCCTCATCCTCCACCTGTTCTTGTTCGTTTTCAACCATCTGATCAAAAATAGTTTCTGATAATTGCACTTCAACTTCATCTTCACTCTTTGATTTCTCCTCTTGTCTTAAACTGTGACTTTGCGACCTTGTTACTACACAATCCGGAAAAATCCCAGGATATTCGTCCTTCAACACTTTAGTTGTCTAATTTTCCACTGGCTTATCAACCACAGTAGGCATCACTCCCACCTGCGATCCAGCTATATCATTACCCAAGATAAACTGTATCCCTGGCCAAGATAGTTTCTCTATTACTCCTACTACCGCTTCACCACTCTTCACTGGACTTTCAAACCTTACCTTATATAATGGAACACTACTCCTCTCACCCTGAATTCCACTTATTATCACCTTTTCTGGTAATATCCTTCCCAAACTACATAACTCCTCATCTCTTACCATTAAAGATTGACTATCTCCCGTATCTCTTAAAATTGTGACTTCTTTACCTGCTCCTCCTGATACACATGAGCTAACTTTACCCACACAAGTAAATTCTTTAAAGAGATCTGGCACCTTATCAATCACCTCTTGATCAGGCTGTACAATCTTTTGCACCTCCTTCGCTTCACTTGGGCTTTCCTTTACCACTTTAACAAACCCCACTGTCTTATCCTGTTTTACCACATCAGCCTTCCTAGTGCTTTTATTCAATCACCAACACTGTGACTTTGCATGGCCTAGTTTATTACAGTGAAAACATTTGAAACTTTTCATGTCTCTTCCACCCTCCTGGATTTTGTTTTTAGTCTGAGGTACACCCTCCTTATTATCTACCATCAGATCACCTTTACCTTTACCACTTGAGTATTTCTCCTGTCCCCAGTTTCTATCCCTCACAGGCTGAAACTGATGTCGGAAACCAAGCTTTGATTTATGAACTAATTCATAATCATCTGCCATTTCTGCTGCTAATCTCGCAGTTTTAACCCTCTGCTCTTCCACATGATATCTCACTACATCAGGAATTGAATTTTTAAACTCCAAAAGTATAATTTCTCTGAGAGCTTCATACATTTGGTCTATTTTCACAGCCCTTATCCACCTATCAAAATTACTCTGTTTGAGCCTTTCAAACTCCATGTATGTTTGACCAAATTATTTCCTTAAATTTCTAAACCTTTGTCTGTAGGTTTCAGGCACCAGTTCATATGCACCTAAGATGGATTTTTTCACCTCCTCATACGTCCCAGATACCTACTCCGGTAGTGATGCAAACACTTCACTAGCCCTACCTTTCAACTTTGTTTGAATCAGTAATACCCACATGTCCTGTGGCCATTTCATTTGTTTAGCTACCTTCTCAAATAAAATGAAAAAGGCTTCTACCTCCTTCTCATCAAACCTTGGCAATGCTTGCACATATTTAAATAGATTCCCACCAAGCCTTTGACTTTAACGCTCTTTCTCACTATCTCATCACTATCATCCAACTGTACATTTCCCTTTACGTCTGCCAATTTTAACTGACTGTCATGTTTCATGGCCATTTTCTGAAGTTCAAACTCTCTCTCTTTCTCTTTTTCCCTGATCTGCATCTCCCTTTCTCTTTCTTTTTGTTCTGCTAGAGCTATTCTTTCTTTTCTCTTTTCTTCTCTCTCCTTTTCTTTTTTCTCTCTCTTTCTTTTTCCTCTCTATTTTCACTTTCTTTTTCCGCTCTTTCTCTTTCTTTTTCCCCTCTTTCGAATTCAAGCTGCTTTAATTCTTTCTCATGTTCCATTGGTTTAATTTGTAACTGAATTTTTGCCATTTCCAATGAGTCAAACTGTATCTTAGGCAACTTTAAATGCTTAGCTACCGCCATAATTACCTCGTCTTTTCGCATTTTGTCAGGTAATGTTAACTGTAATGTTTTTGCCAAATCAAACAGTCTGCTTTTAGTCTCTGTCGGTAAGGTACTGCATGTGACCATCTCCACCTCCAAAAACTTCAGAGCCTCTGAAAGAGCCATTGTCCACAACACACACCCCACTTAAACTAGAATGCCACACCTGAAAAACAACCACAATATGCTCACCCCTCACTGTCTTTAAGTTCACTAAGCCAATCCAATAGATAGACTTGTATCCCTCTCGAGCCCCCAATTTGTTATGGGTCAGGGTTTAGAGAACCCCAAAGTGTATCATGGAGTTCACCTGACCCACAACCATGTTTTGTAGACCATCTTTTCCCTTTTCCATAAAGAAACTTAAATCATACTGTGCTGTCATCACTATCACTAAAATGCTCCTTCACTCGATTACCTGTCTGGCTTTGTTTCCCAGAATTAGATCCAGCAATGTGCCATCCCTTGTTGGACCTTCTACATATTGACAGAAAAAGCTTTCCTGAAATCATTTCAAGAAACTGCCCTTCTAAACCCTTTACACTATGATTATTCCAATTCATGTTGGGTAAGCTGAAATCCCCTAATATTATAATTTTTACACACCTCAGTGAATTCTCTACATATCTGCTCCTCTATTGCCCACTGACTGGGGGCCTATAATACGTTCTCTAAACTCTACACACAAAGCCTCGTTTGAAGACCCTTCCAAGATATCTTCCATCCCTACTGCAGTAACAGACTCCTTAATTGATAATGCCACCTCCTCTTTTACACCTTCCACTATCTCACCCAAAGAACCTCGGAATGTTGAGTTGTTAGTTCTGCCCCTACCTCACTGCCTCAAACATGTCTCGTGATGGCAATAATATCACAATTCCACCTGTTAATCCATGCCCTTAACTCATCAGTCTTACGTATAATACTCCACGCATTAAAGTAGAGGCCATCCAGCCTCAAACTTACCCCCTTGGAACTCAACATGGCTGGACTCCCTCTGTCTTGGTTCCTTTACTATGCTGTGCCCCTATTGTATTAACTTTCTGTGTCTCCTCCCCCTGCTGAACTAGTTTAAACTCCTCCCAACAACACTAGCAAATCCGCCTGCAAGGATGTTTGTCCCCTTCTGGTTCAAGTGCAGACCATCCCGCTTGTACATGCCCCGCCTTCCTCAGAAACGGTCCCAGTGATTCAGGAATCTAAAACCGTCCCTCCTGCACTAACTCTTGAGCCATACATTCATTTGTCCTATTGTCCTATTTCTGTACTTGCTAGCACAAGGCATCGGGAGTAATCCATAGGATCTTTGAGATCCTGCTTTTTAATCTGCTGCCTAGCTCCCTGAATTCTTGGTGCAAGATCTCATCCTTCATAGGAAGGAAAAAGGCAGTCACAGCTTGGGCAGCTTCGATCATCTCCCCCTTCTTGGGGGTGGTTTATGGGGAAAGGTCGAGTGGGTGGGCCTATACCCATTGGAGTTTAGAACAGTGCAAATTTTAGTGAAACATGTAAGATTCTGGGGGGACTTGACAGACTGATTGCTGAGAGGTTGCTTCCCTTTGACAGGAAGTCCAGAACTCGGGGACATAGATTAAAAATTAACCTTAGCTTAAAAAGTAGAGGTCTCTGACTTTTGGTGGCGGCCTGTAGAGAGCAGTTGCACAGGGCGTGGCTCCTGCCAGAGCACTGGGATTTTGACCCTTTTCGTCTGGTTTTCAGGGGTGATTTGGGGCGGAGCTTTGGTAGTTCAATGTAATAAGAGCCCCACGTAAGAGGAATGACCAACAAGAACAAAACAAGGCAGCAGACAAGCAAAGAATCATCATCGGATTCAGAAGCCTCGAGAGCTTCGCCTTTTGAGAAAATGATGGAGGCTCCTGCTGCAACTTCAGCCACTTCATTGATGGCTGAGATTCTTACAAGCATCTTGGTGGGGGAACATAAGAAATTATGGCAGGCTGTCTCTGAAGACCTCAACAGAGCAATTTAAGGGGCCCTGTTCCCATTCGTGCAGCAAAAACGGACCAGGCAGTAAAGGCATAAGGCACGGTGATACAGTATTTGGAGGTGGCCCTTTCAAGGCAGAGTGACGGGATCAACTCCCTGGTAGTGGAGATGGCACAGTTGGCGAACAAGGATAACAAGGCACAAAGGGCCAAGGTGGACGATCCGGAGAATCACTCCAGAAGGCAGCATATGAAAATTGTAGGGCTGCCGGAGGGTCGAGAAGGTCCAAATCCAACGGAATATATGTCACAGATGTTTGGAAAGATCCCCTCCTGAAATGGATTAGGCCCACCACTCGCTCAGGCAAAATCCCCATTCCGATGAACCACCCTAGGTGATTATCGTGCCTTTTCATAGCTACTAAGGAAAGGAAAGAGTTCTGCGGTAGGCGAAGGACCATCGATAATATAAATGAGACGACCACACCATTGGGCTCTATCTGGGTGTAGGAGGAGAGCTGCTTAAGAGGAACAATGTTCGATTTGGTACAGTATACTCGGCACTACTCCGAGTAACTTACAAATCGAAAGATTACTATTTTGATCCACCAGAGGAGACAGGGGTGTTTATGCAGAAGCTAACTGTGAATTGGATTTATTGTGATATTTCTGTTTGGGGGGATAGGCGTGTGATAGTTGGGATTTGTTGGAGTGCTTTTTGGGCATTTTGGAGTTTGCACTTGTATTTTTGCTATTGGTTTGTGGACAGGGTGTTGTTCTTCTTTCTTTGACTACTAAAGTTGGGCGTGGGTGGGGGGCTGGTGTAATTGTTATTTGTTCTGTTTTTACGCTGAGTGGGGACTGCCTGCTAGCTGTATAGTTAGTTTTTTTTAAATTTAGAGTACCCAATTCATTTTTTCCAATTAAGGGGCTATTTAGCATGGCCAATTCACCTACCCTGCACATCTTTGGGTTGTGGGGGCGAAACCCACGCAAACACGGGGAGAATGTGCAAACTCCACACGGACAGTGACCCAGAGCCGGGATCGAACCTAGGACCTCGGTGCCGTGAGGCAGCAGGGCTAATCCACTGTGCCACCGTGCTGCCCAGCTGTATAGTTAGTTAACGGGAGCAGAGTGGTGGGTGTAACTGCAACTCATACTTTAGGGTGTTTAAAGAATGAGTTTAGGATTTTTGTTTCATTTTGTTTGAGGTTAAGGATGATGGGGGAGGGTAGGGCCCTTTGTTCGCCTTTTTGCTGCTTGTTGGTTTATTTGGGTATGGTATTGATGGATGGTGGGGTGGGTGGGGGAGGGGGAGGGTTAAGTTCTCTGATGGGGGGCTAAAACCTTTCTTTGTTCTGATGGGGGGGGGGGTTTTGGTGGCCACCTTGGGTAGGCTTGATGTTGGCACTCTGAGTAGTTGCTGGACTACCCCACATGTTGAGAATGGCTAACTCTGGTTCGGTGATTGGGGATGGGGGGCGGGGGGTGGGTAGATGGCTCTCTGTTTGGTTGGTCACTTGTAACGTAAGGGATTGAACAGCCCTGAGTAAAGATCTAGGATGTTTGTACAATTTATGATGTTATTCACACGAGACACACATATGGGGCAGCACTGTGGCCTTGTGGATAGCACAATTGCTTCACAGCTCCAGGGTCCCAGGTTCGATTCTGGCTTGGGTCACTGTCTGTGTGGAGTCTGCACATCCTCCCCGTGTGTGCGTGGGTTTTCTCCGGGTGCTCCGGTTTCCTCCCACAGTCCAAAGATGTGCGGGTTAGGTGGATTGGCCATGATAAATTGCCCTTAGTGTCCAAAATTGCCCTTAGTGTTGGGTGGGGTTACTGGGTTAATGGGATAGGGTGGCGGTGTTGACCTTGGGTAGGGTGCTCTTTCCAAGAGACGGTGCAGACTCGATGGGCTGAATGGCCTCCTTCTGCACTGTAAAATTCTATGATAATCTATGATGGTGGAGGGGGGTAGGAAAGGTTCAAAATAACAGGGATTAAACCGGATGAGAGATGAGACTATTCGTTGCTGAGGTTGCGGTCCTTGTGGCCAGTGATCGTCTCAGAATGCGAGGTGTTGGAAATCCATCTGTTGGTTTGGAACTTGTAGAATCTACCTTCAATTAGTCCTCGCGGGCTGCAGGAATTCCTCTGGAGTGTCACCTGATGTGTTGGGTGTTCTGGATCACATACAGGTCACCAACACTAGAAATAGTGCAACACTATTTTATTGAATCATTAACTGTTTAAACTTACTTAGACCGTGGGTCAATACGATACTAGCTTTAACTAAAGACCTTTGCCTTGTCCGAACCAGTCGATGCACTCAGCACATGGTGAATGTCTGTGTTGCAGGTTGTGAGCTCTGTCCTCCTAGCTAGCTGCAACTCGAATGAGCGGGAACTCTGATGCCCCCTGTCTTTATAGTGCGTGTGCTCTCACTGGTGATTGGCTGTGGTGTTGTGTGTGTTGATTGGTCCCACTGTGTGTCCATCAGTGTGCGTCTGCACCATGATATACTGGTGTATATTATGACATCCCCCTTTTTATAAAAAATGTACCTGCGTGGCAATAAATAGTATATGGTGAATGTTCCTGACTATGTGTGTGTGAAATATTTACAGGACTATGTACATAAAAACTAAGCTATTTACATGGGAAGGTGCCTGGTGCAGAAAAGCAGTGTGTCACAAGAATAACGAGATGAACACTATATACAAACCACTTGAACGATTAAACGGAAGAACAGAACAAATCAGAAAGTCCATAAGTCCACAAAGTTCACAAATGAAGTCTCTGAGGTGGGCAACGAATTCTGGTTGACCATCAGGGTGGCACACCACTCATCGTCTGGATCGATACTGTATACCGACAGCGGCTGGTGTCTTTGCTTCGGGGACAGCCTGTTTTTCGTTACGACACTGACTCAAAAAGGCGCCTTCGGGTCCTCGGTGTCACTGCTGCGTGGGAGGTCCGCATCGGACTCGGTGACAGTGGGTAGAATTGCCCAAACATTCCTGCGAGGCTGGCTGAAACTATATGAGTTGGCAGGCTGAGCTGCTCGACAGCAGGCAGCATAGTGGCCAAGCCTTCCACATCATAGACATTGTCGAAATTTTGCGGTGCAGTGCCGCTTTAAATGGGCGGGGCCACAGTTGCCGCACATCGTGACATCAGCACATTCGCTGCGCCACCGCGCATGCGCGGTCGTGCGTGGTGCGCACCTGCGCATTACGTTCCTCAACGTCGCCATCCCTTCGTTTGGTGCGTACAAGCGCGGGAGTCCACGAAAAGCACGCAAAATGGAGGCCCTCAGCCAGGCTGAGGCCCTGAAGGTGCTCGATCACTTGGACCCGTTCCGCCTCGTGGGGACCTTGCCGCGCCGTTTCAGCCGCTTGTATATGGGAATACCGACTCATGGCGTTTTCATGTAAGACACAGGTCTCGATGGTGGTCGCTAGGGTGAGTTGCTTTACTTTGAGGAGCTGCTGACGTAGGGGCTCCGACTGAACACTGAAAACGATCTGGTCGCGTATCATGGAGTCGGAGGTGGGCCCGTAGCTGCAAGATTGCGCAAGGATGCGGAGGTGCGTAAGAAAGGATTGGAAAGGTTCATCCTTACCCTGCAAACGCTGCTGGAACACGTAGCGTTCGAAACTTTCATTCACCTCTACGCTGCAGTGAGTGTCAAACATGAGGAGGACCGTCTTGAACTTCGTCTTGTCTTCATCATCTGCAAAGGTGAGAGAGTCGAAAATGTGGATGGCATGGTCCCCGGCCGTGGAGAGGAGAAGAGCAATCTTTCTGGTGTCCGAGGCGCCCTCCCTGTCCGTGGCTTCGAGGAAGAGCTGGAAGCGCTGTTTGAAAATCTTCCAGTTGGCCCCGAGGTTGCCGGCGATGCGGTGCGGCGGCGGCGGGCTGATGGTGTCCATGTCGCAGGATGGCGGAATGCTGGCGGAAGTCAGATCACTTGCAGGTAAGCCGAAGAAGTGCTAGTATCCCACCACTCCTGGTATCATGATGTGTTGGGTGATATGGATCACATACAGGTCACCAACACTTGAGATAGTGCAACACTATTTTATTGAATCATTAACTGTTTAAACTTACTTAGACCGTGGGTTAATACGATACTAGCTTTAACTAAAGGCGTTTGCCTTGTCCTAACCAGTCGATGCACTCAGCACATGGTGAATGTCTGTGTTGCAGGCTGTGAGCTCTGTCCTCCTAGCTAGCTGCAACTCGAATGAGCGGGAACTCTGATGCCCCCTGTCTTTATAGTGTGTGTGCTCTCACTGGTGATTGGCTGCGGTGTTGTGTGTCCATCAGTGTGTGTCTGCACCATGATATATTGGTGTATATTATGACATCACCTACACACGTACAGGCCACCACCAGATTGACTCTCAGTCTCACTGAGATGGTATTAGAATTCTCTACCTGAGCATTTAAAGGAGGGGTTTTCCACTCTGCATCTGGAACTCTTGTTTGCTCTTTATGAAGGGTTTCCTACTGTGATATATAGAGAGAGAGAGAGAAGTGCCTGGACTTCCGGACCCCTTTTGGATTCTTAGGAGAGGTATCAGCCTGGACCTGTCCCAGCCATTCTCACAGAGGTTTAACTTGCACATGTCTGGCTGGAGAAAATGCTTTCTGCATTCAATCAGGAGTTAAACCTTTACAGGATTGATAGTGTCCGGATCTGCTCACTCCAGCCAAGGCATCAGAGAGAGAAGAAATTCCAGCCTTACAGGGAGAAATATTTAACAGGCTCCTACCAGATACTTCTCAGAACAAAACTGAAAGCAAAAATGGAACCTGCCTTTTGCTCCAGAATCTTTGATCAACAGGATAATCAAGGGTTAATAGGAGCAGGCAGGAAAGTGGAGTTGAGGCCAGTCAGATCTTATTGAATGGTGGAGCAGGTTCAAGGGGCAGAATGGCCGACTCCTGTTCCGAGTTCTTGTGTTCTATTGCCAGGTAGATGCCAGTGTTGTAGCTATACTGCAACAGCTTGGCTAGTGATGCAGCTAGTTCTGGAGCACAAGTCTTTAGTATAATTGCCGGGATATTGTCAGGACCAATAGTCTTTGCAGTATCCAGTGCCTTCAGCCATTTCGTATCACATGGCGTGAATCAAATTGACTGACGACTGGCACCTGTGATGCTGGGGACCTCAGGAGCATCATCCATGCAGCATTTCTAACTGAAGATGGTTGCAAATGCTTTGGGCGGTATTCTCCGCTTCTGAGACTAAGTGTTGATGCCAACGCAGAATTCGTGGACTTTCACGACAGAAAAACTGGCGCCTCACCTGAAACGATTCCGCTACTATTGAGGGGCTAGCACCGGTGCCGTGTGGAACACAATCCATTCCAATGAAAAACAGTGCGGAATTCGCTGGGTCCGTGATTGACACTCAGGAGGCTGACAAGGTGCAGCCACACAAACACATTGCAATCCCCACACAAACTTATCCCAGCTAACAAGTTGGCACTGGTTGTGCTGGAGCATGCCCATACAGCTGATGGGTCGTCTGGGGCCAGAGGGCACCCACGGGGTGCCCTGGGGGGGCACCTATATGACCTGTGGGACTAAGTTCAAAGTGGGCTGTCATCGGCTTGTGCAGCTGAATGGCTGCCTTGCCAGCTGTAGCAATGGTGTTTCATGCCCATTCACCCAGACATCACAGCCCACCTCCTGGCCAACCCCCACCACTCCCCCCAACCGTGGCAGAAGCCCCCTGGCCAGCGGCATAACTGTCAGCAAACTATGGCGATGTTGGACATCTTCTATACCCCCTCTCTCTCTCTCTCCCTCAGCAGCCGATATGCCAGTTTCACAAATTTTAAAAGAACAAGTGAACCGCACCGTCGGGAACTCGGCCCATCAGAGGCGGAGAACCGCGCAGAACCCAGAGAATACCGGGTCGGCCCCGCTAATGATATGCAAACGGTGTCTACTGTATGTGCGTTCCGGGACACATTGACGCCGCTGTTGAGGTGCTAGAGCATTGCGATTTGGCGTCAAATTGGCGCCTGCCGCGATTTTGGCATCGGAATCGATTCTCCGCCCAATTGCCTTTCCCAATTTTGCCGTACTCGAACGGAGAATCTCGCCCTTCATCTTTTGCACTGATGTGCTGAGCTCCTCCATCATTGAGGATGGCAATATTGCTGAAGCCGCCTCCTCTGATTAGTTGTTTAATTGGCTATTAATGACTGGATGCAGCAGAACTGCAGAACTTCGAATCTGATCTTTTGGTTGTTGGATTGCTTAGCTTTATCTGTTGCTTGTTGTTTATGCTGTTTGGCACGCATGTAATCCTACATTGTAGCTTCACCAGGTTGACACATCATTTTAGGTATACTTGGTGCTGCTCCTGATATGCCCTTCTGCCCTCTTCATTGAACCAGCGTTCATTCCCTGGTTCATAATGGTAGAGTGAGGGATATGTCAGGCCATGAGGTTACAGATTGTATTTGAATAGAATCCTGCTGCTGCTGCTCTGATGGCACGCAGTGCCTCATGGATGCCAAGTTTTAAGCTGCTAGATCAGTTTGGAATCGAGCAATGGGATTCTGTACCAGCCCTGCAAGTGTTTGATTGGACAGTGTAGAGGGATTTTTACTCTGGGCTGGAATCTTCTGCCCCGCTCGCCGCAAGACAGCCACGGGCGAGATGCCGACAATGGAGAAATCCATTGACCTCGGGCGGGATTCTCCGGTCGCCGGGCGGACATGGCTGGAGAATCCCACCCTTTGTCTCTAACTCACACTGTACCTGCAATGGGAGTGTTTAATTGGACAATGTAGAGGGATTGTTACTCCGCCAGTGTAGCAGGAGCTTTACTCTGTATTTAACTCATGCCTGCAATGGGAGTGTTTAATTGGACAATGTAGAGGGATTGTTACTCCGCCAGTGTAGCAGGAGCTTTACCCTGTATTTAACTCATGCCTGCAATGGGAGTGTTTAACTGGACAGTGTAGAGGGATTGTTACTCCGCCAGTGTAGCAGGAGCTTTACTCTGTATTTAACTCATGCCTGCAATGGGAGTGTTTAACTGGACAGTGTAGAGGGTTTGTTACTCCGCCAGTGTAGCAGGAGCTTTACTCTGTATTTAACACATGTGGCAACTGCTCTGGGAGTATTTAATGAGACAATTTAGATGGAGTTTGAATCTGTATCTAACCCATGCTGTATCTGAACCTGTGAGTGGTTGATTGGGCAGTATAAAGGGAACTTTACTCTGTGTCGAACCAAACCGTAGATCGACTCTGAGTGTTTATTGGGACAGTGATTGTGTCCAGGAATTCAACCTGTGATCCCAGCCTTCCTCTCTGCTCAATTTTATGTAAATAAAATAAGCCTTTAGAAGAGTGAAGGATTAACATAACACAGATATGTAAATCTCAGCAGTATTAGATAAGGGACTGAATGTGGCTGGGTCCTATCATACATGATGCCTGCTCTTTCTCTTTGATTTTCCTCTCAGTCAATTTATTTATGATGTGGAGATGCCGGCGTTGGACTGGGGTGAGCACAGTAAGAAGTCTTACAACACCAGGTTGAAGTCCAACAGGTTTGTTTCAAACACTAGCTTTCGGAGCACTGCTCCTTCCTCAGGTGAATAAAAGAGGTAGGTTCCAGAAACATATATATAGACAAAGTCAAAGTTGCAAGACAATGCTTTGAGCATTTGAGCAAGACAAAACATTGTCTTGCATCTTTGACTTTGTCTATATATATGTTTCTGGAACCTACCTCTTCATTCACGTGAGGAAGGAGCAGCGCTCCGAAAGCTAGTGTTTGAAACAAACCTGTTGGACTTTAACCTGGTGTTGTATGACTTCTTTCAATGTATTTAAGTCATCTGCGGTGAGTTGCCTGAAGGTAATTGGAGGGGAGGGATCATAGTAATCGGAGCAAACCCGCAAACCCAGGTGGCATCCACACACCGAGGGAGGAGGAGTGGTGAGCAGGTAGGGGAGGAGGGTGGTGAGGGGGACAGATTCACGAACCCCTACAGAGGCAGGGGGGCAAGGGGGAAGGAGGGGAAGGAATGCAGATGGAGTGGGAGAGAGGTGAAGAAATTTAAAATAGGAGTGAATGGGAGGGGGAGCACAGTGCCCTCTCTCAGCATAGTTTCCTCCACCTCCCCACAAGTCCAGGATCATAGTACCTGCCCTTGTGTCACTCAGCAATCCTCCTGGGGTGGAGCCACTGCCCTGCATGTGTGGACCCCACTCAGTTGCTGTGTTTATTCCTGCCTCTCTGCTTTCCCCTTTTGAATATCTGTGCAATTTAGATAGTTCTTCCCGGCTTGACGCTGAGAGCTGTACCTTGACTGTGTGAATTAGGAGATGAATGTGATTTACTGTATGTTCAATTATTTAATCGTTGATCATTTATTTTGATGACCAACTTTCTGTCTGACTTTGTTTCCTTTCATCAACTAACACTGAAGAAAAGACCAAGGAGAAACGATCAGCAGGTTTGTTCACTCCTGTCTCTTCCCAAATAGTACAAACAGCGCAGAGATCCGCAGTTAATAATCAGATTCTCTGCTCCTTAAATCTCACTGCAGGTCAGCACAGGGAATTCCTGAATTTAACGATTGCCACTGTTGGGGAATGTGACTTGGAAAACAGTTTTCATGTTTAGAACATTTTTTTTTAAATTTCAATCTGGACAGTTCTGCATTAACTTTCCGCCATCCTCGTCTTTCTAAAACCTGCATGCCTTCTTTAAATAAAATCTAAATGTAACTACCTTGTCACAACTTTGTCCCTGGAACTAATTCACTGCAGGGATGTAGATGGTGTCACTTGGACTGAACCTTGTGTACCCACTGGTGACCATAGATGGAGGAGTAGAAGGGGGCCATTCATCCCTCTGCCCCGCCATTAAATGATCATGACTGATCTGATGGGATAATCCTAACTCCCCGGGGCAATGGTGAAAGAAGGAGCAGTAGTATTGCCTCATGGAGTGATTTACAGGCACACTTCACCAGGGCCTGACCGTCATCGCAAAGTGTCATAGCATCAAGCGTAATTTCTGCCCAATGAGTAGCCCAATGGGACCTCATAGAACGCAGAGGCTACGGTGCAGAAGGAGGCCATTCGGCCCACCAAGTCTGCACTGATCCACCCAAGCCCTCACTTCCACCCTATCCCCATAACCCCTCCTAACCACTAAGGGCAATTTATGATGGCCAATCCACCTAACCTGCACATCTTTGGACTGTGGGAGGAAACCGGAGCACCCGGAGGAAACCCACGCAGACACGGGGAGAATGTGCAGACTCCGCACAGACAGTGACCCAGCGGGGAATCGAACCTGGGACCCTAGCGCTGTGAAGCCACAGTGCTATCCACTTGTGCTACCTCTGGTCCCAGTTGTCTCCAATCACTGTGCCTCTCTTTTATTTTTAAAAAATTCATTTTTTTCCAAATAAGGGGCAATTTAGCGTGTTCAATCCACCTATCCTGCACATCTTTGGGTTGTGGGGGCGAAACCCACGTAAACACAGGGAGAATGTGCAAACTCCACACGAACAGTGATCCAGAGCCGGGATCGAACCTGGGACCTCAGCGCCGTGAGGCATCAGGGCTAACCCACTGCACCACTGTGCTGCCCTCACTGTGCCTCTCTTAAACATCTGACCAGTGAGACATATTGTGCAATGTAACATTTCATGGCTACTCACCTAGTCCCATTTTAGATAAAGGATTCTTTCATTGTTGATCCAAATTATCAAGTCACCAGAATCCCCTGACAACACCTCCAGCGAGAGTTGGAGAGTTGACTGGAAATTAGTTGCTGGGGGTGACATAGAAAAGATCAAACTGTGGTGCCACCTCTTAGACCCAATATCCATGAGAGAAGCTTCCACCCCGGGCATGAACTGTACATGAGCCATTGTTTAATAGTAGGAGATTGCTCTCAGATGTTATCAGTCAAGCTGTTGGAGTTACTGATTTCTGTAGGTTCGCATTGGTCAGTGTTTAAAATGCTGCTCTATCTCCCCTCACTTCCTAGTAAGCTTTTTAATAATAAACAGAAGCTCTTCAGGATATACACCTCCAGGAAACATAGGTATCCAGCATCTGCTCACATGGTTTTTGGGAATGTCACTAACAGTAGTTGCATGGTCAGTTAGTCCCTCCTCTCCTGCTCAAGAACCTTACCATAGAGCTCCCTGGATCCTTTAACCATTTCTAGTATGATTTCTGATGCTTGTTTTTGCCTCCCTTCCTTTCTTTTACTCCCACTGCCTTGCTTGGTGCCTGCAGATATTGAGTAAACTCAGTCGGATCCCTTGTCACTGTGGTTTCTTAGCATGGTCCTTGGCGCTTGCAAACTCTTTAAAGCAGAGTTTGGCAAGCGGCTCCCCTGGTTATTGAATGACGCTCCGTAAGATTGTTATAACATTTAAATCAATTCCAGCCAAGTCATGAAAGTGATGGCCCAGATTTTGCAAAAGGTATAATGGTGATGCTCTTACTTATTAAAGTGTAAATCTGACAGACACATCCAGCAACCACACAGTTAAATCAGGTATACCCTGCTCCATTGGAAGCTTCAACATAACAGTATTTCAGCAAGACTCCCAGCATTGAAATACATGCACAGTTATGAAGTTACTGCGCTTGCATGATAGATACCCACAAAATGTGCCATAAAAATCTAGTGCTTGTCCAATTAGGTGTCAGTGCAATTTTAATGCTGTGATAAATCTTAATTACTTCCAGATAAACTCTCTGGCACTGAAAATAAATATTTACAAATGTGGAATCTCATTCCTTTAGATGTTAATTATTATGGAATATTTTTTTAATTAACTCTTTTTCTCTCACTGCCATTTTCTTGTCCCATTTATCTTGTTTTCTGGGCATGATTTGTTATGAATTACCTATTCTATCTTACACTTCCTGGTTCAGGCTCTGCGCTGCTCAATCATGATTCTTCAATCAGATTGACTAAGGAGATACTGCTGCTTTCCCTATGCATACAGGTCCCTGATCCCTGCAGAAGATACTTTGTCAAAATGATTTTCTGATAACTGTAAGTTACAGTGCAAAATCCCACAGCAAATCTGCAATCAAGTCAAGTATAATGAACAGCTAGCACCACTCATCACTCATTCACCATTGACAGCAAAGTCCTGCTCATTGTGTACGAATGGCATCTCACCGAGAGCTGTTCAATAATTGCTGGGGATGTTCCCCAAGAATATCTACAGATCACACCTTTGCCTGCATAGAGAGAGCGCGAGAGTTTTGTTGCACTTGCCAATCTAACCTTTGTGCATTCTGCATGTTCACAACACATTGCATTTGGCATGAAATGCACTGGATTTTATCATCCCGATTCCCGTTTAATGTTGATGTTTGAAGCTGGATAAATGGACAGATTAAGAATTTAGCACAAAAAAAGGCCCCACATCAGTAAACATTCATCAGAACACCAACAAACATTGTGCATTGCTTATTCTATATCTTTTTAAATACTGTCCCAGTCTTTGACTCACCCCTGCAAAATGATATTCACTCCTTCTAATAATCTTCTGTCTGACAACATTTTGCTGACTTCCCACTTGACTTTCCAGTACTAATCTGAGTCTGAGCTCCGTGGTCACTGGTGGTTAACGACCTCCTCTTTCCAATCAACTGTGAGGAGATCTTTGTATGATTGAATGCAAAATTAATTTGCTTCTGTTCTACCATGTCTCCCAAAGTGATTGGAAATACTACTGTTGGTAGTAGTTAGCATTTGACCCTGGTTTCACTGCATGTTGTATGACCACTGCTTAGATCTGCATTTAAATCAGCAGCATCTTTCCATTCTACCTCTCTCTCTGTACCCTCATTTACTCGGTCTCTCTCTCTCTCTCTGTTTCCTCTTTTAATCTCGCTCTCTCTCTCTCTCTGTTCCCCCAATACTCTGACTCCATCTCTATTTCCTCCTTTAATCTCTCTCTCACTCTGTTTCTTCCTTAACTCTGTCTCTCTCTCTCTTTCTGTTCCTCATTTGCTCTGTCTCTCTCTCTCTGTTCTCCCAATACTTCGTCTTCCTCTCTATTTCCTCCTTTACGCGGCCGAAACCCGCACTGTGCAGGTGCAGACGTCTGAGAACCGCACTGCGCATGTGCAGCGACACACGGGCCGTCAGGACGCCGATGTCATGACGTGTTCAAACTGTAGCACCGCCCATTTAAAGAAACACTGTCCTGCAAGAGGCAGACGCTGTTTAAACTGCGGGACACCAGGCCACTATGCAGCCCTGTGCAGATCTGCACCGCCAGTCAGGAGCCAGCGCTCCCAATTCCAACGACGGCGCATGCGGAGTGTGCAACAACACCTACAGGATTCTGATCCCAGCAGTGCAACGGATCCAGATGATGAATGCCTGGACAACGCCTACAGTGTGGGCACTATTACAACATGTGAATATGCCACACCAGGCTCATTGCAAGTCCAGTCAATCCTAGCTGTGGATTCCGAGGACGAATGGCGAGCAGTGATGAAGGTCAACCACTGCCCCATCCAGTTCAAGCTGGACACAGGTGCCTCTGCCAACCTCCTCTCACAGGCAGACCAGACGCATTAAGCAGCCCCCCACGGTCCTTCCAGCTGCCTGCAAGCTCTTGGATTGCAACGGGAATGTCATCACGCACTGGGATCCTGCCATCTGCATGTATCCAACCGACACACACAAGCACGGTTACGCTTCAAAATTATTAAGCCGGACAGGGAATCACTACTAGGTGTGCACATCTGCAAGCAGCTGAGCCTCATTCAAAGGGTTTACACCACGACATCCTCCCATGTGGATCTTCAGGCCGGCATCGACGACATCCTCGCCCAGTATCCAGATGTGTTTAACGGGATGGGCACGCTGCCGTATCGATACAAGATTCTGCTGCGGCCTGATGCCAAGCCAGTGGTCCACACACCATGACAGGTCCCTGCTGCACTGAGAGAGCGCCAGCAGGCACAGCTCAAGGATCTTCAGGAAAAAGGCATCATATCCAAGGTCACCGGACCGACTGACTGGGTCAGCTCGATGGTGTGGGTAAAGAAACCTTCGGGGGACCTGCGCATCTGCATTGATCCCAAGGATCTCAATAAGAATATCATGCGGGAACACTACCCCTTCCCGAAGTGGGAGGAACTCACGAGTGAGATGGCACACAGGTCCAAATGTTGTTTTGGCACATCGACGCTCAAGTTTCTAGGCGACCAGATCTCACAGCATGGTGTCCGCCAGGACACAGACAAAATCAAGGCCATCGAGGTGATGAAGGTCCCTGAGGACAAAAAGACGGTGCTGCGCTTCTTGGGTATGGTCAATTTTCTGGGCAAGTTCATTCCAAACATGGCCACACACACCACGGCCCAACGCAACCTGGTGAAAAAGTCAACTGCCTTTGAGTGGAAGGCGGCACACCAGACAGAGTGGCTGGAGCTAAAAGCCAAGCTCACCACTGCACCAGTCCTGGCATTCTTCTACCCGGACTGGGAGACAAAGATATCCACAGATGCGAGTCAGGATGGCATCGGTGCGGTGTTGCTTCAACGAGATGACACATCATCCTGGGCACCTGTAGCCTACGCATCAAGGGCGATGATGCCAACTGAAACCAGATATGCTCAGATTGAGAAGGAGTGCTTGGGTCTTCTTACCGGCATCCTCAAATTTCATGATTATGTCTATGGCCTGCCGACATTCACTGTTGAGACGGATCATAGGCCTCTGGTACACATCATTCACAAGGACCTGAACGACATGACGCCTCAGTTGCAAAGAATCCTGCTTAAACTTAGGAGGTATGACTTCAACTTGGTGTACACACCTGGCAAGGAGCTCATCATCGCTGATGCATTGTCCCGCTCCGTCACCTCGCCCAGTGAGCCGTTGGAGATCATCCAGTACATCGAATCGCAGGTGCAGCTGTGTGCAAGCACTCTCCCGGCGACAAATGAGAAGATAGTTCTTATCCGTGATGAGACAGCCAAAGACCCCTCATGCAGCGCGTCATCCACAACCTCACCAATGACTGGCAGAAAGGGCAGTGCCCACAATTTTACAATGTAAAGGATGACCTGACGGTGATTGATGGTATCTTCCTCACGCTGGACAGGATTGTCATTCCGCTCAGTCCCCAGAGCTTGGTCCTGCGCCAAATTCACGAGGGACACCTGGGCATCGAGAAGTACAGACGCAGAGCCCGGCAAGCTGTCTACTGGCCCGCCATCAGCCAGGACATCACGAACATGGTCCTGAACTGTGCTACATGTCAGCGGTTCCTGCCAGCGCAGAGCAAGGAGACGCTCCAACAGCATGACATGGTGACCTCTCCGTGGTCCAAGGTTGGCATCAACCTCTTTCATGCGAATGGTCGTGACTACGTACTGATCATCGACTATTTCTCGAATTACCCTGAGGTGCTGAAGCTCCCGGACCTCACCTCTCGGACCGTCATCAAAGCCTGTAAGGAGACCTTCTCAAGGCATGGCATCCCAATCACCGTTATGAGCGACAATGGCCCGTGCTTTGCCAGTCGAGAATGGTCCACTTTGCCAGGTCATAAATTTCCAGCATGTCACCTCCAGTCCGCACTATCCGCAGTCCAATGGAAAAGTCGAAAATGGGTGCACATTGGGAAACAGCTCATCTGCAAGGCTATGGACTCTGCTTCCGACATGCACTGCTCGCGTACAGGGTGACTCCATGGTCCACTGGCATGTTGCCGGTTCAATTCCGATGGACATGGTTCCCTGGTCCTCCCGCACACCTTTCCACCTATCTTCCACCCCAAAGAACCTGCTCATCTGGGCCACTGTCATGTGAGCCCGGTGAACGACCTTAAACTGTATCAGGCTGAGCCTGGCGCATGTTGTGGACGCGTTGACTCTACTCAACTCAAGCGTCCAGAGACCATCCTCTATCATTCCTCCTAACTCCTCTTCCCACTTGCGCTTCAGCTCCTCAGTCTGCGTGTCCTCTGACCCCATGAGTTCCTTATAGATGTCAGAGACCTTCCCTTCTCCCACCCCCACTCTGGAAACTACCCTATCCTGTATCCCCCTTGGTGATAGGAGCGGGAAGGTTGACACCTGCCTACGTAGGAAGTCCCGCACCTGCAGGTACCTGAATTTGTTTCCCCTCGCCAATCCAAATTTCTCCTCCAGCTCCCTCAAGCTAGGAAAGCTCCCCTCTATAAACATATCCCCCATCCTCTCAATTCCTGCCCTCTGCCATCTCTGAAATCCCACGTCCATCTTTCCCGGGGCAAATCGGTGATTATTACAAATTGGAGACCAGACCGATGCTCTTTCCGCTCCCACATGCTTCCTCCATTGCCCCCAGACTCTCAGGGCCGCCACCACCACGGGGCTAGTGGAATACCATGCCGGCGGGAATGGCAGAGACGCCGTTATCAACACCCCCAAGCTGGTGCCCTTTAAGGAGGCTGCTTCCATATGCTCCCATGCCGACTCTCCCCCCACCACCCACTTCATAATCATGGTTATATTCGCCGCCAAATAATAGTTACTGAAATTCGGCAACGCCAGCCCGCCCCCTCCCCAGCTCCGCTCAAGCATCCCCTTTTTTACTCGCGGGTCTTGCCCGCCCTTACAAAGCCAGTGATAACTTTGTTAACCCGTTTTAAAAAGGACCGCGGAATAAGGATGGGGAGACACTGGAACACAAACAGGAATCTCGGAAGGACCGTCATCTTCACCGTCTGCACCCTCCCAGCTAATGACAACGGGTGCGCGTCCCACCTTCGGAAGTCGTCCTTCATTTGGTCTTCTAGTCGGGCCAGATTAAGTTTGTGCAACCGTTCCCATTTCAGTGCCACTTGGATGCCTAGATGCCTAAAGCTCCCCCCTACCACTCCAGACGGCCCTCTCCTGTCCCCTTGCCTGGATCACAAACATCTGCATTTGCCTTCCTAACTGCCGACTGAACCTGCATGTTAACCGTAAGAGAATCTTGAACGAGGGCTCCTTTGTGCTTCTAATTTCCAAAACATTTTCTCATTTAGAAAATAGTCTATGCCTCCATTCCTCTTTCCAAAGTGCATAACCACCCACTTTTCCACATTGTATGCCATCTGCAAATTGTTTTCCCACTCTCTAAACCTGCCCAGGTCCTTCTGCAGCCGCCCCTGCTTCCTCAATACTACCTGTCACTCTTGATTAATAAGGGGATCAGGGGTTATGGGGAGAAAGCAGGAGGAGAATGGGGATTAGAAAAATATCAGCCATGACTGAATGATGGAGCAGACCCGATGGGCCGAGTGGCCTAATTCTGTTCCTATGTCTTATGGTCTCCTTTATTCGGTCTCTCTCTCTGATTCCTTGTTTACTCTGTCTCTCTGTTCCCATCTTTACTCTGTCTCTCTTTTGTGAGGGCCACGAAGAATCCAGCACAAGCTGAAGGATAGAAAGAAATAATATTTATTTACAATAACATATATATACACACACAACAGCAGCAACTCCTTGCTGCTCACTCTCCTCTAGTCGGTTCCAAACTGGCCAGCTTTATTTATGCAGGGAGTCTGCTAATGATTTCTTCGCCCACCTCATTGGGGAAGCTGATACTCCCAAAGGATTGTGGGATTGCCAGTAGTCCCCAACCAGTGGTAAGTAGGCAGGTTATAACATCCCTCCCCCCCAAAGTCCAAGGAATCCACCGAAGACCCTGGCGAAGGAGGGCGTCGGACTCGTTTTGCCGCAGGCCGGACACCATTTGCACGAGGCGCTGGATCGGGCGGCGTGTAACAAGACGGAGAACGGCACTTCCGTGATGAACGACGTAACGGTTGTACATCCACGGCCCATGGGCCCGAGGATTATCCCTCTGAGGCGTCCTGTGACTCCATCTCGGAGTCAGAGTCCACTGCCTCCGTCACCGCGGTGTCTCTATCTCCACGCGGTTCTGCAACGACCTGCGCAGGCTTTGAGTGCGGCACCAGAGGAAGATTGTGAGGAATACTCCCCACTGTGTCTGGTCTCTCAGGCTGTAGAAATGAGCTCCGGGGGTGGGGAATCTTTGGAAAGGCTGGTCTTCCGGACCGAACGTGGTCTACATGCTTGCGCTGGAGACGACCCTGGGCTTGCACCTGGTAAGAGATAGGGCCTGTTTTGTGAAAGATTACGGCAGGGACCCACTGGGCACCACCAGCAAAATTCCGAACGAACACTGGGTCACCGGGCGCAAACTGCCGAATCATGTCCCTGCTGTTCTTGTGTGCGGCGTACCTTTGCGCCAATGTCCGGGAAAACCATGCTAAGGCAGGTGCATAGTCTCCGGCCCATTAGGAGTTCCGCGGGAGCTACCCCAGTCACCGCATGTGGGGTGGTCCTGTATGAAAACAAAAAACGAGCCAGTCTCGTGTACATTGACCCGGAAGACTGCTTCTTTAGGCCTCATTTGAATGTCTGCACTCCGCCAGCCTATTTGAAGCCGGGTGGTATGGGGCGGTGCGGATATGGCGTGTGCCGTTCATCTTTATGAACCTCGCAAACTCCTCACTCGTGATGGAGTGTCGCTGTCCGTGACCAGCACCTCGGGGAGGCCATGCGTACTGAAAGACAAACGCATCTTCTCGATTGTTGCGCAGGACGTTGTGCCTACCATCTTATGCACCTCTAACCATTTAGACTGGGCATCGATTAATAGAAGGTACATGGATCCTTGAAAAGGGCCAGCGAAATCCGCATGCAAGCGCGCCCAAGGCCGCCCTGGCCATTCCCAGTGATATAGGGGCGCGGCCGGCGGAAGCTTCTGATGCTCCTGGCAAATGGAGCAGTTTTGGGCCACCTTCTCAATGTCGGTGTCGAGGCCTGGCCACCAGACATAACTCCGGGCCAAAATTTTCATGTGGGTCACAGCCGGATGGCCATTGTGCAAGTCTCTTAGTATCAGCTCCTGTCCTTTTTCCGGGACAATCACATGCGTCCCCCACAAGAGGATACCGTCTTCCACGCTAAATTCTGAAAGCTTGGAGGGAAATGCCCGCAACTCGCCTAGGAGCTGTCTATGCTGCCCTCCATACAGGACTATGTGCCGAACCTTTGACAGGACTGGCACCGTCTGGGTCCACTCACGGATCTGTGATGCCATGACAAGCAAGGTGTCCATAAAATTTAGGGTTGCAACCACCTCACCGGTCGTGGGGGTCGACATGGGGCCGGTCAACAAAGGCAATCGGCTCAATGCGTCAGCATTTGCTATCTGGGTTCCTGGTTTGTGCTCCAGAGAATATTCGTAGGCAGTGAGCAACAAGCCCAGCGCTGGATCCGTGTGGAAGAAGTGGGCGGTATTGGCTTATCCTCTCGGAAAAGTCCCAGCAGAGGCTTAAGATCAGTCACGATAGTGAAGTGGCGGCCATACACGTACTGGGAGAAGCGTTTCACCGCAAAGACCACCACCAGGCCCTCCTTCTCGATCTGTGCGTACTTCTTTTCAGCTGCAGCCAATGTGCGGGAGGCGAAAGCTATCGGCCGCTCGGCCCCGTTCTCCATCTTGTGGGACAGGACGGCCCCAATACCATACGGGGATACATCACATGTGATGAGCAAAGGCTTTCCAGGATCATAGTGGGTTAGTAACCCAGACGACGACAATTGTTGTTTTACCTGCCGGAAAGCAGTTTCTTGCGGCTGACCCCAAACCCAGGTGTGATTCTTCTTTAGCAAAAGGTGCAATGGGGCCAGTGTAGTTGCCAGATTGGGGAGGAACTTCCCGTAATAGTTTACGAGGCCGAGAAAAGAACGAAGATGCGAAGAGTCAGTCGGGGTGGGGGCCTGGTGAATTGCGCGCACCTTCTCTGCGACGGGGTGCAAACCTTCGCGGTCCACCCGATAGCTCAGGTAGATTACTTCCTTTGCCTGAAAGACGCACTTTGTGCGACGTAAACGGACTCCAGCCTCTGAAAAGCATCTATGGACAGCCTCCAAATTTTTCAAATGTTCCTGCTCCAACGTCCCTGTGATCAAAACGTCATCTAAGTTGACAGCGACACACGGTAAACC
This sequence comes from Scyliorhinus torazame, assembly GCF_047496885.1. Taxonomy (NCBI): domain Eukaryota; kingdom Metazoa; phylum Chordata; class Chondrichthyes; order Carcharhiniformes; family Scyliorhinidae; genus Scyliorhinus; species Scyliorhinus torazame. The sequence continues at coordinate 119,021,753 of NC_092710.1, read as the reverse complement.
TCTCAAAATGCCCTCCATGAGCGTTGAAAAATAGCGCAGGCAGAGGATACCCCAAAGGGCAACCATGTATATTCATACAGGCCCCGGTGTGTATTGATCGTTACATATGGCCGGAAGGCAGACCCCAGTTTCTGTCGGAACGACGGCGCCTCTGGCGCCCCCAGGACCGGCATCCGTGACAGGGTCGGCGCCCACAAGTCTGACACGGACATGGCTTCTCACCTATTGGTTTTGGAGAAGGCTCCCTTTGGGGCGGAATTTCCGACGGCCACTGCCGTCGATCTGGACGTCGCCTCGCCCAAGGTACCGCAGGGGTGCGGGGGGACGCTTTCGGATGGAAGGGGTTGCGCCCCAAGGCATGCACTTCCATTCCCTGTAGCTCCTGCACTCCCTGTTCTGCGCTCTCTCAGGACAATACTATTTGAATGGCCTGCTGAAAAGTCAATGTTGGTTTAGCTAACAACTTTCTCTGGGTGGCCGTATTGTTAATACCGCAAACAAAACGGTCGCGTAACATTTCTGACAAGGTCTCACCGTAGTCACAGTACTCCGCAATCCTGCGTAGCCGGGATAGAAAATCGGCAAGGGATTCTCCTGGGGTCCTCTCAGAGGTATTAAACCGGTAACGCTGGACTATCGTGGACGAGGTTGGGTTAAAATGTTGCCCCACTAAGTTCACAAGTTCATCAAACGTTTTGGTGTCCTGCGCAGCTGGGTACGTAAGGCTCCTAATCACCCCAAACATATGCGGGCCGCAGGCGGTGAGCAATATGACCACCTGGCGCTCATTTTCGGTGATGTTGTTTGCCCAGAAATAGTAACGCATCCATTGTGCGTACTGGTTCCAGCTTTCCAGCGCAGCGTCAAAAACATCCAAACGTCCATACAGAGGCATGGTGTAATAGAAAACAACTTCCAACCTGTATCCAACTAAAATCCAGGGAGGTGGTTTCAGCAGTGTAGACAGCTTTTCACGTTAACCCTCGTCGCCAGTTTTGTGAGGGCCACGAAGAATTCAGCACGAGTTGAAGGATAGAAAGAAATAACATTTATTTACAATAACATATATACACAACAGCAGCAGCAACTCCTTGCTGCTCACTCTCCTCTAGCCGGTTCGAAACTGGGCAGCTTTATTTATGCAGGGAAATTGCTAATGATTTCTCCGCCCCCCTCATTGGGGAAGCTCATACTCCCAAAGGATTGTGGGATTGCCATTAGTCCCCAGCCAGTGGTAAGCAGGCAGGTTATAACACTCTCTCTCTCTCTGTTCCCTTTCTTACTCTATCTTCCTCTCGCTGATCCCATTTTTACTCTGTCTCTCTCTCTCTCTCTGTTCCCTTCTTTACTCTAGGTCTCCAGACCTTTCCTTGTGCGGACTCTACTCCCTCTTCTCTCTATAATGAGAAAGGTTACTGATGTTTGTGCAGAGTTAATAGGAGAAATCTTAAATTGCTTGCAGTGAATGACAATGACTGAGAGAAAGATGTGAGTTTGAAGTTAATTTCAAGTATAGAAATAATATTGTGTCTCTTTCTTGTCCTGTTTAGCCACAAATTAAGTTTTAAGGAGCGTGTCCGAATAACCAGCCCCAGGTGCCAAGGTGTGAAGGGCAGACAGGCCTCACTAGCAACAGACCGCCGGTCACCCAGCAATGACCAAACCACAGAACGCAGTCCCACCAAGGTGCAGAAGAGCTGGAGCTTTAACGATCGGACTCGATTCCGACCTTCGCTCCGTTACAAGAGCTGTCAGTCACGAGGAATCTCGGATGGTGAGAGAGAGAGACACTCCAGGGATATGGCTTGTGATCTTCGAACCCTTTCAAATTCAGGCTGCCAGTAGGAAGGACCTCGGAGACACTCATTGACCATCGTGAGGGGAGGATTGTAGAGGGATGATTGTGGGGTGGGAGGGTTTTGGTGGGTGTGGTGGGGAGAGAGTGGTGAGACAAGGAAGACGTCCCAGTTATCTTATTGGAGTGGGGGTGGGCAAGTGATAGGAATATCTGACACAGTTGTCATTGGTTGTGTCATTGCACAGAACGCTCCCTCATCACCCAGACTTGGATGTTTGAAGGTGATCCTGTGACCTTGGGGAGGAGACCACATGACCTGGGGAAAGTGACCCCCATGACCCAAAAAAGGTGACTCCCTGACCAAGGAAAGGTGACCCCATGACCCAGGGAAGGTAAACCTGTGACCTGGAAGGTGACCCCATGATCTGGGGAAGGTAACTTGCATCTGACCTTTTTCTGGGAGATTCATGATTTACACTGAACTTTCTAAAGGGTGCGATTCACCCAGTGAAAAGTCTATCTTTGATTATTAAGTTAGCAACAGGGGGAATTAAAACATTTTCAAACTGAGGGACTTGAATCCCATTCCTTCCAGCCTTTACAATGACAAATAAATAAGCTTTTTGTTTGATTCTTGCAGATGTTGCTGTGGGTACAGATGAAGGCTTTGATGAGAGAGGAGGTCACTGTGAGTTCTCCATGGAAGAACTCACACCGGTTCTCAAGACGGTGATTAGGGCTATCAGGTAAAGTCTTACAAAAGACTCCTCTGGTCTTTTGAACAATTTTTATTTTTGTAATTATGTTGTGAGTTTTAGCCGTTGTGATGAATGTAGGAATTTCAAATAAATTGTATTACATGTATTTGCCACAGAAAGGGTTAAATGCCTGGGTTAGTGTGCATATAACTGCTGCAGTAATGTTTCTAAAAATCCTCCTTTGCAAGGTTTTGGGAGCCAGAGGTACAATTAAGGCATCGTAAAAAGCTTGGCCTAATGCAGTTTTGTTTGGATTAAGGGGGTTCCCTGTAGAGTTAATTAAATTTCAGTTTGGTAAAATGACATAATTAACGGGAGGAGCCAAAGTATCAGGCATTTTACAGAAAAGCAGTTTTATGTTGCATTGTAGATTGGGATGTGAGCAGAAGTCAAGCATCTGCTCTCACTGCATCTATAGACAGATTAGCAGTTTCTTTCCCAGCAGTTCAGAATTGTGTGGCTGGATGGTGAGCTGAAACAAGCTGAGAAGCAGCTTCTGAAGAAATACAGCCAGATTTTCTGCATGGTTCTGACAGGATTCGGGTCTTTTATTCAAAGCAGTGCCAAAAGAATTCTCTTTCTCAAAATACAGTATCCATACATTTCTGTACAGCAGGTATTTTGGAGTGCCAACTGTATTTGAAAGTGGATTGAGAGCTGAGATGTTTTTGTTGTTTGTGTGGCAATAATGAAAGCAGTTAAGGGCCAATGTGTCACTGGATTGATTCGTATTGTTTAAGGGATAATTGTAAGCTACATTCTTGAGTGATGTTGAAAATATTTGCCCACTGTGTTAGTAATAAAGTTTGTTTAATATACCACATCCCTATTTCGCGTTAAATCACTCCTGGAGTGAGGTATCCTTTCCTTGCAGTCTTACAAAATTAAAATAAAATATTGGGGTTTCTGTCCAGTATTGTAGCCACTGGCCCGGGATCATAATAACATCGCTGGCAAGGCCGGCATTTGTTTCCCAACCCTAGTGGCCCTTGAACTGGATGGTTTGCTTGGCCATTTCAGAGGGCAGTTAAGAGTCAACCATATTGCTGTGGGCCTGGAGTCACAAAGGCCAGGTAAGGATATTAATGAATCAACTGGTGTTTTACAACAATTCTTTTGGTCTCCATTACAGAGACTAGCTTTGTATTCCAGAGTTATTAACTGAATTCAAATACAACCAACTGCCGTGATGGGATTTGAACCCATGTCCATGGCGAATTCACCCGGATTACTGGTCCAGTGGAATTCCGACTGTGCCACCATCTCCTTAACAAAGTCGTGTGCTGGGATTGGGAGATTCTGGAATTCTAACAGGATTGAATAATGTAGACTATGACGAGCTGTCCAGAATGGTAGAACCAGAGGCCTCAGCTTGAAGGAGGATAGATTCAAAACTAACCTTGGGAAAAAATATTTTGGGGAGTGCGTGGTTAAACCATGGAACTGGATGCATGTGGGAGACTGGAAGCATTTGGTATTCAGTCATCTCATTGCATACTCAATTTCTTTCAGAAAATAACATTTTGAAATGCAGTATATGAGTAATTTGAGGCACGACGCATTGAGTTTAGCATGTTGGGAAGTAACAAGTGACCTTGGGCCTCTAGTTTCCCAAGCTTTAAATCATTGGGGTTTTCCTCCCCTCATATCTGTGTCTGCTGTAGACGTATTTTGTTGTGATTAGTGAACAAACCCATTATTGTTGTATGGAGTGAACACTAGGATGGTAAACAATGAACTGAATGAAGCTTGGTTTTTTCCCACCTGTTCCAGATCCCCATTCCAAAAAAGCTTTCTCTGACTGTGCTCCTGACAACGATGGATCTACGTTAGGGTGCAAGATTGTTTATTTTGCCATACTATGTAATGAAAACAATTAACTCAGTTCCCTTCAATGAGAAATCATGGGCTAGATTCTCCGTCCCGCCGCACCAGTTTTCTAGATTGGCATGCCCCTGCCGGCAGCGGGATTTTCCGTCCTGCCAGCCAGCCAACGGCATTTCCCAGAATTAAGATTCTAACACAATCCGTGTTAGATTGTGAATCCTGGCACCTGCCTGTCAACAGAACCAAGGGATTTCTATCTGGGGAAAAATAATTCTAATTTAATAGTTGATCGCCCAATCTTACAGCAGGAAAATGACATCTGCTGCAATTCCTCTGGCACATTCCAGGATTATGAAGTTTCATGTCGCAAAGAGAAAGTTCAAAGAGACCCTACGTCCGTACGATGTGAAGGATGTTATTGAGCAATATTCTGCTGGACATTTAGACATGCTCTGCAGGATCAAGAGTCTACAGTCACGGTGAGTGTGGGCACTAGGACCTGCTCGGGATGCTCTGAAGTCTACAGTCACGGTGAGTATGGACACTAGGACTTGCTCAGGATAATTGGGAGGCTGCAGTCACGGTGAGTGTGGACACTAGGATCTGCTCAGGGCGATTGGTAGTGTGCAGTTAGGGTGAGAGTGGACACAAAGACCTGCTCCGAGTGATTGGTAGTCTGCAGTCAGGGTGAGGGTGGACACAAGGACCTGCTCAGGATGATCTAGAGTCTGCAGTTATGGTGAGTGTGATATGCCATCAATGAACACACGACGAGTGGTGAATGTAACTGAGGCTTTAATACACTAAACAGAAAGCCTCCTGGCCTCTGATCCCGAACAGGATCAGAGGCGGAGACCAGCCACCTTTATACATGAGCCCGAGGGGAGGAGCCACAGGCGGAGCCAGCAGGGTCAAGCCTAGGCATGTAACAATACAACAGTACAATACAATACAGTGGTTTACACAGAGTGTCGACATTAGGACCTGCTCAGGGTGATCAGCGGCAGCATTGTCCGACCCCCCACTGGGTTGGAGAATCTCCGGGGGGCGGTGCGAATCCTGCGCCGCCACCCCGAAGCCGGCTGCCGTATTCTCCGGCGCTGGTTTTTGGGCGGGGGCGGGGTTCACACCATGCCGGTCGGGGGCCGTTGGCAGCAGCCCCCCCCCCCCCCCCCCGGCGATTCTCCGGGTCCTGATGGGCCGAGCGGCTGTCTGTTTTTGGCCAGTCGCCGGCGTGGGTTAGGCATGGTCAGTCAGCTGGGGTGGTCCTCGGGGAGGGGGGGGGGCGCGAGGGATCCGACCCAGTGGGTGAGGGGGGTCTCCACGGTGACCTGGCCCGTGATTGGGGCCCACCGATCTGCGGGCTGGCCTGTGCCGTGGGGGCACTCCTTTCCGTGCCGGCCCCTGTAGGGCTCCGCCATGGCGAGCGCGGAGAAGACAACCCCCTGTGCATGCGGCAGAATACGCCGGCCGGTCTGCGCATTTGCAGAACCATGTCGGCGGTTCCGCGCATGCGCAAAATCACACCGGCCCTTTGGCATACGCGCAAACTCGCGCAGTCCCTTCGCCGCCGGTTGGAGCGGCGCCAACCCCTCCGACGTCCCCCCAGCCCCCGGTAGTGCGGAGAATTCCACACTTTCGGGGGCTGTTGACGCCGGCTTGGGGACTTAGTCCCCGGAAAGGAGAACCCCGCCCCAAGGTTTTCACTCACAGTGAGTGTGGACACTAGGACCTGCTCAGGGTGATATGGAATCTGCAGTAATGGTGAATGTGGACACTAGGACCTATGCAAGGAATCTGCAGTATGGTGAGTGTGGACACCAGGACCTGCTCGTGATTCTCTGGAGTCTGCAGGCCATTTAACCTGACACCAACGATCAGAAAAATGCTGAAATCTCTTTAAAAAGTGCTAAAACATCACTTAGTAAAGCATAATGTGATCAGGGTTAATCAGCGTTAATTTCGGAAAGAAAAATCATGTTTCACAAATCAAATAAAAGTTTGTAATGAGCATGGTAGCTAAAGATGGATTTGTGCATACAGTAAAACAGTCTTTTGGTAGTACACAGAACAGGCGTATTGCTAAAAAAACATTTTGTCGAAGCTTTTCGCTTTGCACTCATCCGGACCATTGCAATAATATCAATGTCGGGGGAAGCAACAACTTTATATTGTATGAGAAGAGAGTGCTGGTTGGTTCTCTGGTAGTGGTATTGCCATGGAGAATGCACTGATAATAATTTCCTTGCATGTCTTAATGTGCTCAATTTCATCTTTGGAATGGAGCATGCAAATGAGCTCTCTTTCCTTGGTGTACTCGTTGAGAAATCTGCCGGGGGTTCTCTGCCAATAACACCATTTATGACCCCAACCCAAGACTATTACCCTTTGTCGATGGAACACTTCCTCAGCAAAGCCTATCACTCCAGGGGAGGGGGGGGGGGAGTTGCTGACCATCCAGTTGCTGTGAACCCTTCCATCATGATGCCGTCTGCTATCCTTATCAGAGCCCAGCTATCTCTCCAGGTTATGCAAAGATTGACTTTGTGACCTGATCTTATGCCAGAATCTATCAATTAGTTGTGGAACTGATCCCAAACAGACTGTCTGATATGGATAGCTCACCCCTTATCCTCTCTGTCCCTCCGTTCCTTCTCGTTCCAGAAATGGGTCTAATTGTGTTTCGTCCCTAGTCATCGTGAACTACACAGGTCTTCCCCAATGACATACCTTTCACTCTGCCACACTTTGGGTGAATGAGTTCTCAAAGGTTCAGGTCCAGGATGCTCAGTACTAGGCTTAAGGGAATTTTCAAGGTCTGGGTCTAAGCCATTCACTTCTATCTATTTACAGTTTGAATCTCCTTCTGTAGTCATAATGGGCCTAAGGTCCAGATGCTCCTCACTCTCGGTGTAACTCTGATTTAGATCAAGACCTAAACACAGTGGATACGGATCAGCACCAGACGTACCCAATTGACCCAATGTACTTTGGTGAGATGAGTGCTGGAGTGATGGTCAGGGGACCCTGGTGTTTAAACTGTGGCTTCAGATTATTGGACCCTTGTGGTTTAAAGGTTTCAGCCCATGTAAGATCTGGATTCCTGATGCATGTCCCGTTAGTGACCCAGGATCAGTAGGTGTACTTTTCAATAGTTACTTTAGCCAAGTTATATTAAGCCATGATGAAAGAATAATTTCCCAATGTTTAGATGAGAATTTCCTGAATTTCTTTATTTAATTCATTGCAGTGTGGATCATATGCTTGGGAAAGGACAGCTTGTAGCAGACAAGCGATCACGTGAGAAAGTCCCACCAGATATTAATGTCACTGATGATCTCAGCATGATGGGACGGGTGGTAAAAGTTGAAAAACAGGTAAATGCAAAGACCATTTGAAAATTATTCCGTTCAGTTCCAAATGAGCATCTCTCCTCAATGATAAGGAAGAACACGATAAAAATATTAGCTCTGTAAATACAGACATCATTGGTGCAGGGTGGGCCGGATGTTAGGCAGTTTAATCCATCAAATATCCCAGTCTCTAATCTGGATGTTTAGCAAATTGAATCCATTGATTATCCTGGTCACCATCGATTATCCCAGTCTGGATGTTTAATGGGTATAATCCACTGATTATCCCAGTCTCTAATCTGGAGGTTTAAAGGGTTTAATCCACTGATTATCCCAGTCTCTAATCTGGAGGTTTAAAGGGTTTAATCCACTGATTATCCCAGTCTCTAATCTGGAGGTTTAAAGGGTTTAATCCACTGATTATCCCAGTCTCTAATCTGGAGGTTTAAAGGGTTTAATCCACTGAATATCCCAGTCTCTAATCTGGATTTTTAAGGGGTTTAATTAATCTATTATCCCAGTCACTAATCTGGATGTTTAAAGGGTTTAATCCACTGATTATCCCAGTCGCTAATCTGAAGGTTTAAAGGGTTTAATCCACTGATTATCCCAGTCGCTAATCTGGATGTTTAAATGGTTTAATTCATCGATTATCCCAGTCGCTAATCTGGATGTTATGGGTTTATCCATTGATTATCCCAGTCTCTACTCTGGGTCAGGTGGCCATGAGCAGTAGTATGTTGATACTGAGATACTGGCATTTATCTTCGCAGGTACAGTCGATTGAATCAAAGCTGGACTGCCTTCTGGAAATCTATAGACAGTGTCTGCATAAAGGCTCCGTCGCAGCACTGACACTTGCCTCACTGCAAATGCCTGTGTTCGAGTTCGATCAGACATCTGATTACCAAAGTCCTGTAGATGGGTCTGGCTCAACGCAGCTCAGTGGCTGCATGTCGAGATCCACAAGTAGTAGGGGATTACAGCAGATCCTATCACTAAATGATCCATGTGCTCCCTCTTACTGCACCATCAACCCAGCCAGGCATGCTCAGGTTACTCCAAGTCGTGGCAGCGATGGACCCACCATGTCTGCTGCAAGTCAAATTGTCCAGTCTGCCAAGGTGGCCGTGCCAACACGACAGCTTTCATCCTTTCAGAACATCTGCAGGGCAGGACCACTCCAGATTATTCCGGTCACTACAGAGGGGACTGGTTCTGATGCCACCTCCTTCCCTATTGCTGCTCAAGTGGCAGAGGCTAACCTAATCCAGGAGTCACTGTGGAGGAGAAGCCAGAGTGCGGAAAACGAATCCTTGGTCAAAATTTGCTCACTGTCGGAAAAACCCTTAGAACACTCGATGTCTGTGCAAAATCTGATCCAATCCACACACAAACTGAGGGTGCCATTCACTGGCAGTGACCACAAAGTGAGCAGAGAGCACTGCCCTCGCTTAACAGACACGCAACATTTGTTAAGAGACCAGGAGATTGACACAGAGATGCTTGAAGCTACTGTCTCACTGGGGGCCGGTGTAGCCAGGATCCCCCAACATAGCGGGCGAGCTGAGGAGCCATCGGGCCCCTTGAGCCGGTCTCACGTTCGACTAAAATGACAACGAAAGAAGCTTTCCTTTCAAGTATTGCTTCAGTTTCTGAGGCGCACCAGTAAACGGACTGCATCTTGAGGGTGAGACAAATCATGAAACTTTCAAATGCAAGAATCTGAACAAATCAGAAAAGCACTTGTAGGAGCAGTTATGACTTAGTTGCATGAAAAGTGCATGATAAATCAGAAATGATCTCAGTTTAAAGTGTTATGAGTAAAACTGCTTGATTCTGCCGATAAAGCAGCAATTATTCTTGTAAGAAATATGCACAGAAATTATTTGAGGATGTACCAGAGTACATGTATTCAGGAGTCTGAACAATTAAAACCACTGTTATTTACAGCACGTATGCAGGTTACTGCGCCAATTGTGAAACCCTATTATTTTATCCAGGTGATGGTCCCTGTTTACATCAGAAATATTCTTCAGCTACCTGTGAGGTACAAAGATCAGTGTGTCTGTTAACTAGGCAAACGCATTAATCTCCTTTCACAATTGTTTATAGAATATTCGCCACCATTTTGGATGTTTATTTCTGTATATTTTGAGGAACTGCTGATAACTGATATTTTTGATTAAAGCTGCGTTCTAGTTTCAAGTAGTTCTTCTCTGCGAAAAGTGTGAGATCAATCTGTGAGACGGGAGGTTAAAGTGTAAACACAACTGGAAGTTTGAATGTGCTGTGGGGTGACAAAGCAAATTAAGTAATCTGCCTCTTTGGAAAAGACGCAATTTTGATGAGCTGTTTTCCGACAGAATGAAATGTTGATGCATCACTGAAATGACAAACACTTACTGTAGAATGCTTTGTATATCATTTTGTTAATATATGAGAGGCTGATATTTGTACTGTTGAACAGCAGCCGAGCTGGTGGATCCAGATGCTGCCTTGAAGCACAATTTTCTGCACAATTGATCATATCGTAGAAACATAGACTTTTAGGAAAGTGGCCATTCGGCCCTTCAAGTTCTAATCTCCCTTCTTTTCCCCATAGCTGTGTAAATTATTTCCCTTCAAACTCTTGTCCAACCCCTTTAAAACAGACATTCTTGAATCTACTTGCACCACCCTGTCAGGCAGGTTTACCTCATCCTGACTGTTTTGCCAAATATCCCAAACCTGTCACTATCTACTCTATCAAAACCCTTCGGAATTTTGACAACCTTGATTCAATCTCCCCTTAACCTTCTCTATTCTAAGGAGAACAGCCATGGCCTCACCGGTCTTTCCGCACAACTGAAGTCCCACATCCCCAGCACCGTTCTATTAATCCTCCCTGTACCTTCTGTAGGGGCTGGACATCCTCCCTAAAATGTGGTGCCCAAATTGGACACAATATTCCAACAGATGCCTAACCAGTGTTTATAGAGGTTTAGCTTAACTTCCTTGTATTTTTACCCTATCCTTTCTTTATAAAGCCCAGGCTCCCATGTAAGTTTTCATAACAGCCCTATCAACTTGTCAGGAGATCTTGTAATGCAGTGGGTAGCATCCTTAGCTCCGGGTTCAAGTGCCACTTCAGGACTTGATGGCCATGGAAGGTGCATTCGTAATGTGGCTAAACACGTTATCAGCCTGTAAATTCTTCAGATATGCCTGATGGCGAGTGGCAAGAGCGGGAGAATTTCCTGCTCAGCCACACTGCAGAAGGCAAGAGAAAACCACTGTAGTACTTCGCCCAAGTGTAACCATGGACCAATCCAATGGAAATCCACGGTTGCTAATGCCCTCTTGGCGGGCAGTCCCTGAAGGAGGAGGATCAACTTGTCTTGCCCTGCAAAGACCTTACTTGAACCCTCAGGTCTCTTTGTAGTTGTAGCCCCTTTAAAATAATTTACAATACCCTTCCTCATTCTCTCCACCAAAATCATTTTGCACTTCTCTGCAATTAATTTCATTAGCCATGCGTCTCCAGTCTGAGTATGTCCTCCTGAGGCCTGTTAGTATGCTCATCAATTTTTATCACATTTCTCAGTTTTGTGTCATATGCAAATTTTGTAATCGCGCTTTATATACCTAAGTCCAGGCCATTAATATACATATCAAAAAAGGGCAATGGTCCTACTGCTAATTCCTGGGGGACACCGCTGTCTACTTCACTCCAGTCACCATTGCTCTCTACTTTCTGTCCCTCAGCCAATTTCTTCACCACGCTGCCACTGGCCTCAATCCATAGGATTTAATTTTGCTAACAAATTTATTAGATGGCACTTTATCTAATGCCTTGTGATGGTTCCCATACGCATCAACCACAATACTTTCATCACCCTCTCCATTACTTCATCAAAGGATTCAATCATGATTTGCCTTTTTCAAGTCCATGCACAACGTTGATTTATTAACTCATGTTTTTCCAAGCGACAATTGATTTTATCCCATATTATAATCTCAAGAAATCTCCCCACCATTGATGCTTGCCTGACTGGTCTGTAGTTATCAAGTTTATCCCTCTTCTGTTTTTGAACAAGGGTGTAACATTGCAATCCTCTAATCCTCTGGCAACCAACCCCATGTCCAAGAAAGATTGAAAGACTGTGCCCAGCACTTCCACAATTTCCAACTTTACTTCCTCCAATAACCTAGGAGCCAGACTTTACTTTATCAGTTTTTATTCTATCTAATGTCTCTGCTAAATCCTTCTTTAATATGACATTAAGAGCATTCTCTTCTCCAGTGAAAACTGTTTTATGCCTCTACAGGCAGAATGGCATATTCCTGCTCTGAGTTTGCATGTTAAGAATATCTCTTTTATACACCCTAACTGGCCCCACCCTTTTGTCGACTGCTGTTTTACTACTTGTGTGTTTCTAGCCACTAATCTATTCCCATACTTTCTGTTTTCCCCTTTATTTTCTATTTTAGATTTAGAACTATAGAAAAGTTATGGGGCAGAAAGTGGCCATTCGGCCCATCGTGTCTGAACTGGATTTCCTCAGTTGCTACTGTACTTTGCATTATTCAGAGAGCTCCAGCTTTCAAAGCCCTTCTTTTCCCCTCCATGGGGGTGTATCTACTGAACCGTCTCTGCTTTGGCGGGCTCCTATTGATTGTTTACAGTTCTTGCCGCCCATTTTTGAGTCACATTCTCTTTAAACTCGCTGAGGTTAGTCCACCTCCAGGAATATTTTCACATTTGATTGTTCCTTGTCCCTTTCCATATCTACTCAAAACCTTTTTTAAAAATAAATTTAGAGTACCCAATTCATTTTTTCCAATTAAGGGGCAATTTAGCGTGGCCAATCCACCTAACCTGAACATCTTTGAGTTGTGGAGGCGAAACCCATGCAGACACGGGGAGAATGTGCAAACTCCAGACGGATAGTGACCCAGAGCCGGGATCGAACCTGACACCTCGGCGCCGTGAGGCAGCAGTGCTAACCACTGTGCCACCACACTGCCCGACTACTTGAAACCTTAATGGCATTGAGTTTACACATTCCCAAATACTCCCCCCTAATCCACTTGTCCCATTTTGTTCCGAGGAACTCGATCCGGTACGGCTTAATTTCTTATTAGGCTGCAAACACCCTCTCGTTGGTAACCTTCTCTTGTACAAATTTGAGAAAGTCCTCCCGCCCTTGCCCTTTACATTTTTTCCTCCAGTCTGTAGAAGGATAAATTAAGTCTCCCATCATCACCACGCCCTTGTTTTTACGTCTCGACATAATATAACTGATATAACTGAAAAATGAAATGATGTAAATCGCTTATTGTCACAAGTAGGCTTCAAATGAAGTTACTGTGAAAAGCCCCTAATCGCCACATTCCGGCACCTGTTCAGGAAGGCTGGTACGGGAATTGAACCGTGCTGCTGGCCTGCCTTGGGCTGCTTTAAAAGCCAGTGATTTAGCCCAGTGTGCTAAACCTGCCCATAACTGCATATGATCTCAGCATATCCCATTGTTTCCCATAATGTAACCTCGCATTACCAAGACAGCAGTGAAAAATTAATTTCCTCAAATTCACTTTTAAAATATTAATTTATTTGATATAAGCAAAAATTTGTAAATAGTTGCTCGAAGTTTAACAATTGCAATGAATGAGTTTGCATTTTTATTAATCTAAACTCAAGTCTGTAAATTTGACGAACTGTATAATATAACAAAGGATATATAGGTTTTACAGCCATTGATTCCTTTTCTTATTTGATATGTATATGGTGCCTTTCTTGCCTGACCTGTATTAAATATAAAAACTAAAGATGAATCACCAGTGTACAGGAGACTCCTGACAAATGCTGAGGGTCTTTTGAGATCAATTTTAATTCTGCTTAATGTCAATTCAAATCCTTTTTGAACAATTTTAATAAATTTGTTTTCACAAGTAATTTATTATGTGGAACTGTGTCATTTTGCCTTAAATGACTCGCTCGAGGTAATTTTTTAGTTTTGTTTAATTTATTTTGTTCAATGACAGGTCAGTTCTGTCTCCTGTAGTAAGGTAATGACATCTTTTCTCAAAATACAATAAACGAAAAAACAAACAAACCCTGTTTCTATTTCTTCTTTGACGCGTTTTTCTTTCCAGTTCTGAAGAGCAGAACTATTACTCCCAACGTTTGGGAATTATTTCATTTGATATGTTGCTATTTTTTCTGAACAATCTGTTTCATTATGAACACTTTCGGGGGCGGTGGGGGGGGAACGGGACTCTCCCGTCAGCCGACACCAAAATCGGGAAATACAATTGGATGGAGAATCGTGTGCCAGCCGGAAATCGCAGCCAGCACCGGGAGCCAAATGGAATGTCATGCTCTGGGCCCTCGACAGCAGCGTGAATGTCTTCTATGCAGCACATCTGCATGGCCATGCAAATTGTATAGTAAATTCCATTGGCATATCATTAACTGGACCTCCAGAAATGCTCCGCCTCTGCCAGGAGGAATTACCGATGGCGAGATTCACTTCTGGTATATAAAATCAAGAAGCAGGTGCTGTGGGTGCTGAAGCAGAGGGAGGGGTTAGGACATGTTCCCAAAGGTGCAACCGTGGCTGCCAGTGCTGCTGCTGATTGGAGCGGGAGTTTGTCAGGGCCAGGGGGAGTAGTGAGGGGTGACCAGGGGATGGGCCATGGGGTTGGTGTGAACCCCTGGGAACCTGGCACGGGCCACCTAAGCCACGGCCTCTAAGGCAGCTATCTTGCTGCGCACCCCACTGATCGCCTACGTGGATTATGGTTGCACAGAGTGACACTAGCCATATGAGTGCCCCCGACACCCAGGCGCCACCCTGCTGGCAGCCCAACCATGGGGGACGTCGACAGTAGATCCCACAGGAGGGAACTGGAGCATACAACTGGCATGTATAGGGCCAGCCACTGGTACCATTGCCAGCAGGGATGGGTGCTGGGGCCTGAGGCCGGGCACCGACAGGACCAAGGGTGTGGTGGGGAAGGCAGAGTGCCGGGGGAATGGCCGAGGGTGGGTTTGAGGATGGGAGGGGAGAAGGGAGCGGTACATGAGGGGGCAGGGGCTGAAATGCAGGCCAAGGCCACTGTTTAGCCCATTGGGACTGATTGGACTCGAGGGTACCCACCATACTAACATGCCCGGACTTTACACCCTGCAGTTATCACACCCTTCCTCGTTCTCTCCACCAAAATGTATCACTTCGCATTTCTCTGCAATTAATGTCATCGGCCATGGTTCTACCTGTTTCTCCAGTCTGAGTATGTCCTCCTAAGGTCCTGATAAATGGCTGCCTATGACAGGGGTCCTGTGGGTGGGTGGGTGGGTCGGTCACGCACACACACTTCCTGCTTTGATTTCCTGTCTCTGTCTTCTACCCTCAATTACTTAATCCTATCCCAATCATGAGCCCTAGAGAAATCTTGCAGTCCAATAAAATATCTTCTTTTCAAAAACGGAAATCAAACATTTCGATTTGATTCCAGGCAGTAACATATCTTGATTGCTTGTTATTTGTCTTAAAAGGCCTTTTTTGTAAATTCAAACAGTTGTTGGCTTTCAGATTTTCGTTAATGTCTAGTTCATCTCTTCTCCAAAAGACATTTTGTCTTCATATACATAGAAACCATCTAAACTGTGTATGCTTTTTATTGCCTTCTTAAAACCCCTTTAAATGTCATCATTCTCGGTACCCATCAAATAGATTCTACTTGTAATTTCGTCTCGCCTTGTGCAACAATCACCCATCCTGTTCTTGGCTCTTCATTCACTCCACCATAACCTGTCGACAAACAGGGTCCCAATGGCCTCCGCCAATCGCTCTTCTCCTACCCTCTTCACTTTCTCAACTCCCATCTGCACATCACAGGTGGGATTCTCCCATTCGGCGGCAGTGCCCACACCGTTAGAAACGCCATCGCATTTCACGACGGCGTGAACGGGCCGCTGGGAGTACCGCTTCTGGCCTCTACAGGGGGCCAGCACGGCGCTGGAGTGGTTCACGCCGCTTCAGCCTCCCATCCCGGCGCGAACTGTGCGCTGCGGGTTCTGCGCATGCGCAGTGGCGCTGGCGCCAACCTGCGCATGCGCGGCGACCTCCCTCAATGCGCCGGCCCCGACGCAACATGGCACGGGAGTTCAGGGGCCGGCGCGGAAGAAAATAGGCCCGGGGAGCGAGAGGCTGATCGGTGGGCCCCAATCGCGGGCCAGGCCTCATCGGAGGCCCTCCCCGGGGTCGGAGCCCCCCTCCCCCACAGGCCTCCCCCCCCCCCCCCCCCCGCCCCCCGACCCTGCGTGCAGAGTTCCCGCCGGCTGCAACCAGTTGTGGACGGCGCCAGCGGGACTCTGCCTTTTTAGAGCGGCCGCTCGGCCCATCTGGGCCGGAGAATCGGTGGCACGGCCGCGGACTGCGACCGGCGCCGTGCCAAACACGCCGGCACAACTGGCGTTGATTCTCCGCTCTGCGTCCCAGCATCGGGGCGGCGTGGCACGATTGCGGGGATTCTTCAGCCCGGCCCTGGGCTGGGAGAATCCCGCCCCACATGTTCCATTTTCTCAATATTCATATATCCCACTGGGTTGTTTCTCTCGTCCTTAACTACTGTAATCCACCCATTGATACTGGCTTTTAGTCCTTGTAGCACCTGAGCTCAATTTCAATCTTCCCATGTTCTGAATCTGCACCAAGGAGTGTTCTCTCTGGATTTTCTAAATCGTACAGCAACTGTTGATTTCTTGTTAGAATAATAGGCTACCGATGCTTATAATCCCCATATGATTGGGTACAGCAATGTGATAATTCTCATTATTATGGCCGTAGATGTGGAATGGGGAAAATCAAATCTGGCAGCCTTAATGCCAGCTCTGCTGTTAAGGACTTGTTTAAGACTGGTGAACGTGACCTTGCACTCCTCCATCTATTTTGTCTTTTGTAACTTCACAATAGATGCCCACCCACCCTTTCACGAGATTTTAAACTGGGCCGACTATTGCTGCAAAATTGAAAGTCAACAAATTAATTCTCAAATTCTTGAAGCTACTGCAAATTTTCTTCCACTTGCAGTTACCTGTCATGTAAAACACAAAAGATCCCATTCTGCTTGGGGCAAAATGGGTTAATTAATCTGAACATATCGGACAATTCAAAGTTAAAATTTTGTAATTCCCAATTCCTGTAAAAATATAAATACATCTTCAGCTGTTAACAGGCAAGGGTTAATTCTCTGCCAGTTTGGAAAGCGGTGGATTAAAAGGTTTCAAATTAGTGGCTGGATTGCAGAGGATCCTCAGGAGCAGCGGCAAGGAAGGGAAGCACGAAGCAAGATGGCGGCGGAAGGAGGCCGTTCGGTGTGGGGCCCGGAACAGCAAGAGTTCCTGCGGCGCTGTGTGGAGGAGCTGAAGAAAGAGGTGTTGGCCCCGATGCTACAGGCGATTGAAGGGCTAAAGGAGGCACAGAAGACCCAGGAGCTGGAGCTTCGTGATGTGAAGGCAAAGGCTGCTGAGAATGAGGATGAAATACAGGGCCTGGTGGTGAAGACAGAGACGCACGAGGCACTGCATAAAAGGTGTGTAGAGAGGCTGGAAGCCCTGGAGAATAACTCGAGGAGGAAGAACTTAAGAGTTTTGGGTCTTCCCGAAGGTGCAGAGGGGGCGGACGTCGGGGCATATGTGAGCACATTGCTTCACTCGTTACTGGGACCAGAGGCCCCTACGGGCCCCTTGGAAGTGGAGGGAGCATATCGAGTCCTAGCGCGAAGACCAAAGGCAGGAGAAATACCTCGAGCCATAGTGGTGAGGTTTCACCACTATAAGGACAGGGAGATGGTCCTGAGATGGGCGAAAAAGACACGGAGCTGCAGGTGGGAGAATGCGGTGATCCGCGTGTACCAGGATTGGAGCGCGGAGGTGGCGAGAAGGAGGGCGAGTTTCAACCGGGCTAAGGCGGTGCTACATAGGAAGAAAGTTAAATTTGGAATGCTGCAGCTAGCGAGACTGTGGGTTACACACCAAGGGAAACATCACTACTTCGAGGCGGCAGAAGAGGCGTGGACATTTATTGTAGAGGAGAAGTTGGACTAGACTGGAGAGAGAAAGAGTTTCTGTAATAAAGTAGTGGGGGGATTGTATGGGACGGGGAAGGGGGAAGGGGGGGTGTAGCACCATCGATCACACACGAGGCGAGACGTAAAGAACTTCAATCGAGGCTTTATTGAGCAGACTTGTTCAGACACGTTCCCCAGCAGCTCACTCACAGAATGCAGCTGCGGGGATTAAACCCAGGTTCTTATACCCCTCCTATCTGGGTGGAGCCCAGTAGGTGGAGGATCCAATCGGGATCCAGCATCTGTCCTCCAATAGCTGCTCGGCATTCCTGGTGTACCGTATTACCCCTAATACATACCACCACATTCTCCCCTTGTTAGAAAAGAACCCTGCTGGGTGGTGGGTGGTATGGTGGTAGGGGTTTACAGGGTCGGTACCTTAACCATTGAACTATATACAATCATGCCGCTTTTACTGGGCCACCGAATTATTCACATTTTACCCGATTTGCAGCGTTAACTATTTACAACAATGCCGCTTTACTGGGCCACTGAATTATATACATCTTAAGTCGACTCGATGAGTTGAGATGGTGCTCTGGTCGCCCTTTCCGATCGTCTCAGCCCGGGTGGTGGTGGTGGTGGTGCTGGCTCGGGTCCGGTCGACTCTGGGAGCATCGCGCTGTCCCCTTCTGTTTCCTTACTCCTGGACGGGCCTGGGAGGAGGACCGATCCTCCAGGGAAGGGGGTGGCTGTGGGGTGCACCGGTGGGAGTGAGGGGGAGGTGATTTGTGTTGATGGGGGGGTGGGGAGCTCCGGCGGGCGCCAGGTCCCGCAGAGAGACCGTGTCCTGTCGGCCGTCTGGATACGCCACGTAGGCGTACTGCGGGTTTGGGTGGAGTAGATGTACCTTTTCCACCAGTGGGTCTGATTTGTGCGCCCGCACATGCTTTCAGAGCAGGATGGGTCCCGGGGCCGCCAGCCAGGTCGGAAGTGACGTTCCAGAAGCGGACCTCCTAGAGAAGACAAGGAGGCGCTCGTGAGGCGTTTGGTTAGTGGTGGTACACAGCAGGGACCGGATAGAATGAAGGGCATCCGGGAGGACTTCCTGCCAGGGGGAAGTTGGGAGACTCCTAGACCGTAGGGCCAGTAGGACGGTCTTCCTGACCGTTCCGTTCTCCCTCTCTACCTGCCCGTTCCCCCGGGGGTTGTAGCTGGTCATCCTGCTCGAGGCTATGCCCTTGCTGAGCAGGAATTAACGCAGCTCGTCACTCATGAAGGAGGACACCCTGTCGCTATGGATGTAGGCGGGGAAACCGAACAGGGTAAAGATGGTGACGAGGGCTTTAATGACCGTGGCCGCGGTCATGTCGGGGCAGGAGATGGCGAAGGGGAAGCGGGAGTATTCGTCAACGACGTTAAGAAAGTACGTGTTGCGATCGGTGGAGGGGAGGGGGCCTTTGAAATCCAAACTGAGGCGTTCAAAGGGACGGGAAGCCTTTATCAGGCATGCTCTATCTGGCCTGAAAAAATGCGGTTTGCATTCTGCGCAGATTTGGCAGTTCCTGGTGACTGTTCGGACGTCCTCGACGGAGTAAGGGAGGTTGCGAGCCTTTATGAAGTGGTAGAAACGAGTGACCCCCGGGTGGCAGAGGTCCTCGTGGAGGGCTTGGAGACGGTCCACTTGTGCGTTGGCACAAGTGCCGCGAGATAGGGCATCGGACGGCTCGTTCAGCTTTCCGGGACCGTACAAGATCTCGTAGTTGTAGGTGGAGAGTTCGATCCTCCACCGCAGGATCTTGTCGTTTTTTATCTTGCCCCGCTGTGCATTATCGAACATGAAGGCTACCGACCATTGGTCAGTGAGGAGAGTGAATCTCCTACCGGCTAGGTAATGCCTCCAATGTCGCACAGCTTCCACTAATGGCTTGGGCCTCCTTTTCTACTGAGGAGTGGCGAATTTCCGAAGCATGTAGGGTCCGGGAGAAAAAGGCCACGGGTCTGCCCGCTTGGTTAAGGGTGGCCTCCAGAGCTACATCGGACGCGTCGCTCTCGACTTGGAAGGGGAGGGACTTGCGATGGCGCGCATCGTGGCCTTTGCGATATCCGTTTTGATGTGGCTGAAGGCCTGGCGGGCCTCTGTCGACAGGGGAAAAGTAGTGGACTGGATTAGTGGGCGGGCCTTGTCTGCGTACTGGGGGACCCACTGGGCGTAATAAGAAAAGAAGCCCAGGCAGCGTTTCAGGGCTTTGGTACAGTGGGGGAGAGGGAACTCCATGAGGGGGCGCATGCGTTCGGGGTCGGGGCCTATCACTCCATTATGCACTACGTAGCCAAGGATGGCTAGACGGTCGGTGCTAAACACGCATTTTTCCTCATTGTAGGTGAGGTTGAGGGCGTTAGCGGTCTGGAGGAATTTGCGGAGGTTGGCGTCGTGGTCCTGCTGGTCGTGGCCGCAGATGGTGACATTGTCGAGGTATGGGAACATGGCCCGTAAACCGTGCTGGTCGACCATTCGGTCCATCTCTTGTTGGAAGACCGAGACTCCGTTCGTGACGCCGAATGGTACCCTTAAGATGTGATATAGCCGCCCGTCTGCTTCGAAGGCAGTGTACTTGCGGTCACCGGGGCGAATGGGGAGCTGGTGGTAGGCGGACTTAAGGTCCACGGTGGAGAAGACCTTGTACTGTGCAATCCGATTGACCATGTCGGATATGCGGGGAAGAGGGTACGCATCTAGCTGCGTGTACCTGTTGATGGTCTCACTGTAGTCTACGACCATCCTTTGCTTCTCCCCTGTCTTCACTACTACCACCTGGGCTCTCCATGGACTATTGCTGGCCTGGATTATGCCTTCCTTCAGCAGCCGCTGGACTTCGGACCTGATAAACGTCCGGTCCTGGGTGCTGTACCGTCTGCTCCTAGTGGCGACGGGTTTGCAATCCGGGGTGAGGTTCGCAAACAGGGGCGGTTCGACCTTGAGTGTCGCGAGGCCGCAGATAGTCAGTGGGGGTATAGGGCCGCCAAATTTGAATGTTAAGCTCTGGAGGTTGCATTGGAAGTCCAACCCCAGGAGGGTGGGAGCGCAGAGGTGGGGAAGGACGTACAGCCGGTAATTTGTGAACTCTCTCCCCTGCACCGTTAGGTTTGCGATGCAGAACCCTTTGATTTCAATGGAGTGGGACCCCGCCGCCAGGAAAAATTTTTGGGTGCTTGGCCGAATTACAAGGGAACAGCGTCTTACCGTGTCCAGGTGAATAAAACTCTCCGTGCTCCCCGAGTCAGTCAAACACGGCGTCTCGTGGAAGTTCACCAGCACCTTTGTCGTTGTCGTCTGGAGCGTCCGGGGCCGCGACTGGTCCTCAGGGGTTTCCTATAGTTGTTTGTGTATTAGTTATTTATACTGGCATGTGGGACCTTATAGTCTTGAAGAGTTATTATTTTGTTGTTGGCAGTTGCCGTTTAGTTAATATATTATTTATTTGTTAAAAAAAAACGGTCATTATTATTTATATTGTTTTAAAGTTGTAAAAAGGGGAAAATCCTGTACTGTTCTTGTTTGACTGGAAAATTTTTGAATAAAATATATTTTTTTTTAAAAAAAGGTTTCAAATGAACGTCATAACGTCTACACCGCTCCTAGTTTCGACCTAACCAGAAATTCGATCGGGGACCCATTTTATTTAATATTCTCAATCTCAGAACTGTTCTTTTTCGTTGTGCCAGTTGTGTCAGGAATAACTTTTTGGACCTGACAAGAAGTTTTTGCACCTTTATCAATCCAACACAGAATTGGCCTTAATCATTTCAAATATCCCAAATACCAATCAACCCTATTGAATTAAAAGTATCTAATTCTTACTTGTGTGAATTTGTATCCAAATTAAAATTCCCACATGTTTATCAAAAATATCCTGGAATCATGCCTCTGGCCAGAAAAACATAATTCCAGGACTCGTTAGTTGTTTGACTTAAATCACTTAAACTATGATCTCAAAAATCACAATATCATACAGAAAACACTAACACTTGAAACAGACGACACAAATATCATTCATACACAAGCAGCAAAACATATCAAGTGCCTTAAAACAACAATAAGCAAATGAATTACATAAGTGTCCTTGTGGTTGTGTTGTAAACTTCCATTTGTAATTAGAAATTTCAGACAAGGTTAATTCCCCAGAAAGATGAACAAACGTAACCCAAATCAATGGTAACACAAATATACGAACATCCACATAAAACAAACGAAAAACACAGATTCACACTGCTCATACGTTTCAAACAGTTAATCATCAGCCTTCTCTCTGCTACAGATTATTAAAGAGACAGAGCACCGCAAGCTCGCAATCTCCTGGTTAAAATAATAAACAAGATCCTCCATTCTCCTTCATTATAAACTTAAATCTATTTTTTATCTATTTTTTTCATTAAAGCCAATCGCCAATAACTGATTCCATAGACATCACCTAATTCCTTGTTAAAATCAAATCTCAAAAGGCAACTTTACCCAAACACATTAAGACCCACAAAACCTTTGTTCTCTAATGGGGGTGATGTGATAGCACAATAAAATTCTCACATTTTTCCAAATTCCTCTCGAGTATGCTTAAAATTTTCATTTTTAGCTGGTGTCATTGAGTTCCTATAAACCTTATATCAAGTAATTTAGACATATATGTTTCTGGGCAATTCAAAACCAAATCAATTAATTGCCTGCTGAAATTGTTAACTTTTCAGATCCAAAATTGTTATATCTTTTTTTAAACCCAGATTTTGTCACTTCACCAAGTTTGAAAGAAGTTTGAACAGTTTTTTCTTCATTCAAATGTTTGAAAGTTCAAACTGGATTGCTGCCAAATTGCAAGCTATCTAACCTTAAGGCAGAACTAAATTTACGAATTGCTTAACACAAGCCTATATTTCGTTTACAACTTAATTAGTTCTTTACTTTACCAATTTTGTTGTAACATTCAGTGTTAGCTGTCTGGGAGGCGACCTGCGCGTCAGCAAGGGGAACGCCCATTCCCAGATATTCCGGAAAGAGCTTGATTGAGGTTTGTTTTGTACAGCAGGTGCCTGCTGGAATTCACCCTGTCTTTCCATTTTATCAAGTATGATGAATTTGGCCAAGGTAAATAAGACAGTCACAGACTTAAGTTCTACTTTTTGGATTTAGCTTTTAGTCATTCTGACATGACTATTTTATTTTGCTATTCCCGGTCAGGAGACCAGGCAGTATCTAACAGTGATAGAAAGATTTATAGAAAAGAAAAGGTTGTGCAAATTTGGGGACGTCCCCTTCGCAGGAAACTTCACCACTCTATCTCGTTTCTCTTGGCAGAGCATCTCATTCTCCCCACCGCTCCAGAGAGGTGCGGTACATTGCTCCCATGGGGTCTCTCTAGAGAGATGCGCCTCTCTTGCTTTTACACATACTCCCTTAATCTGGCCTGGTTTACTCTGAAGCATTAACTCTGTTTTTCTGATTTCCGGTTGCGGCTATGCAGAGCTAAGCCGCACGAATCGGCGGCTCCCGCGAAGACGGACTTTCGGGCTCGACAGAAGAGCCCCAACGGAACTTTTCACACAGCCAACCCGTGGGACGCCCGGTTGCGGCTATGCGGAGCTAAGCCGCACGAATCGGCAGCTCCCGCGAAGGTGGACTTTTGGGCTCGATAGAAGAGCCCCAGCGGAACTTTTCACACAGCCAACCCGTGGGGAAGAGAGGAGAGAGGTCCCCCACTAACCTGTATGGACCGGACCCGCAGCGAAACGGCCAAAAAAACGGCACTGGAGCAGCGGGAGAAGAAGGGGAAAACAAACAAAATGGCGGCGGCCGGGGACAAAGAAGAGATGCAAGAATTCATCAAGCGCTGCTTCGAGGAGCTGCGCAAGGAGATGGTGGCGCCTATGCTGGCAATAATTGAAGGACTTGGGGCAACCCAGAAAGCCCACGAGGTGAAGATCCAGGAGATCCAGGACAAAGTGAGTGAGAATGAGGATGAGCTCTTGGGCCTGGCGGTGAGAGTGGAGCGGCACGAGGCGCTACACAAGACGTGGGCGGGAAGACTCGAAGACCTGGAGAACAGGTCGAGGAGAAACAATCTGAGAATCCTGGGTCTCCCAGAAGGAGCGGAGGGGGCCGACGCCGCGGCATATGCGGGCACAATGATCGGGGCGCTGATGGGCGCGGAGGCCCCCCCCGGGGTTGCTGGAGCTGGAAGGGGCGCACCGGGTGCTGGCGAGGAAGCCCAAGGCAAACGAGCCGCCAAGGGCGATGGTGGTGAGATTTCACCAGTTCACAGACAGAGAGAGGGTCCTGAAATGGGCCAAGAAGGAGCGGAGCAGCAAGTGAGACAATGCTGAGATTAGAATATACCCGGACTGGAGCACAGAGGTCGCTAAGCGGAGAGCGGGTTTCAACCGGGCCAAAGCGGTGCTGCATCGGAAAGAAGTGAAATTTGGAATGTTGCAGCCAGTGCGACTGTGGGTCACATATAACGGCCAACACCACGACTTTGAAACGCCCGAAGAGGCATGGACCTTTATACTAACTGAAAAGTTGGACTCTAATTGCGGGTTTGTGAGGATGGGGGGTATTTGAGGGTTGAAGTATGACGGCGGTTGTATATAGGGAATGTTATATGGGCTGGGGACGAGAGACAAGGCCGCAACAGAAGCTGCGTCAGGGGGGGCGGGGCAGGCTCTGGAAAGCGCGGGGTTTTTCTCCCACGCGCGGGAGGAAAGGTGGGAGGGGGAACGTAGGAACGTCTACTGATGGGGAGATTCCCACACGGGGGTTCAAAGGGATGGGGGAAGCCGGGGTCAGCAGGCGTCAGCTGACTTACGGAAGTGATATGGGGGGAGCAAAAAAGCTAGACTGGGATCTAGAGGGGGGGAGGGAGGGGAGGGAGGGAAGGGGGGGGGGGGGAAACAGGGTTGCTGCTGCACTGGCCGAAAGGGAATGGGACACAAAAGAGGTGGCCGGGACGGAGGTCCCCCGGCTGGGAGCCTGGACGGTGAGGGAGAAGCGGGCATGGGACTGGCCCAGAAAAGGAGATGGCTAGTCAGCGGGGGGGGGGGGGGGGGGGGGGGGGGGGGGGGGGGGGGGGTGAGAGCCCCTCCAATCCGGCTGATAACGTGGAACGTGAGGGGCCTGAACGGACCGGTGAAGAAGGCTCGAGTGTTCACGCACTTGAAGGGACTGGAGGTAGACGTGGCTATGCTCCAAGAGACACACCTGAAGGTGGCGGACCAGGTTAGGTTAAGAAGGGGATGGGTAGGACAGATATTTCACTCGGGACTGGACGTGAAAAATAGAGGGATGGCAATTCTGGTGGGAAAACATGTGTCATTTGAGGCCAAGACTATCGTAGCGAACAATGGAGGGAGATACCTGATGGTGAGTGGTAGGTTGCAAGGGACGTGGGGGGTATTGGTAAATGTATACGCCCCGAACTGGGATGATGCTGGATTCATGAAGCGCATGTTGGGGCACATCCCGGACCTGGAGGTAGGAGGACTGATAATGGGAGGGGACTTAAACTTTAATACAGTGCTGGATCCAGCACTAGACCGCTCCAGATCAAGGTCGGGAAAGAGGCCGGCGGCGGCCAGGGTGCTCAGGGGGTTTATGGACGAGATGGGGGGAGTGGACCCATGGAGGTTTGCAAGACCGCAGGCCAGGGAATTTTCTTTCTTCTCCCACGTGCACAAGGCATACTCCCGGATAGACTTCTTTGTGCTGGGCAGGGCGCTCATCCCGAGGGTGGAGGGGACGGAGTATTCGGCCATAGCCATTTCGGACCATGCCCCGCACTGGGTGGAAGTGGGGCTGGGAGAGGAGAGGGACCAACGCCCGCTGTGGCGGTTGGATGTGGGACTGCTGGCAGATGAGGTAGTGTGTGGTAAGGTAAGGGGGTATATTGAAAGGTACCTGGAGGCCAACGACAATGGGGAGGTGCGAGTGGGGGTGGTATGGGAGGCGTTGAAGGCAGTGATCAGGGGAGAGCTAATCTCCATCAGGGCTCATAGGGAGAAGACAGAGGGACGGGAAAGGGAGAGGTTAGTGGGGGAGATTTTGCGAGTGGACAGGAGATACGCAGAGGCCCCGGAGGAAAGATTACTTGGGGAAAGACGACGGCTCCAGACAGAGTTTGACCTGTTGACCACGGGGAAGGCGGAGGCACAGTGGAGGAAGGCGCAGGGGGCGACCTACGAGTACGGGGAAAAGGCCAGTCGGATGCTGGCACACCAGCTCCGTAAGAGGGCAGCAGCGAGGGAAATAGGGGGAGTCAAAGATGGTGGGGGAGCCATGGCCCAGAGTGCAACGGAAATAAACAAGGTATTCAAGGCCTTCTATGAAGAGCTGTACAGATCCCAGCCCCCAGGGGGTGGAAGAGGGGTAAGACGATTCCTAGACCAACTGCGGTTCCCGAGGGTGGAGGAGCAAGAGGTGGCTGGTTTGGGGGCACCAATCAGGTTGGAGGAGCTGAGTAAGGGTTTGGGGAGCATGCAGGCGGGGAAGGCCCCGGGGCCGGACGGGTTCCCGGTGGAGTTCTATAGAAAGTATGCGGACCTGTTGGCCCCGCTACTAGTGAGGACATTTAACGAGGCAAGAGAGGAGGAGGCCCTGCCCCCGACAATGTCGGAGGCGACAATTTCCTTGATTCTGAAGCGAGACAAGGACCCACTGCAATGTGGATCGTACAGGCCGATTTCGCTCCTTAATGTGGACGCTAAGCTATTGGCAAAAGTGCTGGCCACGAGGGAGTCTAATAAATGAAGGGGGGTGGTCCGCGGGGGAGAAGAGCATCGGGTGTCGCTATACGCGGACGACCTGCTGCTGTACGTGGCGGACCCAATGGAGGGGATGGTGGAGGTCATGCAGACTTTGAGGGAGTTTGGGGAGTTCTCGGGCTATAAGCTCAATGTAGGGAAGAGCGAGCTTTTTGTACTACAGGCAGGGGACCAAGAAAGAGGGATAGGGGACCTACCACTGAGGAGGGTGGAGGGGAGTTTTCGGTATCTAGGGATCCAGATAGCCAGGAGCTGGGGGGCCATACACAAACTGAATCTGACGAGGTTGGTGGACCAAATGGAGGTGGACTTCAAAAGATGGGACATGTTGCCGCTCTCGTTGACCGGTAGAGTGCAGTCGGTAAAAATGTTGGTCCTTCCGAGGTTTTTGTTTGTGTTCCAGTGCCTCCCCATCGTGATCACCAAGGGCTTTTTCAAGAGAGCAGGTAGGAGTATTATGGGGTTTGTGTGGGCGAACAAAACCCCGAGGGTAAGGAGAGGGTTCCTGGAACGCAGTAGGGACCGAGGAGGGCTGGCGCTGCCAAACCTAGGGAGCTACTACTGGGCAGCAAACGTGGCGATGATCCGTAAGTGGGTTATGGAGGGAGAGGTGGCGGCATGGAAGAGGATGGAGATGGCGTCCTGCAAAGGAACGAGCTTGGGGGCGCTGGTGACGGCACCGCTGCCGCTCTCGCCATCAAAGTACACCACGAGCCCGGTGGTGGCGGCAACGTTAAGGATCTGGGGCCAGTGGAGACGACATAGGGGTGCAGTGGGAGCCTCGGTGTGGTCCCCGATCAGGGGTAACCACCGGTTTGTCCCGGGGAAGATGGACAAGGGGGGTTCCAGGGCTGGCATCGGGCGGGGATTAGAAGAATGGGGGACCTGTTCATCGACGAGACGTTTGCGAGCCGAGGAGCACTGGAGGAGAAGTTTGAGCTATCCCCGGGAAATGCATTCAGATATATGCAGGTGAGGGCTTTTGTGAGGCGACAGGTCAGAGAATTCCCACTGCTCCCGACACAAGAAATTCAAGACAAGGTGATCTCGGGTGTATGGGTTGGGGAGGGCAAGGTTTCAGCAATACACCAAGAGATGAAAGAAGAAGGGGAGACGCTAGCAGAAGAGTTGAAGGGTAAATGGGAGGAGGAGCTGGGGGAGGAGATCGAGGAAGGTTTGTGGGCTGACGCCCTGGGTAGGGTTAATTCCTCCTCCTCATGTGCCAGGCTCAGCCTGATACAATTTAAGGTGGTTCACAGAGCGCACCTGATGGGGGCGAGGTTGAGTAGGTTCTTTGGGGTAGGGGACAGATGCGGAAGATGTTCAGGGAGCCCAGCGAACCATGTCCACATGTTCTGGACATGTTCGGCACTGGAGGGGTTCTGGAGAGGAGTGGCGGGAGCAATATCTCAGGTGGTGAAAGTCCGGGTCAAGCCAAGCTGGGGGCTAGCAATATTTGGAGTAGTGGACGAGCTGGGAGTGCAGGAGGCGAAAGAGGCCGGCATTCTGGCCTTTGCGTCCCTAGTAGCCCGGCGACGGATCTTGCTAATGTGGAAGGAGTCGAAGCCCCCTAGCGTGGAGGCCTGGACAAACGACATGGCTAGGTTCATAAAGTTGGAGAGGATTAAGTTTGCCTTTAGGGGGTCTGCGCAGGGGTTCTACAGGCGGTGGCAACCATTCCTAGACTACCTCGCGGAGCGTTAAAAGAAGGTCGGTCAGCAGCAGCAACCCTGGGGGGGTGGTGGGAACGAGAGATTGCTTGAGGGGACAGATGAACGGGGGATAACATGGAGGGTGGGGGAAACTGGCACGAATGGGCGAGAGCCAGTGTATGAAGCTATGTAAATATATCATCTTATCATGTATATATCTTGCTCAGGGCGATTTTGTGTTATTTTGTTACAGGGGGGGCGGGGTTTATTGTTTGTAAGGGGAAAAAATTGTTTTGTTAAAAAACTTTAATAAATATATATTTTTTTAAACTCTGTTTTTCTCTCTCCACAGATGTTGCTGGACCTGCTGTGTTTTTCCAGCACTTTGGGCTGGATTCTCCGTCCCGGAACGCCCAGACTGTTCCCCGATGGGACGGAGAATCGGGCATCCGGACAAAATCGGGACAGGGGCTGGGCGACGACTCGAACGGGATGTTCTGACATGTCAGCGGGGGGCATGGAAATAGATGCAAATGTGTTACAATGACCCATTTGCATCTATTTACCGGGCCTCTCGCCCTATGCTCCGCCCTCCTGTGATTATCCACTCCCCGCGGTCTGGAATCATGTGGTCACAGTTCACTTATGGTCTCTACCATAATATTCCTGTCATAGTGGACCTCGCAGTAGGCCAAGGGTGCAATCGCTGACCCTTTGGCCCACTGTGAGGTCCATGGTCACGCCAGGCCCATGATGGTAGAGACCATCCGAGTCCATCCAAGGTCCATGTGGCACCCCCACCCCCCCGCATTGCACAGACCCCAACCCCCCAGATTGCCACTCCCAAGTATGGAGGTGACCTGACCCGCCTCCCCCCAGGATGCCTTAATAGGGAGAACACCCCCCCCCCCCCCCAGGAACCCCAGTGATAGGGAGACCCCCCCCAGGGACCCCTGTGATAGGGAGACCACGCACAGAGACCCCTGTAATATGGGGACCCCTGTGGCAGGGAAACCTCAGGAGGGATCCCTGTAATAGAGGGACCCTGCTCCCACTGGATCCCTGCAATAGGGGGACCCCCCCCCCACAGGGACCCCCTGCCTAAAGGAACCCCCACCACAGACCCCCTCCCACAAACAGACTCTCCCCCGCACACAGACTCTCCTCCCCAGAAAAGGGACCCCTGCCTGGAAGCTAGAGAACGGTCCAGACAGCAGGGTCATTGGGAAGCATTATAGCTGCAATGCCTACCTTGCAGTCCAGGTGTCCATTTCTCCAAGGAGAGCTTCTGTATCTGGCTCTGATTCCCAGAAATCCACTATCTGCAGGCCATTCCTAGCTTTGGGGTAGTGGTCTGCGATTGACAGCTCGTAAAAACCAACTGCAGCTTTGATACATTCATATCCCTTCACACGTCTGTGGCCTAAGTGATGAAACACCAATGGTTGTAAACGTTGCCCACATCAAAGAGATATAAGTGCAGTGAAGTCACACGCTTGACATCAAAGAACAACCAAGGTATAATTGCCCAGACCCTGGGAAGCCAGAGAGGAAGTTACTATCTAGCAGTCTCAGAAAGCAGACAAGCCAGTTTCCAGCCACCAAGCCTGAAGGTCAAGTTTAAAGCAAACAAGCCTTAGAACCAAGGCAGTGCAGAAAACCTTTGTAACATTAGTTTTAACGCATCTTCGTTGGACCACGAAAAAGACAGTTCACAGACTTCAGTATCATCTCTGTATTGTGTGGTAACTGTAGCTAATTATTCAATTTTGATGTTCTTTGGGGAGTTTGGGGAAGTCTTACAGAGTTCAGGTATGGTAGATATATTGGTAACAAGGGATACATTCTATATGAATTGTGTATGTGTTCAGTAATTCATACATCTTAATTGTAGGCGAATAGAGTCATCCTGTTTGTGTGTATTTGTCTCCACTTCAATGAATAGTCTTTAATAATTGTTACACAACTGGGCTATTTATTCTCACTGGGGTTTCACTTGTCTCCTCACACCAAAACAAAACTATACACCCAGGAACCGATGTTCCAAGTTGGGATACCCTCGCAGATAACATCAGTGTGCTTCATGACAGAAAATTGGGGCCTCGTGTCCGGGATCTTAAAAAGGCATAATTCCTTGAGTGTAGGGAATTTGTGACTTGATTTTGTGACTTTGAAAGGCGGAGGGAGGTAGTTCTGACCGGGAACCTAGTGGGAGGTGTTCTATATGTACAAGTTCTACCAAAAGTTGATGCAAGAGATGTCAAAACTTTTTTTTGTGTTTTACAGAAAATAGCTGAACAGATGAGGTTGCCACAAGATTGTTGGACTCTGTTCTTACAAGCTAAACTTGTGGATAGGGATAGTGAAGTCTATGCATCCTTATTAGAGGAGGTCTGAAGGCGATGAAAGAGTGAAGAAAGTTATATTAGATCAAGTACCGGAGGCTTACAGATAGAACTTTTGAGCTGTAAAAAACCGGCTGAACGGACTTACCTTGAATTCGAAAGGGTTAAGCAAAGTCATTTTGATAGGTGGGCAAGGGCTTTGAAAATAAAAGAAACCTATGAAGCCCTTGGAGAGATAATTCTGTTGGAGGAATTTAAAGTTTCGTTGCCTACCATGATGCAGGCTCTTGGCCTGTAACACTGTAGGTAGCGGATGAGGAACATATCAGCCATGATAGAATGGCAGAGCAGACTCATTGGGGTGAATGGCCTAATTCTGCTCCTGTATCTTATGAACTTATAATTAGAGCTCAGGTTGAGGAGTAGAAAGTTAGAACTAGATAGTGGCGTACCGCAGGGATCAGTTCTGGGTCCTCTGCTGTTTGTGATTTTCATTAATGACTTGGGTGAGGGAGTTGAAGGGTGGGTCAGTAAATTTGCAGACGATACGAAGATTGGTGGAGTTGTGGATAGTGAGGCGGGCTGTTGTCGGCTGCAAAGAGACATAGATAGGATGCAGAGCTGGGCTGAGAAGTGGCAGATGGAGTTTAACCCTGAAAAGTGTGAGGTTGTCCATTTTGGAAGGACAAATATGAATGCGGAATACAGGGTTAACGGTAGAGTTCTTGGCAATGTGGAGGAGCAGAGAGATCTTGGGGTCTATGTTCATACATCTTTGAAAGTTGCCACTCAAGTGGATAGAGCTGTGAAGAAGGCCTATGGTGTGCTCGCGTTCATTAACAGAGGGATTGAATTTAAGAGCCGTGAGGTGATGATGCAGCTGTACAAAACTTTGGTAAGGCCACATTTGGAGTACTGTGTACAGTTCTGGTCACCTCATTTTAGGAAGGATGTGGAAGCTTTGGAAAAGGTGCAAAGAAGATTCACCAGGATGTTACCTGGAATGGAGAGTAAGTCTTACGAGGAAAGGTTGAGGGTGCTAGGCCTTTTCTCATTAGAACGGAGAAGGATGAGGGGCGACTTGATAGAGGTTTATAAGATGATCAGGGGAATAGATAGAGTAGACAGTCAGAGACTTTTTCCCCGGGTGGAACAAACCATTACAAGGGGACATAAATTTAAGGTGAAAGGTGGAAGATATAGGAGGGATATCAGAGGTAGGTTCTTTACCCAGAGAGTAGTGGGGGCATGGAATGCACTGCCTGTGGAAGTAGTTGAGTCGGAAACATTAGGGACCTTCAAGCAGCTATTGGATAGGTACATGGATTACGGTAAAATGATATAGTGTAGATTTATTTGTTCTTAAGGGCAGCACGGTAGCATTGTGGATAGCACAATTGCTTTACAGCTCCAGGGTCCCAGGTTCGATTCCGGCTTGGGTCACTGTCTGTGCGGAGTCTGCACGTCCTCCCCGTGTCTGCGTGGGTTTCCTCCGGGTGCTCCGGTTTCCTCCCACAGTCCAAAGATGTGCAGGGTGGGTGGATTGGCCATGATAAATTGCCCTTAGTGTCCAAAATTGCCCTTGGTGTTGGGTGGAGGTGTTGAGTTTGGGTGGGGTGCTCTTTCCAGGGGCCGGTGCAGACTCGGGGGGCCGAATGGCCTCCTTCTGCACTGTAAATTCAATGATAATCTATGATTAATCTAGGACAAAGGTTTGGCACAACATCGTGGGCCGAAGGGCCTGTTCTGTGCTGTATTTTCTATGTTCTATGTTCTATGCCAGAGAAGCCATGGAGTTTGCGGACAATTATGAGCTGGTTCATAGACCAAAGCCGTTTGGACCCAATTTTAAATCAGAGAAAGTTGGAAATTGGAAAGGTGCAAGAAAGGACAAGTCAGATCAGCCAGAGAAGGATGGGTCGGAAATTCCAAGGAGCTCTCATCTCAAAATGCAACAGAGCCTATTGAAAGAGTGAGATATTTGCAAAAAGGTCAGGGGCAGGATTCCCCGTAGCCCGACGCCGAAATCGTGTTCGGTGATTGAGCGTAGAATGGATTTTTGTGCCGAAATCGGGGCTGGCACCAGTTTAACGCCTGTCCACCATGTTCCGCCCCCTCCAAACTGGCATCATTGTGACATGCACCGATTCAACAGCATTGGCGTGTCATCGACCGGCCCACCCACGGTGCCCCGCCCCTGATGGGCCGAGATCCCGACGGTGCAGGACACACATGGTCCCAGCGGTCGGGAACCTGGCATGCTGACTATGGACTATGTCCAGCACCGCCATACCCGTCCGGGATCAATGCCGCTGGCCGGGGGGGCTTCTGCGAGGGCTGATGGACTGTGTAGCCATCTAAAATGGCCACCTGCAAAGGCCATGGGGATTATAGCCAACCCAGGACTCAGACAGATACACAGCCCATGTGTGTCTAAAACACAGGTAACCAGACCTGATCGAACCCCCCGCTCATTTGCATTTTAATGGCCCATTTTCCCAGGACAATAGAACTCCAATCAAGCAACCGGTACAGCCACAGACTGATTGGCGTCACTCTCCTTACTCAGAAAGCACAACTGCCAAGGTCAATGACCGCTAAGGACCCGCCCAGCCACCAAGGCACCCGCCCCTTTATTGGCCGAAATCAAAGACAGTGATCAGAGCCCTATCGGTCTATTGGATCCAAGGTTAAGGACCACCCCAAAGAACACAAAATCCCAAAGGGATAAAAGAGGACACAACCAAGTGTTCTGTCTCTTTTAGATCCGGCCTGAGCCAACCCAATCATAGCAGGAACAGCCAGCCAAGTTCAAGACCAACGATCGCTACCTGACGGATGAGCCCAGCAGAGACAGAGCCACTTTCTTCGAACCAGCCAAGTGAAATCCAGATAAAGGCCTTATCCATTTGCACAGTGCCGGTCGCCCTGAGGTTAAGTATAGGTTATTGTAGCTGATAGGTGTAGTTTAACTCGTAGTGGATATTGTGTTTGCCTGTTGAGATAACTCTTGTGTATGTAAATAAATCATCTTTTGAACTAACTAACTGGTTGTGTGGTCATTTAATCGATATAAGGGAAGGCTTGTGATTCACCGAGATAAATAGAAATACCCACAGTATTGGCGACGCAGTTGGGACCGAAACAGAGCAACATTATTGGCGAACTCTGGCAGGACTCGATTAGAAGTGACTTTGTCACTCCGGGAGAACCCACAAACTTTGAATCCAATTGCAAGAAAGAGAAAGAACCACACGTGCAAGTCCCATATCGACCAAATAACCGAATATCAGAAGTGTGCACTAACACACATGTGTACCTAACAGAAAGAGTAAGGTAAACTCGTTAGAATTATGTACAACTATCAAGGGATTGTGAGCCGGAAAATAGCTTAAGCCATGCCCGCTGTTCAAATCGCCGCCTTATTCCCCTTCCCAAATTAAAAGTAGAGGAAGAGATAAGAGAAGTAATGGCCATTAAAACAATCGAAAGATTGATGAATCCACAGGAACCTGAGGTCGCAGTGACCAACAGTGCAGAGCAATGCCCTATATGGGAGGAAGAGTTAAGGAAATACTTAAAGGGGGACTATCGGTTGCGGCTATGCTGAGCTAAGTCGTACGTTCGGCAGCTCCCGCCAGAAACGGACTTTTGGGCTCCTTTTTAAGGCCCCAGTGGCATTTGTTCGACGGTTCCCAGTGCGGGAAGGTGACAGGACAATTTCCCCGGCACTGTATGGATTGGACCAGGAGCGGAGCGGTGAGAAAAGCAATTTTGGTGCAGCGAAAAGTGCGAGGGAGGAAAACCAAGATGGCGGCGGGTGGAGACCAGACAGCATGGGCACAGTGGTCGCAAGAGCAGCAGGAGTTTCTCAAGCGCTGATTCGCAGAATTGAAAGCAGAGCTGCTGGAGCCGATGAAGGCTTCGATCGACAAGCTGGTCGAGACACAGAAGGCCCATGGGGTGGCGATCCGTTAGGTGCGGCAGAAGGCTTCGGAGAATGAGGACGAGATATTGGGCCTGGCGGTGAAGGTAGAGGCGCACGAGGTGCTGCATATGAAATGGCAGGAGAAGTTTGAGGACATGGAGAATCGGTCGAGGAGGAAGAACCTACGGATTCTGGGTCTCCCGGAGGGAGTGGAGGGATCGGATGCTGGAGCATACATACTCACGATGCTGAACACGTTGATGGGTGCGGGTGCCTTCCCGAGGCCCCTGGAGCTGCATGGGGCCCACCAAGTCCTGGCGAGGAGGCCCAAGTCTAACGAGCCGCCACGGGCAGTATTCGTGCGGTTCCACCGCTTGGTGGACAGGGAGTGTGTCCTAAGACGGGCAAAAAAGGAGCGGAGCAGCAGGTGGGAGAATGCAGAGGTCCGTATATACCACGACTGGAGCACGGAGATGGCCAAGAAGAGGGCCGGTTACAATCGGGCTAAGGCGGTTCTGCATCGGAAGGGGGTGAAATTCGGGATGCTGCAGCCGGCGCGACTGTGGGTCACGTTTAAGGACCGGCACCATTACTTTGAAACACCGGAGGAGGCGTGGACCTTTATCCAGGCCGAAAAGTTGGACACGGACTGAGGGTCAGTTGTGAGGGGATGTTGCGGGGGGGGGCTGCTGTGGTTACTGTGTTTTGGGGGATGTTGGGGGATGTTCTGTTCTGCTCTGTATTGTTTCCTTGGGTGCTGGGTGGGATAGGGTGAAATGGTTCGAAGTGGGGGTTTTGTGAGAGTTTGGGCGTCGGTGGTTGGAAAAACAGGGGGGGGGGGAAGGGAGATGGGAGGCCCGAGGTGGGGGAGCTGGGATTAGGCCACCAAAGGGAGCTGCGCCAGAGAGGGCGGGGCCGGTTTGATGGAAAGCGCGGGCTTTTGCCCGCGCTGGGGAACGAAGGGGGCGGGGCCAGGGGGAAGGGCAGTGTTGGGGAGGAGCGCCCGCTGATGGACAGAAGGGGGGGGAGACTACCACACTGGGGGGTCGATGGAATGGCGGGAGTGGCCGGGGTCAGCAGGTGTCAGCTGAC
Source organism: Scyliorhinus torazame (assembly GCF_047496885.1). Classification (NCBI taxonomy): domain Eukaryota; kingdom Metazoa; phylum Chordata; class Chondrichthyes; order Carcharhiniformes; family Scyliorhinidae; genus Scyliorhinus; species Scyliorhinus torazame. The sequence continues at coordinate 118,986,136 of NC_092710.1, read as the reverse complement.
TTACGGGCGTGCTATGGGGGGAGCAACGCAGCTAGGGGGGGACCTAGCTGGGGAGGGGGGGGGGGGGGGTGCTGGGTTGTTGCTGCATTGGCAAAGGGGAGCTGGAGCTCAGAGAGAGAGTCGGGGCGGGGTCTGCCGCTGGGGGGGAATGGAGAGTGCGGGAGGCGCAGGCACGTGGCTGGCCTAGAATAGAGGATGGCTAATCAGCAGGGGGGTGGGGGGGGGGGGGGGTGCGGAAGCCCCCTGATCCGGCTGATAACTTGGAATGTGAGAGGCCTGAACGGGCTGGTCAAGAGGGCCCGTGTGTTCGCGCACCTGAAGGAACTGAAGGCAGATGTGGTTATGTTCCAGGAGACGCATTTGAGGGTGGCAGATCAGGTTAGGCTGAGAAAGGGGTGGGTAGGGCAGGTTTTCCACTCGGGGTTGGATGCAAAGAATCGAAGGGTGACGATTTTGGTGGGGAAGCGGGTGTCGTTTGAGGCGCTGAACATCGTGGCAGACAATGGAGGTAGGTATGTGATGGTGAGTGGTAAGCTGCAGGGGGTGCGGGTGGTATTAGTGTCTGTATATGCCCCGAATTGGGACGATGCCGGATTTATGCAGCGCATGTTGGGCCGGATTCCGGACCTGGAGGCAGGGAGCTTGATAATGTGGGGGGACTTCAACACGGTACTGGATCCAGCATTGGACCGCTTCAGGTCCAGGACAGGTAAGAGGCCGGCGGCGGCCAAGGTGCTGAGGGGTTTATGGACCAGATGGGAGGAGTGGACCCATGGAGGTTTGTCAGGCCGGGGGCCAGGGAATTCTCTTTATTTTCCTACGTCCATAAAGCCTACTCCCGGATAGACTTCTTCATTATGAGCAGGGCACTAATCCCGAGGGTGGAGGACACGGAGTATTCAGCCATAGCCATCTCAGACCATGCCCCTACATTGGGTGGAGCTGGAGCTAGGGGAGGAGAGGGACCAGTGCCCGCTGTGGCGCCTGGATGTGGGCTTGCTGGCGGATGAGGGGGTGAGCAGGCGGATCCGGGGGCGTATTGAAAGCTATCTAGAGGCTAACAATAATGGGGCGGTGCAGGTGGGGGTGGTCTGGGAGGTGCTGAAGGCGGTGATTAGGGGAGAGCTAATCTCCACTAGGGCCCACAAGGAGAGGAAGGAGAGGAGAGAGAGGGAGAGATTGGTAGGGGAGATTTTAAGGGTGGATAGGAGGTATGCAGAGGTCCCCGAGGAGGGACTACTCAAGGAGCGACGAAGCTTCCAGGCCGAGTTCGGCCTGGTGACCACCAAGAAGGTAGAGGTGCAGTGGAGGAAAGTGCAAGGGGTGGTGTATGAGTACGGGGAGAAGGCTAGCCGGATGTTGGCACACCAGCTTCGGAAGCAGAAGGCAGCAATGGAGATTAAAGGGGGAACACGGTGCGGAGTGCGGTGGAAATAAATGTGTCGATTTTTGGATCGGCTGAGGTTCCTGAGGGTGGAGGAGGAGCAGGTGGCTGGGCTTGGGGCACCGGTATGGCTGGAGGAGCTGACTAAGGGGCTGGGGAGTATGCAGGCAGGGAAGGCACCGGGGCCAGATGGATTCCCGGTGGAATTTTACCGGAAGTACATGGACCTGTTGGGCCCTCTATTAGTGAGGACTTTCAATGAGGCGAGGGAGGGAGGGGGTGGGGGGGGGGGGGGGGGGGCCCTACCCCGACGCTGATCTCGCAGATCTTGAAGCGGGACAAGGACCCATTACAGTGTGGGTCGTATCGGCCAATCGCGCTCCACAACGAAGGTGTTGGCTACCAGAATTGAGGACTGTGTCCCGGGAGTGATTCACGAGGACCAGGCGGGTTTTGTGAAGGGAAAGCAGCTAAATACCAATGTGCGGAGACTCCTTAACGTAATCATGGTGCCTGCAGTGGGGGGGGGGAAGCGGAGATAGTGGCGGCGATGGACGCGGAGAAGGCCTTCGATAGGGTGGAATCGGGGCACCTTTGGGAAGTGTTGAGGAGGTTTGGGTTTGGGGAGGGTTTCATTAGTTGGGTTAGGCTACTTTATGAAGCCCCATTAGCGAGTGTGGCCACGAATCGGAGGAGGTCGGAATACTTTCGGCTGTACCGGGGGACGAGGCAGGGGTACCCCTATCCCCCTTACTATTTGCATTGGCAATTGAGCCGTTGGCTATGGCTTTAAGGGAGTCCAGGAACTGGAGGGGGCTGGTCCGGGGAGGGGAGGAACACCGGGTACCGTTGTATGCCGATGACCTGTTACTGTATGTGGCGGACCCAGTGGGGGGGATGCCGGAGGTGATGCGGATCCTCAGGGAGTTTGGGGACTTTTCCGGGTATAAGCTCAACGTGAGGAAGAGTGAGCTCTTCGTGGTACACCCAGGGGACCAGGGAAGGGGGATAGACGAGCTTGCATTGAAGAGGGCGGAAAGGAATTTTCGGTACCTGGGGATCCAGGTGGCCAGGAGCTGGGGGGCCCTACACAAGCTCAACTTGATGCGACTAGTGGAGCAGATGGAGGAGGAGGTTAAAAGGTGGGATATGCTGCCACTCTTCCTGACAGGTCGGGTACAGTCGGTGAAGATGACGGTGCTCCCGAGGCTCCTTTTTGTATTCCAGTGCCTCCCCATCCTGATCCCTAAGGCCTTTTTTAAGCGGGTCAGCAGGAGCATCATGGGATTCGTGTGGCGAAAAAGACCCCGAGGGTGAGAAGGGTGTTTCTGGAACAGAGTAGGGACAGAGGAGGGTTAGCGTTGCCTAATCTGTATGGGTACTACTGGGCTGCCAATATGGCGATGATACACAAGTGGGTAATGGAGGGGGAGGGGGCAGCGTAGAAGAGGCTAGTGATGGCGTCCTGTGTGGGCGCGAGTCTGGGAGCACTGGTGACAGCACCGCTGCCGCTCCCGCCGACTAGGTACACCACGAGTCAGGTGGTGGCAGGGACTTTGAAAATTTTGGGGCAGTGGAGACGCCTCAGGGGTGAGGTAGAGGCTTCGATTTGGTCCCCAATCTGAGAGAACCAGGGGAGAATGGATGGAGGGTTCCTGAGCTGGCACAGGGCAGGAATTAGAAGGATGGGGGACCTGTTTTTAGATGGGACTTTTGCGAGCCTTGGGGCGCTGGAGGAAAAATTTGGGCTTCCCCCCGGAAATGCCTTCAGGTACATGCAGGTAAGGGTGTTTGTAAGACGGCAGGTGAGGGAGTTCCCGCTGCTTCCAGCACGTAGGATCCAGGATAGGGTGCTCTCGGGGGTGTATGTTTGAGAAGGCAAGGTCTCGGCGATCTACCAGGAGACGCAGGAGGAGGAGGAGACCTCAGTGGAGGAGCTAAAGGGTAAATGGGGAGGAGATAGACGAGGGTACGTGGGCAGACGCCCTGGGTAGGGTTAATTCTTCCTCCTCTTGCGCCAGGCTTAGCCTGATACAATTTAAGGTTCTTCACAGAGCGCATATGACAGGGGCGAGGCTGAGCAGGTTCTTCGGGGTGGAAGACAGGTGTGTGAGGTGCTTGGGCACGCCCATAAGTTCTGGGCGTGCCCGGCACTGGATGGGTTCTGGAGGGGCGTTGCAAGGACGGTGTCTAAGGGGGTGAACACCCGGGTTAAGCCGAGGGGTTAGCACTATTTAGGGGATCGGACGAGCCGGGAGTGCAGGAGGCGAAAGAGGCCGGTATTCTGGCCTTTGCGTCCCTGGTAGCCCGGCAGAGGATTCTGCTACAGTGAAAGGATGCGAGGCCCCCCGAGCGTGGAAGCCTGGATCAGCGACATGGCAGGGTTCATTAGATTGGAGAGGGTAAAATTTGCCTCGAGAGGGTCTGTGCAAGGGTTCTTCAGGCGGTGGCAACCATTCCTAGACTTTCTAGCGGGGCATTAGGAGGTGGTCAACGGCAGCCACAACCCGGGGGTGGGGGGCGGGGGGGTGAGGCGGGGGGGGGGGGGAGGTGTACTTTGTGTTTGCTACTGTGTTTATGTAGTTGTAAGAGGTTTATTTTTGCGTTCTTTGTTTTTCTTTTTCCTGTAAGGGGGGTTTGGTTGAAAATATGTAAAAATTTGAATAAAAATAATTTTTTTGAAAAAGGAAATACTTAAAGAGAAAAGGATGGCCCCTTTGGTCGAATTTTTGCGCTAATGATGAGTCAGGTCCAGGAAAGATAGGACAGACTTGGTGGGAGAACCTAAGCGAGGTCCACAAGAAAAATGTAGGGAAAGTCAGAAAACGGATGGCAATAGTGTCCTGTTTGGCACAGTTGCGAGGCACAGAGGAGGTCGTGAAGACGCTCCGTAGGCAGTTAATTGAGAAGGAAGAAAAGAACGAGGAAAACAGTAATGAAAGCGAGAAGATAATTGAGCACCTCCGGGAACAGTTAACAGCTAAGGATAAGGAAATGGCCGATGTAAAACGTGCACATCAATCTTGTCTAGTTTACCTTAGTAACTTCCAGACCCAGGACAATAAAGCCGACCAAGATACACAGCACGCAGTCCTGGTAAGAGAAGAAACATAACAACAGGTTGCCCAGCTAACTAGCAAATGCGCAGATTTAAAAGCAGCTTTGCGAACGCTCCACAACTCCACTAAGGAACAGAGGCAGAGTACCGTTGACCATGCGAAATGCCGACAGCAGTTACAGTCGCTACTCTCAGTACAGAATGACTTTAGGTACACTTTCGGGCAGGATTTAGATGAGGAAGCTGCTCCCGATTGGCAAGAGTTAAACAAAAGTGCCCAAAGATACGTAGAGGACATGGGAAATCAAAATCGAGCCCCCCACGCCCCAAGAAAAAAAACACCCGCAGCACCGACTGCACAGGCAGCACACACCCCCACTCACAATTCGACCCCCTTGAATCCGGTTACCACAGAACACAGATGATCGGATCAGGAGGAGCCTGATATTGTTTACACCACCCCACTATCCATAACCCAATTAAGAGACGTTTGCACAAAAATTATTCCATTCCAGCCCACCGCAGACCCGCACAGCTTCTTTGAGGAGGTGCGGCAACAAAATGTTTTGTACGGCCTAGATGAGAGGGAGGAAGTAAAGCTAATAGTTATGAGCCTTAGCCAGTCCGTAAGGTCAGCCTTGCCAGAACCCCAAAATGTAGCAGAAGGAACCCTACAGGAAATGAAAACAGCCATATTAGATGCCATCGGGTATAACAAAGGAGATCCAGTCGAGGGTTTAAATCACTTCAGGCAAAAGAAGTGAGAACATCCGACCGCGTTTGCTGGTCGCCTATGAATTCATTTCATGGCAGTATACGGACAATTGAACCGTGCACACCTAAATGAGGAGGACACCACTAAATGGTCCCGCACCTTAGTCTCGCAAGCCACAGACGCAGGTCAAAAGGCTTGTGTAAACTATGACCCTGCAGACCACACACACAATGAGGTTTGGGTACTTAAACGACTTTCTAGAGCATGGGAACAAACCCTACATCGACGGACAGATCAGGACGATATAGAAGCAAACATGCACCCAGTTAGGACTAGCCAGGACCCAGCATAGATAAACGAGGGTAGACACGAGGAACAGCACCACAGAGCACAGACACCATGAGGTTGTAAACAATTGTGGCCACATAGGACATTACGCCCGCGATTGCCGACTAAACCCCCCGAACCATCAACGATACCAACCACTAAACCCGCACCTAGGAACAATGTTAGGCCCATGCATAATGTTAGCGCCCGTTCAGATGACTTAGCATTTAACTCCACAGATTGACAGTGTTCGGACTCCCCAAAGTGGGTCTGTGACACATGCTGGGACAGTTACAGGCACAGTCCGGGGACATACAGTCGATTTTCTTTGGGACACAGGAGAATCCCGCACCACCTTAAACTCTTCCACCATGTGTCAACAGGACAAATGGCCCACCACAGACACCAACACCCTGAGTGGAATCACAGGCCACATGCAACAAGGATATATCACAGCTCCCATACCCATCCAGATCGGGAACATTCGCACCAAACACCTTGTCGTTTTAGTTGACTTACCCCCAGAGCACATTTTAGGCATTGATTTTATGAACTCCAATAACCTTTCGTTTGACCCAGTAAACAACAGCAAGCTGAGGGAGAGTTTGTTAGACCAAGGAGTTTTTCGACCCGTAGCTTCCACAAATAATGCCCCAATTTGGCCCGTAAAAAAGCCTGATGATTCATGGCGACTAACGATCGACTACCGAGAACTTAATCAGGTAACCCCTTTAGCAGCCCCCAATGTTGCCACGAGTCCTGAGACCAGGCTCAAACAGGGAGTACAGGCAAAATATTTCACAGTGCTGGGCATCAGCAATAGCTTTTGGTCCATCCCATTAGACAGGGCCTGCCAGTATTACGTTTCAAGGGCAGCAGTACACGTGGACATGCCTCCCACAAGGATTCCATAACTCCCCCTCGATTTTCCACCGACAACTGGCCAACGGACTTTCTAAATTTTCCCGACCCGAATGCCTAATACAATATGTAGACGATCTGCTCTTGCAAACGGATACAGAAGAGGAACATGTAGAGCTCTTATCTGAATTACTAGGCCTACTGCAATCAATCGGATGTAAGGTAAACCCCAAAAAGGCCCAGATTTTAAAGGAAAAGGTTCTTTATTTAGGCACCATCATCACCCACGGGAAGAGAGAAATTGAGCAAAAACGGATCGAGTCCATCGTTAAATTGCCCCTGCCCCAAAATGTCACTGCACTCCGGTCATTCCTAGGTTTGGTAGGATATTGCAGAAATTATATAGATGGTTTTGCCACCAAAGCAGCCCCACTCTCAGAGCTCCTTAAAAAGAACGCCCCATGGGAATGACTTCCGCAGCACACAGACACCATTAATGATTTAAAACGCACCCTAGGCACAGCCCCCGCTTTACAAATTCCAGACCCAGACTTGCCCTATGCCATAGAAGTAGGAACCACCGACCGAACCCTATCAGCAGTGCTCCTGCAAGAACGACACAATCACTTAGGACCCGTAGCCTATGCCTCAAGAGTATTAGACCCCGTAGAGCAAGGATTTTCAGCCTGCAAACGGCACTTGCTTGCAGTCTTTTGGGCAGTACAGTACTTTGCGTACATCACAGGCCTCAACCCAGTCACGATCTTGACCGAGCACACCCCCACTCAACTATTACTAGACGGTAGATTAAAGGATGGTTCAGTCAGCCAAATCAGAGCAGCTCGCTGGATACTGCTATTACAAGGCAGGGACATCACGGTAAAACGCACCAAGGCCCACACATTTCTGGCCGATAATCTCCAATATGCAGGGACCCCAAATGAGTGCCAGATCATAGCAGCCCAACACCACAGGGGACCCTTTATACCTGTGGTGGTATGTATTAGGGGTCATGTGGGACTGTGAAGCCGTGATGCTATTGGCTGACAGATCCCGGGTCCTGGTTGGCTGCCAACTCCTGGCTCCGCCCTGAAGGCGGAGTATAAGAACCCGAGCTTCTCCCCGCCGCTTAATTCTGTTGCTGAGCTGCTGGGGACAAATCTCGCTTAATAAAACCTGAATCGACTTCATCACTTCTCGTCTCTCTCGTAAGTCATTGTGCGCTACAATACCAAAGTCACTACTCCCACGAGCAGGCAGTAAGACACAGGATTCCTGAGCCACAGGGGATACATTAAAAATTTATGTAGACGGTTCGTCCACAATCGAAAATGGAGTTAGAATTACTGGTTGTGGAATTTACGTGGCAGAAGCGCAGGGTCGCCCACTAGAAGAGATCTCTTTAAAATTGCCCGACCATCTAGGTTCACAACCTGCAGAACTCGCAGCCATAGCCTATGTAATTCAGCACCCCGACTCGTTTCCAACCACCGCAGACATACACTCGGACAGCCTGTATGTGCAACAGCTTAACAGAATTCCTGCCCCTGTGGGAATCTCGAGGTTTTGTTTCAGCCGATGGAAAACCCCTACCCTCTGTCTCATTGTTAAAGCATATTCTCAAGACAGCCTCGGATCGCACATATGGTATCGTTAAAGTAAAAACCATCATCGCTCCTCCCCACCCGGTAATGTAAAGGCAGATGCCTTAGCTAAAGCAGGATCACACCATGGTCATTTCTGGCAGCCACCCGAAAGCGAACCGATACACTCAGTCCAGGTTTCCCAGACCAATATTGAGGATCTATCTCAAGCGCAAAAAGCAGACGACACCCTCAAACAGGTTTTAAACGGCAACTTCCCAGCCCCCTATGATAAATGGAAAGACGCACCGACTGTACAGGACAGCATAGTTTTAAAAAACGGAATTTATGTGGTCCCCACCCAGGACAGAAACCAGCTCATTTACCAATTTCATGATGTACACGGACATCAGGGGATAGACAATACCATTGCCCATTTAGGATCTTTGTGTTGGTGGCCTGGTTTAAAAAACGATGTAACCCATTATGTCGAGAATTGCCTTATCTGTGCTCAGAACAATCCCGAACGTTACTCAAAGAAAGGACAATTAAGACACACCCGACCTGTGAATGGCCCTTGGACAAATTTGCAAATCGATTACACTGGCCCCCTTCCCCTTTGCAGAAACGGTTTCAAGTACGTGCTGGTTATAATCGACACCTTTACGAAATGGATAGAAGCATTTCCCTTACGGACATACACAACAAAGGCCACCGCTAAGATTTTGACCCAACAGATATTCACACGCTGGGGTCTCACCAACAGCATTGAGTCAGACCAAGGTTCGCACTCCCACAGAGTCATGCAAAATGTTTTAACAATGTTTGGGATCAGGCAGAAATTCCATACAGCATATCACCCCCAATCCAGTGGCATTGTCGAGAGAATGAATCAAACTTTAAAAGTGACCATTAGGAAGATGGTGCAACAGAACAATCCCACGTGGGACACAGTCCTCCCATTTGCTCTCAGGTTTATTCGGAACACCGTTTCTAGTTCCCCAAGTTTCACCCCCCACACTCTCATGACTGGATGGCCCATGAAGGGTATTGAATATTTATTAGGCGTCGATCTGGCAAGCCCTAGAGTAACCGTCCTCACCCACGATAAGGCATCCAACAGGTTACAGATAACATTAAAGCGCCACAACTCGCTTCAGCTGTCCGATTAGGTGCGAGAAGGAAGCAGAGTAAAGCCTGCTTTGACAAAATCTATCTCCCCGTAGAGTACACAGTCGGTCAGCAAGTAATGGTTTCACTTTACAACCCCAGTTCTTTTCTCTCCCCCAAATTTGCAGGACCCTACTCCATTTTGGACAAAGTGAGCCCCTCCGTGTACAAGATAATGTACCCCAACGGTAAAATTGGTTGGTTCCACATCAACCAACTCAAAGTCTACGGATCACAATGTAGCCACTCCCACCACATCTCTCTGGCAATAAGAGACGATTACGCCCCACCCATCGACAACCTAGTCCAACCCCTACACCAACCCTCCCCCAGCCATGCTGACATTTATCCCTCATCTACGCCCACAGACCCGAACTTGGCTCCGACCACAGGTACAGACTTTCACCTTGAACTTGACTCCGACGACAGCGAGAGCCTCCCGGATTTGATTACTATCCCTGAACACTGGCGCAATCTCTCTGCCCCCAGTCACCCCAGCCCCCGGAACCATGATTTAGATATCTTTGACCCCTTATATGCCCTCCCAAAACCACCGCCACAGCCACAGCCCGACCATAGCAACTTGCAGCCACCACCCGACCACAGTAACTGGCCCTCCGCTCCCACCTCCCCTACGCCTCACAGCAAACAAGCCCCTCTTTGGCATCGCGACAACTCTTGCAGACTTGTAAGGCACGACAATTCGGATTATCCGAAGGCCCACGTGGCCAAGGCACAGAAACGGCAGACACGAACGAGTCTGGCAACCGGGAGATGGTGATGATTCAGATACTGACTCTCGTTTCGGTAATGCTTTTACAACACAGAACCCTGAGGTGTCAAGGTGATGAGAAACAGACACCGCCTAAGTATTAAGTTGTCCAAAGTTCTGATGGAGCCTGCCCGCCTTTTTCCTTCTTTTTTGTACTACATGGTTTCAACTCATGTCGCCCGACACAAAATTACTCTTCTGATTCAAGGGTACGATATCCAATAACAGTTGAAGGTACACGTTTGTTGGGAAACAGCTCACTGTTCTCCCAGTCTTCATGACAAGTTTCCACACGACTACAAATTCTTTCCGTTCCCCCAGGTCGCCCAGGTAGGGAGTAACGGCAATAATCCCCGCCCTACCAGAGGACCCCAAATGCATCCGGTCAGTTAAGCTCGGGTAGTGGAGAAACGGCACTAACCCCCGCCCTACCCGGGGATTCCACCCATTCTTCTCCCGCAGCGGCCCACACGCACCTCAAGGGGCTGGTTTAGCACAGGGCTAAATCGCTGGCTTTGAAAGCAGGCCAAGGCCGGCCAGCAGCACAGTTCAATTCCCGTACCAGCCTCCCCAAACAGGCGCCGGAATGTGGTGATTAGGGGCTTTTCACAGTAACTTCATTTGAAGCCTACTTGTGACAATAAGCGATTTACATTTTTTTTCATTTCATGTTCCCATCACTTCATACACTCTGGAATGGTTCTCTACACTCTGCATGGCTTTGGCAGGCCTTAGTTTCACCTTCTCTACTCTCTCTTTGGTTGTGGTGTAAAGAATGCATTTTGCCACATTCCGTGCACTCACCCCTTCTTTCCTTTACCTCCCGCGACCCCCTGGTCATTCCCCACATGCTATTTACACATATGACACAATTGGTTGCTAATCACTGCTGCTATACACGCTGCTACATGCGAACTACCTCTGAACCCTGGGACGAAACTCTATTAAACTGGCCGCCCTGAAATTCGACTGATTAAGATAAGCCTCAACCACGACTGGTTGCAAGTAAATGAAATGAAATGAAAATCGCTTATTGTCACAAGTAGGCTTCAAATGAAGTTACTGTGAAAAGCCCCTAGTCGCCACATTCCGGCGCCTGTTCGGGGAGGCTGGTACGGGAATTGAACCGTGCTGCTAGCCTACCTTAGTCTGCTTTCAAAGCCAGCGATTAAGCCCTGTGCTAAACCAGCCCCTGAAAGAAAAGACTCGACGAAGAAATTGTCCGCCCACTCCAAGCATCGATCACAAGCTGCGAGAGTCTCGGTACTTTAAACATTTTTTTGCATTCTTGTCTCTCCAAAATTGTATTTCGAAAAAAAAAATGAGGGAGTCACAAATGGTGACAATTATAACGGGGAATTGGAATAAGGAGAGAAAGATTAATAAAATGAGATACTAACCAAAGATAATAACAGATACTATGCTTGCACCCCCAGGATTACACGGAAAACAGAAAACACAGGATGAAGCAAGGACTGCTGACTTGCGTTTGGATCATCGCTGGACTTCTGCAACTGCGTGCGCAACGAACCTTTGTAACAACCCTGCACCAGCCCCGAACACTACCACACAACAGGCCACCACCTGCCCAGACACTACACCACACATAAAGACAGACATCGAAACCCCCACCTGGTGCGAAAACATTGCCAAATGGAACCCCCTTTCATACATAGTAGAGGCCCTTCTAGTAATTGCAATAATCTGCAGTGTCATACAGACACTCCGACTCCGTAAATGGTGAGCAAAAGCCTCCCGCTCCCCAATATATACAGTCCGATCCCCCTTCTTTGGAATTCAACAAAATTGAACTCATGTAACAATCGCTGCTAAAAATAAACCATGTACCTCTTTAACTTTATTAGGATTAAGTAGAAATGTGACGCTGCTGTTTTAAATTTTGTACTGTAGATAAGTTCTTTGATATTCACCGGTAGCATGAGAGTAGTTTAGATAGCGTTAGCTAGAGATCAAATGTGCGGATAAATTAAATATTTTATAGTGACCTGAATTGGAGTAACCGTTAGAGATGAATTAATTTATGAATGTATTAATGGAATATTAGGTAAATGTCCTAAACTATAAGATAGAGTAGAGTAGAACCTTGCCTTGACCAAGGGTGACCGGTACACCAAGGATGAACAGGGATCAATAGTGTGATCCACCACGCTTCGCATTCAGGATCAAAAAGACAGAATGTAGCCATCTAAGTTGGCCACCTGCAAAGGGCCATGGGAATTATGGCCAACCCAGGACTCAGACAGATACACAGCCCATGTGTATCTAAAACACAGGTAACCAGACCTGATCGAAACCCCCCTTCGTTTGCATTTTAATAGCCCATTTTCCCAGGACAATAGAACTCCAATCAAGCAACCGGTACAGCCACAGACTGATCGGCGCCACTCCCCTTACTCGAAAGCACAACTGCCAAGGTCAATGACCGCTAAGGACCCGCCCAGCCACCAAGGCACCCGCCCCTTTATTGGCCGAAATCGAAAACAGTGATCAGAGCCCTATCGATCTATTGGGTCCAAGGTTAAGGACCACCCCAAAGAGCGCGAAATCCCAAAGGGATAAAAGAGGACACAGCCATGTGTTCTGTCTCTTTTGGATCTGGCCTGTGCCTAACCCAATTGCAGCAGGAACAGTCAGCTAAGTACAAGACCAATGATCGCTACCTGACAAATGAGCCCAGCAGAGACAGAGCCACTTTCTTCGAACCAGCCAAGTGAAATCCAGACAAAGGCCTTATCCATTTGCACGGTGCCGGTCGCGCTGAAGTTAAGTATAGGTTATTGTAGCTGATAGGTGTAGTTTAACTCGTAGTAGATATTGTGTTTGCATGTTGAGATAACTCTTGTGTATGTAAATAAACCATCTTTGAACTAACTAACTGGTTGTGTGGTCATTTGATTGATATAAGGGAAGGCTTGTGGTTCACTCAGATAAATAGAAATACCCACAGTATTGGCGACGCTGTTGGGACCGAAACAGAGCAACAACTGGTGGGGGGTGGCCAAGGGGTGCCCAGGGGTTGGGCTGTGGGGTCGCGTATGGTGTGTTGGGTTCGCGCACGGCCGGCGCCATGCTGTACCGCTGCAGGTCATCAGCCGTGCGCCTGTGCGACCCGTGACCCAGCCATTCTCCGGCCTCTTTCAGCGGGGGAGGCAGGAGTTTCAGTCGGCACCAGTGCTAGCCCCACACCGGTGCCGGAATCGGGGAGGGTTCACGCCAATATTTCAGTCTTAAAAGACCACTCATGCTCTGCTGATGCCAGTACTTAGCCACTGAAACAGAAATTCCAGCCCCAGATGTTTCCATTGTAATAAACTGGGCCACACCAAGTCACTATGCTGGTCAGCCAAGGCATGTTACAAATCTTAGAACTGGAAATATGAAATTAGAGGCTGGAGAACTGGAGAAGCAGGTGGGATTTGTACACACAATAAAGGGACAGACAATAGGAGGGAACATGTGGCACAACTTGCACAGGGGCAGAATGACCAGCAGGTGGTGGACATGTTTAAAGAATTTGTGTGCCAGGGTAAAATATTTCCATGTGGACAGGATCAAAGATATTAAAATGTTACGAGATACAGGCACGAGTCAATCCCTAATGTTGTGGGATAAAGACATTCGTAGTCCAGAAGGGTTATTAAAAGAAATGGTGCTGATCAGCAGCATTCTCAGAAATGATAGAAGTTCCTTCAATAAAAAAAAACTTACAGAGTAGCGCTTGAAGACATGGGAAGTAGTGGTATGCTTGGTCGAAACCTTGCCCATTGCAGGCATTCAATTCATTCTAGGGAATGATATTGCAGGATTCCAGATGACCGTGATGCATACTATAGTTGAATAGCCAATAGAGCATCCTACCACAGAGAAATTACAAACAGACCCCCTTGGAGTATTTCTGGATTGCGTGGTGATGCAATCAGGGACTCATAAACTAAGACAAAAGGTGGGGGAGTTTCAAGCCCAGGGTGAGTCCATTGTGATCAGGTTATCTGATACCATGTTTAGCCAGCTGAAAGTCAATGAGGCAGACATAGAGAATGAGGCAAATGTATTCAATTCAAAGAGGTTGATTGAATTACCGTAGAGTGACTTAATAGTAAAACATTTGAAGACAGCACAGCAGAGAGTAAATACCCTGATTGGTTTAGGGTATCCTGTTGGATTTGAGCAATGCTGCTAGGTTCTGGGAGTTTCAAATGGGTTGTGGAGGGCACTATTGGGTTTAGGGGGCCTGATAGTTTTGGGGTGAACCGTTGGGTAGGGCTGCTCTGATGAGGTTGGGAGAGCTCCAATGTGTTTGGAGGTCTCTGTTCAGTTTGAAGTCTCTGATGAGTTTGGGGGCTCTGATGGGCTCGGGTGTCTCTGAAGGGTTTGGGGTTTCTGCTGAGTTTGAGGGTTTCTGATGGGTTTGAAGTCTCTGATGAGATTGCGGTCTCTGATAAGATTGGGGGTCTCTGATGGGTTTGGGAGTCTGGTGCGTTTGGAGGTCTCTAATGAGATGGGGGTCTCTGATGAGTTTGGGAATCTCCGATGAGTTTGAAGATCCTTAATAAGATGGGGGTCTCTGATTTCTTTGAGGGTCTCTCATGTGTTTGGGGGTTCAATGGTTGTGGAGGTCTCTGTTGAGATGAGGGTCTCTGATGAGATTGGGAGTCTGATGGTTTTGGGAGCCTTTAATGGGATGGCGATCTCTGATGGGTTTGGGGTCTCTGATGGGATTGGGGTCTTTGATGGGATTGGGGTCTCAATTGAGTTTGGGGTCTCTGATGGGTTTGGGATCTCTGATGGGATTGGGGTCTCTGATGGGTTTGGGGTCTCTGATGGGTTTGGGGATTCTGATGGGATTGGGGTCTCTGATGGGTTTGGGGTCTCTGATGGGGTTGGGGATTCTGATGGGATTGGGGTCTCTGATGGGTTTGGGGTCTCTGATGGGTTTGGGGATTCTGATGGGTTTGGGGATTCTGATGTGTTTGGGGATTCTGATGGGTTTGGGGTCTCTGATGGGATTGGAGTCTCTGATGGGATTGCGGTCTCTGATAACATTGGGGGTCGCTGATGGGTTTGAGGGTCTCTGATTTATTTGGTGGTCCAATGGATGTGGAGGTCTCAGTGAGGGTCTCTGATGAGATTGGAAGTCTGGTGGGATTGAGGTCACTGGTGGGTTTGGGGTCTCTGATGGGTTTGGGGTCTCTCATGGGTTTGGGGATTATGATGGGTTTGGGGATTCTGATGGGTTTGGGGATTCTGAAGGGTTTGGGGTCACTGATGGGAATGGGGTCTCTGATGGTAGGGTGTCTCTGATGGGTTTTGGGTCTCTGATGGGTTTGGGGATTCTGATGGGTTTGGGGTCTCTGCTGGGATTGGGGTCTCTGCTGGGTTTGGGGATTCTGATGGGTTTGGGGTCTCTGCTGGGATTGGAGTCTATGATGGGTTTGGGGATTCTGATGGGTTCTGATGGGTTTGGGGTTTCTGATGGATTTGGGGATTCTGATGGGTTTGGGAATTCTGATGGGTTTGGGGATTCTGATGGGTTTGGGGATTCTGATGGGTTTGGGGGTCTCTGCTGGGATTGGGGATTGTGAAGGGTTTGGGGTCTGCTGGGATTGGGGTCTATGATGGGTTTGGGGATTCTGATGGGATTGGGGATTCTGATGGGTTTGGGGTTTCTGATGGATTTGGGATTCTGATGGGTTGGGGTCTCTGATGGAATAGGAGTCTCTGATGGGATTGTGGTCTCTGATAACATTGGGGGTCTCTGATGGGTTTGAGGGTCTCTGATTTATTTGGTGGTCCAATGGATGTGGAGGTCTCTGTGAGGGTCTCTGATGAGATTGGGAGTCTGATGGGATTGAGGTCACTGGTGGGCTTGGGGTCTCTGATGGGTTTGGGGTCTCTGATGGGTTTGGGGATTCTGATGGGTTTGGGGATTCTGATGGGTTTGGGGTCACAGATGGGATTGGGGTCTCTGATGGTAGGGTGGCTCTGATGGGTCTTGGGTCTCTGATGGGTTTGGGGATTCTGATGGGTTTGGGGTCTCTGCTGGGATTGGGGTCTCTGCTGGGTTTGGGGATTCTGATGGGTTTGGGGTCTCTGCTGGGATTGGGGTCTATGATGGGTTTGGGGATTCTGACGGGTTTGGGGATTCTGATGGGTTTGGGGTCTCTGCTGGGATTGGGGTCTCTGATGGGTTTTGGGTCTCTGATGGGATTGAGGATTGTGAAGGGTTTGGGGTCTCTGCTGGGATTGGGGTCTATGATGGCTTTGGGGGTTCTGATGGGATTGGGGATTCTGATGGGTTTGGGTTTCTGATGGATTTGTGGATTCTGATGGGTTGGGGACTCTGATGGAATAGGAGTCTCTGATGGGATTGTGGTCTCTGATAACATTGGGGGTCTCTGATGGGTTTGAGGGTCTCTGATTTATTTGGTGGTCCAATGGATGTGGAGGTCAATGTGAGGGTCTCTGATGAGATTGTGAGTCTGATGGGATTGAGGACTCTAGTGGGTTTGGGGTCTATGATGGGTTTGGGGATTCTGATGGGTTTGGGGTTTCTGATGGAGTTGGGGATTCTGATGGGTTTGGGAATTCTGATGGGTTTGGGGATTCTGATGGGTTTGGGGATTCTGATGGGTTTGGGGATTCTGATGGAGTTGGGGTCTCTGCTGGGTTTGGGGATTCTGATGGGTTTGGGGATTCTGATGGGTTTGGGCTTTCTGATGGATTTGGGGATTCTGATGGGTTTGGGGATTCTGATGGCTTTGGGGATTCTGATGGGTTTGGGGTCTCTGATGGGTTTGGGGATTCTGATGGGTTTGGGGTTTCTGATGGATTTGGGGATTCTGATGGGTTTGGGAATTCTGATGGGTTTGGGGATTCTGATGGGTTTGGGGATTCTGATGGGTTTGGGGATTCTGATGGAGTTGGGGTCTCTGCTGGGTTTGGGGATTCTGATGGGTTTGGGGATTCTGATGGGTTTGGGCTTTCTGATGGATTTGGGGATTCTGATGGGTTTGGGAATTCTGATGGGTTTGGGGATTCTGATGGGTTTGGGGTCTCTGATGGGTTTGGGGATTCTGATGGGGTTTGGGGTCTCCGCTGGGATTGGGGTCTATGATGGGTTTGGAGATTCTGATGGGATTGGGGATTCTGATGCGTTTGGGGTTTCTGATGGATTTGGGGATTCTGATGGGTTGGGGTCTCTGATGGGATTGGAGTCTCTGATGGGATTGTGGTCTCTGATAACATTGGTGGTCTCTGATGGGTTTGAGGGTCTCTGATTTATTTGGTGGTCCAATGGATGTGGAGGTCTCTGTGAGGGTCTCTGATGAGTTTGGGAGTCTGATGGGATTGAGGTCTCTGATAACATTGGGGGTCTCTGATTTATTTGGTGGTCCAATCATAGAATTTACAGTGCAGGAGGCCATTCAGCCCGTCGAGTCTGCACCGGCTCTTGGAAAGAGCACCCTACCCAAGGTCAACACCTCCACCCTATCCCCATAACCCAGTAACCCCACCCAACACTAAGGGCAATTTTGGACACGATGGGCAATTTAGCATGGCCAATCCACCTAACCTGCACATCTTTGGACTGTGGGAGGAAACCGGAGCATCCGGAGGAAACCCACGCACACACGGGGAGGATGTGCAGACTCCGCACAGTGACCCAGTGGGGAATTGAACCTGGGACCCTGGAGCTGTGAAGCAATTGTGCTATCCACTATGCTACCGTGCTGCCCATTGTGGAGGTCTCTGTGAGGGTCTCTGATGAGATTGGGAGTCTGATGGGATTGAGGTCTCTGGTGGGTTTTGAGTCTCTGATGGGTTTGAGGGTCTTTGATGTGTTTGGGAGTCTGGTGGGTTTGGGGTCTCTGATGGGTTTGGGGCGCGCCCCCTCCCGGAGCGGGTTCGCTGCGCGCCACTGCGCGCGCCCCGATAAGGCCGCGGGCGCGCCCCCGGCGCTGGTGCGCAGGCGCGGACGCTCAGCGGGCGGAGCCAGCCATGTCGGACTGGGAGGCGGACAGCGGCGATGAGCAGGCGCCGAGGCCGAGGTCCGAGTGGAGACCGCCAGCCGCGCCGAGCCCGGGCCCCAGCCGGAGCCGCCCTCGGAGCGAGCTGGGCAGCGGGGACCGTTGGGAGATCCGCGGGGACTCGAGGAGGGGCCGGCGGGGGAGGCAGGCTGGGGGCCGGGGAGCCGGCGGGGGGGTGTCCCGGGACTGCCCTACCCCAGCGCCCTCCGCCTCACCCTTCCTCAGCTTCTACATGCAGAGTGCGGCCGTGGGCACCGTGATAGGTGAGGGTAAATACCCCAGTGTGGGAGTCGGGTAAACACCCCAGTGTGTGAGTCAGGGGTAAACACCCCAGTGTGTGAGTCAGGGGTAAACACCCCAGTGTGTGAGTCAGGGGTAAATACCCCAGTGTGGGAGGTAGGGGAAAATACCCCAGTGTGGGAGGTAGGGGAAAATACCCCAGTGTGGGAGTCAGGGGTAAATACCCCAGTGTGGGAGGTAGGGGTAAATACCCCAGTGTGTGAGTCAGGGGTAAACACCCCAGTGTGTGAGAGTCAGGGGTAAACACCCCAGTGTGTGAGTCAGGGGTAAATACCCCAGTGTGGGAGGTAGGGGAAAATACCCCAGTGTGGGAGTCAGGGGTAAATACCCCAGTGTGGGAGGTAGGGGAAAATACCCCAGTGTGGGAGTCAGGGGTAAATACCCCAGTGTGGGAGGTAGGGGAAAATACCCCAGTGTGGGAGTCAGGGGTAAATACCCCAGTGTGGGAGTCAGGGGTAAATACCCCAGTGTGGGAGGTAGGGGAAAATACCCCAGTGTGGGAGGTTGGGGAAAATACCCCAGTGTGGGAGTCAGGGGTAAACACCCCAGTGTGGGAGTCAGGGGTAAACATCCCAGTGTGGGAGTCAAGGGTAAATACCCCAGTGTGGGAGTCAGGGGTAAATACCCCAGTGTGGGAGTCAGGGGTAAATACCCCAGTGTGGGAGCCAGGGGTAAATACCCCAGTGTGGGAGTCGTGTAAATACCCCAGTGTGGGAGGTAGGGGTAAACACCCCAGTGTGGGAGGTAGGGGTAAATACCCCAGTGTGGGAGGTAGGGGTAAATACCCCAGTGTGGGAGGTTGGGGTAAATACCCCAGCGTGGGAGGTAGGGGTAAATACCCCAACGTGGGAGGTAGGGGTAAATACCCCAGCGTGGGAGGTAGGGGTATATACCCCAGTGTGGGAGCCAGGGGGTAAACACCCCAGTGTGTAAATACCCCAGTGTGTGAGTCAGGGGTAAATACCCCAGTGTGGGAGGTAGGGGTAAATACCCCAGTGTGGGAGTCGGGTAAATACCCCAGCGTGGGAGGTAGGCGTAAATATCCCAGTGTGGGAGGTAGGGGTAAATACCCCAGTGTGGGAGCCAGGGGGTAAACACCCCAGTGTGGGAGGTAGGGGTAAATACCCCAGTGTGGGAGTCGGGTTAATACCCCAGTGTGGGAGGTATGGGTAAATACCCAGCATGGGAGGTAGGGGTAAATACCCCAGCGTGGGAGGTAGGGGTAAATACCCCAGCGTGGGAGGTAGGGGTAAATACCCCAGCGTGGGAGGTAGGGGTAAATACCCCAGCGTGGGAGTCAGGGGTAAATACCCCAGTGTGGGAGGTAGGGGTAAATACCCCAGTGTGGGAGGTAGGGGTAAATACCCCAGTGTGGGAGCCAGGGGGTAAACACCCCAGTGTGGGAGCCAGGGCGTAAACACCCCAGTGTGGGAGGTAGGGGTAAATACCCCAGTGTGGGAGTCGGGTTAATACCCCAGTGTGGGAGGTAGGGGTAAATACCCCAGCGTGGGAGGTAGGGGTAAATACCCCAGCGTGGGAGGTATGGGTAAATACCCCAGTGTGGGAGGTAGCGGTAAATAACCCAGCGTGGGAGGTAGGGGTAAATACCCCAGTGTGGGAGGTAGGGGTAAATACCCCAGTGTGGGAGTCAGGGGTAAATACCCCAGTGTGGGAGGTAGGGGAAAATACCCCAGTGTGGGAGTCAGGGGTAAATACCCCAGTGTGGGAGTCAGGGGTAAATACCCCAGTGTGGGAGGTAGGGGAAAATACCCCAGTGTGGGAGGTAGGGGAAAATACCCCAGTGTGGGAGGTTGGGGAAAATACCCCAGTGTGGGAGTCAGGGGTAAACACCCCAGTGTGGGAGTCAGGGGTAAACATCCCAGTGTGGGAGTCAAGGGTAAATACCCCAGTGTGGGAGTCAGGGGTAAATACCCCAGTGTGGGAGTCAGGGGTAAATACCCCAGTGTGGGAGTCAGGGGTAAATACCCCAGTGTGGGAATCGTGTAAATACCCCAGTGTGGGAGGTAGGGGTAAATACCCCAGTGTGGGAGGTAGGGGTAAATACCCCAGTGTGGGAGGTTGGGGTAAATACCCCAGTGTGTGAGTCAGGGGTAAATACCCCAGTGTGGGAGGTAGGGTAAATACCCCAGTGTGGGAGTCGGGTAAATACCCCAGCGTGGGAGGTAGGCGTAAATATCCCAGTGTGGGAGGTAGGGGTAAATACCCCAGTGTGGGAGCCAGGGGGTAAACACCCCAGTGTGGGAGGTAGGGGTAAATACCCCAGTGTGGGAGTCGGGTTAATACCCCAGTGTGGGAGGTATGGGTAAATACCCCAGCATGGGAGGTAGGGGTAAATACCCCAGCGTGGGAAGTAGCGGTAAATGCCCCAGCATGGGAGGTAGGGGTAAATACCCCAGCGTGGGAGGTAGGGGTAAATACCCCAGCGTGGGAGGTAGGGGTAAATACCCCAGCGTGGGAGGTAGGGGTAAATACCCCAGCGTGGAAGGTAGGGGTAAATACCCCAGTGTGGGAGTCAGGGGTAAATACCCCAGTGTGGGAGGTATGGGTAAATACCCCAGTGTGGGAGCCAGGGGGTAAACACCCCAGTGTGGGAGCCAGGGGGTAAACACCCCAGTGTGGGAGGTAGGGGTAAATACCCCTGTGTGGGAGTCGGGTTAATACCCCAGTGTGGGAGGTAGGGGTAAATACCCCAGCGTGGGAGGTAGGGGTAAATACCCCAGTGTGGGAGGTATGGGTAAATACCCCAGTGTGGGAGGTAGGGGTAAATACCCCAGCGTGGGAGGTAGTGGTAAATACCCCAGTGTGGGAGGTAGGGGTAAATACCCCAGTGTGGGAGCCAGGGGGTAAACACCCCAGTGTGGGAGGTAGGGGTAAATACCCCAGTGTGGGAGTCGGGTTAATACCCCAGTGTGGGAGGTAGGGGTAAATACCCCAGCGTGGGAGGCAGGGGTAAATACCCCAGTGTGGGAGGTATGGGTAAATACCCCAGTGTGGGAGGTATGGGTAAATAACCCAGCGTGGGAGGTAGGGGTAAATACCCCAGTGTGGGAGTCAGGGGTAAATACCCCAGTGTGGGAGGTCAGGGTAAATACCCCAGCGTGGGAGTCAGGGGTAAATACCCCAGTGTGGGAGGTTGGGGTAAATACCCCAGCGTGGGAGGTAGGGGTAAATACCCCAGCGTGGGAGGTAGGGGTAAATACCCCAGCGTGGGAGGTAGGGGTAAATACCCCAGCGTGGGAGGTAGGGGTAAATACCCCAGTGTGTGAGTCAGGGGTAAATACCCCATTGTGGCAGGTAAGGGTAAATACCCCAGCGTGGGAGGTAGGGGTAAATACCCCAGCGTGGGAGGTCGGGGTAAATAACCCAGTGTGGGAGGTCGGGGTAAATACCCCAGCGTGGGAGGTCGGGGTAAATACCCCAGCGTGGGAGGTCGGGGTAAATACCCCAGCGTGGGAGGTCGGGGTAAATACCCCAGCGTGGGAGGTCGGGGTAAATACCCCAGCGTGGGAGGTCGGGGTAAATACCCCAGCGTGGGAGGTAGGGGTAATTACCCCAGCGTGGGAGGTAGGGGTAAATACCCCAATGTGGGAGTCAGGGGTAAATACCCCAGTGTGGGAGGTAGGGGTAAATACCCCAGTGTGGGAGTTAGGGGTAAATACCCCAGTGTGGGAGGTAGGGGTAAATACCCCAGTGCGGGAGGTAGGGGTAAATACCCCAGTGTGGGAGGCAGGTGTAAATACCCCAGTGTGGGAGTCAGGGGTAAATACCCCAGTGTGGGAGTCAGGGGTAAATACCCCAGTGTGGGAGTCAGGGGTAAATACCCCAGTGTGGGAGTCAGGGGTAAATACCCCAGTGTGGGAGTCAGGGGTAAATACCCCAGTGTGGGAGTCAGGGGTAAATACCCCAGTGTGGGAGTCAGGGGTAAATACCCCAGTGTGGGAGTCGGGTAAACACCCCAGTGTGGGAGTCAGGGGTAAATACCCCAGTGTGGGAGGTAGGGGTAAATACCCCAGTGTGGGAGGTAGTGGTAAATACCCCAGTGTGGGACGTAGTGGTAAATACCCCAGTGTGGGAGGTAGTGGTAAATACCCCAGTGTGGGAGTCGGGGGTAAATACCCCAGTGTGGGAGTCGGGGGTAAATACCCCAGTGTGGGAGTCAGGGGTAAATACCCCAGTGTGGGAGCCAGGGGGTAAATACCCCAGTGTGGGAGCCAGGGGGTAAATACCCCAGTGTGGGAGGTAGTGGTAAATACCCCAGTGTGGGAGGTAGTGGTAAATACCCCAGTGTGGGACGTAGTGGTAAATACCCCAGTGTGGGAGGTAGTGGTAAATACCCCAGTGTGGGAGTCGGGGGTAAATACCCCAGTGTGGGAGTCGGGGGTAAATACCCCAGTGTGGGAGTCAGGGGTAAATACCCCAGTGTGGGAGCCAGGGGGTAAATACCCCAGTGTGGGAGCCAGGGGGTAAATACCCCAGTGTGGGAGCCAGGGGGTAAATACCCCAGTGTGGGAGCCAGGGGGTAAATACCCCAGTGTGGGAGCCAGGGGGTAATACCCCAGTGTGGGAGCCAGGGAGTAATACCCCAGTGTGGGAGCCAGGGGATAAATACCCCAGTGTGGGAGTTAGGGGTAAATACCCCAGTGTGGGAGCCGGGGGGGGGGGGGAAGTACCCCAGCGTTGAAGCCAGGGGCAAATACCCCAGTGTGGGAGCCAGGGGGTAAATACCCCAGTGTGGGAGTCGGGTAAATACCCCAGTGTGTGAGCCAGGGGGTAAATACCCCTGTGGGAGGCAGGGGGTAAATTCCCCAGTGTGGGAGCCGGGGGGGGGGGAATACCCCAGTGTGGGAGTCACGGGTAAATACCCCAGTGTGGGAGTCGGGATAAAGACCCCAGTGTGGGAGTCAGGGGGGTAAATACCCCAGTGTAGGAGTCAGGCGGGTAAATACCCCAGTGTGGGAGGCAGGGACTTGTAAACACCCCAGTGTGGGAGTCGGGGGGGGTAAATACCCCCGTGTGGGAGTCGGGGTAAATATCCCAGTGTGCGAGACGGGGTAAATACCCCAGTGTGGGAGTAAAGGGGTTATGTACCCCAGTGTGGAAGTCATGGGGGTGAATACCCCAGTGTGGGAGTCAGGGTGTAAATACCCCAGTGTGGGAGTAAAGGGGTTAAATACCCCAGTGTGGGAGTCGGGGTAAATACCCCAGTGTGGGGGTCGGGGGGGCAAATACCCCAGTGTGGGAGTCAGGGGGTAAATACCCCACTGTGGGAGTAAAGGATGTAAATACCCCAGTGTCAGAGTCAGGGGGGTAAATACCCCAGTGTGTGGGAGGGGGGTAAATACCTCGCTAATTGCCCGTGCCTGAGTGTCCAGAGCGTGGGGTGTAGATGCCCAATACCCAGACGTTTGCATTGTGGGGAGTTAAATGCCCAGGTGTGTCTGAGATGGTAAAATTCCCTGTTTTGTGGGGGGCAGTGGCAGGCAATACTCAGCTACGTGTGTCGGAGGTGGTTAAATTCCCAGATGTTTCGATAGGGGTAATTGCCAGGATGCGTGTGTCGGGACTGTAAATGCGTGGGCAAGGGCATGGTGTGTGTGGTTATCTACTGGACATTTGTGGAGTGAGTACCCAGGTGTACATCATGGGCTGGTTTGAGCTTTAATGGATCAGTGAGCTCATCATGATTTGACCCCCCCCCCCACCCCAAGGGCTTGGGTGTCAGAGTGGTATTCCCCCATTGATTGATGGGTAAACGTCCAGACATTGGCGTCACTGGATAAGCACCCAGACATCTGCGTGAGGTATTGTGTTCATGTTGAGATTAACTACCAAGTTATGAGTATTGAGACTTGGAGCCCCACTTCCCCCATCCTGATCCAGGAATTTATTCCTGGTTTGAAAGTCAGTTGTAAATAGCCAGGTGAAAAAAACAAAGATAAATATTAGCACATGTCCAGTGATGATGAATACCTGGGTATTCACTGGTGTAAATATAAGTGCTATATGCCCTAATGTAAATTATTGCAACACCAGGTTAAGGTCCAACAGATTTGTTTCAAACCAGGTGTTGTAAGACTTCTTACTGTGCTCACCCCAGTCCAACGCCGGCATCTCCACATCGTAAATGTATTGGGTAGGAACAAATGTGAATATTAGTGGTAAATACCTGAGGGTGAATTTTAGGAGTAAATAGTGATGAATATCTGGGTGTGAATGTCGGCTGTAAACACCAGATGTGAAACATTCTTCAGTTCCTATCTGTTTATGTTAAGTGTAAATATTCAGGTGCAAATGTCAGTCTTGATGTGCACAAAGTCAGGAGTTGAGTTACTCGCCGCAGAAATCTGTCTGTGATGTGCTCTTGAAGCCACAGTATGTGACTGGTTAGGTTTCTGGTCAATGTTGACGCATCCCCCTACTGCCCACACCCACCCGCCACCAACCACAAGATGTTGATGATGGAGTTTCAGTTAAGGTTATGCAGTTGAACATCAAGGGGAAATGATTAAATTCACTCTTTTTGGAAATGGACATTGCCTGACACGTGTGTAGTGTGATATTACTTGCCACTTATCAGCCCAAGTCTGAATGTTGTTCCAGTTCTTACTGCAGGTGGGCACAGACTGCTTTGGTATTTGAGGATTTGCATATAGTACTGAACACTGCAATCATCAACAAACTACCCCACTTCTGACCTAATGGAGGGGAGATCATTGAAGCAGCTGAAAATAGTTGGGCCTAGGACATTACAATGAGGAACTTCTGCTGTGCTGCCCTGACACCTACGATTGGCCTCCAGCAACCACAGCGCTCTTGCTTTGCATTAGGCTTGACGCCAACCAGAGGAAATTTCCTTATAATTCCCATTGACTTAGTTTTGCTAGGCCTCCTTGATGCCCCACTCGGTCACATGCTTTGTTACTGTAACGGTGTATCGTCTTTTTCTTGTATTTAGTTGCTCAACTGCTTCTTGATAGCACATGTGAATACTAGGTGTAAATACTGAGATAAGTACCTGAGTCAACACTCGAGGTATAAACCTGGCTGTGAATACCATTGGATGTTCCTGGGTGTCGATAGCTGGATAAAGACCAGAGAATGGTAAATACTAGGAGGGGCTAATGTATATGAAAACTTTAGAAAATAGGAGCAGGAGTAGAACATTCGGCCGTTCAAGCCGTTCATCCAACTTAGTAACCTGTTCCCGCTTTTCCCCCCATACCCTTTGACCACTTTAGCCCCCAAACCTATGTCTAATGCCTTCTTGAAAACATACAATGTTTTATGTCAACTGTTTTCTGTGGTAGCAAAATCCACAGGCTCACCACTCTGAGTGAAGAAATTTCTCCTCGTCTCTGTCCTAAATGGGTTATCCTGTATCCTCAGACTGTGACCCTTGTTTTGGACACCCAGCCTCGGGAACATCGTTCCTGCATCTACCCTGTGTAATCCTGTTTGAATTTTATTGGTTCCTGTGAGATCGCCACCCCCCCCTCCTCCCCCCAGCCCTTCATTCTTTTACACTCCAGTGAATATAATCCTAACAACTCAATCTCTACTCTTATGGCAGTCCTGCCATCCCAGGAATCAGTCTGGTAAATCTTCATTGCACTCCCTCTATTTCAAGAACATCCTTCCTCAGATAAGGAGACCAAAGCTGCAAACAATATTGAAGGTATTATCTCACCAAGGCCCTGTGTAATTTTGATGGATGAGCCCCCCCCCCCCCCCCCCCCCCCCCCGGGTTGTGCATCCCTGGCGTTGCTCCTTGTCTTTATTTTTCCTCTACTCCTTCCAGTTCTCCCTCTATTGGTTGTTGCTGGCCTCAAACAGGTTTTGGAACAGACCGACAAATTGCCCCCATGCAGTTCGGATGGCGTATTCGATCTTCTCCAGGTGGAGAAATTCCGAGAGGTCAGCTAGCCAATCTGGAGCTGAGGGTGGTGCTGCTGATTGCCAGCCGAGCAGGATTCTCCGGTGTGCGATTAAGGAAGCGAAAGCTAGGGCATCGGCCTTCTTCCCCGTGTGTAGCTCTGGCTGCTTTATAAACATGGTATACCGGTATGGGATAGGCAAATACCCGTCTGCCTATTACCAGAATAAATACCCTTTCGTGAAACGTAGGGTAAACAGCCAGGGTAAATAATGGGCTTGGAGGGAGAGGTAAATACCCAGAAGGGTCATTGCTATTTGTGAATATCAGCGGTAAATACCCAGGTGTGAATACAGTAGAAAAGGGTCAAGATCCAAATGTGTGTAGAATGACCTGACTGTGTACTGTGTTTATCAAGTGGGAAATACCAGATGAAATATCAGAGAATAATAACATAAGGACAGGACAAATTATATAACTCCTCAAGTTTGCCATGTCATTCATTAAGACTGAACTTCTACATATAGCCTGTCCTTTGATTCGTATTGAGACCAAAATTACCCTCGATGATCTTGAGACTGACCCACAGCAGCACTCTTGAATAGAGAATCCTAAAGGTTCACAACCTCCAGAGTGAAGATTTTTTAATCTCTTCATTATCCTGAGACTGACACCAATTCTAGACTCTCCTGCCTCTCAGCATCTACCCTGTCAAATCCTCTCGAAATTTTGTTCATCTCAATGAGAATCATCATTTATTCTTCAGAATTGCACAAAACATAAGGACCCTGCTATTAATTTCCCTTTTTGGATAGCCCTCCCATTACAAGAATAAATTAGTGAACCTTGTCCATACCTAAGGCAAGGATATATTTCTCATAGAAAGAAGACTAAAACGTTATTCCATATGTGGTCTCACGAAGGCCCCATATAATTGCAACAAAACCTATACTCTATTCATTCAAGGGATGTGGGTTTCGCTGGCCAGACCAGCATTTATTGCCTATCCCTAATTGCCCTTTGCAATAAAGATCAACAGACCCTTTGCCTTCCTAATTACTTGCATGATAACTTTGTGTTTTGTGTACAAAGAAATCCAAATCCTTCCGGATGTCATTATTGACTAGTTTCTTGCCTGTTAGAATATTCTGCTTTTCCATGCTACCCAAATGAATTTCACACTTCCCAACATTACACTCATTGATCTTGCTCTTGCCATCATTTCATCCGTCTCTTATCCCATTGCAGTTTCTTTGCACCTCCTCGTGGATTACTTTTCCACCTAGCTTTGTGTAATCAAACTTGGATATATTTTGCTTGGATTTATATCTTGCTCTCATGCCCACATGTCCATCCTTGGTCTACTGCAATGTTCCAGTGAAGCACAGTGCAACTGAAGGAATAACACTGCATCTTCCAATTAGGCACGTTACAGCCTTTTAGACTCCACATTTGAGTTCAACAGCTTTAGATTGAACTTTCTCTACCATCTTGACCTTTTTTTAAATCCAGAAATGTTTTTGCCCCAATGCATTGCCCTCCTCAACTGTCACTTGTCTCCAATTATCACATTCTGCTATCTCACCTTAATGCCACTATTGGCACCTCTGTAGTCCTTTACACTGCCATTAAGACTTGTCTTGTACCTACCTATTTTGTTCCACTCCATTCCCAACAGTATAAAATCCATCATAATTCACCCTCTCTTCGCTCTGAAGAAGTCATATGGACTCGAAACATTAAACATTAGCTCTTGTTTCTCTCCACACATGCTGCCAGACCTCCTCAGTTTATCCACATTTTCTGCTTTTATTTTAAATTTCTTTTCTATCATTGCATTGTTTTGCTTTTATTATAGTGGATATGTTGCACACTGTGCCCCACATCGCCCCACATCTAAGCAATGGATAATGGCTTCTAAATAACGAAGGTCCTGGCAGCATTCGCTGGTTGCAGCTTGCCATCTCAACAATGATCAGTTTATTTCTTCTCTCTATTCATTCACCAATCTTCACTATTAACTCCAACCACTTGAACTCTAATCTTGTGAAGTAAAATCTTGTAAGACATCTTTTTGAATGCGTTCTAAAATTTCAAATATGCTGCATCCACTGGTTCCCCCGATGGAGAGTGATTTACAAAAGGAGTATAGTGTAAATAAATATAAAAGTTGTGAATTTAATTGCTATACTTGCCTGATAAATTTGTTTTATATGCAAAGACATCTAAATCCTTCTGAGTTTCATCATTGAGTAATTTCTTGCCTTTTAAAAAGAATATTCTGCTTTTCATTTCTACTAAAGTGCTGCCCTTTGCCTCCAATACTTGTGGTTTATGTAAGCTTGAGGCAATACATATTAAAATAATATCTAGGTGTTAATTGCCAACTAGTTTGTGGGAGCAAAAACTTCCAACAAACTAAAACGTAAATATAAATAATCTAGACTTAAATATGGCACAGCAGGTTGCCTCTCTGGACTGCAGTATGTGGGAATTTATGAAGAGCCAATCTATCCTTAGTGGAACACATCGGCAGTTGATGTTTATATTTCGATCTCTCTGGCTCAACGTCATTGAGCTGGAATGCAACTTGGAGACACCCCAGCACATCTGGATAGTTTGCTTCAGTCACCTTGTGGAGAGATGCAGGTGTAGAATGAGTTTGGTGAGACCTATAATGTGTTTCAGTTGGAATAAAAGATGAGGATCTGTAGAAATTGATCCTATTCAACAGGTACAATAGATATGCTACCTGTGAGGATAAGGATAAAGACCTTTGGAAGCATAGTCAGAATGGAGCAGAAGGCTGTCCAAGGGTGGGGGAGGTGGAGAATGGCAATTTGTCGGAGAATCAGCAGGACAGTTAGCATCCTTTGTGGGCAAGATGAAGAGACCCATGTGGTATGTTGGTACTCTAGTATGAGGGTGAAGGCCATCCCAAAGCGATTTGAAAGCATACTAGAGCTGCAACAGGGGAAGGATCCACTCATTGTGATCCATGTTGGGAGCAAAGCCATAAGGAAGAGTAAACAAGGGTCCAATTTGGACTGCCATGAGCTCAGAGTGAACTTTAAAGAATATAATCTTGCAGATAACAATCTCAAAATGTATTTGCATGCCATGTGCAACTTGGTGTAGGCATAAG
Organism: Scyliorhinus torazame; assembly: GCF_047496885.1. NCBI lineage: Eukaryota > Metazoa > Chordata > Chondrichthyes > Carcharhiniformes > Scyliorhinidae > Scyliorhinus > Scyliorhinus torazame. Next base: position 118,956,879 of record NC_092710.1, on the reverse strand, counting down.
TGGATTAAAGAAGTGAACATGTGGCTGAAGGAGTGCTTTGGAAGAGGGTTTCTATTTAACGCAATGTTGGCACACCCACTGGGACAGGAAGGAAATGTTGAAATGGGCTGTTTGCGAACTGGGCAGGAGCCAAGATTCGAGTGGAAAGAATAAGTAGGGTGTGGGAGGGAAGGTTCATGTGGAAAGGTAATATAAATAGTTCAAAACAAACAAAAAGGAGTAAAGTCATGCTTTACGCAATGCAGGTAAAGAGGAAACCTATGATTTAATATTAAAACTCAAAAATGAGAGTGAAACAGTAGGGCAGACGAACAGGTTAATATGTGTAGTCCAAATAAAATTCCTTCATGCAAACAGATGGAGTATAACGTGCAAATCAAATGATTTACAGGCACAAATTCAATATGAAGGGGTTGATAGGGTAGCCATTGCTGAGATAGGGCTGTAAGATGTTCAGCACTGGGAACTAAATATATCAGGCAAAATCTTCAGGAAAGATAGAAAAAAGGGCAGTGAAGAGGTGATCATGTTTCTCCTCTGTTAGTCTGTAAGTAATGTATCTCAGAAACGGAATTCAACAAGCTTGGTACACAGGGTTATGGCAAGGAAGAACAGATTTGTTTTTGATAACAATCCAGATCCTGGAACTTTGGGAAATAGGGAAAATTTATATTTTTTTAGAATATTCTAGGTTCTATTCAGAATGTATCAGCTGCTGTTTATCACAGCTGTCAAAATATGAGCAGATTTTTTAGAGCAGATTGTTGGATGTGGATTGGCCTGAAGCCAGTTGGTGAGATGGAAGCTCATAATAAAAAAGATTTAATTTCCCAGCTTTGTAGTTACAGAGCATCAGCCAGGCAGAGGCAAGCCTAAAGAAAGATCTGTGTAATTGTAATGAAATTGAGTTAACACAGTATGGCAGGGTTATGCACTCTTAAGAATGCTCTCTTCATTTGTTAAGAAAGAAATCACTTAAATGATCTGAGAAGTAAGAAAGCAGTGGAGACTTGGGCAGAATTAAAAAATAGAAAAGGGGGTTTTACGTAACAAGTAGAAAATTGTATAAATGCAGAGATTTAAATCAGCAGGCCAAACTAAGAATATAATCCCTACAGTGCAGAAGGAGTCCATTCGGCCCATCATGTCTGCAACTACCCTCCATAAGAGTACTCGACCTACGCCCACTCACCCGCCCTGTTCTTGTAACCCCATCTAACCTGCACGTCTGGGGTGTGGGATGAAATTGGAGCACCTGGAGGTTGCCCACATAGACATGAGAGAACGTGCAAACTCCAGATATTCACAAAAGGCTGGAATCAAACCCAGGTCCCTGGTGCTATGAGGCAGCAGTGCTAACCATTGTGCCATCCATCCTAAGGAAGCTAATATTGAATCAAAAACAAACTCAAAATTGATATAAACAAAATAACAGTGAAGAAGAAAATAATGGCTTTAAAGAGTAACCAATTCCCCAGAACTAGATGGTTTCTATCCATGGGTTTTAAAAGAAGTAGGTAAGAACATCGTAATTCACTAACTACAATCTTCCAACGTTCTCGTGCCTCAGGAACCCTTTTTAATTTGGAGAATTGTGCATGTCACTCCATTATTTTTAAGGCAAGGAGGGATCAGTTTGCTGGGAAACTAGTAAGTCTATAACTAGGGTGATTGAACAGCTTTAAATATTTCCGCTAATCATAGAACCAACTTGTAACAGGTAAGGCACGCCTGATGATTGTGACTGAAGTATTTTCAAGATGTGGCTAAAGTAATGGACAGGGATATTATTTATATGGACTTCCAGAATCCATTTAATAAAGTTTCTTATAAGATAAACTCATAAGAGACTTGGCAAGAGCTGAAGCTCATGCAATTGAAGGTTAATTATTGACCTAATTAGGCAATGTTTTGAGCAACTGGAGACAGTAGGGATACTGGGCAAGTGTACTAATTGGCATAATGTGTCCAGCGGTGTCCCTCAAGGATCTGTGTTGGGGCTGAGCTGTTTGACATATTTAGTAACAACTTGGAAGGTGGGGTGAAAAGCCATATACTAAAGTTTGCCGAAGACACACCGGTAACATTGTTAGCAATGTAGATGGAAACATAAAACTGAGAAGATACATTAATAGATTGAGTGAATGTGCTGCAAGACTGAAAATGAATTTTGATGTAGATAAGTGTGAGGTGATCCACTTTGGATCTTAAAAGTATAGAACCATGTGCTTGCCAAGTAGTAAAAAGCTAGGAACAGTGAAGGTCCAAAGAGACTAGGAGTTCCATGTAATAGATCAGTACAATGTCAGAACAGGCTATGGAATGATGGCTTTTTCATCTATAGGACAAGAATACAACGGGATATATTAATGTTGCAGTGAGTGTAGATTTATCAAAATAAAGCTTGCATTCCAGAGGTTAAATTATGAGGAAAGATTATACAAACTAGTGTTGAATTCCGTGGAATTTAGATGGTTAAGTGGCGAACCATAAAATTCCTACAGTGCAAAAGGAGGCCATTTGGCCCATTAAGTCTGCACCGACCCTCTTGAGAGTAACCTACCTAGGCACACTCCTCTGCCCTATCCCTGTAACCCCATAGCCCCACCTAACTTGCACATCTCTGGGAACTTGGGAAATTTAGCATGGTTGGGCAGCACGGTGGTGCATTGGGTTAGCCCTGCTGCCTAACGGCGCCGAGGTCCCAAGTTCGATCCCTGGGTCACTGTCCATGTTGAGTTTGCACATTCTCCCCGTGTTTGCGTGTGTTTCGGCCCCACAACCCAGAGATGTGCAGGTTAGGTGGATTGGCGACGCTAAATTGCCCCTTAATTGGAAAAAATGAATTGGGGACTCTAAATGTAGGGGGCAAAATTTAGCATGATCAATCCACCTAACCTGCACGTCTTCAGACTGTGGGAGGAAACCCATGCAGACATGGGGAGAAAGTGCAAACTCCACACAGACGGTCAATCAGGGCCGGAATAGAACCGGGATCCCTGGCACTGCGGCAACAATGCTAACGACTATGCCATCAAGCCATGGTGATTTGATCAAAGTAGTCAAGGGAACAATGTAGATAGAAACTTTCTGCTGTTTGGGGAGTCTAGGGCCAGGGGCTATGTCATAAAATTAGAACCATGTGTTTCAGGAATGAAATTAGAAAATGTTTCTGCATTGAGGATGGGAGAAGTTTAAAACTCTTCCACAAATGTTGATTGACATTAGATTATTTTTTATTCTTGATTGATATATTTTTGTTAATTGAATGTGTTGAGGGACAAGGGGCAATAGTGGGTATATGGAGTATGATCACAAATCAGTTTATCTCGTGGTATGGCAGAACAGGCTCGAGGAGCTAAATGACCTAATCTTGTTCCTTTGTTCCTCCCCACAAAGACATTTCAACCCTCATCGTAATACTCCCTCAAAAACATTGCAATTTGATTAATGGTATTGTCCGTGTGGTGTTTGCACATTCTCCCGTGGCTACATTGGTCTCGCCCCACAACCCAATAAGATGTGCAGGGTAGATGGATTGGCCACACTAAATTTCCCCTTAATTGGAAAAAAAAAGAATTGTGTACTCTAAATTTATTTATTTTTAAATTCTGATGGTGAATACTGGGATAAATACTAGAGGTTGATACTCTGTTAAATCACTCTCATTCCACTACTTTTCCCTCCACCCGTACATGCAGGTAGAGGGCTAATGGTAGCCATCAGTCAAAAGTAGCTTCCCCGCTATTACCAAACTCCTAAACAACCCTCTTATAGACTGATCTGATTAATACTACACTCCTGTATGCTTCACCCGATGCCAGTGTCTATGTATTTACATTGTGTACCTTGTGTGGCCCTATTACGCATTTTCTTTTCTTCTCATGTACTAAATGACCTGTTTGAGATGCTCGCAGAAAAATACTTTTCACTGTACCTCGGTACACGTGACAATAAACAAATCCAATCCAATCTGTGATTTAATGAGGAGCTGTGGAGAGCTCACCTTCTCCCAGGCGTTCCACTATATGGAAGCACCATCTTCTTGAATGGTTTATCCGCTGAGAATCTGATGAAAGTTCCCACACCAGGCACAACACCAAATGCCATAATTTGCAATCCAGCTTTACAAAGGGAGCTCGAAATAGGTGATCATCCCATATTTGCTTATTTAAAGGGTCTATTACATATTTAAGGTGTGGAGATGCCAGCGTTGGACTGGGGTGAGCACAGTAAGAAGTCTTACAACACCAGGTTAAAGTCCAACAGGTTTGTTTCGATGTCACTAGCTTTCGGAGCGCTGCTCCTTCCTCAGGTGAATGTGAGGAAGGAGCAGCGCTCCGAAAGCTAGTGACATCGAAACAAACCTGTTGGACTTTAACCTGGTGTTGTAAGACTCCTTACATATTCAAGGTGCAGGGCTGGAGCATAATGTGTGCACACATACTGACTACAATATTGGAGCCTTAGCCTGTTTTGTTTGTATAATATAGACACAATGTGATCCAATTTCTGAATCTATCAGTTTAAGTATGGAACATAAGTAGAGATCATTGGCATGACATGTAGGATTCACTTGGTTTCTGGTGTCCAGGGCTTTTATAATGTTGTCTCAACTATTCCGTACTGATTCCATCCTACTCCAATAATCTGCGTGTGTCTAAGGTCCTGCTGTTTGGAAGACCCTTACTGTACAATATCAGACGAAGCGGATTTGGTACAAGCACTGAGCGTCTACGTGGTCCAGTAACTGTACAGTTCTTTGTTCAGCAGCATTGTCTAGCTCAGGGGTTGATATCACATTCATGTTTGTTTAGGTCGAGGAGGATCTAAAATACGTGAGCTGGAGGAAACATCAGGATCGAAAATACAGGTAGGAATTTGAAGAGACTTTTACAACTAGAATTCATTCCAATCTAGATACAATTGTGAAGTGTAATTTTTCCCAAAATGCTAACAGATTCCAGATACAGCAGGTTCTGACTAATGCAGTCACCAGAAACCACTGGTAGATTGTTAAAAGCTCTCCTCCATTTGGCTGAACTTGTCCTCTCACTGAACAATTTCTCCTTTAACATGTCTCATATCCTCCAAAACCAAAGGCATGGCTATGGGTACCTGCATGGGGCAGTTTTGACTCTGGAGTATGTGGAACATTCCATGTTCCAGTCCTACTCCATCCCACAGCTCTTCGGTACACCAACGACTGTTTCAGTGCCGCTTCGTGTTCCTGTCTGGACCTGGAAAAATTTGTTACTTTCACTTCCAATTTCCATCCCTCTATCATCTTCACATGGTCCATCTTGAACACTCCTTTCCCTACCTTGACCTTTCTATCTCAATTTCTGTGGATAGACTTTCCACTAGTATCCATTACAAACCCACCGACTCCCACAGCTACCTCGACTACAGCTCTTCACACCCCACATCCTGTAAGGACTCCATCCCTTTCTCCCAGTTCTTTCACCTCCGATGCATCTGTTTCGATGATTCCATTTTCCAGACGTGTTCATTCTTCCTTAACCGTGGCATCCCACCCATTGTGGTTGACAGGGCTCTCAATCGTGCCCGACCCATCTCCCGCACCTCTGCTTTCACCCCTTCCCCTCCCTCCCAGAACCAGAATATGGTCCCCTTTGTCCTCACTTTTCACTCCACCAGCCTCAGCATTCAAAGAATCATCCTCCGCCAGTTCCACCAACTCCAGCATGAAGCCACCACCAACCACACCCTCCCTTTACTCTCCCTGTCAGCATTTCACAGGGACCGTTCCCTCCAGGATATCCTGAGCCACTCCTCCATCACCCCCAACACCTTACCTCCTTCCCCTGGCACCTTCCCATGCAATCGCAGAAAATGTAACACATACCCCTGTATCTTTTCCCTGCTCACCAAGAGCCTAAAAGCACTTTTTAAGTGAGGCAGTGCTTCACATGCACCTCCTTCAATCTGGTCTATTGCATTTGCTGCTCCCATGCAGTCTACTCTGCATTGGAGAGATTAAACAGAGACTGGGTGACCGCTTTGCAGAACACCTTTGGTCTGTCCACAAGCAGCACACAGACCTTCCTGTCACTTGCCATTTCAACTCACCGTCCTGCTCTCACATTCACCTGTCCGTCCTTGGCCTGCTGCAATGTTCCAGTAAAGCCCAACGCAAACTGGAGTAACAGCACCTCTTCCAATTGGGCACATTATAGCCTTCCAGATTTAACATTTGAGTTCAACAACGTCAGACTGAACTCTTCTCCTCCACCTTCACCCCATTTGTATTTCTATCAATTTATTTTCATTTTCCTTTTCCCTCAACATTATCGCTCCCCCACCCCACCCCACTAGAGCCATCTGTTCCCTGTTCCAAATTGTCCTTTGACATACTGCTTACCTTGATTCTGCCATTCACACGTTCTAATCTCTTAATAGGCTGCTATCAGCACCCTTAGCCTTGATCACCGCCATTTACATTCCCTTTGTCTTTCTGTCCATGACATCTTTATCAATCTCCACCTATCGCTCACCCTCTATTCAGCCCCACTGCTCCACCCTCCATCCCCACCCCAACAACAGTCTAAATCTGACCCTATTTCCAGTGTTCTCCAGCTTTGACAAAGAGTCATTGAGACTCAAAATGTTACCTCCCTTCTCTCTCCACAGATGCTGTCAGACCTGCTGAGGCTGTCCAATATTTTCTGTTTTTGTCAGATGGGCGTGATCCCAGCAACTCATTCAGAAATTCAGACAGCAATGTAATAAAACTGACTGTGGAGTTTGAACGTTTCCCCGTGTCATGGAATCAGAATTTACAGTGCAAAAGGAGGCCATTTGGTCCATTGGGTCTTCACCGGCCCTTGGAAAGAGCACCCTACCTAAGCCCACACCTCCACCCCATCCCAGTAACCCCACCCAACCTTTTTGGACACTAAGGGCAATTTATCATGGCCAATCCACCTAACCTGCACATCTTTGGACTGTGGGAGGAAACCGGAACACCCGGAGGAAACCCACGCAGACACGGGGAGAAACCCACGCAGACACGCACAGACAGTGACCCAAGTCGGGAATCAAACGTGGGAACCTGAAGTTGTGAAGCAACTGTGCTAACCACTGTGCCCCTCTTATGCTGCCGTATCTGGATTTCCTCCAGGTGCTCCGGTTTCTCCCCACAGTCCAAAGATGTGTAGGTTAGGGGGATATGGCGAGGGAGTGGGCCTCGGTAAGGTGCTCTTTCAGAGAGTTGGTGCAGACTCGATGCACCAAATCGCCTTCTCCTTTACTGTAGCGGTTCTATGGTTTTGTTGCTTAGTTCAAATCTTCTGTCACTTGGTAGAGTGTTTGTTCTGAATACATTTGATACCGTGGTACTTGCTTCCCTGTCTGGCTATGTGGGGGAGCTGAAGCTGCGATTGCATGTTTCCACTCTTCCTGTTGTACTCTGAGGAAAAGAAAAGGGGTACTCTGGTGTGATGGTGCAATTCCCGGGTATGTAGAGCAGATGAAAGGTATCGGTGAAGATACTGTGAATTGTGATGCTCAGCCTGATACTGAGTAACCTTGGTATCTCGTGAATTTGAAGATTTTGATATAGGCATTTAAAATCATGAGGGGTCTGGATAGAATAGATGGGGGAAACTTCTCCACCCGATGCCAGTGTCTATGTATTTACGTTGTGTACCTTGTGTTACCCTATTATGTATTTTCTTTTTATTTTATTTTCATGTACTTCATGATCTGTTTGAGCTGCTCGCAGAAAAATAGTTTTCACTGTACCTCGGTACACATGACAATAAACAAATCCAACCCCAATCACACTGGTGGAAGGATCGAGAACCAGACGGCAAAGGTTTAAGATAATTGGCAAAAGAAGCAATGGTGACATGGGAAAAATATTTTTTTAAACTATATTTTTATTCCAAGCATTGAAAAAATCTCACATATACATAAAAAACACTCAAATATAGTACAAACAGTTTGCCATAACTGCAAAACCCCAAGACCCCCCTCCCCCAGCTGCTGCCCACAAACAGATCCTTGAAGAAGGTATTGAATGGCTTCCAACTGGAGTAGAACCCTTCTTCCAACCCTCTGATGACATACTTAATCTTTTCCAATCTCAGACATTCTGCCACGTCCCCCAACCATGCCGAGGATCTAGGTGGCACCGCCAACCTCCATCCAAGGAGGACTCATCCCCGGGCTATCAGAGAGGCGAAGGCCAAGATATCAGCCCTCTTCCTCTCCAAATACTCCGGCAAGTCCGACACCCCAAAAATTGCCACCCAGCGGGCACGGCTCTAGCCTAACCCCCACGATCTCCAACATGGTCTCAAAGAACGAAACCCAGAACTCAACTAATTTTTGTCAGGACCAGAACATGTGCGAGTGGTACGCCGGCCACCTTAAACACCATTCACACCTGTCCTCTAGACCGGGGAAGAACCGACTCATGCACACTCTAGTCAGGTGAGCCCGATAAACGTCTTTAAATTGTATCAGGCTCAGCCTGGCACAAGAGGAAGGAGAGTTTACCCTGTACAAAATCTCACTCCAGACCTCTCCGTCCAGCCCCAGGCCCATTTCCTCTTCCCACTTCCCCTTTAGATCCTCTAACGGCACCTTCCCCGTCTCCAGTCACCGCCCTATATATCAAATATCTTCCATTCTCCCAACTGATCACAAGATAGCATACTGTCCATCAGTCTGGACCTTGGTAACTGAGGGAACGAAGATAGCTCTTTACAAACAAATTCCCGCACCGACAGATACTTAAACGCACTCCCCCTTGGGAGTTGAACTTTTTCCATCATCTCTTCCCGTGAACCTACCTTCCACAAACAATTCCCTGAACCTCGACCCCCCTCCCTCTTCCAAATCTTGTACGTTGGGTCCATCCTTGACAGTGTAAACCATTGGTTCCCACAAATTGGTGACAATAATAACATGCCCTCAATCTAAAATGCTGCCTGAATTGGTTCCAAATTCTTAGAGACGCCACCTCTACCCAGCTCCTTGTGAATCTGGCCCAAGAGAATGGGAGAGGCGCAGTAATCAGCGCCCATAGACATGTCCTACACAGGAGGCCTCCTCCATCTGCCCCACCCTGATCCCAGCTCCCCAAAGCCCCCCCCTCTCCCCGGCACCACCTCAATGTTCGCCGCCCAGTGTTAGAACATTAGATTTGGTAACGCCAGCCCTACAAATGCCATCCCCTCAACAGGAAGGTCCTTCAAATCCTGGGGGTCTTACCAGCCCAAGCAAAGGCAGAGATTAACTTGTGTACCCTCACGATAAAAGATTTGGGGAGGAAGATCAGGAGAGACTGGAACACAAATACGAATCTTGGTAAAATGTTCATTTTAGTCGTCTGCATTCTACTCGCCAAGGAAAGCGGGAGGTATCCCACCTCTTCAAGTCCCCTTTCACCCACTCCACTACATTGGCCAAGTTCAATTTATGCAACAGGACCCATTCATGAGCCACCTGAATCCGTAGGTATCCAAACTTCATCTTGACCAGCTTGAACGGCAGCATTCCCGAGTCTGCCACCCTTCTCAGTGGGTTTAGCGGGAACATTTTGTTTTTGCTCACATTCCCTTTGTACCCTAAGAAGGGTCGAAACTTCCTCAACAGCTCCATTATCTTTCCTACACTAGATAGAGGATCACAAACGTACAACAACCAATCGTCCGGACAAAGGGTCACCCAATGCTTCTTGCCACCCTCGTAATACCCCTCCACCTATTCGATGATCTAAGCACGATGGCTAAAGGTTTGATTGCTAGCGCGCACTGCAATGCGCATCCCTGCCTTGTTCCCCTGACCCTGAGCCCAGACAGAAATACCATGAGCTCACCGAGTTAGTCCAGACATTCGTCGTGGGAGCACTTGAGTGCCCAAACCCACATTGTCCCAGAACCTCAAAGAGGTACCTCCACTCTACCCCGATCAAAAACCTCTGCATGCATGGCAATGATTACTTCAGGCACCTTCCCCCTAGATGGGGACATGACCACGTTTTAAAGTTGCCTGATATTGGCCAACAACTGTTGGCCCAGGACAAACCCTTGTTGGTTCCTCAGTGATCACCTCCGGCAACAACCCTCCAGACGCTTCGCCAGAACCTTATCTAATACCTTTGCATCAATATTCAATAAAACGATAGGTTTGTAAGACCCACACTCCACAGGATCCTTGTCCTTCTTCGGGATCAGAGAGATTGACACCTGCGCCAACGTGGCCGGCAGCTCTGCCCGTGACAGATAGTCATTGAACATCCCCAATAAATGTGGTGCCAGTAATGCTGCAAAATGCTTGTAGAATTCCACCGGGAAACTATCTGGCTCTGAAGCCTTCCACGATTGCATGGAGCACTCCATACCCTCCTCCAGCCGTAACGGTGCCTCCAACCCCTGCTCCTTTACCCCCTCCACCGGGAGGTCCAAGCCATCCAGAAACTGTTCCAACCCGGAACCTTGCTCCGCGGGCTCAGACTTATACTGACCCCGGTGGAAAACCTCAGAGGCACCATTAATCTTGTCCGGGACTGTAACCAACCCTCTCTTCCCCTCCTCAACCTGCGCCCCCTGTCCTTAACCTGGGCTATCTCTCATGCGGCTGCCTGCCATCTCAGCTGGTGAGCCAATAGATGGCTAATATTCTCCCATGCTCCTAAAATGTCACCTGTGAGCGACAGTCAGTTCACCGCCTTCCCAGTCAATACCAATTAAAATTCCATTTGTAACCTCTTTTCTCTGCTAACAGCTTTGTTGTCGAGGCAGTAGAGTACAGCCGATCCACCTCCAGAATGCAGTCAACCACACTTTCAACCTTGTCCCTGTGGGCTTTCTATGAGATTACCTCCCCTCTGATCCCCGCCTTCAACCCTTCCCAGAATGTAGAGGGTAAAACTTCCCCATCCTGATTGAAACCTACATAGTTCCCTATGGCTCAGGCTACCTTCACACACAAGCACTTGTCAACAAGGGGCACCGTTTCCAACCTCCACCGAGGTGGGGGAGTGGGGGTTCTGGGCTCAGCCTGTATCCAGCTTCACATCCACAGAATGTGATGCATAGTCCGATATTACAATCACTGAATACTCAGCCTCCTCCCTTGGGAATACCAATTTCCCCACCACAAAAAAATGTCTGTTCGGGTGAAGACGAGATTATCATAGAATTTACAGTGCAGAAGGAGGCCATTCGGCCCATCGAGTCTGCACCGGCTCTTGGAAAGAGCACCCTACCCAAGTTCAGCACCTCCACCCTATCCCAGTAACCCCACCCAACACTAAGGGCAATTTTGGACACTAAGGGCAATTTATCATGACCAATCCACCTAACCCGCACATCTTTGGACTGTGGGAGGAAACCGGAGCACCCGGATGAAACCCACGCACACACGGGGAGGATGTGCAGACTCCGCACAGACAGTGACCCAAGCCGGAATCGAACCTAGGACCCTGGAGCTGTGCAGCAATTGTGCTATCCACAATGCTACCGTGCTGCCCGAGATGCACATGTGAGAAGAAGGAGGACCCCGTCTCCCTTGGGTGACTAAACCGCCACGGCCCACATCCCTTCCTTAGCCTCGTCTGATCCCTAACCCTCAAATAATAATAATCTTTATTGTCACAAGTAGGCTTACATTAACACTGCAATGAAGTTCCTGTGAAAAGCCCCTAGTCACCACATTCCAGCGCCTGTTCGGATATACGGAGGGAGAATTCAGTGTCCAAACTACCTAACAGCATGTCAAATTTGAATGGAGTGTCGCTCCCAGCTACACTCTCGCCTACTTTAAAATTCGCTCCTTGTCCAAATACTTGTGTAGAGGGTCGATTACTGCCCACAGTGGATCCTTGGAGCTTGGGTTCTGGCGCAGCGACCAGTGGGTCTGGCCCATCTCGGGGATTGGGGGTTTAATGAAGAGAAGACCCCCTCTCCCTGACCAATTTCCCAGACATCTTCGCCATAAACTCGGTGGCACTCGTACCTTCAATTCCATCCGGTAGCCCGACTGTCCCCCAGTTCTGACGCCTGGATCGGTTCTCCTGGTCATCCAACCTGGCCTTCAAGACTTTGTAGGCCTCCACCAACATTGATACTTCAGCCTCGAAAGAGACAATCCGGTCGCTGTGGTCCGAGCCCGCTCTCACCTCCTCCCGAATCATCACTACCAGTGACTTCAAATCACTGCTCCACATTTTCTATCGCCACGCGAAGGGTATCTACTACCACCTCCTCGGTCCACCTCCTCAGTCGCCTTAGGCAGGCCTTCCCCATCGCCTGTCTATGCTGGAATTCTCCCATGATGAATTCCATTAGCTTCCCTGTGAGCAATTAGGCAGGTGTCCACCATGTTCTCTCACTCCCCCACGACAGTCCTCTGAATCTGGAGCGGGGGCTTTATTCGATTTTTGCCTTGTGTTTTATCCTGCAGGCATCCCACACCAGAAGAGAAAACAACAAACTTCAATTATTTCAGCTTTCTCCTCACCGCCATGCCCATTCATCGGGTAAAAAGGGCCAAAAACTCAAGTCTCCAAGTGGGAGCCACCTTGTGCGCGACCGTTCACTTCATGGCCTCCACCGGAAGTGGGGGAATCTTTTACTTTTTTTTTAAATTTTAGAGTATCCAATTAATTTTTTTGCAATTAAGGGGCAATTTGGCATGGCCAATCCACCTACACTGCACATCTTTTGAATTGTGGGGGCAAAACCCACACAAGCATGGGTAGAATGAGCAAACTTCACACGGACAGTGACCCAGAGTCGGGATCGAACCTGGGACCTCGGCGCCGTGAGGCAGCAGTGCTAAACACTGCGGCACCGTGCTGCTCCCGGGAAATCTTTTTCAAGCAGTGAGTGGCGAGCATCTGGGAGTGTGGTGGAGAGGGGGTCATTTGAGGCTTTCCAAAGGGAATTGGATCATTATCTGAAAAGGAAAGATTTCCAGAGCTATGTGGAAAGGCAGGGAAAATGGCACCTTCATCGGGCCAGCATAGACACAGTGGACTGAATGGCCTTCTAGTTTGTCACCGTTCTATCATTCACCGAGTGTGTAGGCTGCAGGAAGGGAACTGTTCAAAACAAGGAGGGTGTTTCACTAAACATTCTTTGTGAATCTTACCTCTTGAATGTAATGATGCAGCGTACGGTAGAAGCAAAATTTAATCAGCCGTAAACAAAAACCAAACCAGCATCAATTCTGAAACATTCATTCATTCCTGAAACCAGAAGAAGCATCAATTGGAGCATTGCCATGCAGTAATAATATTAAAGATCATGTACCGCTTGTAATAGAACTGAGGGTCTTTCGAATGTTGAATGCAGCAGTTCTGGATTAGACTGCCATTCATTCATTGCAGCCTATGATGAGAGCTGTTCACCATTGCTCCAAAGAAAAGTGTATGCGATTGCTAAGAAGAGTGGAGCCTGTTACCTTACCCTGTCCGAAAGCGTCAACCCAAACAAGGACTATAAAAAGCTGCTTTGCCCCATTCAGGGGTCACTGTGCTGTTCATTGTGCTTTGTATGTATGTATTTATGTATATTTTGATGCCAGATATTAAAAGGAGACTTTGAAGTGGAAGTGAAGCTCTTTGGCAGCTACGCAGCCCAGATGAAAGCCAAGGAACTGATTGAGAATATTGTCGAAAGGAGAAATACAGATGAGTTGAATGGAGCGAAGAGGACTGACCGAAGTAAGTCTTGTTTTTGGACAAAGGTCACATGCTTCTTTTTTGAGTTCAGATGATGTTTTATCCCATTGCAGCAACTTTATTGCAAAGTTTGTATCCAGTATGTTCATTTACTGCTTGGTTGGCTCCACAGTAGGGGAGGGAGTGGGAGTTAGGATTGTGGGGGTTGGGGAACATGCACACTGACATGGGGTGGACAGTGGGATTAGTGTTACATCGACTTACCATTCGGGTGGGTAAGGATTGCCTCACTGATGACCAAACAGAATCACCACATTGATTGAAGGCTGTTGTGGGAAACCCGATCCTGGGTCCAACTCTTGATGCCTGTAACTGTGGATTTCCGAGTCTGTCAGCTTCAAGCCCAGATCTGTGGAGCCCTTCAATCAGATTACAGCCCCTGCCACTCTCTATTACTGTAAGGTAATTATACAAAGGACATTCAGACTAGATGAGCTGCCACGGTGTAAGTTTGTGATATGTGCTTGTTATGTGGAGCCACGTTTATGGCTGTAATTGCTGGTAGTTGCAGCCAGTAGTTGCTGGTGTGCTGGATCTCAGATATAGCGACAACTCATTCTGACATCCCAGGATTGCAACGGGATCTTGATCAATTAGGCCAGTGGGCCGACGAATGGCAGATGGAGTTTAATTTAGATAAATGTGAGGTGATGCATTTTGGCAGATCGAATCAGGCCAGGACCTACTCAGTTAATGGTATGGCGATGGGGAGAGTTATAGAACAAAGAGATCTGGGAGTACAGGTTCATAGCTCCTTGAAGGTGGAGTCGCAGGTGGACAGGGTGGTGAAGAAGGCATTCGACATGCTTGGTTTCATTGGTCAGAACATTGAATACAGGAGTTGGGACGTCTTGTTGAAGTTGTACAAGAAGTGAAGTGGTACGGCCACACTTGGAATACTGTGTGCAGTTCTGGTCACCCTATTATAGAAAGGATATTATTAAACTAGAAAGAGTGCAGAAAAGATTTACTAGGATGTTACCGGGACTTGATGGTTTGAGTTATAAGGAGAGGCTGGATAGACTGGGACTTTTTTCCCTGGAGCGTAGGAGGCTTAGGGGTGATCTTATAGAGGTCTATAAAATAATGAGGGGCATTGATAAGGTAGATAGTCAACATCTTTTCCCAAAGGTAGGGGAGTCTAAAACTAGAGGGCATAGGTTTAAGGTGAGAGGGGAGAGATTCAGAAGGGCCCAGAGGGGCAATTTCTTCACTCCGAGGGTAGTGAGTGTCTGGAATGTGCTGCCAGAGGTAGTAGTAGAGGCGGGTACAATTGTGTCTTTTAAAAAGCATTTAGATAGTTACATGGGTAAGATGGGTATAGAGGGTTATGGGCCAAGTGCGGGCAATTGGGACTAGCTTAATGGTAAAAACTGGGCGGCATGGACTGGTTGGGCCGAAGGGCCTGTTTCCATGCTGTAAACTTCTATGATTCTAAGTGAAAGGAAACTCCAGTCTATTGGAAATCAGCATTAAATGTTTGACTTTTTTCCTCGCTCATCTGCCTAAAGGCAATGCATCGAAACTAGGCAGCAGTGCAAGGAACAGCTCGGACACCAACTCAGCCAAGTGTGGCAGCGTGAATTCGCCCCGACCTGTCATCAACTGGAATTCATTGCGTGAGAACAAGGAGAAATACGAAGCTATGAAGTGGGCCGGTTGGTATTTCCCTTCTGCCTTATTACACAAACATTCAGAAACCCTGGTCACCAGTGAGGGCTGTGGCCGTGTATCCGTATCCCATATTAAAATTGACCAGATAGAATCAGATTTAGCAATAACAACTTTCTCTTTTCTTGCATTAAGGCCTTTCACCAATTAAAAAAAACTTCTACATCGAAGCTGAGACAGTTGTCAATATGACACCAGAAGAAGTTACAGATTGGAGGTAATTCTTTTCTGAAATCTGACTCTCCAAATTCAGAGATACTTATTCGAAAACATTTCTGAGTGCTTTGAGCAACAAGTTTTATTTTAAAAAAATTTAAATTTCTCTTTCCCTGATTTGAGCTGAACTCCGACAAGTTTGGGGAAAAAAAGAAAGAGAAATTTTCAATTTTGTTTTATCTGCCAGTCTGGTCTCCATTCCTGCATGGCGAACACTCAGTGGTGCTTTTGCTAAACTGAAGCTTATATTGCAATATAATTCAAATGGGCCAAAATGCAGTATCTACTGCTTTTTGGATTGGATTGGATTGGATTTGTTTATTGTTAAGTGTACCGAGGTACAGTGAAAAGTATTTTTCTGCGGGCAGCTCAAACAGATCGTTATGTACATGAAAATAAAAGAAAACACAAAGAAAATACATAATAGGGCAACACAAGGTAAATACACAGACACCAGCATCGGGTGAAGCATACAGGAGTGTAGTATTAATCAGGCCAGTCCATAAGAGGGCCGTTTAGAAGTCGGGTAACAGCAGGGAAGAAGCTGCTTTTGAGTCTATTTGTGTGTGTTCTCAGACATTTGTATGTCCTGCCCGAAAGAAGAAGTTGGAAGAGTTTCTTGCAGTCTTTGGCCGAGCAGTTGCCATACCAGGCTGTGATGCAGCCAGATAGGATGCTTTCTATGGTGCATCCGTAAACGTTGGTAAGAGTCTGTGTGAGCATGTCGAATTTCCTTAGTTTCCTGAAGAAGTATAGGCACTGTTGTGCTTTCTTTAAAATATTTCTTTCTTCTCCTTTTTCACATTTTCTTCCAAATTTACCCCCCCCCCCCCCCCGCCCCCCCAAACTAATGTTCGATGTTATCCAGTTCTTGAAAGTGCATGATGAATAATGCCCATGAATTGTAGAACCCCTCTATCCTTCCCCTCAGTTCAAACTTAACCTTCTCAAGAGTCAAGAATTCCAACAGGTTCCCCCGCCACGCCAGGGCACAGGGTGGAGAGGTTGCTCTCCAACCCATCAGGATCCGCCTTCGGGCGATCAACGAGGCGAAGGCTACAACATCTGCCTCTGCACCCGTTTCCAACCCTGGCTGGTCCGACACCCCGAATATTGCCTCCTGGGGGCCCGGGTCCAGTTTTACGTGCACCACTTTAGAAATTACCCGTAAAACCTCCTTCCAGTAATATTCTAGCTTTGGACAGGACCAAAACATATGAACGTGATTAGCGGGGCTCCCCCCGTAACGTTCACACACATCTTCTATTCCTTCAAAGAATCGGCTCATCCTCGCCCTCGTGAGGTGTGCTCTGTCTACCACCTTCAGCTGTATCAGCCCCAACCTCGTGCATGAGGTGGAGGCATTCACTCTCCGGAGCACCTCACACCAGAACCCCTCCTCCATATCCTCTCCCAACTCTTCCTCCCAATTTGCTTTGATCCCTACCAGTGGTGCCTTCTCCTCTTCCAAAATAGCTCTGTAAACCGCTGATTGCCCCCTTCTCTAGTCCCCCTGTCGTCAGCACCTCCAGTAATGTGGATGCTGGCTCCTCTGGGAAGTTCCGTATCTCCTTTCTGGCAAAATCTCGAACCTGCATGTATCTAAACATTTCCCCCTGCTCCAGCCCATACTTCGCTTCCAGCTCCTTCAACCCTGCAAACCGAAACTTAAGAAACAAATCTTTCAGTGTCTTAATCCCCCTCTCCTCCCATTTCCGAAAATTTATTTCCTACCTCCCTGGCTCAAATCTGTGGTTCCCCCGAATCGGCATTTCTCTTGACCCTGCCCCCAACCCGAAGTGTTAGCGAAACTGCCTCCAAATTCTCAATGAAGCTATTATTACCGGACTCTCTGTGTACTTCCCCGGGGCTATTGGGAGCGGCGCTGTTGCTAGCGCTTTCAATCCCGACCCCCTTCACAAACTCTCCTCCATTCTGACCCACTGGGAATCAACCCCTCTGACCCAGCTCCGCACCTTCTCCACATTCGCCGCCCAGTAGTAGTACATCAGGTTTGAAAGACCCAAACCCCCTGCCTGCCTTCCCCTCTGTAGCAGCACCTTTCTAACTCTGGCCACCTTCCCTCCCCATATGAGCGACATAATCCTTCCCTCAATCTCCCTGAAAAAAGCCTTTGGCAGCAAAATCGGCCGGCATTGAAAAATAAACAGAAATCACGGCAACACGTTCATTTTAACCACCTGTACCCGACCCGCCAGTGAAAGAGGGAGACCGTCCCACCTTGCCAGATCAGCTTTCACTCTCCCCGCCAAAGTAGAAATGTTGTACCTGCGGAACCTCCCCCCCCCCCCCCCCCCACTCCTGGACAACCTGCACCCCCAGGTACCTAAAGTGAGTCCCTGCCCTATGGAATGGCAGCCCCCCACCCCTGCCCCCACCCCCGGCCGAGACACCAGAAAATACTCGCTCTTGTCTAGATTTAGTTTGTACCCCGAGAAAGACCCAAACACTCGAAGCAGCTCCAATATTCCCCCTATCGACACACTCAGTTCCAACATGTAAAACAGCAAGTCATCGGCATATAAGGACACCCTATGCTCCCCCCCCCCCCCCCCCCCGCACTATTCCTTTCCATACCCCCGAACATCTCAATGCAATGACCAACGGCTCAATCGCGAGTGCAAACAGCAGGGGGGACATAGGACATCCCTGCCTAGTCCCACGGTGGAGAGAAAAGTATCTCGAGCTGATGTTGTTTGTGCGGACACTCTCCCTCGGCTCCTTATATAGTACCTTTACCCAGTTCACAAATCTTGGTCCAATCCTAAACCACTCCAGAACTGCCATCAAGTACCCCCATTCTACCCAGTCGAACGCCTTCTCAGCGTCCAATGCCACAACCACCTCGGTTTCCTTACCCTCTGCCGGTGCCATAACGACGTTCAATACCCTTCTACTGTTTGAAAAGAGCTGCCTCCCTCTCACGAACCCTGTCTGATCTTCACCTATCACCTTCGGGAGGCACTCCTCCAGCCTACCCGCCAGTACCTTCGTCAATACTTTTGCATCCACATTCAGAAGCGATATGGGCCTGTAAGACCCACACTCTGTTGAATCCTTATCTTTTTTTTAGTAACAGGAAAATCGATGCCTGCTCCAAAGTTTGTGGCAACACTCCCTTCCCTATCGCCTCTTCAAACCATAGGGGTGCCAGCTTATCCTTGAATTTTTTATAATATTCCACCGGAAACCCATCCGGCCCTGCCACCTTCCCCGACTGCATCCTCCCAATCGCATCCTTTATCTCCTGCTCCACTATCGCTCCTTCTAATGTAGCCCTGTCCCCCTCCCCTAGCCTCGGGTACTCCAACCCATCTAGAAATTCCTGCATCTCATGGTCTCCCCCAGGTGGCTCTGACCTGTACAACCTCTCATATAATGCCTCAAAAACCTTGTTAATCAGATCCGGAGCCACCACCAACTTCCCTGCCCTATCCCTCACCTGCACAATTACTGTTGTGCTTTCTTGGTCGTATCGTCGACAGACTTTTGGTGATGTGCAACCCTAGGAATTTGAAGCTGTTAACCTCGGCCCTGTTTATGCTGACAGGGGTGTGTACAGTACTTTGCTTCCTGAAGTCAATGACCAGCTCTTTAATTTTGCTAGCCTTGAAGGATAGATTGTTGCACCACTCCCCTAGGTTCTCTATCTCCCTCCTGTAATCTGACTCGTTGTAATTCAAGATCCGGCCCACTCTGGTCATGTCGTCAGCATTGTGCATCGAGTTGGAACCACTTTCCACTCTCGAGTCCGAACAGATTGCGTTATGCGTGTCAGTCAAGGCCAATGTTACCTCTAAGCTGCATGACCATGCAGCAGCCAGAAAGTTCCCACACAGGGCAAGTATAAGTCAGTCCACTTCCGGTACCTAGGCAGGACCCCACCGTCAGAATGGTGGTACCCAGGGAGGGCTCCACATTCGGGGAGGGGCGGTGGTACCCAGGGAGGCACCAATATTGGGGAGAGGGTACCCAGAGAGCCCATGTTGTCAGAGGGGCATAGAATTATAAAATTGCTATAGTGCACAAGAAGCCATTTTTCCCATTGAGTCTGCACTCTACCTAGACCCATTCCCCCGCCCTATCCCTGTAATCTCATCTAACCCCCACATCTTTGACACTAAGGGGCAATTTAGCATGGCCAATTCATCTAACCTGCACGTTTTTGGACTGTGGGAGGGAGCCCACACGGACTCTGGGAGAACGTACAAACTCCACACAAGACCGGAATTGAACCATGGTTCCTGGCGCTGTGAGCCAGCAGGCCTAACCACTATGCCACTCTTCCCCATGCTGGCCAAGGGAGGTCCCTGCCGCCTGAGGATGGGTGCCCCAGGAGGTCCCCACTGTCGGAGGGGAAGTACCCAGGGAGGTCCCCACTGTCGGAGGGACTGTATCCAGTGAGGTCCCCACTGGCGGATGGGCGGTACCCAGTGAGGACCCCATTGTCAGAGGGTCGGTACCCAGACAGGTCCCTATTGTTGGAGGGGCGGTATCCAGACAGGTCCCCATTGTCGGAGGGGCGGTATCCAGACAGGTCCCCATTGTCGGAGGGGCGGTACCCAGACAGGTCCCCATTGTCGGAGGGGCGGTACCCAGACAGGTCCCCATTGTCGGAGGGGCGGTACCCAGACAGGTCCCCATTGTCGGAGGGGCGGTACCCAGACAGGTCCCCATTGTCGGAGGGGCGGTACCCAGACAGGTCCCCATTGTCGGAGGGGCAGTACCCAGACAGGTCCCCATTGTCGGAGAGGCGGTACCCAGACAGGTCCCCATTGTCGGAGGGGCGGTACCCAGTGAGAATTACATTGTCGGAGGGGCGGTACCCAGTGAGGATCACATTGTCGGAGGGGCGGTACCCACTGAGGATCACATTGTAGGAGGAGCGGTACCCAGTGAGGATCACATTGTCGGAGGGGCGGTACCCAGTGAGGACACATTGTCGGAGGCGGGATACCCAGGGAGGACCTCAGCTAAAATGGAAAATCCTAAGGGGCCCCATCTGCCCCTTCTGGCAGGTTTAAAAGATCCTCTGGCACTATTTTGAAAAAGAGCAAGGAAATACACTCCTGTATTCTGGACAATATTTAGCCATCAAATCAGCATCACTCCATCAAATTATCTGATAATTTATTTAATTGCTGATTATGGGATCTTACTGTATGTAAATTCCATTTCTTGCATTACAACAATGATGACTTTTCCAAAGAAAGTACTTAATTGGCTTTGAAAAAGTTCACATTGTGCGTTGTGAAAGGTGCTATATTAATGCAAATCTTTTCTTGTATATCTGGCCAGTTTCATCCAACTGTGCTCAGTTGATTGAGGTCTCAAAAGCTGCAGGCAAGTAGATTTAACTCCGAGTTGTCTAATTGTTGTGTTTGAGCGGTGGCATTTGCACTCTCGCTGTTATCAGCTGTTGACATGCTGTCCATTTTATGGAATATCACTGACTTCTCACCGACAGCAAAGGAGAATTATTGCTTTTGCCATCTGTGTTTTGGTGACTTTCTTTGCCCTGATTGCTACACAAATGTCAAGTGATTATTCTGGCAGATGTAGTTCTGTTTTATGTTGTCAAATCTAAGTAAAGACCTTCCTCACAGCTGTGTTTGTTGGAAAGCTGCAGCGAGAGTGTTGAAAATTGATTTGGTTTTGAGGAAGGAACTGGGCCTCAATTCTATATTCTGGCTCCGGGTGTAGGTGGACCCTTCACACAAGCAGTTCCAGGTGGATAAGGGTCAGGTGTTCATTGTCTTAAAGCAACACTTTCCATATCTACATTTAAACAGCCCAGTCTCTGAAGAGTCATTTTGAATAGGGAGTTGCCTCATAACCAGATAGGAAGAGCCGATAGCTGTAAAGTTATCAATCTCTTTCAGTCCTTCTCTTGGCAAGAGGGGTGTATTTACTCTGAGCTGTTCTTGTAATCCCACCCCGTGAGAGAGCAGGCCTTATGTTCAGTCCTTCCTTTGACTTGTGCTAATTCTGTTCTGATTGTATTCAATCTACTGCATTTTAACTTAAATTAAAATTGTGTAAAATAATCCCTCTTGTGCTGTTCATTTAAATTGCTTACTACAAATTACAAAAGTTCCACTTTTTGACGTAAAACAATTTCCAATTGACTGGAGTAGACTGTACTTGTGTTGCGTATTTTGCACCGTGTAAAGTTTACATTTTTGTGTTGTGGGGCAGAGTTTCTGCTTAATATTGCTGTTTGTTTTTGGTATAATTCATTACAAAATTGGCATAACCAGTGCAGATGATCAGACTTTTGAGCACACATTGTGTTCAGTACATGTTGCGTTTCAGTGATTCATTACACTTGTTTTTAAAACATCGTGTCAAAAACCAGCCCATACAAAAAACGGCCATACCTGCAGATTGAATTGTTCACCAGGTGAAATTTTGCTAATTGCGTGCATTTATGGTCTCTGAAAGAGGCTCCAAAAATGAAGCTGGTCTTTTTGAGTACAATAGCCCTATTAGCCTTAAGCACAATTTAATATAGAAATTCGGAGCAGGAAGAGGCGATTCGGCCCTTTGAGACAGCTCCGACATTCAGTATGATCATAGCTGATCCTCTGACTCCACGACACTCCCGCACTCTCCCCATAACCATTGATGCCTTTAAAGTCGAGAAATCTTTATCTATTTTCATCTTAAATGTATTCAGTGATACACCTCACCTCGTGTGCGAGGTTGGGGCTAATACAGCTGAAGGTGGTATACTGAGCGCACCTTACAAGAGCGAGGATGAGCCAGCTCTTTGAGAGGGTAGAAGATGTATGTGAACGTTGCAGGGAGGGCCCCGCAAATCACGTTCATATGTTTTGGTCCTGTCCAAAGCTGGAGGATTACTGGAAGGAGGTGTTTAGGGTAATCTCTAAAGTGGTGCACGTGGAACTGGACCCGGGCCCTTGGGAGGCCATATTCGGGATGTCGGACCAACCAGGGTTGGTAACGGGCGCGGAGGCAGATGTTGTAGCCTTTGCCTCGTTGATCACCCAAAGGCGGTTAGGATGGAGATCAACCTCTCCACCCTGTGCCCTGGCGTGGCGGGGGGACCTGCTGGAATTCTTGACGCTTGAAAAGGTCAAATTTGAACTGAGGGGAAGGATGGAGGGGTTCTACAATTGATGGGCGTTATTCATTATGCACTTTCGAGAATTGGATCATATCGAACATTAGGGGGGTTGGGGGCTGGGAGGGTTGGGGGACTCTCTGTTAATAGTGACTATGGGTGATTCCTGATTCCTTTTTGTCATTTGTTTATGTTAACATGCGGGCTAATGTTTGGAGGTTTGGTGGGAGGATGGGATCGTTATTGATATGGGGATTGACATTTCATTCGTTACTGATTATTGTTTATTGCTGGGTGTAAATTTGGGAGAAAATGTGAAAAAGGAGGAGAATAAAAAAAATATATATTCAGTGATTTTTGCCTCCACAGCCTTTTGTGGTATCACATGTTCACCACCCTCTGAGTGTAAAGGTTTCTCATCTCAGTCCTAAATAACATAGAACATACAGTGCAGAAGGAGGCCATTCGGCCCATCGACTCTGCACCGACCCACTTAAGCCCTCACTTCCACCCTATCCCCGTACCTAATAACCCCTCCTAACCCTTTTAGGTCACTAAGGGCAATTTATCATGGCCAATCCACCTAACCTGCACGTCTTTGGACTGTGGGAGGAAACCGGAGCACAGGGAAAAGGTGCAGACTCTGCACAGCCAGTGACCCAGCAGGGAATTGAACCTGGGACCCTGGTGCTGTGAAGCCACAGTGCTATCCACTTGTGCTACCGAGCTGCACAAAGGGACCCCAAATTAAACTTTAAAACTTTATCCTGAGAATGTGATGCCTTGTTTTTGCCCCCCCCCCCTCCCCACCCTACCCTTGCCACCCAAGGAAACAACAATCCCTGTCTCCAGTCCTGTTAGAATTGTACACGTTTCATTCTTCTAAATTTCAGTCAATAAAGGCCCAGTTGACCCAATCTCTCCTCGTGCGACAATCCTTTCATCCCAGGAATCAGTCTGTGTGAACCTTCGCTGCACTCCCTCTATGATAAGGAGACCAAAACCCAGGTGTGATCTCACCAAGGTCCTGTACAGCTGCAATAAGACATCTTGTTTTTGTACTCGAGTCCTCTAGCAATCTTCCTAGCTGCTTGCTGTACCTGCACGTTTTCTTTGTGACTGGTGTACAAGGACACCCAGGTCCCTTTGTATGACAGCATTTCCCAATGTATCACCATTTAAATAACACTCTGCCATTCCATTTCCCTGTCCATAGTGGATAACTTCACACTTATCCACATTTTGTCCACTCACTCAACTTGTCTAAATCGTCTTGAAGCCTCTGTGCAATAACTTCCTCCTCACCAATTACATTCCCACGAAGTTTTATATCATCAGCAAATTTGGAAATATCGCATTTGTTTCCCTAATCCAAATCACTGTGACTAGCTGGAGCCCAAGCATTGATCCCTGTGAACCTCACGAGTCAACCATCTGCAACTTCGAAAAAAGCTTATTCCCTGTTT
This sequence comes from Scyliorhinus torazame, assembly GCF_047496885.1. NCBI lineage: Eukaryota > Metazoa > Chordata > Chondrichthyes > Carcharhiniformes > Scyliorhinidae > Scyliorhinus > Scyliorhinus torazame. Next base: position 118,932,698 of record NC_092710.1, on the reverse strand, counting down.
TCTATCTGCTAACCAATTCTCAATCCATGCCAATATATTACCTAATCCCATGAGCTTTAATCTTTCACACTAACCTCTTATGTGGGACTTCTGAAAATCCAAATACATCATATCCACTAGTTCACCTTAATTATTCTTCTAGTTATGCCCTAAAAGAAAACTCCAGCAGGTCTGTCAAACAATGATTTCCATTTTATCAATCCATGTTGACTTTGTCTAACCTCGTTGATATTTTCTAAGATTCCTGATATCACATCCTTTATATTAGACTCTAGCATTTTCCCTAATACTGATGTTAGACTAACTGTCAGTATTTTCCTTCTTTCGCCTTCATTTTCTTAAATAGCAGGGTTACATTTGCCACCCTCCAGTCTGTTGGGACTGTTCCAGAATCTGGAGAATTTTGGAAGATGACAGCCACTGCCATCCACTATTTCTATGGCCACCAGCATTAGCACTCTGGGATGTAGAATATCAGACCCTGAGGTTTTATTGGCTTTCATTAATTTCTCCAGTACAATTTGTTTTTAATAATACCAATTTTCTTCAATACCTCCTGATCACTAGACCTTTGTTCCCTAGCATTTCTAAAAAGTTATTTGACTTCCTCTGTGAAGACAGACCTAAAATAGTTGTTTCATTGCTCTGCCATTTCCTTGTTCTCCATTATCAATTCTCCTGTTTCGGACTGTAAGGGACCTACTTTCATCTTCATTAATCTTTTTAATTTTATATACATATAGAAGCTTTTACAGTCCGCTTTTATGTTACTTGCGAGTTTACGCATACCCTTTTTTTTTCTCTTTATCAATCTCTTGGTCCTCTTTGCTTTTTCAAGTTAAGAAAAATACCAAGATATTGACTACTATTAATATAACCAGGAAATGGCTCTGTATATTTGTTGAAAGTCAATTAAATTGAAAATCGGGGACTTTCAGGTAGAGGAGAGCTGATGAGAGTTAAAAATGTTTTCCGTTTTAATAAAACTACACCCAAGTTACCACTCATAAATATATGAAGCAGATTGTTTTGAAAAATTACACCTTAAAAATTATGCCATGTGGTGATATGCAAATGAGCTTGAGTGGAAATAGCAGGGGGTGGGGGAAGAAAACATATGCAAATTTTCCTTAAAAATGGCGGTGTCAGGTTCTGACTGAAAAAACCGGCATGTTTTTCCCCAGAATGAGAGGCACGCTAGCACTGTTGCTTCACAACGCCAGGGTGATTCCTGACTTGGTCACTGTCTGTGCACGTTCCCCCCGTATCTGTATGTGTTTCCTCCGGGTGCTCCGGTTTCCTCCCACAAACCCCAAAAGATGTGCTTGTTAGGTGAATTGGACATTCTGAATTCTCCCACTGTGTACCCGAAAAGGCGCCGGAGTGTGGCGACTAGGGGCTTTTCACAGAAACTTCATTGCAGTGTTAATGTAAGCCAACTTGCGACACTAATAAAGATTATTATTATAGATTATTAGAAATATAGCCAGGTTTTCACTCCAGGTCTTCTGACTTTTGCAAAGAAAACAGGGTGCGTGTTTTGTGCCTTCATTCTCACTAGGTAAGACCTGATAGAGCCGGCAAGCCCCAAATCAAAGTTAAACCTTCCCCAGCCCCCCAGACAGACATCAGGACCCCTGGGAGACAAGACGACACCCCCATCCCCCCCACCCCTCCAACAGACGCACATCACATCCATTTTCCCCAATTGTCCTTTCAAAATATGTTATACCCTGCAATGTTTAATTCCAAGTCCTGATTTTTCTGTAGCCTTGTCTCAGTAATCACTACTATGTCTGGTTCCTCCCAATGTATGATTGTCTCCAGTTCCATGCTTTATTATGGACTCTGCATTGCTGTATGTACATTTTAATTTATTTTTAAAAACATTTTGTCCTTTATGCTTAACCATCTTTTTAGGCTTTAGATATGGCAATATCATTCAAAATCAGGATGTGATGTGACCTGGGAGGGAAGGGGGCTTGTAGTTGGTGGGGTTCTTGGAACTGAAAATACAGTGAAAGGAAGATTGGCATAAGTTACCTGCAATTCTGAAAATTTGAATGGCCTCAGATGGATGTTCCGAAAATATTAGTGCAAGTGCTAACACATTTATTAGTGCCCCAACCGTTCGTTAGCTTGAGGGGAAAGGTGAATTGTAAAGGTTATAATACAGATAAAGAATGAATCTACCTTTTGTTTCCTGCCTATGAAAAACCAGCGCCAGATTGGCTGTATTGAGTGATGGTGTTTTACTGAAGCAATAATATTGACTTGCTAACCTATTTTCTTTTTGTGTGCCATGAAAATCCCAGAGCAGTGATTCCAACATTATTGGCCAAGCTCCAGTGAAAACACATTCAATTCCCACTCGTACCTCTCTCACGAAAGGTCACTGCAATGGATATCCCACAATGAATCACTACTCCCCCCCCCGACCCAACATCTCCTCCCGACCCAACATCTGTTTTTGGATGAGTCTCTATTCCTTTATTGCTATTTGTTCTCTCCTTTTCACTTGCCTATTTTTTTATTCCTGCACTCCCCTTTCACTGAACCCTGTGGCTTGACTGTCAGTTGGCAGAACCCAATGCAGGTTATAAATCGCAGTACGGTGAAGTTCCTACCTCTAGGTCTTCCCACCATTGGAGCACGGTCCACGGTCACATGGTTTCACAAGCTCTGTTCAAGAGAATGTTTTTGACTGGGTTGAATGCCTGATTAGCAGTGGAAAGTAGAGCCTAGCAGTATTGGTATGGAGGGAGGGCAGTATTGAGTGACATCCAGCAGCAATCCTTTGTGGACACCCTACTGGTTAAATGTTGGTAAAGGTATTTACAATTTGAAACTTGCTGATGACACTTAAGTTCTCATGGTGAAGTGTCTATTTAACTAGTCGATACCCTCAAAACATTTGCAGTCAAATTAGCATCTTTATTGCAACAGTACTTTAAATACTTGACGTCAAATTATTTCTCCATCAAAGGCTTCTGGAGAATCAAAACTCCTCACTATGGAAAAAGCTACACAAAACTCCATTTGTAAAAAAAGCCAAGGAATATAACACACGCTGTCAAGAATTTAGCCTTGTGACTTGTTTGTAGTCATAGAATATGAAAGTCTAATTGGGAACAGCATTCTCCTGAGCTGAAAAAGCAGGTTTACATTTAATGGGCTCAATATTTTTCAAAGAATAAACACTTCATAACACTCAGATTTTCAGGAAATAATTTTAGCATCTATCTTTCTAAAAACATAGCTTTCTAATTACAAATCTTGTTCCATGAAAATCTCCCAATTGGATATAACTGCTCTTTCCTTCAGTCTCTGAGTCATGGTTTTGCCCATTGGAGTAGGGTGGTGTAGACCTTCTTGAGGGTATAGACAGTTATCAGCTTCATTTCTAGAATCAACACTAATGTATTCTTTTAATTCATCTGGCAACTTTTCCAAAATATTTTCATTCAAATCTTTATTTTTAGGTCAAAGAATAGCTTTTGATTAATAGGTTGTATCAAATAATTGTCCCTGCATTTTGCCGCAGTTCTGTTGTCTGATCCACCTGTCCCATGCTATTCCTCAGGGAAACCATCTCTCTGGCCCAAGTAACTTTGAGCTCCCTTTTGTTTTTGTTATCCATCACTAACTATTAGTAGGTGCAGGTGTATCATGTGTTCTGGTCCCCGCACATCCCAACTATCTAATAATAATCGCTTATTGTCACAAGTAGGTTTCAATGAAGTTACTGTGAAAAGCCGCATTCCGGCGCCGGTACGGGAATTGACCGGTACGGGAATTGAACCTGCACTGCTGGCATTATTCTGCATTACAAGCCAGCTGTTTAGCCCACTGTGCTAAACCAGCCCCTAGCCTGCATCAAGCACTGCCCACCAAATAAATCCTCCAACAGACCAGCCCCTTAAAGTGATCAATCAAAACATTCCAGACGGACAAAAATGGAGTAGTATTATAAAGATTATGGACCACATTCAAAGTATCTAGGTTAAGGGAAAGGACTGAGCATCAGTGTGGATATGTGGATAACATGGTTTCCTTCGTATTTGGAAACCCTGTCAATACATGATGAGTGGAGTCAGCAGGGGGCAACCATTGGCAACAAATAGATGGGTTGTGACCTAAAGGTGATCTATTTAAAATACATTTCAAATATCCATTAAACATCCAAGGATCAAAAATGATAACGGCAAAGTAAAAATAAATGGGAAATAAAAGAATCAACAGGAAGGGTCCTTCCAGTATTATACGCAGAAATATCCAGAGAATACAAATAAAACATATATTCAAATTCAGGGACTGGTTCTCTGCAAATAAAAGGGATATGTTTGAGCCTTCTGATTTTTTTAATTACCCAAGAGATTGGGGAGCCTATTGTTGCTTTCCCCATGGTAACACCTCGACCAATCAGCATTCACTTGCCAATCAGTAGCTCTTTCTCCTGTAGAATAAATTGTTGTGATTGTTTGAAATTTGGCATTCTTGCAATTGTCCTGATGAGAGCAGGATGAAAAACGTCAGCAGCATTCAAGCTCTGTATTTTAAATAGATCACCTTCAGGAAACAACCCATCAATTGGTTGCCAACGCTTGCCCCCTGCTGACTCCACTCATCATGTATTGACAGGGTTTCCAAATACAAAGGAAACCATGTTACCCACATATCCGCACTGTGCCATTGTCGACAGTCAACTATCTTTCCGTCACCATTACAGCTTTTATAAACAGCAACTTTTTAACAGTCGGCCAGTCACATTGAGAAATCAGTAAAGATTTGGAAAATAATGATTTGGAAGATTCCGGGATTTGGGGTTCTACATCTTTAATCTAGATTAATCAAATCTACTTTCATAATGCTTTAGTTTTTGTAAGATGAAGGAAGAACTAAATATAAGACGCCTTCGGGCTGTTGCAATTTCAGACAACTTTGTTATACTGGAAAGTTCCCATCCCACCCCAGCATGGGTCTGCGAATTAATGTGTGTTCAGGATGAATATGTATTTTAACAGCAAATTTGGTGAAGCGTTTTGAGCGCGACCTGCCATTTGAGCAGTGAGCCCTGCGGTGAGAATCCCCTTGATTGAACTTCCTTGAAAGAATCATACACGGAGAGTTGCAGGGATACCACCAATGCATGTTCCCCTGTATTTGATACATCATACATGGAGAGTTGCAGGGATGCCACCAATGCATGTTCCCCTTATTGTATTTGATACATCATACACGGAGAGTTGCAGAGATACCACCAATGCATGTTCCCCTTATTGTGTTTAATACAATGTGTTACCTAATCTAGTCGACTGCACCTTTTAGTATCGCCCATTCTAGTTTATTGAAGATTCTTTTTGTGGAGGATTTCCATGAGGTTGGCCTGATGTGTCTTTTAGCTGACGGCTGGAAGCTCTCTGGTGTTTGAGACCTTACCATGTTCGCAGAACTGCTGCATTTCATATCCCATCTATTCACTTGTGTTGAAACTGTCCAATGGGAGGTTATATCAAAATGCAACTGTGTTCTTGGTTTCTGCTTGATATTCCTCCCTTCAGCTGAACTGATGGTGAGGTACTGAGTGGAACCGGGATTTTCCAGTTAAGGCAGAGGAGAGTTTCATTTTGGCAATGCCCCCTTGCAGGCGGTTTAAAAACAAGAGAAAGCCTGGGAGCAGGTTGCCTATTCCTGTAGCCCCAGGATCTGAATGGGGAGGGTGGAAAGCGATGCATTATTTCATAGTTTTTTGTAAAGTTATGATATTTCTTAAAATGTTCATCTCAAACTCTCTGAACTGATGCGATTGTTTTAATAGAAAGTTAAACAACAATATAATATGTGAAGATATGATTGAAAGCAAAAAGCGGCACATTCCTAATCCAGTGCGCACATTTATGGAAGCTTTTCAACATTATCCAGAGATCATGGCAAATATTAAGAGAGTTGGGTTCCAGCGTCCAACACCTATCCAGGTATAGAAACTTCGTATATTCAACAGCTTTCCTGTATACTGACCATTCTTTGAAAGCAAGTGAGACTTAATATTGTCATGTGTGGATTGTGTTCATGCTTCAGTCTCAAGCGTGGCCAGTAATTCTACTGGGAATTGACATAATTGGAATAGCACAGACTGGAACTGGGAAAACCCTGGCGTATCTCTTACCTGGGTTCATCCACCTGGACCTGCAACCAATGTAAGTTACTTGTTTCTCTTGCTTTCTGACATTAAAATTCCATCTCCTTTCTCTCCTTTGTCTGTCCCATTATTAACCTTTTGTGTCCTCCACTTTCAGCCAGGCCTGAGAGAGCCACACCTCATCCGATACAAACCAACTGAGTACAGGAGCAGTGCACTGTGTGGTGAGGCAAACTCTGCTGCTTTTTGCCATGCTTGTCTCCCCCAGCCTGCTGAAAACTGGCAAAAAAAAAAACAAGCCAATGGCAATTGTATTGGCACTACCACTTGGTCAGCACATTCCAGTCCCTGGCAATATCAAGAAACCCAAGTCAAGAGTAGAGCAGGACAGTACCAGGCTCAGGAAGAGTAAGGTGAGAAGAGAGGAATGAAAAAGCAGTGGTTTACTCGACACCAAGCATGGATTGTAGGAGAGAATAAGGGAGGAAGTGAGTTCAACAACAAGAGTTGCTGGGAGAGGTGAAGAGTAAGAAATCTTCATTTGAACATCATGAGGATAGAGTATTTAAGGTTGTCTATTTACTACTTCAAAAGAATGAAAAGAATGTTCTGGAAAGTTGTGTGCATTAGTTGCTAGGTCAGGAACATGAGGACATCAATTTCAGATCAGCATCTCATCAGCCACATAATTAGGGGAGCAATTAGAAGTCTTTTTAATGCCAGTAGATATTGGGCTATTGAGACAGTGGAAGATACAGAGTCCTTCATGCAAATAAGCTAAATATTTGAAAAGGGAGGCTGGAAACTATGGTGGAATGGGACTGAGGAGAGCTCGTTCAAAGAGAGACCACAGGGGCAACATGGAATGGGACTGTGGGGCATGGAGATAAATATAATCTTTTAGACCTGGCATGAGTATGAGGGGTTCAATATGCCTCCTGCTTTGCTGTAAAATTCAGTAGTTCACTGATTATTTGAGTAACAATAAAATTGAGTCAAAAGTTCAACAGAGAATTAAAGAGATGAACATTTGTGTGTTTTTGACAGTTTTCAGTCAGACTGCCAGATTAACCCTGGGCTTCGCATAAACTGCAGCGTTAGTGCCTTTGCTTAAAGTATTTCTTTGCATTAATTGCTTGGCTTTAGCATACACCATAAACATGTGACTTGAACAAGTGTAACCCTGTTGCAAAAACTATTATCAATGCCACAAAATGAAGTCTCTTCCCTAGACTGCCTGAAACAGTGAAACTGATTACCTAGCCTGAACTCTGGGCAGTCATTCCCGTGCACTGAAAGCACCTGAGATGTCATTCAGTAATGCAATTCGCTTCTGTGTTGTAGTTCTCATCTAATCTTTGTTCCTTTAAAATTAATCATTTGAAGTGGAAACACGTTTAGCTCCTCAGATTGTCAGTTTTGCAGCAGGAACTGAAACCAACACACAGCATGTGATGTGAAACCAGTACAATCGCAAAAGTACTTGTGAAAAAATGAAACTATTGCAAATAGTTCCGTAGACTATTTTGTTTAAATGTTCAAGTAAACGTTCAAATTGTATGTACAGAACAAATGGAAACAGTTTCACATCATTTACAGCTCTCAGCCGTGCCTCTATGCCTAGTTCCTCAAGAGATTACTGGTTTAGTAATCATTTAATTGGTGAGATTATCTCACTGAAATCATTAATCGGTGAGATTACAGCACGAATAAGGGTAATTATAGGCTTCAGGATAACAGGATCCTGAAATAAGCAGAAGTGTTACAGATTGGAGCCAAACGGAGGGAACTGTGATGTGAAGCACTTTGGAAGGACTAATATGAAACGTCAATATTCTATAAATGTCACTATTCTGAAACGTGTAGATGAGCAAAACGACCTTGGCGTGCCTATGCACAACTCCTTAAAAGAGGTCAGGCAAGTTGATAAGGTGTTTAAAAAGTATATGGGTTATTTTATAAAGAGAGGAATAAAATATAAAAACAGAAATTGTGCTGGAACTTTATGAATCATCAGTTGAGCTTCAGGGCAGCATGGTAGCACAGGGGTTAGCACTGTTGCTTCACAGCTCCCGGGTCTCGGGTTCGATTCCTGTCTTGGGTCACTGTCTGTGAGGAGTCTGCACGTTCTCCCCGTGTCTGCGTGGGTTTCCTCCGGGCGCTCCGGTTTCCTCCCACAAGTCCCAAGAGATGTGCTGTTAGGTGGATTGGACTTTCTGAATTCTCCCTCGTGTGTACCTGAACAGGCGCCGGAGTGTGGTGACTGGGGGATTTTCACAGTAACTTCAGTGCAGTGTTAATGTAAGCCTACTTGTGACAATAAAGATTATTTTTTAAAATTAGATGGAGTATTATGGATAGTTCAGGCACCTCCCTTCCAAAGAGATGTAAAGGCATTAGATGGGGTATGGAGGAGGTTAAGAAATGACTGAATTGAAATTTTCAAGATGCTGAAAGAGAAAATTGATTTTTAATGACCAATGATCATAAATTCAAAATCATTGACAAATTACTTAAGAGGGAAGATGAGGAGAATTTTCTTTCACTGTTGTTGGCTTTAGGAATGTTTTTTCTGAATATGTGGTGGAAGCTGATTATTTTTTTAAAGAGTACGTTGGGCAGGTACTTGAGGATGAAGAATTTAGGGATGTGGATGAAGCATGATTGTTCTTTTGCTGCTGGTTTATATGAATGTAATCATTAACCTGCGAAGCTACTGCCCCCTGACTGTTCCATAGCTCCTTATTCACTTGTTATGCTGTGATTGCACTTAATAGTCACTCACTGTTGGCACTGCCAAGGCCTGTACTGATAGATAAGTAGTCTTTTTGGGGCGCTTTCACTCTTTAGTAAATCAGGTATACTCTAAATGATACCATATACTTGACATTATTCACCGTGTTCATATGAATATGTTAATATGAATACTCCAAGGCAAGGCCTCAGGCTTGTGAATAATTGTAATTGTTTTGAGAGTTGTTCAAGCTGATCGAGGCTATTATTCAATCCTATTGGATTATGTCATGCCTGTTCTCCATAACAGCTTTGTTTCTATTTAGGCTGCGAGAGAAGAGTGATGGTCCGGGGATGTTGGTCCTCACTCCAACTAGAGAGCTCGCTCTACAGATACAAGAAGAATGCAACAAGTACAGTTATAAAGGAATTAAAAGGTACTGATAATTGTGCTATAAGTTAAGCTAACAGAGAAAACTGCTTTCACGTGTCCTGTTGCATCTTTGTACCCATGACCGCCAGACTTTTGCATACAAGCCTTTCCATAACTTTCCTGATCTAGCAGTCTCCTGATCCAGCAGTCACCGAGTTTACAGGATATTTAGCGGAGGAGGAAGGACAATCTGGCTGGCCAGTGGATCTTGCCTGCTAATTTATCAGATGTTAGACTTTGGAACATCCAATAATATCAAATCAGCAGCACTAACATCCCTACAAAATGAATATTAAATGGTGTGGTTTGCTTTGTACACACACCTTGCTGTTCCTCAGACCTACAGCATTAGAAGCAGCCATGGCGGGATGGAATTTGCCTAACTGAACCACAGGCGTAGCATGGGTGCCATCTCTCGGGCACTGGAAAATGTGGTATCAAAATGTTGTAACAAAATCTGGCGAGAAATATTTCTCGGGGCCTCTGATTCCAGGATCTCTTTCGTGGTTTCTAGGGACTCCGTCTTCAACCCCACTCGATAGAATGGTGCTGTTGACGTCTTTGTAGCTCAAAGTGTCCAACAGCCTTGTCCATTGGTGTCAGTGCAGGTAACTGATTCCAGCAGCAAAGTCTGCCACATAAAAATGTAATAAAAACAGAAAATGTTACCAAGCAGCATCTGTCTAAACAGAAAACAGCTAACATTTCAGTTTGCCGGCCTTACCTAATAATTACTGTTTTTTTATTTGTTCATGGGATGTGGGCGTCGGAGGCTGGGCCAGCATTTATTGTCATCTCTAATTGCCCTTGAAGGGGCAGTTAAGAGTCAACCACATTGCTGTGGCTGGAGTCATAAGTAGGTCAGACCAGCTAAGGAGGGCAGATTTCCTTCCCTGAAGGGCATTAGTGAACCAGATGGGTTTTTACGACAATCGACAAGGGTTTCATGACTTGTAATTCCAGATTTTTATTGAGTTCAAATTTCACCATCTGCAGTGTCGGGATTTGAACCTGGATCCCAAAGCATTACTCTGGGTCTCTGGTTTACTAGTCCAGGGCCAATAACACTATACCACTGCCTCCCTGTTCTAGAGCCAGATGCTACCAGACTTGGAAATTTAGAATCCCTACAGTGCAGAAAAAGGCTATTCGGCCCCTCAAATCTACACTGGCCCTTGAAAGAGCAGCCTACTTAAGCCTTTAAAAAAATATATTTTTATTCTCCATTTTCTTCAAAATTTACACCCCACCAACAAACAGTAAACGGCAATCCCTTTATTAACAACAACGATCCCATCCTCCCACCAACCCCCAAATCAGCGGCCCGCATGACAATATACGCATCAAATAAAACAAAACCTCCCAAGAAGAAAAAAGGAATCCGGAATCGCCTATGGTCACCATTGACATATAGTCCACCCCCCAACCCCTCTGCCCCCCCCTAATATTCAAAGCCATCCAATCCCCGAAAGTGTACTGTGAATGACACCCATGAATTGTAGACCCCCCCCCGCCCCCAACACACACAGATTCCTCCCCTCCACTTCCTCTTGTAAACGCCTCACCCCAGCCTCGGTTCCTTCTCCCAACTTTTCACCCCAGCTAAACTCACCAAAACCTGTTCTACCAGGCGCCAATGGCCGCAGCCCCTCCCCCACCTCACTCCTGTTCCCTGGCCGGCTTAAACTGGCCAGCGTGGAGACCCCCGCCCGGGTTTCCTTCCCCCTTGCCCAGTCCCAGGCAAACAAAGAAATCCCCTTTAACGCAACCCCAGCATACACACCCAAGCCCCAAATAACCATCATTACAAATGAAAGTCCCACTCTTCCCTTGTCCAAATATACAGCATCGACTTATTTAGTACATAACACCAACACGCTGTGAAAAAAATAAAGTTACATGAGGCTACATCGGTACAAGACCAGCTCTCGGTCCCATTCCACCATTCTGCCACAGTCCTTCTGCCTTCGCAAACCCCTCCGCCGCTTCCGCCGTCCCAAAATAAAAGTCCTTGAATTTGTACGTCACCCTCAACTTAGCTGGATACACTATGCCTCACTGCACCTTGCTGTTGTACAGTGCCTTCTCCACCCGGCTGAAGGCCGCTCGCCAATTCCACCTTAAAGTCCTGGTATATGCGTATACCAGCTCCACGACCCACTTCTGCTTTGCCCAGCACAGGGCCTTCTCCTTCACGCTGTACCTACGGAAACAAACAGTCACTACTCTTGGCGGCTCATTCGCCTTTAGTACAGGCCTGCACAACCTGTGAGCCCGATCCAGTTCGTATCGAGAGGGATCGTTTCCCCTCCCCCAATAGCTCCGCCAATATCGTGGCAAAATACCCCCTCGGCCTCGGGCCTTCCACCCCTTCGGACAGACCCACAATCTTCAGATTCTGCCGCCTGGATCTGTTTTCCAGGTCTTCCATTTTGGCTCGCAGACCCTTGTTGGTCTCTTATCACCCTCCGCAGCTCCTTCGCTATCGAGGTGAGTTAATCACTGTGCTGCGATAATGCCTCTTCCACTTCCTTCAGTGTCTCACCTTGCTCTTGCACCTCCGCCGCTGTGCTCGATACTGCTGCCCTCACCGGGTCAATCGCCTCTCCACCAGCACTTTCAATACCGCCCCCATCTCCTTCTTCATCGCTTCCATGTGCTTTGTGAACTGTTTTTCAAGTTCCACGGCCATCACCTTCGTCATTTCTTCTGCCGTGTGCAATGCGGCCTCCCCTGGTGCCCCAGCTTCTTCTTTCCTTACAGTTCCTGCGCTGACTTTTCCACTCACCGGCGGACATTAATTTTTCACGGCCGTTATTTTCCCAAACTTGGACATTTCCCCTCACTGTGCCTTCCTACAACATTTTCAGCCTCCGTTGCCCCCGGGACCGGATGTTAAAACCCTGAAAATACTGTAACTGAGCGGGAACCCTCCAACGTACAGCTGCCTCCCGCCCAATGTCACTGGAAGCCCCAGCCTACTTAAGCTTAAGCCCACGCCTCCACCCTATCCCAGTAACCCCACCTAACTTTTTTGGACACTAAGGGGCAATTTAGTGTGGCCAATCCACCTAACCTGCACATCTTTGGACTGTGGGAGGATCTGGAGTACCCGGAGGAAACCTACGCAGACACTGGGAGACAGTCATCCAAGGCCGGAATTGAACCCGGGTCCCTGGCGCTGTGAGGCAGCAGTGCTAACCACTGTGCCACCGTGCTGCCCTTGCTAAATATTTTCCAGCATTTTCTCTCTTTTCAGATTTTCACTGTTCAGCATTTTCCTTTTACTTTAGATAACTGTACCTTCAGTTTCTGCCCAATTTTGGAACCTTACACCACCTCTGGGAGGGTGGACAGTGACCACTTTCAGACTACACCTCCCAACTGATTTGCAGGCAGCAGAGGACAGTGACCTGGGGTGGACTGGACTTGCACATGATCAGGAAATGTTTCAGATTGAAAACTGTCCATTACCACAGATCTTCCACTCCAATGATGCATTTCCCATGTCACTAAAGTTTAAATGGAAAGTCAGGAAAATCCGGGTGGGAATTCAGACTCCAGATCAGGACAGTCCCAGTTGAAATTCAGGCTCCAGATTCATTCATCTGAACAGGGGGGTTTATTTTTTTTGCACCCTTGTATAAGGCAGCACGGTAGCATTGTGGATAGCACAATTGCTTCACAGCTCCAGGGTCCCAGGTTCGATTCCGGCTTGGGTCACTGTCTGTGCGGAGTCTGCACATCCTCCCCGTGTGTGCGTGGGTTTCCTCCGGGTGCTCCGGTTTCCTCCCACAGTCCAAAGATGTGCAGGTTAGGTGGATTGGCCATGATAAATTGCCCTTAGTGTCCAAAATTGCCCTTAGTGTTGGGTGGGGTTACTGGGTTATGGGGATAGAATGGAGGTGTTGACCTTGGGTAGGGTGCTCTTTCCAAGAGCCGGTGCAGACTCGATGGGCCGAATGGCCTCCTTCTGCACTGTAAATTCTATTCTATGATAACCTATGTTTGAACACATTTCAGTATTCGCATGCTCTCAATTATTCTGTGTTTAATTGTCAAATGTTTAATTTTGCAGCATTTGTATTTATGGAGGTGGAAGCCGTAAAGATCAGATCAACGTTGTTACAAAAGGAGTGGACATAGTTATTGCAACTCCTGGACGGCTGAATGATCTTCAAATGAACAATTATATCAATCTGAAGAGTATCACTTATTTGGTGAGTGAACAGAGGAAGTGAAGCAGAACCTAACCCCGTGTCTTCTATTTTCCACAAGGAGCTTTCATTTGACATGGGTCCTCATTGAATCTGGTCTTGATCTGGGTGCTTCAAAGAGCCTGCACGTAATTTGCTGACACTGCGTGAAGCAATCACAAAAGTGATTCCGGACTGAGGACTTTCTAATTTCCCTTTCACCCCAAAGCTGCACTGGAGTTTAGGATTGTTTTTAACAAGCCATATTTATGACATGGTGTTTGTTTAAACATGATTGGTCTTATTCCTAGTAAGAAGTTCTTACAATACCAGGTTACAATCCAACAGGTTTGTTTCGAATCACTAGCTTTCGGAGCACTGCTCCTTCCTCAGGTGAATGAAGAAGTAGGTTCCAGAAACATATATATAGACAAAGTCAAAGATGCAGGACGATACTTTGAATGCGAGCCTTTGCAGGTAATTTCCGTACACATGAGTACAGCCTCAACCGGGACCTTGGATTCATGTCACATTACATTCACCCCCCACCATCTGGCCTGGCATTGCAAAATCCTACCAACTGTCCTGGCTTGAGACAGTTCACACCTCTTTAACCTGGGATTATCCCTCTCTCTGAATCTGTAAAGACTTAATTTCCTGCAACGGCTCACATTCAAAGTATCGTCTTGCATCTTTGACTTTGTCTATATATATTAAACCTGAGGCATGCATCCTCGTGTAATATTTAAATACACCCCCCGCACCGCAGGAGTGGCCTAACCATCCTGCCCGGGCATCAGTCCTATTTTTGATTGCCTGACCATCCTGCCCGGGCGTCAGTCCTATTTTTGATTGCCTGACCATCCTGCCCGGGCGTCAGTCCTATTTTTGATTGCCTGACCATCCTGCCCGGGCATCAGTCCTATTTTTGATTGCCTGACCATCCCCGCAGCAGCATCAGACCTGCATCTGTTAAAGCCAAAGCATTTGCAACTTTTAACATTTTGAGATCTCTCCCAACTCCAACCCACCATTTTTGGTTTTAAAGTTACCCCCCCACTCAAGATGCTGATTTTATTGTTGTTAACACTCTTACGTTTGAACCTCACTTCCTTTCCCTTTCAGGCGAAACACTTTGGGACATATTAACATATACCTGATCCATTTCATTTCCTGATTAATTTGTTAAATATTTAAACATACCTGCAGTAAATCGAAAATGCGTGCATTTCTGTTATTTCGACCAGATGATATCTTCTTACTTAAGTATTTTCTGAGCAACGTAACATTAAAACAGGTTATAAATAGTTTCCCAATCTCTTTAATACTAAATCTTGCTTTGTGTGTTTCTTTTAATTTGGAAAGGGGAAGAGTTCAAAGCATCTTCCAATCTAAATTTTGTGAGGGTGGCACGGTGGCACAGTGGTTAGCATTGTTGCCTCACAGCGCCAGGGACCCGGGTTCAATTCCAGCCCTGGGTCACTGTGCGGAGTTTGCACTTTTTCCCCGTGTCTGTGTGGGTTTCCTCCGTACTCCGGTTTCCTCTCACAGTCCAAGATATGCAGATGAGGTGGATTGGCCGTGCTAAATTGCCCTTGGTGTCCAGGAATGTGCACATTAGGTAGAGTTATGGGTATTGGGCGGAGTGGGCCTAGGTAGGGTGTTTTTTCAGAGGATCAGTGCAGACTTGATGGGCCAAATGGCCTCCTTCTGCACTGTAAGGATTTTATGAAGCAACTATTGCCCCCAAAGTTTCTGAGGGTCATTTATGGTGTTTTTTCCTGGGGGTTTCACACTGGCTCTGACAGCGAGTTCCCCAGAGCTGTCTAACAAAACATAGTCACTTTTTTGGGCCCTGGGGAGTTTCTCACCGGTTTAGCCCACACTCAAAATTATTTTCATCTCTGGGGAGCTGGACTTGCTGGCCAGACCGGCCTCTCCGAGATCGGGGCGCTATTTTGAAAGGGTGCCTCGATCTCAAAGTGAACTTTACAGCCCCCACTAATTGGCAATGTCACCCCACACCCACATGGGCATTACCCCCCCCCCCCCCAAACCACCAAGTGAGGACACCTCGCTAAGGGGGGCCTCCCTCTTTAGGCGCCCCTTACATGCTCCCCCATCCCCCTTTCATTGGCATGGTCCCCCCTTAGTCCCCGAGCCTTGGCAGTGCTACCAGGGCAGCCTTGTACTGCTACCCTGGCAGTGACCCTGCCATCTTGACAGTGCCAGGTTGCCCACATTCCAGGGAGGGAGCCAGGGGGCCACACTGCACAATCCCCAGTCATGCAGGGGCCTCCGATGGCCTCCCAGACCCCCGGGTGCCGTTCCGCCAGGTCCACGTTTGTTTGGACCAGTACCGAACTGCACCTGGCTGGCGACTTCCTGGGGAGGCCGTTTAATCGCAGGCAAGTAGTCCTTAATAGGTTTAAGGCCTACTTGTGCAAGTGGGCCTTGGCTCCACCCATTGTGGGCAGGTTCCTAATCCCGACACCTCACGGGACTTGGGTAAAACCCGCAAAGCATTGTGGCTGCTGGGAAACGTGTGGGTTGGTTCACCCAGCATCTACCAGCTGCGCTTCCATTTGAGAGTGATGCGGCGGGTAGATCTTGCCCGTTAACTCTGTTTCTCTCACTCTCCTTAGATGCTGCCAGACCCACTCAGTATTTCCAGCAAATAATGCGGCTGTCAGGACTGTCCGTCCGACAGCATGTTTCCTCAAATCGACCATCCGACAGTTCTCTGGGCACTTAGTAACTGTGCTAAGACTGGCTAAATGAATTTATATGGGATCCTGGCCACCAACAGATAGCGGGGTCTTTCAGACACTCAGTCCAGACTGGATTTCAATCCAGTGTCCAACTTTGTCAGGTTCTCAGTTTTTAATGCTGGGCATTGTATTCGTGATTCACATTAGTTTTTATGTTTTGCTCAGTTTAACCAGGCCTTAATAGAATTTTAGTCTGGATATATCTAGCAATGTTACATTGGAATCGGAGGTGGCGGCAAAGGATTCATTCACTTGTAAATAGCTGGTGAAATTTCTGGGATCATGTGTTGTAGTGCATTAGTTCCCCAGCAGGTGGCATTTTCTTCAAACCTCATGAGTTTCAACTGCATTCAGTTTTCGAGAGGCAACTATACAGATGTATTATATGCCAGGCAACTTTGGCAAAGAGGCTGGTCTTTATGTCAGTCTGGGTAGTGAGTGTGGACTGACTTTTCCATAGAGAATGGACACTGAGAGCACAGACTGCTAGTTAGAAATCAAAGGGAGGAATACCCTTTCCTATTGGCTCAAGGGCATTGGATTAATCTATACATGATGACGAGTCAGTCTTCCTGGACGTTGCTGCAGGCATTCCTCGGGATAGTGTCCTAGGCCCAACCACCTTCAGCCACTTCAGCAATCACCTCGATCATGAGGTGAGATGTTCACGATGACTACAGTGTTCAGTCCTATTTGTGACTCTGCAGAAACTGAAGCATGCCCCTTCCATATGCAGCAAGACCTGGACAAATTCAGGATTGTGATGATAAGTGACAAGTAACATTTGTGCCACACAAGTGCCAGGCAATGACCATCTCTAAAAGAGAATCTAAACGCCACCCTTTGACACTCAACACCATTACCATTGCTGAATCCCCCCTCCCCCCACAATATCCTGGGGGTCACCTTTGACCAGAAATTTAACTGCGCCAGCCATATAAATGCTGAGGCTACAGGGGCAGGTCCGAGGCTAGGCGAGTAACTCACCTCTTGACTTCCTAAAGCCTTTTCACTATCTTCAAGGTACATGTCAGGAATATGATGGAATACTTTCCACCTGTCTGGATGAATGTGGCTCCAACAACTCTGAAGAAGGTTTACACCATCCGTGACAAAGCTGCCTGCCTGATCTTAAACATTCACTCCCTCCGCCACCATCTACAGGCTGCACTGTAGCAACTCATCAAGTTTTCTTCAACACCTTCCAAACCTAATATTAATATTCCAATATTATTATTATTATTACCTGTGAGTTCTACTGCCGAGAAGAACAAGGGCAGTAGGTGCAGAAACACCACCCCCTGCAAGTGTCTGTCAAGTCACGCATCATCCTGACTTGGAACTATATCACTGTTCCTTCAATGTCACTTGGTCACGATCCTGGTTATCCCTCCTTTAACAGCATGGTGTAAACGCCTACTCCAAAATGACTGCAACAGTTCAAGAAGACAGCGCACCAACTAACTCCTTGGACAACTGGGGATGGGTAATACTTACTGGCCTTGCCAGCAATACCCACATCCCATGAACAAATATAAAAGGAATTGGCACAACGAAACAAGTCTATACTTGTGTTCTGGTGAAGTGTCATTATACAGAGAAGACTGAGTGCATCTTGTATGCAGGTTTTAATTTTAAAGTTAGACTTTCTATTTCCAAAATAAATTTCTATATTCACTTTTATCATAGAAACTGCACTACAAATGTATTACTGCAATCCTGTCACCACTGCCAGGAAGGTTTACTTATAGCACGACCAGTTTATATGGACAATTCCCATCAGAAATGTGGAGACTAGAATGTAGGAAGTTGGCCGGAAGTGTATTCAAGTCTTCTGTTCCGTGAATGTGGTATGTTAACCTGTAATCCTGTGCTCAAATGTGCAGTGATTGCATTGCTATATCTCACCATGGACATCATTGCACATCAGATACTGAGTTTTGATATTTGTAACGATCCTCACTTTTCTTGCAAAAACGGACAGTTCTCTCTCAAAGCAATATATGTTATCATGGTACCCAATGATCTTCAGGCTTTAGTGGATGAGCTCTTTGAAAACGACATTGTCATTCTATCTGTGATTGCTTCCATAATTCTTTTAATTCATTTATGGAATAGGGGCATTGCTGGCAAGGCCAACATTCATTGCCCATCCCTAGTGGTGAGCTGCCCCTAAAAGCACTGCAGTCCCTGAAGCATAGGGACACCCACCGTTCTGTCGGAGGGGGTTCCAGTGTTCAATAGAATACTCGGTGTTTAAAGCTGCATGCCACATGCTTTCAAGGTGCTGGATAGATTCTGGCTAACTGTATATCAGAGGCAGCTCCTCATTGTCTGAAGGCTTGTGTGACAGAAATAAATAATTTTTACTTGAGTAATTTGAGCAGAGAATAGATTATGTTGAACAATCTTGTCACGTTGCCTCTAACAGGTGCTGGATGAAGCAGATCGAATGTTGGATATGGGATTTGAACCACAGATTATGAAGATTCTTTTGGACATACGACCTGATAGACAAACCCTTATGACCAGGTAGAAAAGGGTAAACTGACTTCTCCCTTTTTCTGATCGTGTAGCTCTTTCAATAGACCACGATATCAGAGAGGTGGTAAATACATGCAGGCTAGCCAGCGACACCCACATCCTGTAAAAAAAAAAAAAAAAAAAAATTTTAAGTTAGGTGTGGAACTGTACCCCAACATTGAGCACTATAGATTCAATGCTTTTATGGAAAATGTAAAGCAGGTTGGCATGAAGAAAGAGAATGCTTTAGCAATATATACATAAATATGCTTGTGCATTGTGCTGGAATCAGCCTGTTTTTTTCATCATTGCAGCACTTAGCATATAACTTTATGTAATTGCAAAGCTACAGACACCACTGTGTTGTTAACCCTTTCTCCTCTGCAGTGCAACATGGCCTGATGGCGTTCGGAGATTAGCAAAATCATATCTGAAGAATCCGATGATGGTTTATGTAGGAACTCTGGATTTGGCAGTGAGTACAGGAAAATAAGTACTTTTGTTTGCAATCTGTTAAAACACTTTCAGAAGGTTACTGTAATTTACATTGTGTATCAAAACAGTAAAAGCACGCTCTACTTATAAAAAGAGAATTCTGGTGGTTTTGTTTTGTTAAAGTAGGCTAGGTGAAGTAGGATGTACTGCAGGTAACATACTGCATTAACACTGCAATGAAGTGACTGTGAAAAGCCCCTAGTCGCCACATTCCGCCGCCTGTTCGGATACACAGAGGGTGAATTCAGAAAGTCCAAATTACCTAACAGCACGTCTTTCGGGACTTGTGGGAGGAAACCGGAGCACCCGGAGGAAACCCACGCAGACACAGGGAGAACGTGCAGACTCCACACACACATAGACCCAAGCTGGGAATCGAACCTGGGACCCTGGAGCGGTGAAGCAACAGTGCTACCCACTGTGCTACCGTGTCCTGACCCTTGAGTTCTACATAAAGCTCCACTAACCATTATCGAGTGCAGCTGGCATTACCAGAGGTTAAAATGTTTAAAGAGCTGCTCTGGCCGGTGTTTTTTTAAACTGGCAGCAATTAGCATGAAATCTATAGTGTGGAGCAAGTACAGGCCTTTTGCCAAACAATTTCAGCCATCAGCACAAGCCCGGCAATTGAGGGAGTTGTAGGGTTACATGATGAGAACAAGTGAGACAGACGAGATTTGTATTTCCTTGACTTTAGAAGATTGACGGTGATCTATTGAGGTGCTAAAGGAATTCAGTAAGATAGAGAGAAAATATTTCCACTGGCGGGGTGGAGTCCTGGATAAAGGGGCATAATCTTAAAATTAGAGCTGGAAGTTGAGGGGTGATTTCAGGAAGCATTTCTTCATACAATTTGCATTAGAAATCTGAAACTCTCTCCTCCAAATTGTGAGTTTCAGGAGCTGTTTTTACTGTTCCTGTATTAGATGTGTGTAATCGTACATCTGTTGGGATGGCACAGTCGTTAGCACTGCTGCCTCACAGAGCCAGGGACCCGGGTTCAATTCAACCTCTGGTGACTGTCCTGTGTGCAGTTTGCACATTTTCCCCCTGTCTGTGTGGGTTTCCTCCGGGTGCTCTGGTTGCCTCCCACAGTCCAAAGATGTGCAGATTAGGTGGATTGGTCATGTTAAATTGCCTCCGTGTCCAACAGTTAGGTGGGGTTATGGAGTTGCGGGGATAAGGTGGAGGAGTGGGCTTGGGTGGAGACTCGATGGGCTGAATCGCCTCCTTCTGCACTGCAAGGATTGTATAATCTGGTTTGAGCTGGAGGTCAATACTGATGCCCAATAGAAGCCCAGGAATTAAACTGAATAGTGAGGGGTCGATATATATTGGCAAAAGTGTAAATTCAACTATCCTGGTAGGAGACATGGTGAAATGACTTGCCATGGAGATAGTGTTAGTTTTTCGACTTGTGTTTTCTTCCCATTGGGAGAGTAGCTTCACCAAATCTACCTAATGTTGCCAAATGCATAGCGTATGTGTGTTATAATTATATCACCACACTGAACATATTTATCCAACTGACAAAAGTAGATGAGTGCTTATATTGTAAGAAATAAATAATCATGTTTCTCTTAGGCAGTGGAGACAGTGGAACAAAATGTACTAGTTATCCCTGAAGAAGAGAAAAGAAGCTACACACTTCACTTCATTGAATCCATGAACCCCATGGACAAAGTCATCATCTTTGTGGGAAGAAAGCTTACGTACGTTCAGTGTTAGCAGGGCAGGACTTGTGGTGCTCTGCTTTTCCTCCATTCTCCTTTGTTTATTGAAACGTTAGAAAATTCCAGATTTGGGGCGCTAGCTGCTGTCAAATGAGCTGTTTTGGTTGCTCTAGCTTAGACTGACTTGGTATATTTCATCAGGATATTTTACTGCTCCTGCAGGAAACAGTACCTGAACCGCTGTCATGCAATAGTCCAGCTCTGGATGTGGCAGCAATTGAGTGTCAGATTACAGAACGAAAGAAGGACTTGTGTTTATATAGCACCTTTCATGACCTCAGGATGTTCAAAAGCACTTCACAGCCAATGAAGTACTTTTGAATCGTGCACACCATTGTAGTGTAGGAAAAGCAGCAGCTAATTTGGACACAAGGCCCACAACATTAATATGATAATGTCCAGGTTTGTTTAGTCACCTTGATTGAGGAATAAATATTGACCAGAAAACAAGGAAAATTCACCTCATTACAATGGGGCTGGGAAGAAATGAATTGTCTGGTTTTCCATATATTTAGATTCCTTTTCTGGTTGACACCTGATTGCTCCCTTTTTTTGGAGCACTTTGTTGACTTAGTAGTATAGGTGTTGGGATAATATCAGAGAGTTTGGACTTGCTGGCTGCAGCCGGGAGCAGTGATAGCATCAGGTGCATTTCATGCCGAGGAGGCCATCACAATGTAGTAGCCACTACCCCAAAACAAATTAGGGTTTTTCTTCAAATCGCTTTAGATTTAATTAAAATGTAACTTTCAAATGGGAATTAGATTGCGCACTTGGAAATAAAAAATTGTAATTCGGCCAATGGGCCAACCAAGGGAGAGTGGTCCAAATGGCAGTCCCATGCATGCTGTTAAGATTAAAAATTGTATTTCTGGCCACCTGATTTAGACTTTGACTACAGAGAATTTTCCAATGATAAAGATGCAGCTCAAAGGAGAATTCTTTCAAATATAAACAAGAATTGATACTGATTGAGTTGTAATTCATTGCGAATCACAGGCTTGTCTCTGTATAAAAATGCCCTCAACACAGTGGAGGAATGTTCCATTGATGCTTTACATTAAGTCTAAGCACAAAAACAGCCCCACATTCAACATGCCTATGCCAGTGCTTATCCTCCACCCCTGGACCTCTCCGCACGTTTTCGTCAAACACCATCAGAATTAATTTCTCGCTGCCCATGTTGCCTTTCATTGTCTATTAACATCAGAGTTGGTCCCCTCCCACATAAAACGTCCTGATTCTTTACCCCATTTATCAACTTGAACTCAGCCTTGTTTCTGGTCTTGCGATTGCATTATGTAGGAAAGTTTTAATTCACAATAATTGTAGCATGTGGGCATTTTAGATTCTGAGCGGTGATTCTGAGCGTAAACCAGTAATTCATCAGGAGTTCTATGTATGGAAGGTTTGATTCCTGGCTTGGGTCACTGTGCGGAGTTTGCACGTTCTCCTCGTGTCTGTGGGTTTCCTCCGGGTGCTCCGGTTTCCTCCCGCAGTCCAAAGATGTGCAGGTTAGGTGGATTGGCCCTGATAAATTGTCTTTGGTGTCCAAAAAGGTTAAGTGGGGTTACTGGGTTACGGGGATAGGATGGAGGCCAGGGCTTAAGTAGGGTGCTCTTTCCAAGGGCCAGTTCAGACTCGATGGGCCGAATGGCCTCCTTCTGCACTGTAAATTCTATGATTCTATGATAGAGGATGAAAAGTTAAAAGGCACTTCAACCTGTCCTTTTCAATGTTAAATTCAATCCTTACATTTGGCTTAATAGTAAAATGCCCATTTTCCTGGTCAATGTGCTGTGCCTCGGTGATGCCATTCTCAAACTCGGGGTCACATTTCACATGAATGCTGATTGTTAGAGGTGAAAATATTCACACACACGCCTTTTTGAGTGAGTAAAGAAGCAGTTTATTATATCAGATCTGGGAGAAAGGCCTGTGGCTCCGCAGCAGCACTCTTTCTCACTTGAGGTAAGGTTTGCACGGGGTTAATATACAGATTCGAAAGCGAAATCAGTTTGTAATCTCATTTACATACAGCCAATCACCTTTATTCGCGTCACAATTCATTCCATGCAACTAATTAATCCTTCCTTATCTCAGTCCATGCTGTAAATGGTTTATTAGTTTGTAATCTACAGCCTTTTCCTGTTGTTGCTAATTCTTCGGCTTGTAGCTAGCCGGGCAGACACAGCTATCTTAAGGCATTCAGACCTTGGGCAAAGTTTGTTAATAGTCCACTGTCTTTGAGCATGCACCTGGCGATGAGACATTTGTTTTGCACACAGGGCTGCTATTCCAGTAGCAGACACACAAAGTACATCGGACCGCAGGGTTAGATATAATTTGCAACATAGTTAAGAATTAGTTATATATTGTAAAAAGCTGAATTTTCCCACATGAATGTCCCACAATCATATAATGTGAGAGACAAAATTTTCCCACCAACACTGATAATGCCCAGTTCTATTTCACTGCTGCCTCCCTGATCCCCTCCACTCCCTTTGTGTTGCCAATCTGCTTATCGCATTTTGAGTTTTGGATGAACTATTCTTTCCTCCAGCTAAATATTGAGAAGAACAATGACATTATCTTCAACCCTATCACATTCTCCGTTCCTTCTTCACCAATCCCCTCTCTCGGGTTGAACCAGGCTGTTTGCAACCTCACTGGCCTAGTTGATGCTGAGTTAAGCTCCTGACCCCAAATCCTTTCCCATTGCTAAGAACACTTAATTCCACCTCTGTAACATTGTCTGTGTCCACCCCTGCTTGAGTTCATCTGCTACCGAAAATTTCATCCATATTTTTGTCAATTTGACTATTCCAATGCTGTTTTGGCTAGCCTGTTATCTTCCAACTTCTATAAACTTCCAAAACTCTGCTGTCCATTTCCTAACTCACACCAAGTCCAGCTCACCCATCACTCCACAAACAGTCACTGTCTGGCAATGTCTTCAATTTAATATACTCACTCTTGTCTTCCAAACCTTCCAAGTGATCGCCCTATCTCTGTAACCTCTTCTACGAACAACCACCTCCACACCCGAAAAATAACTTTTGGTTTCTTTTAATTATGCGTCCCCTATCCCTTCAGATCACCATCAGCAACAATGTCATTAGCTGTTGAAGCCTTAAAGACTGAAATTGTGTCCCAAAATCTCTCCGCCTCTCTATTTCTCTGCTCCTTTAAGACACCCCTTGAAGCAGTTCTCCCGAAACATTTTACTTATGTGGCACCATTACACTCTGTGTGACCCCCCAGAGTCATAATTTGGGCCGAGGTGGGGTGGGGGGCTTCAGTTGTTGATCAGGAGTGGATGGGGTTGGGAATGCAGCTTTGGTTCTTGACCTGGGTGGTAGGGGGGAAAACAGGAGTTGAGAGACGGGGGGGCTGCTGTTGATGAAATGACGAGGCAATACACTGGGAGAGCAGTCAAGCTGTCAGAAATCAGTCTGAGCTCCATGTCAGCCATTGCAACCTCCGCGCTCACGATCCCAAAATCTCATTGTGACCCACAATTTGGGAAGCCCCCCTTAAAACCTATGTCTGAGCATGTTGTTGGCGACTTTTCCCAATATCTCTGACTGTCTATTTTAAAAATATGGTTCTACTTCTGTGCAGCATCTTGGGACTTTCCTCTATGTTGGAAAGATATGGCATGATATGAATGGTAATTCTTGTAGAGCAGGTTATACGACATGGTCATGTTTCGTAGGAAATACTGGAAGAAATTATCCAAAAATGTTTCATTTCTGCTGAATCGAAACCCAAGTGGTCAAATTACTCAGCGTGTGGCATTATATTATTCAAGTTTTTTTTGGTGAGATTGCCTCGTCTACAAGAAATCTCTATCAGGAAGAGTAGCCAGTTGGTTCCGGAAACCTGAACAGGTTCTTTGTGGCTTTGTAACCAGCAGGCAGAATTTGTCATTCAGTCTGAGTCTGCAGCAATCCACTGCTCATTAACCCCCTTGTTCCTGATTTTTATTTCAAACATGACAGGAGAGCGTGCTTTAATCTTCTGAAAACTCCATCAAAACAAATTTTGGAAACCCTTAATCTGAATGCCCTTCTAAAGTATGACTAGAAGAATGTGTAGAAACAATAAGGAAAGCAAGTATAAATTTGTCCTAAACGTAGTATTTCAATATGTGGAAGATGACGAGGGAGCTGATACGCTCTGCATAAGATAGTAAATCTCTGCAGCGAGTACTTGTCAGTCTTTGACAGCTGTCTCCTCCTCTCTCTCTCTCTCTCTCTTCCCCCCCCCCCCCCCCCCCCCAACCAAACCAACACCACTTTTGAGGTGTCAGAAGGGGCTGAAGGCCACTGGTCAAAGAGGTGGCGTCCTTTTTTTTTCAATTTGGAAGTTTTCGCCTGGTGACTAACAATATCGTTTGGGCCTGATTCTAGAGCTGATGATTTGTCGAGTGACTTCAGTCTACAGGGGATCCCAGTCCAGTCTCTTCATGGTGATCGGGAACAGTGTGATCGAGAACAGGCTCTGGAAGATTTTAAGGAAGGTAACTGAAAGGGAAATGTCTAACCACTGAACATTGAGTTAAGGAAGTTTTGCATCAATTAAACATTTTCTGCACCACTTAAAAATTTGGGCCATTGTTGACTCTTCGAGTACTTGGCAACTTTTAGTTATTTCTAGTTCTATATTTGATACTCACTTCCCCCGATGCATCTTGTGACATGTTTGACTATTGCCTTTGTTCCTAAGGAACAAGGAGTTCCTGTCAATTGTGCAATGTTGCATAACAAGTGAACATGGTCTTTCCCTCTGTCGCGCTTAGCAGTGCCTCCCTCAGTAATCTTGGTCCACCCACCAGGTGAAAATATGAATCAACGGGTTTAGTGGGAGGAACATTTGAGAAGGTGATTAAGAGTTGGCAAGTCTGGCTGGATGTGTTCCTGGAAGTTTCATCACATGACTTCCCGCCTCGGACCGCCCCAGGCAGTCAAAACAGCTGGGGTTTTTTTTACCTTGAATATTTTGTGACTAATACATGAAAGTGTTCAAAGAAAACGATGCACACAATTAATTTCGTGATCCTGTGATTATTTTTCTGGTTTGTAACTGTCACAGAGCAACATGCTTTTTAGACTATGGACCAAACAAACATTTGCGGCACTGGTCTGCTGGAGACTTCAGGTCAACGGTTGACATCCCACCTGAAGGTGTAGTCTAAGAGATAGACTTCAAGATTGTGCAGCATGAGAATTCCATAAAGCAGGGAGGAAGCTATTTTGGAAGTGGTTGCTGGAATATATAGGAGTAGTCCATTGAGCCTACTCCATCTTCCAGTTAGGTCATGGCTGATCATCTCCCTTTGGGCACCAGCACTTCCCACATTAACTGTTTAAGAAGTTTATGGTTTTTCGACCAAAATGAATAATTTCACACTTATTCACATTATATTCCATCTACCATGTTCTAGCCCATTTACTTAGCCTGTCCAAGTCCTGTTGAAACCTCCCTGCATCCTCCTCACAACTTGTATTGCTGCCCAGTTTGGTGTCACCAGCAAATTTGGAAATATTACAATTGGTCCCCACACCCAAGTTATTTATATGGATTTTGGACCAAGCATTGATTTTCACATTATCCCACTAGTAACAGTCTGCCATCCTGAGAATGATCCATTTATTACTACTCTCTGCTTTCATTCTATTAACCAATTATGAATCCATACTACTGTATTTCCCCCAATCGCTTGTGCTCAAATTTTATTGACTAACCTCACGTGGGACCTTATCAAAAGCCTAGGATATTGCCTAGAATAAAGCACAGACAACATAAAGCGTAGAACATTGTAGGGGCAACTGGAGGAACTTAAACCTCAGGATGAGAATGTGGCAGAAGCTCGTGTCCATAGTTTAAGAACATGAGAAATAGAAGCAGGAGTGACCCATATCTCCAAAACTCTCTCAGTTTTAGCTTTGAATGAGCTCAATGCCCAAGCATCCCACAGCCCACTTGAGTGAACAAATTCTGCCTCATTATGTTCTAGTTCTGAGCTGTCCAGTCCATCCACAAAAAAAAACTGATCTTCTGTACGTCCTGAATTAAAACCAGACAGTCCGAAATCTGAATCTACACCGAGGAAGATCAGGAAGACTTTGTAAACCAATCAGTAGACTTTATAGATAAGATTTAAAGAAAAAAAGTCAGCAGTCAGCTTCTATTTTGCAAAGTGTACATATTCTCAAAGATGTTTTCTGTTTTTGACGTTTTATAGTTCACTAAATAGTTTATCAAAGAGTTTTTTTATAAAAGGGGGAGCAATGTAATGTGTTTCTATGTTATGAGCAGCATACCCATTATGTGATGATGTCTTTAAACATGCGATTTAGACTTCTGGGTTTCTGTCCCTATTAACAAATTTTTCCCAATATATAACAGACCTGGAAATCGCTGGTTGTGAGGGTGGTGCAAATGGAGATTATTAGTAATTTTGAAGGGAAGTTGAATGGGCAACTGAGGGAAATAAACCTGTACGGCTAAGGGATACAGGTTGGGGGGCGGTGCACTGACTAGATTGCTCTACGGAGAGCAGGCATGGACTCGATAGGCGAAATGGCCTCCTCCTGTGCTGACTCTCAGCATCTATACCATGCCAAGACCCCTCAGAATTTTATATGTTTTGATGAGATCACCGCTCATTCTTCTAAATTCTAATACACTGTATGATTTTAAAGCGGTTGATTTTTAATAGTTACAGCCTTCATGACAAGCTTCTCAGAAACTGTGCGTCTCCGGCCCTGCCAGAAGCAATTTGCCAAATTGTTGATTGCTGACAGACATTATGGGTAAACTTTTATTTGAATGTGTTTCCTTGGACAGGTGAGGTGCCCAATCACCTGGGCAGAAAGAAGACCCCTACTCATGGTACTCTTTGAAAAGGGCAGCACGGTGTCGCAATGGGATCCGGGTCCCAGGTCACTGTCCGTGTGGAGTTTGCACATTCTTCCCGTGTCTGCTTGGGTCTCACCCCCATAACCCAAAGATGTGCAGGGTAGGTGAATTGGTCACGCTAAATTGCCCCTTAATTGGAAAAAAAATGGTACTCTTTGAAAGTAGTGACGAGCTGCCATAATCTCCTCATGCTGTTGATCGGCACCTTGGGTCCCAACTTCACACAAGTGAGATATATCTTAAAGGCATCTGCCCCTCTTAAAGGGGAGGTGCAATTTGGCTGTGGACATCTACTTCAAAGAATTGCAGACAATGGTAAGCACAGGAGAGGCTGCCAGGAGTGTAAAACTGCATGCAGAACAGAGAAACCTGGGGATGGGGGTTGCACACAGATCTTTGAAAGTGACTCCCTAGTCCTAGATTTCCCATCCAGTGGGAATGGTTCCCCTCTCTCTACCCTATCTGTTCCCCCTGTTATCTTGAAAACTTCAATTAATCTTCTAAACTCCAGAAAATACAACTCTGATTTGTGTAACTAAAACCGAAAATGCTGGAAATATATAGCAGGTCTGACAGCATCTGTGGAGAGAGAAATAGAGTTAACATTCCAGGTTTTTTGACCTTTTCATCTGATTATTTTTAAATTCAGCTTTCAACATTGCAATATTTTGCTTTTGTCCTAGTTTGTGTAATATTTCCTCACTTTGCATCCAGCTGTCATTCTGATAAATCAATGCTGTACTCCCTCAAAGGCCAAGACCAAACTGCATTCTCCTGTTCCATTTTTAGCTATCCAGTTGTAGCCAGAGAATCACCTGTAATGGCTTCTCTTCCCATCCCAGCACTATTAACTCCATCAACCGCCCCCACTATTTTTCATCTACCTGCTGCCTATCAGATACATCATCCAAAAACACATCAGATTCCATATGTACATTGAGAACACCCAGGCCCCTCCACTGCCTCTAAATTGTCAACATCGAATACTGGTCAAGCAGAAATTTTCTCCACCTAAATATGGGAAGATAAGCTAGTGTCTTCATCCCCCACCACAAACGTTATCCATAGCTACTGACCTCATCCCTCTTCCTGATTTTTTGAGGCTGAACCTGACATTTTGCAACTTTCCGTCCTACTTGGCCCTCAGATGAGCTTCCGACCCCATATTTCACCATCACCAACTACTTCCACTTTCTTAGTATTATTATTGTTATATCAAAACTTGACATCTCTCCTAACATGAGTCGTAAGCTAGTTGGCCCTAGCAGCCTGCCTGCCACCCGTTAGACTGGGAGTTACAGGTGGAGTACTGATGACTAGGGTGGAATAAAAGCAGCGCGAATACTGCCAGGAATGCTGGCCCAGACCAGCATGTGTCACTGCCTGTCACCACACTCAAATTGCACTTTGATTAACTGGACGTCCTTCCTCTTGAGAAACCGTATGCACTGGGGCTATGTGTAAGCAGTCCATGGTGCCTGCTCCTGTGGGAATCCAGGCAAATCCCAGTGTTCCTCCAACCTCGTAAACCTGATGAGGAAGATGCTGAACTGGTGCCACCTCCTAAATAGTGCATCATTGAGCTATCAGATTATCATGTGCACAGGAAAATAGCTGATGCCCAGGCAAGCAGTATATCAAAGTGTTTAAGCTTGTATACTATACACTTTCACTCTGCCTCTCAGTTTAATATCTCATCCAAAAGAAGATGATGCATTTGCCAAAATGTTGACGATCTGTTCTAAACTTCAGACTATAATTAATAAATGAGCCCGGGGGGGGGGGGGGGGGGGGAGTTGTCGGTATGAGCTGTGGGGGGTGCTAGGTTAATATGAAAATGCAGAATATATGTTGCTGGGGGATCTGACGATAAATGCAAACCTCTGTGCTCTCCAGGGAGAGTTCGGATTCTTATTGCAACTGATCTTGCTTCGCGTGGACTTGATGTACACGATATCACACATGTGTTTAACTTCGACTTTCCTCGCAACATAGAAGAGTATGTGCACAGAATCGGGCGGACTGGCAGAGCAGGGTAAGTACAGACTCTGACATAGAGTCTCTGCCTCTACCTCTCTCTCTTTCTTTTTCTTTCTGTCTTTGACTTTGTGTCCTGTCAATGTGTCTGGTTGCTCTCTTAATCACACACTCTGTACCTTGGGAATGCTGCCCTGTCAGGTGCCACGTTTTTGATGAAACATCAGGCCGAGGCCCCACCTCTCAGGTGGATGTAAAAGATCCCATGGCACTTTTTTGATAAAAAGCAGGGGAATTATCCCTGTTGCTGAGCTAATATTTATCCTTCAATCAAAATCACAACAGCTTAACTGGTCATTATCACTTTAATGTTGTTTGGAATAATTGGCAGCTTGGGGGATCAGTGATCACACTTCTGAAGTACTTCATTGGTTGTAAAGAACTTTGGGTTGTAAAAGAGCTGTTATAAGACCATAAGACATAGGAGCAGAATTAGGCCACTTGGCCCATCAAGTCTGCTCCGCCATTCAATCATGGCTGATATTTTCTCATCCCCATTCTCCTGCCTTCTCCCCATAACCCCTGATCCCCTTATTAATCAAGAACCTATCTATCTCTGTCTTAAAGACACTCAGTGAATTGGCCTCCACAGCCTTCTGCGACAAAGAGTTCCACAGATTCACCACCCTCTGGCTGAAGAAATTCCTCCTCATCTCTGTTTTAAAGGATCGTCCCTTTAATCTGAGATGGTGTCCTACAAGTGGAAACATCCTCTCCACCCGTCCACTCTATCCAGGCCTCGCAGTATCTTGTACATTTCAATAAGATCCCCTCTCATCCTTCTAAACTCCAACGAGTACAGACCCAGAGTCCTCAAACGTTCCTCATACGGCAAGTTCTTTATTCCAGGGATCATTCTTGTGAACCTTCTCTGGACCCTTTCCAAGGCCAGCACATCCTTCCTTAGATATGGGGCCCAAAACTGCTCACAACATTCCAAATGGGGTCTGACCAGAGCCTTATATAGCCTCAGAAGTACATCCCTGGTCTTGTATTCTAGCCCTCTTGACATGAATGCTAACATTGCATTTGCCTTCTTAACTGCCGACTGAACCTGCACATTAACCTTAAGAGAATCGTGAACAAGGACTCCCAAGTCCCTTTGTGCTTCTGCTTTCCAAAGCATTTCCCCATTTAGAAAATAGTCTTTGCCTAGATTCCTCCTTCCAAAGTGCATAACCTCACACTTTTCCACATTATATTTCATTTGCCACTTCATTGCCCACTCTCCTAGCTTGTCCAAGTCCTTCTGCAGCCCCCTTGCTTCCTCAATACTACCTGTCCCTCTACAGATCTTTGTATCATCTGCAAACTTAGCAACAGTGCCTTCAGTTCCTTCCTCCAGATCATTAATGTATATTGTGAAAAGTTGTGGTCCCAGCACCGACCCCTGAGTCGCACCACTAGTCACCTGCTGCCATCCTGAAAAAGACCCCTTTATCCCCACTCTTTGCCTTCTGCCAGTCAGCCAATCCTCTACCCATGCCAGGGTCTTAAACGCCATGGACGTTTAACGTATTTAACAGTCTCTTTTGCGGAGAGGTTATGAGAGGTGCTATATAAGTGCAAGTTTTCTCACACTTGCACTCTGTCTCTCAGTTTAACAAAAGAAGATGATGCATTTGCCAGAATGTTGACGATCTGTCCTCTGGATTGCCATTCAAGTTTTTCAATATCATTGACTGATAAAAACACAGGCTAGGGTAATGCTTGGACACAGGTATGACAACCCAGGCAAAGGTACCTTTGGCAACGATACCTCAGTTATACCCTTCATCTTTTCTTGGATATCAGCAATGTACCGTAATGTATACCATGTAATAACCAGTTAACAGTTCAAATTACAGACTTTGTCTTTTTCCATTTTGAAATGGCTTCAATACCTCAATTTATCTAGGTCTCCAATTATAGATAAGATAGAAAAAAACTTCACTGATCGCAACATGGCCTTCACTGAACTTCCAGTTAACTGTCTCATCACAAGAAACAAAGCATGGCTGCACAGCCCACTTTCCGAAATATTGCTATTGATGCTTTGCCTTCTAATGATGTGATATTTTGGGGGAAATAATTCTCCAAAGGTGATGTCAATAAATCCCTGAGAATTCAGCTCATTACATTATCTCTTTGCTTTGTTTGATTGCTATCTGTGGCCACTCGGGGCTTAATGGTGCTGGGAACAATATGCCAGTATTTAGAGCTCTGTCCCCCTGGGCTGATGCCCGGCAGCACATTCCTGACATATACCAGACTCACAGCCACATTGAACTGTATCTGCCACATACCTACTCTGAAATCCTTCCGCGTTTGCACACACTTGGTGAGATCTGAAAATTTAGGCACTTTGGAAATTGCTGATTTTCAAAGAAAGCAATGAGCAACACCCAATCTCTGAGAATTTCCCAACTATCTCCCATTCTCTGCTCATTCTCCTTAATTCTGCCATCATTCATGCTTTTAATTGAATACCCAGTCATAAAGCCATGTTGTGGATTCCCAGTGCGTCAGAATGGAGGAGAGTTTGTGTAGGGGTTCAGGATTGAAGGCGCCGCTCCCGATAGCCCCGGGGAAATACTCGGAGGCAGTTTCGCCAGCACTTCAGGTTGGGGGCAGGGTCACGGAAAATGCCGATTCGGAGGAAGCACAGATTTGAGCCAGGGAAGTGGGACGGGAATTTTCGGGGATGGGGGGGGGGGGAAAGGGAGGTAGGGCACTAAAAGATTTGTTTCTTGGGGGTCGGTTTGCAGAATTGACGGAGCTGGGAGTGAAGTAAGGGATGGACGCACGTGAAACTTGACCCGGACTCTCAGGAGGCCATATTCGGGGTGTCGGACCAGCTGGGGTTGGAAACGGGCGCAGAGACAGATGTAGCCTTCGCCTCGTTGATCGCCCGAAGGTGGATCCTGATGGGATGGAGGTCAACCTCTCCACGCTGTGCCCTGGCGTGGTGGGGGGACCTGCTGGAATTCTTAACTCTTGAGAAGGTGAAGTTTGAACTGAGGGGAAGGATGGAGAGGTTCTACAATTCATGGGCATTATTCATTATGCACTTTCAAGAATTGGATGATACCGAACATTAGGGGGGGGGGGGGGGGAGATGACTGTGTATGTTGATGGTGACTATGGGTGATTCCTGATTCCTTTTTTAAATTTGATGTTTGTGTTGTCATGCGGACTGTTGTTTTGGGGTTGGTGGGAGGATGGGATCGTTGTTAATAAGGGGATTGACATTGTATTCGTTACCGTTTATTGTTTGTTGGCAGGTGTAAATTTTGAAGAAAATGTGAAAAAGAATAAAAATATATATATATTTTAAATAA
Source organism: Scyliorhinus torazame (assembly GCF_047496885.1). NCBI lineage: Eukaryota > Metazoa > Chordata > Chondrichthyes > Carcharhiniformes > Scyliorhinidae > Scyliorhinus > Scyliorhinus torazame. The sequence continues at coordinate 118,899,391 of NC_092710.1, read as the reverse complement.
AGCCATGTTGGCTGCCTATTATCCATGGGTGCTCCCAGAGTCAATGTAAGACACTTGGATTTAGAACTAAACTGACTTTCTTCACTTTTAGTGATTGTTCATAGATTTATAAGATATAGGAGCAGAATTAGGTCATTCGGCCCATCGAGTCTGCTCCGCCATTCTATCATGGCTGATATGTTCCTCATCTGCTACCGACAATGTTACAGGCCAAGAGCTAGACTGCAAAATCAGCCAGAGCATCGCCTCCCTAAAACACATGACCTCGGAGCGAGTGTAGGCAATTTAGCCTCCCGAGCCCAATGTGATCATGGCTGATCCCATCCTAGTCTCAACTTCACCGTCCTGCCCGTTCTCTTTTTTCTTGAAAAATAATTTTTATGAAGGTTTTCATAAAATATCAATAACAAAATGAAAAAGGAACCCAACAGGGTTAAGTACAAAACAGTCTAGAAAAGCAACCCTCCATATCCCCCTCCCCCCTGTACATAAATAATAAATTAACATTAACACCCCGACTTAACACAACAGGTATATACACCCCCTCAACCCCTCCAGTGTAAATAACAAAAACAATAATAAAGTAATCCCCCCCCCCCTCCCCTGAGTTGCTGCTGCCATTGACCAATGTCTATCGTTTTGCCAGGGGGGTCTAAGAACGGTTGCCACCGCCTAAAAAAACCCTTGTACCGATCCTCTCAAGGCGAATTTCACCCTCTCCAACTTAATAACCCCCGCCATATCGTTGATCATGTGTGCCCTGTGCAGCACCTTAAACTGTATGAGGCTGAGCCTCGCGCACGATGAGGAAGTGTTCACCCTCCCTAGGGCATCGGCCCACTTCCCTTCCTCAATCTCCTCTCCCAACTCCTCCTCCCACTTACCTTTCACCTCCACCACCGAGGCCTCCTCCTCCTCCTGCATCACCTGGTAAGTTTCCGAGATTGAGATCTTCCCCACTCCCACCCACCCCCCCGAGAGCACCGTGTCCTGTACTGTGTGTGGCAGCAGCCGAGGGAATTCTACCACCTGCCGCCTGGCAAACGCCCTTACCTGTAAGTGCCTGAAGGTGTTCCCCGGGGGGAGCCTGTACTTCTCCTCCGGCTCGCGAACCTCCCGTCGTCCTGCCCGTTCTCCATAACCCTCCAACCCATTACCAATTTAAAAATCTGTCTAACTCCTCCTTAAATATACTCACTGTCCCAGCATCCACACATTCTGGGGTAGTGAATTCCATAGATATACAACCCTTTGGGAGAAGTAGTTTTTCCTGTTTTAAATTTGCTGCTTATTCTAAGATTATGACCTCTCGTTTTAGAATGCCCCACAAGAGGCAGCATCAGCTCCACGTCTACTTTATCCATACCTTCTAGCATCTTTTATACCTCAATTAGATCTCCCCTCATTCTTCTAAACTCTAGAGAGTATAGGCCTAAACTGTTCAATCTCTCCTCATTCAACATAGCTGGAATCTCTGGAATCAATCTAGTGAACCTCCCCTGAACTGCCTCCAATGCCACTACATCTTTCCTTAAATAAGGGGATTGGGCTGGTAACGGTCAAGTTGTAACTTCCTTGGAAATGTTGTGCAATTTGCTCTCTCATGGAACATAGAACATTACAGCGCAGTACAGGCCCTTCGGCCCTCGATGTTGCGCCGAACTGTGAAACCACTCTAAAGCCCATCTACACTATTCCCTTATCGTCCATATGTCTATCCAATGACCATTTGAATGCCCTTAATGTTGGCGAGTCCACTACTGTTGCAGACAGGGCATTCCACGCCCTTACTACTCTCTGAGTAAAGAACCAACCTCTGACATCTGTCCTATATCTATCTCCCCTCAATTTAAAGCTATGTCCCCTCGTGCTAGACATCGCCATCCGAGGAAAAAGGCTCTCACTGTCCACCCTATCCAATCCTCTGATCATCTTGTGTGCCTCAATTAAGTCACCTCTTAACCTTCTTCTCTATAACGAAAACAGCCTCAAATCCCTCAGCCTTTCCTCATAAGATCTTCCCTCCATACCAGGAAACGTTCTGGTAAATCTCCTCTGCACCTTTTCCAATTCTTCCACATCCTTCCTATAATGCGGCGACCAGAATTGCACGCAATACTCCAAGTGCCGCCGCACCAGAGTTTTATACAGCTGCAACATGACCTAATGGCTCCGAAACTCAATCCCTCTACCAATAAAAGCTAACACATCGTATGCCTTCTTAACAACCCTCTCAACCTGGGTGGCAACTTTCAGGGATCTATGTACATGGACACCGAGATCTCTCTGCTCATCCACACTGCCAAGAATCTTACCATTAGCGCAGTACTCTGTCTTCCTGTCATTCCTTCCAAAATGAATCACCTCACACTTTTCTGCATTAAACTCCATTTGCCGCCTCTCAGCCCAGTGCTGCAGCTTATCTATGTCCCTCTGTAACTTGTAACATCCTTCCGCACTGTCCACAACTCCACCGACTTTAGTGTCATCTGCAAATTTACTCACCCATCCTTCTACGCCCTCCTCCAGGTCATTTATAAAAATGACAAACAGCAGTGGCCCCTAAACAGATCCTTGTGGTACACCACTAATAACTGGACTCCAGTCTGAACATTTCCCATCAACCACCACCCTTTGTCTTCTTCCAGCTAGCCAATTTCTGATCCAAACTGCTAAATCACCCTGAATCCCATGCCTCTGTATTTTCTGCAGTAGCCTACCGTGGGGAACCTCATCAAACGCTTTACTGAAATCCATATACACCACATCAACTGCTTTACCCTCATCCACCTGTTTGGTCACCTTCTCAAAGAACTCAATAAGGTTTATGAGGCACAACCTACCCTTCACAAAACCATGTTGACTATCTCTAATCAAATTATTCCTTTCCAGATGATTATACATCCTATCTCTTATAAACCTTTCCAAGATTTTGCCCACAACAGAAGTAAGGTTCACTGGTCTATAGTTACCGGGGTTGTCTCTACTCCCCTTCTTGAACAAGGGGACAACATTTGCTATCCTCCAGTCTTCTGGCACTATTCCTGTAGACAAAGATGACTTAAAGATCAAAGCCAAAGGCTCAGCAATCTCCTCCCTAGCTTCCCAGAGAATCCTAGGATAAATCCCATCCGGCCCAGGGGACTTATCTATTTTCACATTTTCCAGAATTGCTAACACCTCCTCCTTATGAACCTCAAGCCCTTCTAGTCTAGTAGCCTGAATCTCAGTATTCTCCTCGTCATCATTGTCTTTTTCCTGTGTGAATACTAACAAAAAATATTCATTTAACACCGCTCCCATCTCCCCGGACTCCAAGCACAACTTCCCACTACTGTCCTTGACTGGCCCTACTCTTACCCTCGTCATTCGTTTATTCCTGACATATCTATAGAAAGCTTTAGGGTTATCCTTGATCCTACCTGCCAAAGACTTCTCATGTCCCCTCCTGGCTCTTCTTAGCTCTCTCTTTAGGTCCTTCCTAGCTAACTTGTAACTCTCGAGCGCCCTAACAACCTTCATGTCTCATCTTTACATAAGCCGCCTCCTTCCTCTTGACAAGTGTTTCGACTGCTTTAGTAAACCAGGGTTCCCTTGCTCGACCACTTCCTCCCTGCCTGACAGGTACATACTTATCAAGGACACGCAGTAGCTGTTCCTTGAACAAGCTCCACATTTCCATTGTGCCCATCCCCTGCTGTTTTCCTCTCCATCCAATGCATCCTAAGTCTTGCCTCATCGCATCATAATTGCCTTTCCCCCAGATATAACTCTTGCCTTGCGGTATATATCTATCCCTTTCCATCACTAAAGTAAACTTAATCGAATTGTGGTCACTATCACCAAAGTGCTCACCTACCTCCAAATCTAACACCTGTCCTGGTTCATTACCCAGTACCAAATCCAATATGGCCTGCCTCGTTGGCCTATCTACATACTGTGTCAGGAAACCCTCCTGCACACATTGGACAAAAACAGAACCATCTCTCGTTATTTATTGCAGTGACCCAGGGCACTGTGGATTTGTTTTTCTTTTAAACATGCTGTGTTCTCTTTCAGTCGCATGGGATCAGCAATAACCCTCATCACAAGGAGTGACTGGCGATTTGCTGCAGAGTTGATTGCAATTCTGGAACGAGCATGTCAAGTACGTTTCTATAGCTCTAGTGGCATTGTGTGTCAGGAATTCACCAATTCAGTTAGCTCCACTCTAACACCTCAACTGAAAGCAGGTGAACATGTAGGCTGACTGAAAGGTCAGGGCTAAATTGTTCCCTAACTGTAATAGCGTAAAAATTAAAAGGGAGACTTTTGCTTTGGGGTTCCTGGGAGAGTTAGATAGCATCTCCTGTACCCCAGCCTCTGAAAAAGAACCAGCGGAAAAACTGTGTAATTCCCCAGAAACAGCGGTGTTCAGTCAAAATGATCTGAATTGAATGGATCTGGTGTCCCTGGATGTTCTTGTACTCAAACACAAAGGTCCAAGCTGCTTGAGACAAGGCTGAGGAATGACCTAATAGAGGTCTTTTAAGTTATGAAAATGCTTGATGGACTATATTTCGAGAGAAGATGTTTCCACCTTTGGGAATCCAAAACTAAGGGCTACAAATATGAGGCTCACCGATACGGCAAGGAATTTGGGAGAAGGGCAGCACGGTGGTGCAGTGGTTAGCACTGTAGTCTCACGGCGCCGAGGTCCCAGGTTCGATCCCGGCTCTGGGTCACTGTCCGTGTGGAGTTTGCACATTCTCCCCGTGTTTGCGTGGGTTTTGCCCCCACAACACAAAGATGTGCAAGCTAGGTGGATTGGCCACGCTAAATTGCCCCTTAATTGGAAAAATGCATTGGGTACTCTAAATTTATTTTTAAAAAAGGATTTCAGGAGAAACGTCTGTACAGCGAGCGGTTAGAATGTGGAACTGGTTGTCACAGAGAGTGGTTGAAGTGAATAGCATAGGTTTACCGAACTTCCCCCTAAATCTATGAGGGCGAAAAGGAATAGAAAGATATATTGATGGGTTTAAATGAAGCAAAGTGAGAGGAACCTTGTGTGGAACATGAACCAGTTGTGTCGCACATTCTATGTAATGTCATTTCCACCTGCAGTCTGTGTTGGCAGGGAGTGAGGTAGTTATATTGCTGGACCTTTCTAATCAAACTTGGTCATGTGACGTGGTCTTCATGTGATGTGGTCTCTCCCATGTGTAGCCGGTTCCTGAAGAGCTTCTGCAAATGGCAAAACGGTATGAGCAAAACAAAATGAAGAAGGAGCATGAACGGGAGCTCGCAGCCTCCTATGGCGAAGGCCGCAGAGGTCGTGGGCAAGGCAGAAGAGGCTGGAACAAAGTAAGTTCTAAAAACTTTCTCTCAATTGAATCTCTTCGATATTAGATTATAGCTATGGCAGATCATAAATCTGTAATTTACTTGATTAAATGCCTAATGCGCTATGCTGGTCTTCTGCAACTGACAGTACTGAATCTGATGGTGAAATTTATATTTCTTGAGAGGAAAGCAAGAGATAAACTAAACTGTACTAAACGTACACGGGTATGATTTAAAGTTCAAACCATCCTTGCAGAGAAAAACTGGCAGCGAAATTGACAGCAGTGGAAAACAAGGATTGATTTTTGTATTCCGAATTATTTACACCTTTGTCAAACTTGGCTTTAGCCCTGACTTAAAAATAAAGTGTTGATGAAATATTGCTGCTGCTGACAGTGCTGAATTAAATGTTATGCTTCTTCTCCAGGTTTTTAGTATGTTTAATACAATAACCCATGCTATCATTCTCACAGCTTTGAGGGCTTATATTAATGGTGTTGGGACCATGACTAGTTTGGGCTGCTCCCCAGAGTGAAGTTATTCACACAGTTACTGACAGGCTGCCATGAACAGAACTGAGATGTTGGGTTGGAGTTATTCTTCACGTTTATGTTCATCAATCTCCTGAGAAAACTGTGAAGTAACATTGTTGTCCTCCCAGATCTATTTGTTACAAATACGAAGATGGAACTAGCACCAAAGAACTAGTATCCCACCCCAAAGAAATGGATTTTAAAAATATCAATTTATAAATTGATCTAGCAATGCATTGGGCACAGGAATGTGTGGTTCCGCATGATCAGGCAAACTTGCAGCCCTTCGTTCTGCAGCATACCATCAGTGCGGCCATCAGCTTGCATTGGGACTCTGATCACGGAAAAAATGTTAGATGGTAAATGTCCTTGAAATTGTGGTGGCACAGTGGTTAGCACTGCTGCCTACAGTGCTGAGGACCTGGGTTCGAATCGCGGCCCTGGGCCACTGTCCATGTGGAGTTTGCACATTCTCCCTGTGTCTATGTGGGTTTCACCCCCACAACCCAACTCTGTGCAGGCTAGGTGGATTGGCCACGCTAAATTGTCCCTTAGTTGGAAAAAAAAAATGATTGGGTACTCTTTTAAAAGAAAAAGGATTGTTTTCTTCACGGAGCCGGGGACCCGGGTTCGATCTCGGCCCTGGGTCACTGTCCATGCTGAATTTTGCACATTCTCCCCATGTGTGCATGTGTCTCACCCACAACCCTAAGATGTGCCGGGTCGGTGGATTGGTCACACAAAATTGCCACTTAATTGGATTTAAAAAAAAAAGATTGTTTTCATTCAAAAACATCTCGAATAGCTCACAAATGTTTAAAATTACGGGGTTGAACTAAAGGAGTTTTAGTTGTTTTAAATGTTGCGGACGAACAATTGACTAATTTGGGCATTTGTACCTTTGCAGAGAAACTGAAGCAATGAGCCCCACACTACTTGCTGTCTTTTCTGGAAACGGAGAAAACAAACCTGAATTGTACAGCGCAGCAAAGTGCAAGTTACTGCACAGACACTATTCCGACGCACATGAACATTGCACTTTCCTGTATCCTTCACTTTTTGGAAAGCTGGAAAAAATGTTTTTTGAACAATTGCTTTTTTCTTTTATGTAATCTGAATGTTATTTTCTACTGTGGCTGTCCTTTTCTGGAAGAAATGAAGATGGTTCCATTCAGTAGCTGGAGCAGCAGCAACACGTGCTGTTCCTGGATGTTGATGTTTAACTTTATGCATATTTCTGTATTTTATTGGAAGATGAATAAACAAGCAGCCAGTTCCAATTTTAAATGTCCCTGACTATATATGTGCCTCCCCTGAGGCTCCTGACCAGTATGGAGGGTCACCCGGTGTTCAGTGCTCCCATGGCAAAATGCCTATCCAATTCATTTTAAACAAGCGTTTTTTTTTATTACAGCACACTTTATGGAAGTGGTAGGAAAATGTGTTACTGTTCACTGTGACTTTAGTTTGTACTTTTTGGGGCTCTGGGTAAATCCAATTATTGTCAAATGCTAAGGTGTGTAGGCGATGCTCACCCTTGGTACTGTAGTTAAGTGTCAGGCTTTATTTATTGGATCTGGTTTTGCATTGGGGACTGAACCCACAGTCTCCAGACTTGGCTGAGCATGCTACCATTAGGCCATACTGTCCCTTCAGTAGTTCACTTACTTAGCCTGAGTTCAAATCTCGGAGATCACACACCACGAGCCAGAAATTTACCATTAAATGTGAGTAAAACTCTTACAGATTTCAGTGAAGGAGTAAATACTAGAATTTCACCGAAAGCTTTCTGGTACATTATCCTATATTCTTATATCAAGTAAACACCACACAGCTTTCTGATTGTTGAACTCTGTTCTAAATATTTAGCTAACTTCCCCCTTATCTATCTGTTATATTGAACATAGTCTAAGAATTACTGCTGCTGCATCCAGCATTGAGGGAGGGGAACTGAAACTTTAAAATTGCAACATGTGCAGAATGCCACATCTGTGCATGTCAATATCTGGATTCCTGACCCTGGCTTAAATTCAGCTTTATTGGATAAAGAGAAGTGTTCAATCGATAAGAGAGAAAAATCCACATCTTAATATATAACAAAATCAACCCACATTGTTTTTTATTTGTTCATGTGATGTGGACATTGCTGGCAAGAACAGTGTTTAGCATTCTTGAAAAGCTGGTGGTGAGCCACCTACTGGAACCATTGAAGCCCTTATGTGGGTACATCCACTCTACCATTGGGGGTGGAGTTCTGTTTTTTGACTCAGTGTTCAATCTATAGATCAATTCACACACTGTTAAATCTATAGAGAGATGAATGCACATTGTGCATTAATCTCTATACATTAATCATAATGTGGTAACAGAGAGGTATTCAGTATAGAATGTTGCTTAGTGCTTTCACCAGTCCTCTTCTGTTCCAATCAACCAAGGCTATCATTTTGACCACACTGATCAATGCTATCTGCTGGCAGCAACCACCCACTATTTTTGTATCTGGGCTGTGACCAGACAAGTTACCAGGCTATTATCCCACCATTGCACAGCCGCATAACCCTGCAATCAACAAGTTTCAAGAACAGATAATAGTGATCAACATCTCAATCCTGAATTTTAAGTTGAGATAGACTTCATAGAATAGAATCAGAGGAAGTTTACAACACAGAAGTGTTGGCCCATCGTATCTGTGCCGGCTGATAGTTAGCACTGTTGCTTCACAGCGCCAAGGACCCGGGTTCGATTCCTTGCTTGGGTTACTGTCTGTGCGGAGTCTGTACGCTCTCCCCGTGTCTGCGTGGGTTTCCTCCGGGTACTCAGTTTCCTCCCGCAAGTCCCGAAAGACGTGCTTGTTAGGTGAATTGTACATTCTGAATTCTCCCTCGGTGTACCCGGACAGGCGCCGGAATGTGGCGACGAGGGGCTTTTCACAGTAACTTCATTGCAGTGTTTATGGGTTTTTTTCCAATTAAGGAGCAATGGCCTTCATTTTGAAACAAAGTTTTTAAAAGTTCAAAAAGAACAGCCACGTTTCTGACAAAATGCTGAAAGCATAGGAAGAAACGCAGAGACACAACCAGCAAACGGTGACAGTCTTAAAACAGCAATACCCTAAAAGAAGTAATACATTTAAAGTGGCAACCACAAGAAGAAACAAACAGCTATGGCAGGAAATTTGAAGGAGAGGACAACTCTCAAAAGAAAAGGTCCATAGGCAATGAAGATCTTAAAGAAGAGGCAATGAAAGACCATAGATTGGAGGCAGCAGAAGACCCAAAGGAGGGCAACAAAAGACAACACATGGTCAAAGAACATTTTAAGCAGAGAGCCTGCAATGTGGAAGCTATACCATGCAAAACCATCAATGAGCCACCACTACTCCAACATAAAGGACCCATATAAAGTACATAATATTACACTACCAGTTGCGGTGTGGGAATAAATGAACAGACGGTCATTTGGGAAGAAAAAGCTGAAGTACAAATAATATAACAATTGAAGCCAGGAAGAGACAGTGACTCAAATTTGAACTGTTGAGAGTGTGCCAGGTCCATTCAATTCTTATCCTTCATTGGTGCTTCACAAACCTCATGGCTAGACAGGATGCACATAAGGTTTCCAGGACAACACATTAAAAAACAGATCTTCCCTGCTCCACCCAAACCCCTCCAACAAATATATCCGGAATATATCAGTGTTGTAACTCTTTTACGTTTAAATTTTACGCTTGTGTTCAATCTTGTCGTCTGGGAGCAGTGTGGTAGTTGCGGGGCTGTGTGTGTGTTTGGGGGGGGGGATAGGTTGGTGCAATGGACATGTTTGTTCACTTTCCCTTTCAAAATGGGATAGTTTACTATTGCAATATCGTACCCAGTAACCGATGCTAAATCAAGGTTGTAAACGTTTTTGTTACCAACAATTTAAATATAAATCTTTGCAAGGGTCCCCTTTAATAAATGTCGACTAAACCATTAAGAGTTGAAATCACAAGTTTATGTAAATGAAGCGATAACAGTTGTCACAGGATTGATGCATCAAATCCTCCTCTTTGGTTCTGCGGTTTATAATATACAAACAAAAGAATAAAAAGCATAAATTGTTAAAGTTCTACTTTTCATTTATTGTTTGGAGCACCGTACAGTTTCTGGTTTTATTTTATTTCAGATCTTAAACATGGCATTCAGTGCAACTAATATAAAGCAGCACGTCCTTTTATATGATAGATGGAAACCAAACTTGGCAATTCGCTTCCCAGCCATCTTGTGGCAGAGCTGGGAACCTGCATCACGACACTGGCAAAATAAACGGGTAAAGTTGTTAGATGAAATGCTGGCATGGCAAGCAGAAGCGAGATTTGTGGGCAGAAAGAATGTATTCTAGAGGATATTTAATGGGGTACATTAGTCAATCGTTCCTGTTGCGATTCTTGACCAGATGTGGGAAGATACCAGGTTAGGGACCAATAACATTTTGTTTAAAGTTGAATACACGGACTTTGATCAAACAAAGCCAAACAATACTGTGCAAGTTCAGAAAGATAAAACGATTTACAATATTTAAGGGTAGTACGGTGGTTCAGTGGTTAGCAAAACATGACGCGGAGGACCCGAGTTCGATCCTGGCCCCAGGTCACTGTCTGTGTGGAGTTTTCACATTCTCCCCGTGTCTGCAGCGTCTCACCCCCACAACACAAAGATGTGCAGGGTAGGTGGATTGGCCACACTAAATTGTCCATAATTGGGAAAAAAATTAATAATTGGGTACTCTAAATTTATAATTAAAAAAATACAATATGCATCTAATATTCTAACATTCAGGCAATGAGGTACATGTGAATTAACAGACAAACTGCGGTCGGACAACCACACTACAGAGCAAATGACAAATGCAACAAAAAAAACATTCCATGGATTTCTCTCTCCAAAGGTCGCACCCACTCTGGCGGCTTTAACAATAGCCCCCTCATAGGGTTTCAATCTTGCTTTCCGATATTCCTTCTCCCTGAATTCCAGAATACACTCAAACACTAGCTCACAAGCACACTTTCAGATCTATGGCCGTGCCAAAGAACACTATGCTCCAAAGGGGTAACTTTGCCCCAGTGGCCCACAGTATGGAGTCAGTCTGCTAACTGCATTTGTTTGTTTAATTCCGAGCCTATTTATTTGCTTCCTTTTAATTTACATGATGGGCCCAATTCCTGTCCCTGTGACATTTCAGTCTGGCAGACTACCTCAAACTGATTGCCTCAAGAAGAGCTGTTCACTGTCCCTGGAAGTGACTTGGGGACCTATCAAACACTCCCACAGGGTGTCACCCTTGTTACTCGCCAGAAACTAACGTAACAAGCATTGGAACATCCTGTCTTAGAAATATACTTGGAAAATAGAGGCAGGAGGACGCTATACCGGCCTTCGAGCCTGCTCTGCCATTCATTATGACCATGGCTGGTCATCGAGTTCAATACCTTGATCCCGCCTTCCTCCTTTTAGCCCCAAGAGCTATATCTAATTCCTTCTTGAAATTTTACAATGTTTTGGCCTCAACTACTTTCTGTGGTTGTGAATTCCACAGATTCATCACTCTCTGGGTGAAGAAATCTCTCCTCACCTCAGTCCTGAAAGGTTTACCCCTTATCCTCAAACTATGACCCCTAATTCTGGACTCCCCCCATCTGGAAGATTCTTTCTGAATCTACCCTGTCTAATCCTGTTCAAATTTTACAAGTTTCTGAGATCCCCCCCCCCCCCCCCTCAATCTTCTAAACTCCAATGAATATAATCCCTAACCAATATAGTCTCTCCTCATATGACAGTCCCACCATCCCAGGATTCAGCCTGGTGAACCTTCACTGCACTCTCTCCATAGCAAGAATATCCTTTCTCAGATAAGGACACCAAAACTGCTCACAATACTCCAGGTGTGATCTCACCAATGCCCTACACAATTGTCGTAAAACATCTCTATTCTGATACTGAAATCCTCTCACTAGAGGCCAACATACCATTTGCCTCAATTACTGCCTGCTGCGCATTTACTTTCAGCGATTCACAAAGACACCAAGGTCTCGCTGAGTATCCACCTCTCTCAATTTACACCCATACAATAATAATCTGCCTTCCTATTTTTGCAACCAAAGTGGAGAACCTCACATTTATCCATGTTATACTGCATCTGCCGTACATACGTCCTTTCACTCAGCCAATCCAAATCCTGCTGATGAATCTCTGCATCCTCCTTAGTTCACCCTCCTACCCAACGTTGTATCATCTGCAAATTTGGAAATACATATTGTTCCCTCGTCCAAATCATTAATATATAATGTGAATAGCTGTGGTCCTAGCACAGATCCCAGCAATACCCCACTAGTAGCTGTGGTCCTAGCAGATCCTTAGCAGTATCCCAACTTTTTGCTTCCTATTTGCTAACCAGCTTTCTATCCATCTCAAGACACTACCCACAATCCCATGCGCTTAACTTGACATAGTAATCTGCTATGTGAGACCTTGTCAAAAGCCTCCTGAAAGTCTAAATACCACATCCACCGTGTCTCCCTGGTCAACTCTACAAGCATGATTTCTCTTTCATAAATCTATGCTGACTTTGTCTGATTGCACCACTGCTTTCCAAATGCTGTGCTATGAAACCCTTTGTAATGGACTCTAGCAACTTCCCTACTACCAACGTCAGGCTTACTGGTCTATAGTTCCCTGTTTTCTCTCTACCTCCCTTTTTGAATAGTGGGGTTATGTTAACTCCCGACCAATCTGCAGGAACCATTCCAGAGTCCAAAGAATTTTGGAAAATGACCGCCAATGGATCTATTATTTCTCGGGCTACTTCCTTAAGTATTCTGGGCTGAAGATTATCAGGCGCTGGAGATTTGTTTGCCTTCAATCCCATTAATTTCCCTAAAACCATTTCTCTACTAATACTAATTTCCTTCAGCTGCTCACTGAAACTTGTCTTTCTCAGAACTTCCAGTACATTATTCATGCCTTCCTTTGTGAAGACAGAAACAAAGTACAAATTTAGTTCCTCAGCCATTTCTTTATTCCCCGCTATGAATTCTCCCGTTTCTGACTGTAAGGGGCTTACATTCATTTTATCAATCTTTTCTCGTTACATATCTATAGAAAAATTTACAGTCAGTTTTTATGTTCCGTTCTAGCTTACTTTCTTATTGTATTTTCCCTTTAATCAATCTTTTGGTCAGCCTTTGCTGATTTTTAAACTGTTCCAAATCCTCAGGTCTATTGTTTTTTCTTGCTAACTTGTATGCCTCGTCTTTGAATCTGATACTATCTTAATTTCTCTTGTAAGCCATGGTTTGACCAATGTTCCCTTTCTACTCTTGCGCCAAATAGGAATAAATAACTTTTGGAGTTCACCTATTCGTTCCTTTCAGTAATGTTTCCTATTCTATCATAGCCAACGCATGCCTCATACCATTATAGTTACCTTTATTGAGATTCAGATCCATAGTCTTAGTATCAACTACCTCACTATCCACCATGATAAAGAATTCTATTACCTATCTTAAATGTAGCAATCTCCAGAGACTTCTAATTTAGCGCCCAGGGACGCAAGGATCAATGGATTTCATGACACCGCACCCCCTCCCCTAATCACACCATGTCGCCCATGACATAACACAGAGGAAGTCCAGAACAAATTTGTGGTTTTCAGGTGGAAGCTAATTGGGTCAGTGCTTATAGATATAATCTAGTATCCATTCTCTTCTTATTTTTATACATCTCCATTATAATACCCTCGGTCCATATTTATATTGGAAACGAGACACACTATGATCACACCCTCTCAGCCAGAATTCTCCGGCCGTTGGGATTCTCTATTCCCGGCGGCGGCACCCCCCTGTCCGCAGGATTCCTGGCGGCATGAGGTGGCTTCAATGGGAAATCCCATTGACAAGCAGCGGAACAAGAGAATTCCGCTGCCAGCGAACACCGCACCACCGAGAAACACGGCTGGGGGACCAGGAAATGTGAGTTTAGGAATTTATGAAGGGAAAAGCTAATTGTGTGTGTAGCCTTAAGGTTTCATGTTCAGGCGCTTCTAATAATATCCCTGAGGTTCCTACTGCCCCATTGTTCTTTAATTCACTTACCTTTGTGTGAAGTTCAATAGTTTGAACATTTATTAAACGCAGTAAATAATCCACCATTTAGAACTGAAGGTGAAGAGCAAATCAGGATTTTACTGTTTGATCCAAACTGGTTCAAAATATACCCATCAAATTCGCATTTCATAGAACCACAGACTCTTGCAGCAAAAACAGAGGATATTCAGCCCATAAGACTGTGTTGTGTCTATGGGATAAACTTTATATCTCACTCCCCTGCTCTTACACATTGCACTGCAAATGTTCGTACAATATATCTAATTCCCTTTCAAATATTACAATTGAATTCCTTCCACCAACCTTTCAGGTGGCACATTCCAGATCATAATTTGTTTTGTTAAAATAAAACTCTCCTCATCTCCTCTGGCTATTTTCCAATTTCCTTAACTCTGTGTCCTCTGGTTACTGACCCCACCTGCCAGTCATATAGAATCCTAGAATTTACAGTGCAGAAGAAGGCCTTTCGGCCCATGTACCAGCCCTTGGAAAGAGCACCCTACTTAAGGCCACGTCTCCACCCTATCCCCGTAACCCCACCTAACCCTTTGGACACTAAGGGACAATTTATCATGGCCAATCCACTTAACCTGCGCATCTTTGGACTGTGGGAGGAAACCGGAGCACCCGGAGGAAACCCACACAGACAAGGGGAGAAAATGCAAACTCCAGACAGACACCCGAGGCCAGAATTGAACCCGTGTCCCTGGAGCTGTGAGGCAATAGTGCTAACCACCGTGCCACCTCAATCAAAACCCTTTATGATTTTGAACACTGATATTAAACCTCCCCATAATTTAACCTTTAGTGAGAATAATCCCAGTTTCTCCAAGCTCTATGCATAACTGAATTTCCTCATTACTGATAGTATTGTTGTAAATCACTCTGCATGCTTTCAAATGTGAAGGGTTTAGGTACTCCGGATCCGAAAGCATTTTCTTACAAATCTATTATTAGGTTAAGCCACCAAAAGAGGGAAATCTGTTTCTCTCCTAAGACTCAGAATAGTTCTCACGGGGGGAGGTTGCCTTTCTGTGTCTCAAAAACCAAACAAGATTTCAGTTACTTTCTCGTGGAAGAAGTTCAGATACGTCACTCATAACTAAAACCTCCTACCTCTGTCGGTTGTGGATCCTTGTCATTTAAGATTTCCTAAATGAGTGTCTAGGATCTAAAACTTATTGAGAGTAAAACTGCAGTTTAATTTCTAATAATAGTATTTTTATTATAAAATACTCTCAATTGATACATACAGAATTGCAGAAATAAAAATATAAATCAGTTAACAGTCCTTTGTTATCTGCTAACAAGCTAACTTCCCTAAGAGAAGGTTATATCTAAACATGGAAAATCCAAAAGTATCTCATATCAATTTCTAATACGTTTCTAAGATGTTTAATTGAAACACACTTACAAAAACCATGATGGTCTTTTTGACGAGGCAAGCTGAATAACAGAACTTTGATTGCACTCTTTAGCAAGAGAGAGTGAGGTACCAGTTCTGCGAAAATGCCCATCTTTTTACACAATTTCTCCTATTTAGTGAAATCTTATCTTATCTCTTAATGCTGGCTAATTTCTTATAGCTAAATGGTCAGGCTTGTTGTTTTATCAACAATGTGCTTTAATGATCTTAGTGTCTGCTTGAATGTCAGGTGTCTAAGATATATGATTGGACAGGGAGTTGTTTGGGACATATTTCTACTTCTGTCTATTTTCAATGTGTCAAGTTACTTAGGTATGTAGATGTTCAGATAGACACTATTCCGAATGGTGTTATCTTAAGTGTCAAAAGTTATATAGCTTAGGAAGAAATTTGTTAATTTATTTTTCTTTGCTATCTCAGAGGGTCCTTCCCGCGCGGTCAAGCTTTTGGTTATAATTGCAAGAAGGTAATTTAAAGAATTTACAGGCTGTCAATTCAAGGATCTTCCTTATCCCGCATTAGTCTGGAACGGCTTAATGATCCAGGGGTCAGCTAAAGTTTCTTGCAGCAAATGCTGACTTTTGAAACACCTTTCGCTGAAGTGGTTTTATTCTACTTTGAATTAAAATACTTGATGTATTAATTTCTGCTGCTTATACCTTTCCTTATTCTAAAACTGCAGAGAATGTGATCTCCATCATACCAAGGCCTTTCTAAAATTCAGTACAATTCTCCAGTCGCGGATTTATAAATATTTATCATAACTTCCTTGCTTTTGTACTCTATTCCTCATTAATTTTGCCCTAAATTCTGGATGTTTTTTTTTCAAAACAACCTTCTCAACTTCTCCTTCCACCCATATTTCTCTCAGACTGAACCGTGGATGACTTTTGTGCAGTTAGTTGGGCCCTGAGAAAATCAGGAAACCATTGTTTCTCTGTGTCTCAATCTGACGCAGCAGTACTTCTCTACATCTTGAATCAAATAAACCAGGTTGGAAGAGATTGTAGGTGGGGATGAAGAAATGAGGAAGGTTGGTGGCCTGAAGGTATTCAACAAAGTCATCCAACAGCTGAAGAAAGCAGATATCAAGGTTTTCAAAGGACCACGTTTCATCTTTGGGTCTTTTGGCACATGCATGGAGTAGAGTTGTTTTTGCGTGGTATGAACAGACACTTGCCAGGATGCGAGGGTTCTTGGCCTTCAGTTTTTGGATGAGGTTTTTCAAAAGCTTCAGACATGGTTTCCTGTGAAAATGACAGTGGTTTCAGTCCACATTGCTTTTTTCTGTGCAGCTTAGTTCCCTTCTTCCCCGACTCGTGGGGATAATGGTTCCACAAGCGCCAATTTGTGCCCCTCACCCAACGCACCATTCTTCATAGATCAGCCTAGGCACGCGTAGGGTCAAAGCTAAACCCCATCATGTCCTTGTCTACATTCACTGCAGCAGGTGAATTGGACAGTAACCTGTGCCAGCAGTCCCAGGCACAGAGCCAAATTAGCATCCTATTGCTGCTCAGGTAGACATCAACTGATCCAATGAAATTGAATCTGGGATCATTTGGTGCTTTAGCTGGCAAGGAGGGTAAATAGGCAGTGTGGTATTTTTTAAAATTTATTTCTTTACAGGATGTGGGCATCGCTGGCTACACCAGCATTTATTGCCCATCCCTAGTTGCCCTTCAGAAGGTGGTGGTGAGTTGATTTCTTGAACCGCTACAGTTCCTGAGTTGTAGGAACACCCACAGTGCTGTTAGGGAGGAAGTTGCCGTAGAGGCACTGACAGGTATAGTTTTGGACATATCATGTCAACACATGTTCTGACCATACGAGTGTTCCAGGAGGAAGTTCCAGGGTTTTGACCCAGTGACAGTGAAGGATTGGCAATATATTCCCAAGTCAGAATGGTGGTGGGGTTCCCAGATATCTGCTGCTCTTGTCCTTCTAGATGGTAGTGGTCGTGGGTTTGGAAGGTGCTGTCTAAGGAATCTTGATGAGTTCCTGCAGTGCATCTTATAGATGGTACACATGCCTGCCACTGTTCGTCAGTGGTGGAGAGTTTGAATGTTTGTGGAAGGGGGAGCATTGCCCTGGATGATGTTGAGGTTCTTGAGTGGTGTTAGAGCTGCACTCATCCAGGAAAGTGGAGAGTATTCCATTAACCGCCTGATTTGTGCCTTGTAGATGGTGGACAGGCTTTGGGAGCTCAGGAGATGTGTTACTTGCCACAGGATTCCTACCTTTGACCTGTTCTGATAGCCACAGTATTAATATGGCTAGTCCAGTTAAGTTTCTGATCAATGGTAACCCTCAGGAAGTTGATAGTGGGGGATTCAGCGATGGTAATGCCATTGAATGTCAAGAATCCATGGTTAGATCCTCTTTTGTTGAAGATAGTCATTGTCTGGCACTTATTGATGATCAAGATGGGTATGAGCTCATGTTGGATGAGTAAAGGATCAGGCTCGTCTATTATATTCTCATGATTGAAAAGCCTACACCCGCATGGTCAGAACATGTGTGGGTGTGTATGTCCAAAACTATACCTGTCAGTGTCTCCACAGCAACAAACTACATTTATATAACAGCTTTAATTTACTAAAATGTCTCAAAGTTCTTCACAGAAGCATAATCGAACAAAATTTGACACCAAGTTACATCAGAAAATATTAAGACAGGTAACCAAACCTGTGGTCAAAGAGGTGTAGTCATGGCTGCTAACGGTAAAGTCTTGAAAATTGGGGATGTGTAAGAGGCCGAACCCCTACACAGGACATCACAGCTGGGGAACCAAGCTAAAAATGCATGCTCCCAGTTTGGAACCTCACCCAGTTCAGTAATGAAGAAGATAATGGTATAAAGAGTGCGTGGGTGAGAACATTGCCGGTAACCTAACTAGAATCTTCCAAGTTCTCTTGATTCAGGAACCCTGGGCGGGATTCTCCAAAACGGCGGCTATGTGTTGACGCCGGAGTAAATACCGGAGGATTTCACGCCGGCGTCAACGGGCCCCTTGGCCCAGCGATTCACTTGCCTGAAGGGGACCAGCAGGGCGCCGGAGTGCTCCGTGCAGCTCCGGCTGCCGATACGGGGCCCTGTATTTCCGGCCACGGGTCCACGCATGCGCGCGGTGGCCCTGCGCAACATGGTGGACCCACAAAGCAAGCCGGCCCCAACAATATAGGAGCCCCCCAGATTGCGTGCGCCCGCCGATCGGTGGCCCCCAATCGGAACCCTGGCCGTCCTGGAGGACCATCCGGTGACAGATACCCCCGCCCACCACCAGGGCAGCCGCGGCAGCCGCCACTCCGCATGCCCGCCAGGTGGAGCCATGTTAGAACCACACCAGCGGGAACTCGGCCAGTTGCCGGCGGAGAATCGCCGCGGGGACCTCTTTCAATGGCCAGCTAAAGCACTGCGCTCGGTCAACTGGCGGCGATTCTCCAGTCCGCAGAGAATCGCAGGAAGGCGTCGGACCCGATCGCGGGTCTATTCTCCACCACCCCCCCTCCGCTGAGTGCGATTTCGGCTCGGAGAATCCCGGCCCCTTTCTTTAGTCTTATCCTGTGACTTTCTACAGGTGGAAAGAGGAATTCCAGAGAATTGTAGACAAATTTGTATGACATCAGGTGGGAAATTACTAGAGTCTAACTGAGGATAGGACGGCCTTGAAAATTGATCAGAGAGAGCCAACATTGTTTTGAAAAAGGCAGCTCACACCTGACAAACCTGTCTGAATTCCTGACAAGCCTGATTGAATTTTGTGACCAAGTGACTAAAGTAGAGAACAGGGGAATATACCTGGATGTTATTTATGTGGATTCCAGAAGGCACTTGATATCGTTCCCCATAAGGGACTGTTAGCTAAAGTTAAAGCCCATGGAATTAAAGGCAAATTAAAGGAAACTGGCTTGGCAACAGGTAATGGAGCAGAGTTAATGGGCATGTACTCTTTTTTTTTTAAAAGAATGTTAAATAAATTTAGAGTTTCCAATTATTTTTTTCCAATTAAGGGGCAATTTAGCGTGACCAATCCTGCACATCTTTGGGCTGTGGGGTGAGACCCACGCAGACAGGGAGAGAAGGTACGAACTCCACACGGACAGTGACCCAAATGGGCATGCACGTTTACGGAGTTCAGGTATCGTAGGTATATTTTCGAACAAGGGGTACATTATGTGTATTTGTCTTTTCTATGTTTTAATAAATAGTCTTTAATAATTGTTACACGATGACTAAGCTGATTATTCGCACTGGGGTTTCACTTGTCTCCTCACACCAAAATAAAATAAAAGTATGCACCCCCTATGAACCGGTGGACCAAATTAGGTTACCCTCATAGGAAACTCAGCGTGCTTCGTGACACTGTTCCTCGCTGTCCACTCTGTAACTGACATTAATCGACAATCCTCTGACATGTTATACTGAGGTCTCCCGCCCCATCATTCACTCTGGGCAGACAATTTCATGGGGTTGTGTAAAGCATATTATCTGCTAACATCATGAAACTCGTGTCACAGAGAGAGAGAGAAAGAAAGTAGATGAGAGCAGACCAGGATTTACATGGTACAGCAGTAGGCAACAATTCTAACCTGCAACATTTAGATGATCCATTCTCACAGCAAGTCTTCAAGTTACCATGGTTCAGGAGTATCTTCTTCTCAATATGTGAGAATGAAATCCGCCACATTACTGTAATGATTAAAATATAGTCAAACGCTCAGGTTCAGATCAAAGTGGTATTAGCTCTGCTACTCACAACCTTCCTGTTCCACCATTCATTCCCCTGAAGTCTGATGTAAATCCCAGTAAGTGTGTTCTGCAATACTCCCTGGACAGAGCTCTCGCTACGACAACTCTTATTTATATAAGCTCTGCATATGCATGAGGCATGGGGGCCGGTTTAGCTCACTTGGCTAGACAGCTGGTCCGTGACGCAGAGCAAGGGCAACGCCGCGGGTTCAATTCCCACACCGGCTGAGGTTATTTATGAAAACTCTGTCTTCTCAACCTTGCCCTTCGCCTGAGGTGTGGTGATCCTCAGGTTAAATCACCACCAGTCAGCTCTCCCCCTCAAAGGGCAATGCAGCCTATGGTCATGTGGGACTATGGTGACTTTACCTTACCTGCATGAGGTGTAATATTCTCACGAAAGACATATACCAGATCCACAACCCACTTGTTCTGAGTGGTTTTATGTTGGGTGAAGTTCTTCCCACTAACTTTCAGTTCAAACACTTTGCATACCAAATAGTTTCTGGTGAAGTTTCAGCTGGGAGTATGAGAGGACCTGAGGAAACTTTCCCCCTTAAACATTTAATCACCTGGTACTATTTGTATATTTAGCACAGTGGGCTAAACAACTGGCTTGCAAGGCCAGCAGCGCGGATTCAATTCTGTACCAGCCTCCCCGAACAGGCGCCGGAATGTGGCGACTAGGGGCTTTTCACAGTAACTTCAATTGAAGCCTACTTGTGACAATAAGCAATTTTCATTTTTTAATTTCATTTCAAGAAAATGTTACCTTATTGTGTTTATAGCGAATTGCCTTACTGTGTGTAGGACAGCAGTTGTACTGTGTGTATATATGTGACTTTTTTCTGTATTTCCTGATATCGGTTAGATTAAAATGAGATGGGTGTAACAGGTAAAGAAATACCTTTATGTGATTGACTTTGTGCTCCTTGTGTCACATCAAGTGGCTGCTTTGGCACAAGGTAAAAAGGCTCCATTCTGAAATTCCTCCTGACCTTCCTTCCCAACCAATTTTCAATCTTCAGACCATCGGTGGTGCGGTTAGGCCAGCTCTGTGAATGAACCTCCAGAGCTAAAACCATGTCCAGTGATATCGGCCCAAGTTCCTTGTCCTCAATCTGAAGGGTCACGGCAGGACTTCCTGGCTTTTTCCTTTCCACTTTTATGCTGTGTCCTTTCAAAAATGGGTTTCAAAGAATTACATTTTGTAACCTGTATAGTTCTGTAAATAATGGCTATCCTGAATAATCTTGGCAAAAAGAATGTTATGGGCCAGGGTTTAGAGAACCCCAAAGTGTATCATGGAGTTCACCTGACCCACAATTTTTAATAAATTGTGGTATGGGGAGCACACGGCCGACTCTACAGCAGAAATGGAAAAGTATTTTATAAAGCAAAACAATGTTTATTCTATGAACTCAAGTTAACCTTTTTAAAACATACAGTGAACATCTTAGCAACCAGTAATTCAAATACAACCCCCAAAGAATACAACACTAAATAATCCTTTAAGCTTTCCTTTTAACATCCATAAAACTTAAAACACCTTTTACCAGAAGCACATCAGGTTAAAGTCACTACTGTTATTAGTTTTAAATCACCAGGATCAATTTGTGTGTCTTTAGATTACAGAGAGAGATTCATACACTTTCTGGCTGTGACTGCAGCTATCCGGCTCTGAAAACGAAACTAAAACACACCCTGCAGAAAACAGCCTAAAACGAAAGTAAGAAGCTGATAGACAGCCCAGCTCCACCCACTCTAATTCAAATACAACCCCCAAAGAATACAACACTAAGTAATCCTTTAAGCGTTCCTTTTAACATCAAAAATACTTAAAACACCTTTTACCAGAAATATATCAGGTTAAAGTCACGACTGTTATTAGTTTTAAATCACCAGGATCGATTTAGTCTTTAGATTACAGAGAAAGATTCATACACGTTCTGGCTGTGACTGCAGCTATCCAGCTCTGAAAACGAAACTAAAACACATCCTGCAGAAAAAAGCCTAAAACGAAAGTAAAAAGCTGACAGACAGCCCAGCTCCATCCACTCTCTGACATTACTGCAGTAATATACACGCATTTCTTAAAGGCACTCACACTGCAGATACCTTTATACATACCCATTTATAAACACCCATTTCTTAAAGGTACTCTCACATGACACCTCCCCCCCCAGAAAAAAACCCCATCAACTTCAAGATGGTTTCATTTTTCACATTTTCACTATCCTTTAAGAAAGGCACACAGTAAATATGTTTTTTTGTTTCAAAGACAACACACGCAAACAGATATAACAATATAGTCCATTTTTCTTTTCTTCCTCCAACTGAAATCCTTATCGATTGAAAATCTCTTTGAACAAGGTCTCTGCACGATCCGTCCATTTCTCTAAGCCTCGGCATTTCTCTTTTGTAGCGCACAAAGACTCCGAGAGACGAATAGAGTGAAGTCGATGAGGCTTTATTAAGCGTGACTGTTCCCCCGCAGTTCAGTAGTAGACTGGCCTGCGGGGGAGGACTCCTGGTTCTTTAGCTCCGCCCTGAAGGCGGAGTATGAGGTCAACGGCCAACCAGGACCCGGGATCTGTCGGCCAATGACATCACGGCTTCACAGTCCCACATGACCCCTAATGCATACTACCACATTCACCCCTTGTTAAAAATGAACCCGGCGGGGTGATGCTTCGCATGGTGGTAAGGGTTTACAAGGCTGGTCCTGGGAGGAAAACTTTCGCATGTTATTACAGTATGTACAAGGTTTTTGTTTCGAACTATTTACAGTAATCGTCAGGAGAAAAAAGACAAAATGTTCTCGTTAAAAGCCCACATATTGTAGTGTTAGATCGACGCCACGAGTCGGTCGGGCGGTCTGGTCGTCCGTGTCGATCGCCTCGGCCCCGGTGGTGGTGGTGGTGCTTGTCCGGTGTTGTCGTCTCCGGGAGCCTTACGGTTTCAGCTTGGGCTTCACTCCTGGTCGGGCCTGGGAGGAGGACCGATCCTCCTGGGAAGGTGGCGGTCGCGGGGTGCGCCGGTGGCAGGGAGGGGGTGATTGGTGTTGGGGGGGTGTGTGTGTTGCCGGCGGGCGCCAGATCTCGCAGGGAGACCGTGTCCTGTCGGCCGTCGGGGTACTCCACGTAAGCGTACTGCGGGTTCGCGTGAAGGAGGTGAACCATTTCGACCAACGGGTCCGACTTGTGCGCCCGCACATGTTTTCGGAGCAAGATGGGTCCTGGGGCCGCCAGCCAGGTCGGCAGCGACGTTCCAGAGGAGGACTTCCTGGGGAAGACAAGGAGGCGCTCATGAGGCGTTTGGTTAGTGCTAGTACACAGTAGTGACCGGATGGAGTGGAGGGCGTCCGGGAGGACCTCCTGCCACCGTGAAACTGGGAGGTCCCTGGACCGTAGGGCCAGTAGGACGGTCTTCCAGACCGTGCCGTTCTCCCTCTCTACTTGCCCGTTCCCCCGGGGGTTGTAGCTGGTCGTCCTGCTCGAGGCTATACCGTTGCTGAGCAGGAACTGGCGCAGCTCGTCACTCATGAAGGAGGACCCCCTGTCGCTGTGGACGTCTGCGGGGCAACCGAACAGTGTGAATATGGTGTTCAGGGCTTTAATGACTGTGGCCGCGGTCATGTCAGGGCAGGGGATGGCGAATGGGAAGCGGGAGTACTCGTCCACCACGTTCAGGAAGTATGTGTTGCGGTCGGTGGAGGGGAGGGGCCCTTTGAAATCCAGACTGAGGCGTTCAAAGGGGCGGGAAGCCTTAATCAGGTGCGCACCATCCGGCCTGAAAAAATGCGGTTTGCACTCTGCGCAGATGTGGCAGTTCCTTGTGACTGTACGGACCTCCTCCAAAGAGTATGGGAGGTTGCGGGACTTAATAAAGTGGTAGAACCGAGTGACCCCCGGGTGGCAGAGGTCCTCGTGGAGGGTTTGGAGGCGGTTAATTTGTGCGTTGGCACATGTGCCGCGGGATAGGGCATCGGACGGCTCGTTCAGCTTTCCGGGACGATACAAGATCTCGTAGTTGAAGGTGGAGAGCTCAATCCTCCACCTTACGATCTTGTCGTTTTTGATTTTGCCCCGCTGTGCATTATCGAACATGAAGGCTACCGACCGTTGGTCCGTGAGGAGAGTGAATCTCCTGCCGGCCAGGTAATGCCTCCAATGTCGCACCGCTTCCACTATGGCTTGGGCTTCCTTTTCCACTGAGGAGTGGCGGATTTCTGAAGCGTGGAGGGTTCGGGAGAAAAAGGCCACGGGTCTGCCCGCTTGGTTAAGGGTGGCCGCTAGAGCTACGTCGGAGGCGTCGCTCTCGACCTGGAAGGGGAGGGACACGTCGATGGCGCGCATCGTGGCCTTTGCGATATCCGCTTTGATGCGGCTGAAGGCCTGGCAAGCCTCTGTCGACAGAGGGAAGGTCGTGGTCTGAATTAGGGGGCGGGCCTTGTCTGCATACTGGGGGACCCACTGGGCGTAGTATGAAAAGAACCCCAGGCAGCGTTTTAGGGCTTTTGAGCAGTGCGGGAGGGGAAATTCCATGAGGGAGTGCATACGTTCGGGGTCAGGGCCTATTATCCCATTGCGCACTTCGTAGCCCAGGATGGCTAGCCGGTTTGTGCTAAAAACGCACTTGTCCTCGTTGTACGTGAGGTTCAAGGCTTTAGCGGTCTGGAGGAATTTTTGGAGGTTGGCGTCGTGGTCCTGCTGATCGTGGCCGCAGATGGTTACATTGTCGAGATACGGGAACGTGGCCCGCAACCCGTGTTGATCAACCATTCGGTCCATCTCTCGTTTGTGACGCCAAATGGGACCCTTAGGAAGTGGTATAATCGCCCGTCTGCCTCGAAGGCTGTGTACTTGCGGTCACTTGGGCGGATGGGGAGCTGATGGTAGGCGGACTTGAGGTCCACGGTGGAGAAGACCTTATATTGGGCAATCCGATTGACCATGTCGGATATGCGGGGGAGAGGGTACGCGTCTAGTTGTGTGTGCCTGTTGATGGTCTGGCTATAGTCTATGACCATCCTTTGCTTCTCCCCTGTCTTTACTACTACCACCTGTGCTCTCCAGGGACTATTGCTGGCCTGGATTATGCCTTCCCTCAGTAGCCGCTGGACTTCGGACCGAATGAAGGTCCGGTCCTGGGCGCTGTACCGTCTGCTCCTAGTGGCGACGGGTTTGCAATCCGGGGTGAGGTTTGCAAACAAGGATGGGGGTTGAACCTTGAGGGTTGCGAGGCCGCAGATAGTGAGTGGGGGTATTGGGCCGCCGAATTTGAAGGTTAGGCTCTGCAGATTGCACTGGAAGTCTAATCCCAGTAATGTGGGGGCACAGAGTTGGGGAAGGACGTAGAGCCTGTAGTTTTTGAACTCCCTCCCTTGCACCGTTAGGGTAACTATGCAGAAGTCTTTGATCTGTACGGAGTGGGATCCTGCAGCTAGGGAAATCTTTTGTGCGCTGGGACGGATGGTCAAAGAACAGCGTCTTACCGTGTCGGGGTGGATAAAGCTCTCCATGCTCCCGGGGGTCGACCAGGCATGGTGTCTCGTGCCCGTTTATCAGCACCGTTGTCGTCGTCGTCTGGAGCGTCCGGGGCCGAGCTAGGTCCAGCGTCATTGAAGCCAGACGTGATCGTCATGGTTGAGCGTCTTCTTCGAACTCCGTGGAGCCGTCGACACTGGGGTCCGTTGTTGCCGTCCAAGATGGCGTCGGGGGTGAACAAGATGGCTGCCCCCATGCATCGCACATGGCTGGGGGGGTCACAAGATGGCGGCGGGGGTGGACAAAATGGCCGCCCCCATGCATCGCACAGGTCTGGGGTGGTCCAAGATGGCGGCGCCCCTCCTCCCCTCGTGGTGGCCGGGACCCAAAATGGCGGCACCTGCGGGTCGCACATGGGGCGCTGGGGGGGTTGGGGAGCGTTAGGAACACGCAGGACTCCCTCTTCTCTGGGGACAGCGGTGGCCGGGACCCAAAGTGGTTGCGCCGGCGGGTCATACATGGGGCGCGGGGGGGGGGGGGGGGGGGGGGGGGAGTTGGGGAGCGTTAGAGACGCGCAGAACTCCCTCTTCTCCGGGGAGAGCGGTGGTCGGGACCCAAAGTGGTTGCGCCTGCAGGTCGTACATGGGGCGCTGGGGGGGTTGGGGAGCATAAAAGGCGTGCAGGGCTCCTTGTTCTCCTGGGACAGCGGCGACCTCCCGGGACCGGCACACTGCCGCGAAATGGCCCTTTTTCCCTCAGCTCTTACAGATCGCTGTGCGGGCCGGGCAGCGCTGCCGGGGGCGTTTTGCCTGGCCGCAAAAATAGCAGCGGGCTCCCCCGGTGCGACTTGGCGTTTGAACCGCGCAAGCCTGTGGGGTGTCCGGGGGGGTGGGTTTGTCGCGACGGGTGCGTACGGAGCCCAATGGGCTGCCGCGCGGTCGGGGCCGTAGGCGCGGGCGTTTCACGCGGCCACGTCCAGGAGGCTGCTAGGGCCCGTGCCTCTGAGAGTCCTAGCGACTCTTTTTCTAAAAGTCTTTGGCGGATTTGGGAGGAGTTCATACCTGCCACAAAAGCATCGCGCATTAACATGTCCGTGTGTTCATTTGCGTTCACCGGCGGGCAGCTGCAGGCCCGTCCCAAAATTAGTAGCGCGGCGTAGAATTCATCTATCGATTCTCCGGGACTTTGCCGTCTCGTTGCGAGTTGATAGCGAGCGTAGGTCTGGTTTACTGGGCGAACATAGAGACTTTTTAGTGCTGCGAACGCCATCTGGAAATCCTCTGCGTCTTCGATGAGAGAGAAAATCTCCGTGCTTAACCTCGAGTGCAGGACCTGTAGTTTTTGGTCTTCTGTGACCCGGCCGGGGGCCGTTCTGAGGTAGGCCTCGAAACAAGTCTGCCAGTGCTTGAAAGCTGCTGCTGCGTTCACTGCGTGGGGGCTGATCCTCAGGCATTCCGGGATGATCCTGAGCTCCATAGTCCTTTAGGCACGCTTAATAAATTGTAGCGCACAAAGACTCCGAGAGACGAATAGAGTGAAGTCGATGAGGCTTTATTAAGCGTGACTGTTCCCCCGCAGTTCAGTAGTAGACTGGCCTGCGGGGGAGGACTCCTGGTTCTTATACTCCGCCTTCAGGGCGGAACTAGAGGTCAACGGCCAACCAGGACCCGGGATCTGTCGGCCAATGACATCACGGCTTCACAGTCCCACATGACCCCTAATGCATACTACCACATCTTTAAAGTCAGATACTTTAGTTCATTCTGATCACAGAGTCCCTTGCAATTCTTCAACACAGGAGCATTGGTTATCATAGCTTTCAGGCAGTCAAATGCCTGTTGAAAGTCCGCTGTCCATTTACATTTTCAACGGTTCTTCAGCAAGTCCATCAGTGGAGCAATCACGCTACAAAAATTTGCACAAATGTTCAATCAAATCCACTCATGACAAGAAATCGTATTATTTCCCTTTGTCTCGAGGGTATTGAAAATTCCTCAATAACTGTTGGTTTCACATCCCCTGTGACCATTCGACCCTGTCCAATTGTGTGGCCAAGGAAAGTGACTTGGGCTTTTCCAAATTCACTTTTGGCTAGGTTTATCACCAAACCTGCCTCCTGAAGTCGATCAAATAACTCCATCAGATGTTTTAAATATTCTTTCCATGTCTGGCTGAAATTACCAGATCATCGATGTATGCCACACAATTGGGTAATCCTGAAACAACTTTGTTAGTTAACCGTTGAAATGTCGCTGGGGCGTTTTTCATGCCAAATGCCATAACTTTGAATTGGTATATACCATCTGCAGTCACAAAAGCTGAAATCTCCTTCGCCCTTTCGGATAAACGTACCTGCCAGTAACCTTTAAGTAAATTCAGTTTGGAAATAAAAGCTGATTGTCCCGCTTTCTCAATGCAATTCTTCAAACGTGGGATAGGATAAGAGTCCGTTCTTGTAACTGCATTAACCTTTCTATAGTCCACACAACCGTTGGGTACCATCTGGTTTAGGTACCATCACTATGGGTGAGCTCCATTGGTTGCAACCCACTTCTATTATGCCATTTTTAAGCATATTCTCAATCTCTTTGTTAACCTCTACCAATTTTAAAGGGTTAAGTCTGTATGGATGTTGTTTGATTGGAACAGCATTTCCCACATCTACATCACGGATAGCCATTTTGGTACTTCCCAATTTATCTCTACAAATATGCCCATGTGATATCAATAACTCTTTCAGGTCAGTTTGTTTTTCCTCTGGAAGGTAACTCAACAATTTATCCCAATTTTTAAGAACATCCTCGTTAGTCATCTGGATTTGGTTCGTCACTTGAGTTAGAATCATTAAAACCTCCTTCTTTTTCTCTCCTTCCCTTTCAAAGTACCTTTTAAACATATTCACATGACACACTCGGTGAGTTTTCCTTCTATCTGGTGTTTTTACCACATAATTCACGTCACTTAATTTCCTTTCAATCTGATACGGTCCACAAAACCTTGCTTTTAAAGGTTCACCTGCCACTGGTAACAATACTAAAACTTTATCTCCACTGGCAAAACTACAAACTTTGGATTTCTTGTCCGCTACCCGTTTCATCACATTTTGTGCAACTTTTAAATGTGGTCGAGCCAATTCACCTGCTCTAATTAATCGTTCCCTGAAATTTGACATGTAATCCAAGAATGTAATTTCCGATTTCTCACTCACCAATTTTCCTTAATCGATTTAAGTGGTCCTCTTACCTCATGACCAAAAATTAGTTCAAAAGGACTGAATTTGATTGATTCATAAGGTGCATCACTAATTGCAAACAGTACAAATAGAATTCTTTTATCCCAATCCTCTGGATAATCTTGACAATAAGCCCTCAACATTGTCTTTAATGTCTGATGCCACCTTTTTAACGCTCCCTGCGATTCTGGATGATACGCAGTTGACGTAAATTGTTTTATTCCTAAGCTATCCATAACTTCTTTGAATAACCTTGAGGTAAAATTTGATCCTTAATCTGATTGTATTTCTGTGGTAGTCCATATCAAGTAAAGAATTTAAGTAACTCCTCCACAATCTTTTTAGCTGTAATATTACGTACTGGAATGGCCTCTGGAAACCTAGTAGACACATCCATTATAGTCAAAAGATATTGATTCCCACTTTTTGTTTTAGGAAGCGGTCCTACGCAATCAATTTGGACCCTTGTAAAAGGTTCCTCAAATGCTGGAATGGGTATTAAGGATGCTGGTTTTATCACTGCTTGAGGTTTCCCTATCACTTGACATGTGTGACATGATTGACACAATTTAACAACATCGTTATGTAGTCCAGTCCAATAAAAATGCTTTTGGATTTTAGCTTGAGTTTTCCTTATTCCCAAATGACCTCCCACTTGTACCTCATGTGCAACTCGCAACACCTCCTTTCTATACCCTACCGGCAATACTACTTGATGAACGTCTGCCCACTTTTCATCCGCCTGCATATGTAAAGGTCTCCATTTACTCATCAAGACATCACTTTAACGGTAATAACACTCTGGTGTACACTCAGATTCCTCTTCCGTGTATGCTTTCTGATACATCCGTTTTATTTCTATATCTTTCTGTTGTAACTCCGCTAATTTTCCTGAACTAAAAATATCCGCCTCATCCTCCACCTGTTCTTGTTCTTTTTCAACCATCTGATCAAAAATCATTTCTGATCATTGCACTTCAATGTCATCTTCACTCTTTGATTTCTCCTCTTGTCTTTTTAAAAAATATATATATTTATTAAAGTTTTTTTAACACAATTTTTCACCCTTACAAACAATAAACCCCCCCCCTCGTAACAAAATAACAAGAAATCGCACAGAGCAAGATATATACATGGTAAAACGATATGATACACAGCTTTGTACACTGGCTCTCTCCCGCACGTTCCAGTTTCCCCCATCCTTCATGTTATCTCTTGCTCATCCACCCTCCCAGGTAAGCCCCCATTCCCCCCCCCCTCCCAGGACGTTCCCCCCCCCCCCGCTTAGGTTGCTGCTGCTGCTGACCGACCTTCCTCTAACACTCCGCGAGATAGTCTAGGAACGGTTGCCACCGCCTGTAGAACCCCTGCGCAGACCCTCGCAAGGCAAACTTAATCCTCTCCAGCTTTATGAACCCAGCCATGTCGTTTATCCAGGCCTCCTTCCACATTAGCAAGATCCGTCGCCAGCAGCAAGATCCGTCGCCGGGCTACTAGGGATGCAAAGGCCAGAATACCGGCCTCTTTCGCCTCCTGCACTCCCGGCTCGTCCACTACTCCAAATATTGCTAGCCCCCAGCTTGGCTTGACCCGGACTTTCACGACCTGAGATATTGCTCCCGCCACTCCTCTCCAGAGCCCCTCCAGTGCCGGGCATGACCAAAACATATGGACATGCTTCGCCGGGCTCCCTGAGCACATTCCACATCTGTCCTCCACCCCACAGAACCTGCTCAACCTCGCTCCCGTCAAGTGCGCTCTGTGGACCACCTTAAATTGTATCAGGCTGAGCCTGGCACATGAGGAGGAGGAATTAACCCGACCTTGGGCATCAGCCCACAGACCTTCCTCAATCTCCTCCCCCAGCTCCCCCTCCCATTTACCTTTCAGCTCCTCTACCAGCGCTTCCCCCTCTTCTTTCATCTCCTGGTATATTGCCGACACCTTGCCCTCCCCGACCCATACACCCGAGATCACCCTGTCTTGAATTTCTTGTGCCGGGAGCAATGGGAATTCCCTCACCTGTCGCCTCACAAATGCCCTCACCTGCATATATCTAAAAGGATTTCCCGGGGGTATCTCAAACTTCTCCTCCAGTGCTCCTAGGCTCGCAAACGTCCCGTCAATGAACAGGTCCCCCATTCTTCTAATCCCCGCCCGATGCCAGCTCTGAAACCCCCCGTCCATCCTCCCCGGGACAAACCGGTGGTTCCCCCTGATCGGGGACCACACCGAGGCTCCCATTGTACCCCTGTGTTGTCTCCACTGGCCCCAGATCCTTAGCGTTGCCGCCACCACCGGGCTCGTGGTGTACCTTGTCGGCGAGAGCGGCAGCGGTGCCATCACCAACGCCCCCAGGCTCGTTCCTTTACAGGACGCCATCTCCATCCTCTTCCATGCCGCCCCCTCTCCCTCCATCACCCACTTGCGGATCATCGCCACATTTGCTGCCCAGTAGTAGCTCCCTAGGTTTGGCAGCGCCAACCCTCCTCGGTCCCTACTGCGTTCCAGGAACCCTCTCCTTACCCTTGGGGTCCTATTCACCCACACAAACCCCATAATGCTCCTACCTACTCTCTTGAAAAAGGCCTTGGTGATCACAATGGGAAGGCACTGAAACACAAACAGAAACCTCGGAAGGGCCACCATTTTGACCGACTGCACTCTACCCGCTAGCGAGAGCGGTAACATGTCCCATCTTTTAAAGTCCTCCTCCATTTGCTCCACCAACCTCGTCAGATTCAGTTTATGTAGGGCCCCCCAACTCCTGGCTATCTGGATCCCCAGATACCGAAAGCTCCCCTCCGCCCTCCTCAGCGGTAGGTCCCCTATCCCTCTTTCTTGGTCCCCTGCCTGCAGTACAAAAAGCTCACTCTTCCCTACATTGAGCTTATAGCCCGAAAACTCCCCAAACTCCCTTAGAGTCTGCATGACCTCCACCATCCCCTCCATTGGGTCCGCCACGTATAGCAGCAGGTCATCCGCATAAAGCGACACCCGATGCTCTTCTCCCCCTCGAACCACCCCCCTCCATTTCCTAGATTCCCTCAATGACATGGCCAAGGGTTCGATCGCCAATGCAAACAACAGGGGGGACAGGGGGCACCCCTGCCTCGTCCTTCGGTACAGCCGAAAGTACTCCGACCTCCACCGGTTCGTCACTGCACTCGCCACCGGGGCTCTGTAAAGGAGCTTAACCCAACTGATAAACCCTCCCCCGAACCCAAACCTACTCAGCACCTCCCAGAGGTACTCCCACTCTACTCGGTCAAAGGCCTTCTCCGCGCCCATAGCTGCCACTATCTCCACCTCTCCCTCCTCCGATGGCATCATTATCACGTTTAAGAGCCGCCGCACATTGGTGTTTAATTGCCTGCCCTGTACAAATCCCGTCTGGTCCTCGTGGATCACCCCCGGGACACAGTCCTCGATCCTCCTGGCCAGCACTTTTGCCAGCAACTTGGCATCCACATTGAGGAGCGAGATCGGCCTGTACGATCCACATTTCAGTGGGTCCTTGTCCCGCTTTAGGATCAAAGAAATAGTCGCTTCCGACATTGTCGGGGGCAGGGTCCCCTCCTCTCTTGCCTCATTAAAGGTCCTCAGTAGTAGCGGGGCCAACAGGTCTACGTACTTCCTGTAGAACTCCACCGGGAACCCGTCCGGTCCCGGGGCCTTTCCCGCCTGCATGCTCCCCAAACCCTTGCTCAGCTCCTCCAACCCAATTGGTGCCCCCAAACCAGCCACCTCTTGCTCCTCCACCCTCGGGAATCCCAGTTGGTCTAGGAATCGTCTCATCCCCTCTTCCCCCGCTGGGGGCTGGGATCTGTGCAGCTCTTCATAAAAGGCCTTGAATACCTCGTTTATTTTCGTCACACTCCGAACCGTGGCTCCCCTTCCATCTTTGACTCCCCCTATTTCCCTCGCTGCCGTCCTCTTACGGAGCTGGTGTGCCAGCATCCGACTAGCCTTTTCCCCATACTCATAGGTCGCCCCCTGCGCCTTCCTCCACTGTGCTCTGGGAAGGCAGAGGCAGGAGTGAGACACAGCAAAGAGTGATGCTGAGGACGTCGTGGATAGCACGTTTAGCGAGTTGGTCACACCGCAGGTGAAAGGTACTGAGGGAGATAGTAAATGGGTGACCAAAAGACAGAGCAAGAGTAGGAAGGCAGTGCAGGTGTCCTCTGCGGTCATCTCCCTGCAAAACAGATATACCGCTTTGGATACTGTTGAGGGAGATGGCTCACCAGGGGAAGGCAGCAGCAGCCAGGTTCATGGCACCGTGGTTGGCTCTGCTGCGCAGCTGGGCAGGAAGAAGAATGGCAGGGCTATAGTGATAGGGGACTCAATTGTAAGGGGAATAGACAGACTCTAGGATGGTATGTTGCCTCCCTGGTGCAAGGGTCAAGGATGTCTCGGAGCGGCTGCAGGACATTCTGGGGGGGGGGGAGGGTGAACAGCCAGCTGTCGTGGTGCACATAGGCACCAACGATATAGGTACAAAACGGGACGAGGTCCTACAAGCTGAATTTAGGGAGCTAGGAGTTAAACTAAAAAGTAGGACCTCAAAGGTAGTAATCTCAGGATTGCTACCAGTGCCACGAGCTAGTCAGAGTAGGAATGTCAGGATAGAGAGGATGAATACGTGGCTCGAGAGATGGTGCAAGAGGGAGGGATTCAAATTCCTGGGACATTGGAACCGATTCTGGGGAGGTGGGACCAGTATAAACCGGACGGTCTGCACCTGGGCAGGACTGGAACCGATGCGGGGGGTGTTTGCTAGAGCTGTTGGGGAGAGTTTAAACTAATGTGGCAGGGGGATGGGAACCGATGCAGGAAGTTAGAAGGTAGTAAAACAGGGACAGAAATAAAAGGCAGTAAGGGGGAAAGTGTAAGGCAGAGAAGCCATAGTCAAAAATCAAAAAGGGCGACAGTACAAGGTACAGTGACTGAGGGGAGCTCAGTGAATAGGACCAGGAATACTAAAAGAAATAAAACGGGAAGTGAAAACATTAATGGTAAGCGCTGCGGCAGGTTGTTACAGGAAGATGTGGGTTCGCCGACAAGGAAAATTAGGAGAAAGGTTAAGAGGAAATATAACTTAGGAGAGGTTACTGATCGAGGTGTTAAGATTAAGAACAGAGGTAAAAAAGCCAACATAAGTGTACTTTACCTGAATGCTCGTAGTATTCGGAATAAGGTAAATGAGTTGATGGCGCAAATCATCGTGAATGACTATGACTTAGTGGCCATTACTGAAACATGGTTAAAGGATGGTCACGACTGGGAGTTAAATATCCGAGGGTATCAAACTTTTCGGAAGGACAAAGTGGATGGTAAGGGAGGTGGTGTAGCTCTGTTATTTAAGGATGACATCCGGGCAACAGTAAGGGATGACATCGGTGCTATGGAGGATAAGGTTGAATCCATTTGGGTGGAAATCAGGAATAGTAAGGCGAAAAAGTCACTGATAGGAGTAATCTATAGGCCACCAAATAGTAACATTATGGTGGGGCAGGCAATAAACAAAGAAATAACAGATGCATGTAGAAATGGTACAGCAGTTATCATGGGGGATTTTAATCTACATGTTGATTGGTTTAACCAGGTCGGTCAAGGCAGCCTTGAGGAGGAGTTTATAGAATGTATCCGCGATAGTTTCCTCGAACAGTATGTAATGGAACCTACGAGGGAACAAGCGGTCCTAGATCTGGTCCTGTATAATGAGACAGGATTGATTCAGGATCTCATAGTTAGGGATCCTCTCGGAAGGAGCGATCACAATATGGTGGAATTTAAAATACAGCTGGAGGGTGAGAAGGTAAAATCAAGCACTAGTGTTTTGTGCTTAAACAAAGGAGATTACAATGGGATGAGAGAAGAACTAGCTAAGGTAGACTGGGAGCAAAGACTTTATGGGGAAACAGTTGAGGAACAGTGGAGAACCTTCCAAGTGATTTTTTATAGTGCCCAGCAAAGGTTTATACCAACAAAAAGGAAGGACGGTAAAAAGAGGGACAATCGACCGTGGATATCTAAGGAAATAAGGGAGAGTATCAAATTGAAGGAAAAAACATACAAAGTAGCAAAGATCAGTGGGAGACTAGAGGACTGGGAAATCTTTAGGGGGCAACAGAAAGCTACTAAAAAAGCTATAAAGAAGAGTAAGATAGATTATGAGAGTAAACTTGCTCAGAATATAAAAACAGATAGTAAAAGTTTCTACAAATACATAAAACAAAAAAAGAGTGGCTAAGGTAAATATTGGTCCTTTAGAGGATGAGAAGGGAGATGTAATAATGGGAGATGAGGAAATGGCTGAGGAACTGAACAGGTTTTTTGGGTCGGTCTTCACAGTGGAAGACACAAATAACATGCCAGTGACTGATGGAAATGAGGCTATGACAGGTGAGGACCTTGAGAGGATTGATATCACCAAGGAGGTAGTGATGGGCAAGCCAATGGGGCTAAAGGTAGACAAGTCTCCTGGCCCTGATGGAATGCATCTAGGAGTGCTAAAAGAGATGGCTAGGGAAATTGCAAATGCACTAGTGATAATTTACCAATTATCACTATAATATTTAGGACTGAGTTTAGGAGGAACTTCTTCACCCAAAGGGTTGTGAATCTATGGAATTCCTTGCCCAGTGAAGCAGTAGAGGCTCCTTCATTCAATGTTTTTAAGATAAAGATAGATAGTTTTTTGAAGAATAAAGGGATTAAGGGTTATGGTGTTCGGGCCGGAAAGTGGAGCTGAGTCCACAAAAGATCAGCCATGATCTCATTGAATGGCGGAGCAGGCTTGAGGGGCCAGATGGCCTACTCCTGCTCCTAGTTCTTATGTTCTTATGTTCCCTGTTGTCAACAGATCAAACTCCGTCTGGAGCCGTTGTCTTTCCCCAAGTAATCTCTCCTCAGGGGCCTCTACGTATCTCCTGTCCACTCTTAAAATCTCCCCCACTAACCTCTCCCTTTCCATGCCCTCTGTCTTCTCCCTATGCGCCCTGATGGAGATGAGCTCTCCCCTGATCAACGCCTTCAACGCCTCCCATACCACCCCCACCCGCACCTCCCCGTTGTCATTGGCCTCCAAGTACCTTTCGATGCATCCCCTCACCTTCCCATACACCACCTCATCTGGCAACAGTCCCACATCCAGCCGCCACAGCGGGCGTTGGTCCCTCTCCTCTCCCAGCTCCAGTTCCACCCAGTGCGGGGCGTGATCCAAAACGGCTATGGCCGAATACTCCGTCCCCTCCACCCTCGGGATGAGCACCCTGCCCAGGACAAAGACGTCTATCCGGGAGTAGGCTTTGTGCACATGGGAGAAAAAAGAAAATTCCCTGGCCTGCGGCCTAGCAAACCTCCATGGGTCCATTCCCCCATCTGATCCATAAACCCCCGAGCACCTTGGCCGCCGCCGGCCTCTTTCCAGTCCTTGATCTGGAGCGGTCCAGTGCTGGGTCCAACACTGTATTGAAGTCCCCACCCATTATCAGGCCTCCTACCTCCAGGTCCGGAATACGCCCCAACATGCGCTTCATGAATCCAGCATCATCCCAGTTCGGGGCGTATACATTTACCAACACCACCCATGTCCCCTGCAACCTACCGCTCACCATCACGTATCACCCTCCATTTTCCACTGCGATAGTCTTGGCCTCAAATGGCACCCGCTTCCCCACCAATATTGCCACCCCTCTATTCTTCGCGTCCAGTCCTGAATGGAATACCTGTCCAACCCATCCCTTTCTTAACCTGACCTGGTCCGCCACCTTCAGATGTGTCTCTTGGAGCATAGCCACGTCTGCCTTCAGTCCCTTTAAGTGCGCGAACACTCGGACCCTCTTCACCGGCCCATTCAGGCCCCTCACGTTCCACGTTATCAGCCGGATTGGAGGGGCTCTCACCCCCCCTCCCCCCGACTAGCCATCTCCTTTTCTAGGCCAGTCCCGTGTCTGCGCCACCCTCACCCTCCAGTCCCCCAGCCGGGAGACCCCCGCCCCGACCACCTCTTCTGTGTCCCATTCCCTTTCGGCCAGTGCAGCAGCAACCCTTCCCCCCCTCTTCCCCTCCTCCCCTCCCCCCCGCTAGACCCCTGTCTAGCTTTTTTGCTCCCCCATAAGTCAGCTGACACCTGCTGACCCCGGCTTCCCCCGCCGTTCCATTGACCTCCCCGTGTGGGAGTCTCCCAATCAGTGTGCGTTCCTCCATTCCCCTTCCCGCCTTTCTTCCCTAGCGCGGGAAAAACCCCGCACTTTCCTAAGCCTACCCCGCCCCCTCTGGCGCAGCTCCTGTCGCGGCCTTGTCTCTCTCCCCCAGCCCATGTAACATTTCCTGCGCGTGATTGACCCCCTATATACAACAACCATCACACATCAAATCTCAAACAACCCCCCCACCCTCACAAACCCTGAGTTTGAGTCCAATTTTTTGGTTTGTATGAAGGTCCACGCCTCTTCAGGCGTTTCGAAGTAATAGCGTTGATCTTTGTGTGTGACCCACAGTCGCGCTGGCTGCAGCATTCCGAATCTCACTCCTTTCCGGTGCAACACCGCCTTGGCCCGGTTGAAACCCGCTCTCCACTTTGCAACCTCCGTGCTCCAGTCCGGGTATATTCGGATCTCTGCATTGTCCCACTTGCTGCTCCGCTCCTTCTTGGCACATTTCAGGACCCTCTCTCGGTCTGTGAACCGGTGAAATCTCACCACCATCGCCCTTGGCGGCTCATTTGCCTTGGGCCTCCTCGCCAGCACCCGGTGTGCCCCATCCAGCTCCAGCGGCCTCGAAGGGGCCTCCGCGCCCATCATCGCCCCGGGCATCGTGCTCGCGTATGCCCCGGCATCGGCCCCCTCCACTCCTTCAGGGAGACCCAGGATCCGCAGGTTCTTTCTCCTCGACCTGTTCTCCAGGTCTTCGAGTCTTCCCGCCTACCTCTTGTGCAGCGCCTCGTGCTCCTCCACTCTCACCGCCAGGCCCAAGATCTCGTCCTCATTCTCACTGACTCTTTTCTGTACCTCCTGGATCTTTACCTCGTGGGCCTTCTGGGTCATCCCTAGTCCTTCAATTGCCGACAACATAGGCGCCAGCATCTCCTTCCGCAGCTCCTCGAAGCAGCGCTTGATGAACTCCTGCAGCTCCGGCCCACACTCCGCTTTGTCCCCGGCCGCCGCCATTTTGATTTTGTTCCCTCGCTTCTCCCGCTGCTCCAATGCCGCTTTTTTGCCCGTTTCACTTCTGGTCCGGTCCATAAAGGTTGAAGGGGGACCTCTCTCTTCCCTTCCCCACGGGTTGTCTTCGAAAAAAATTCCGTTGGGGCTCCTCTAACGAGCCCAAAAGTCCGTGATAGCGGGACCTGCCGAATCGTGCGGCTTAGCTCCGCAAAGCCACAACAGGAAGTCGATTTCTCCTCTTGTCTTAACCTGTGACTTTGCGACCTTGTTACTGCACAATCCGGAAAAATCCCAGGCTATTCGTCCTTCAACACTTCAGTTGTCTGATTTTCCACTGGCTTGTCAACCACGGTAGGCATCACTCCCACCTGCGATCCAGCTATATCATTACCCAAGATAAACTGTATTCCTGGACAAGATATTTTCTCTATTACTCCTACTACCACTTCACCACTCTTCACTGGAATTTCCAACCTTACCTTATATAATGGAACACTACTCCTCTCACCCTGAATTCCACATATTACCACCTTTTCTGGCAACATTCTTCCCAAACCATAACTCCTCATCTCTTACCATTAAAGATTGACGAGCTCCCGTATCTCTTAAAATTGTGACTTCTTTACCTGCTTCTCCTGATACACATGAGTAAACTTTCCCCACACAAGTAAATTCTTTAAAGAGATCCGGCACCTTCTTATCAATCACCTCTTGATCAGGCTGTACAATCTTTTGCACCTCCTTCCCTTCACTTGGGCTTTCCTTTACCACTTTAACAAACCCTACTGTCTTATCCTGTTTTACCACATCAGCCTTCCCAGTGCTTTTCTTCAACCACCAACACTGTGACTTTACATGGCTTAGTTTATTACAGTGAAAACATTTGAAATTTTCATTTCTTTTCCACCTTCCTGGATTTCTTTTTTAATCTGAGATACACTCTCCTCATTATCTCCCATCAGATCACCTTTACCTTTACCACTTGAGTATTTCTCATGTCCCCAGTTTCTATCCCTCACAGGCTGAAACTGATGTCGGAAACCAAGCTTTGATTTATGAACTAATTCATAATCATCTGCCATTTCTGCTGCTAATCTCGCAGTTTTAACCCTCTGTTCTTCCACATGAGTTCTCATCAGGAATTGAATTTTTAAACTCCTCCATAATTTCTCTGAGAGCTTCAAACGTTTGGTCTATTTTCAAAGCCCTTATCCACCTATCAAAATGATTCTGTTTGATCCTTTCAAACTCCATGTATGTTTGACCAGGTTCTTTCTTTAAATTTCTAAACCTTTGTCTGTAGGCTTCAGGCACTAGTTCATATGCACCTAAGATGGATTTTTTTCACCTCCTCATATGTCTCAGATACCGCCTCCGGTAGTGATGCAAACACATCAGTAGCCCTACCTTTCAGCTTTGTTTGAATTAGTAATACCCACATGTCCTGTGGCCATTTCATTTGTTTAGCTACCTTCTCAAATGAAATGAAAAAGGCTTCTACCTCCTTCTCGTCAAACCTTGACAGAACTTGTACATATTTAAATAGATTCCCACCAAGCCTTTGACTATGACGCTCTTTCTCACTATCCTCATCACTAGCCACCAACTGTACGTTTCCCTTTACGTCTGCCAATTTTAACTGTCATGTTTCATGGCCATTTTCTGAAGTTCAAACTCTCTCTCTTTATCTTTTTCCCTGATCTGCATCTCTCTCTCTCTCTCTTTTTCCTCTCTATCTCTTTCGTATTCAAGCTGCTTTAATTATTTCTCATGTTCCATTTGTTTAATTTGTAACTGAATTTTTGCCATTTCCAATGAGTCAAACTGTATTGCAGGTAACTTTAAATGCTTAGCCACCGCCATAATTACCTCAACTTTTCGCATTTTGTCAGGTAATGTTAACTGCAATGTTTTTGCCAAATCTAACAGTCTGCTTTTAGTCTCTGTCCGTAAGGTACTGTGTGTGACCGTCTCCACCCCCAAAAACTTCAGAGCCTCTGAAAGGGCCATTGTCCACAACACACTCCCTACTTAAACTGAAATACCACACCTGAAAAGCAACCACAATATGCTCACCCCTCACCGTCTTTAAGTTCACTAAGCCAATCCAATAGATAGACTTTTATCCCTCTCGAGCCCCCAATTTGTTATGGGACAGGGTTTAGAGAACCCAAAGTGTATCATAGAGTTAGCCTGACCCACAACTTTTAATAGATTGTGGTATGGGGCGCACACAGCCCACTCTGGTACAGCAGAAATGGAAAAGTATTTTTTAAAGCAAAACAAAGTTTATTCTATGAACTCAAGTTAAACTTTTTAAAACATACAGTGAACATCTTAGCAACCATTAATTCAAATACAACCCCCAAAGAATACAACACTAAATAATCCTTTAAGCTTTCCTTTTAACATCCATAAAACTTAAAACACATCAGGTTAAAGTCACTACTGTTATTAGTTTTAAATCACCAGGATCAATTTGCGTGTCTTTAGATTACAGAGATTCATACACCTTCTGGCTGTGACTGCAGCTATCTGGCTCTGAAAACGAAACTAAAACACACCCTGCAGAAAACAGCCTAAAACGAAAGTAAGAAGCTGACAGACAGCCCAGCTCCACCCACTCTGACATCATTTCAGTAATATACACCCATTTCTTAAAGGTACTCTCACTACAGATATTTATATACATACCCATTTATAAACACCCATTTCTTAAAGGTACTCTCGCATGACAAGAGGTTAGACCATTAACATGGAACGTTAACTGATACTCAAGGTTTCTCCTCCACAGTGAATCACTGGTGGTGAACAGGAGGATGCCGGAGGTGAAGTGACTATTGGTGACCATGGCCAGTTCCCTGTCCCATTAACTTAGAGGGAAATGAGAAGAGGAGACCATACACCCCCTCAGGCTTGTTCTTCCATCCAGTTCGATTGTGGTTGATTTGCACACCTCAACTCCATTTGCCCACCACTGATCCATTTCCTTTGGCACTTGCCCCCGACAAAAATCTTTCAATCTCATTCTTGAAGATTTCACTTGACCCCCTAATGTCCAGAGCCTTTTGGGCAGAGGGAGAGTTCCAGATTTCCACTACCCTTTGTGTGGCCCTGTGGTGTACGAGATATAAAACTGGTTAAAACTGAAACCAGCCGACCAGGGCTGGTGCAACACCGAACTGTACAGAGTAGGAAGATCCATGGCACAGTCCCTCAGTGTGTGCTGAAATAGCAGATCCCAGTCATGGTGGTATAGTGGGCACAACAATGTCCCTAAAACCTGGGTAGAGGCATCAAAGTGTCCCTCACATGACAGGTATGCAGACCAACGTGTCAGGTGAGGACAGGGTTGGTCTCTGCTTCGATCTCACCTAGAAAAGCCTACCGAGGGACGTGGCCCAAGCTCTTTGATGAAATGGGGGGGGGAGCTAGCCATCTTCCTGCTAGTGTGCCTTCAGAAAGGAATAGAGAGGGCAAATTCAGTACAGAAACACATTTATCCAATTACCGTGGAGTAACTGTCGTGGAAATTATAATAAAGACAAATTGTTTGAGGTTCAATTTAAAGAAATGTATTTGCACAAATATTAGCGGAGAGAGGAGTGGTCTGGCTGCATAGCCATTCCACAGCACTCTGAGATTCGACCGAGGAAAGCATATCTTTATAGTCTGAAATAACAGCTTGAAGTAAACAGCCATATTTATATTAGATAGACCTTGGAAAGTATGTAAGATGAAATACATAGTTTTTCTTGCCCTTGGCTAAAAACAACTCGAGTACGCATTTTGTTATCTTTCGGAGGACAATGTGTTATCATAATAAGGCCGAGGCCAAAATACTAAGCAGAATTTAGTTTACGTTACCTGACCTGTTTATTTTCATTCAAAATCAGTGTTAAACTATAGTCAAGCATTTCCCAGCATGCTTCTAAGTGGGCAACTCATTAATTTC
Source organism: Scyliorhinus torazame (assembly GCF_047496885.1). NCBI lineage: Eukaryota > Metazoa > Chordata > Chondrichthyes > Carcharhiniformes > Scyliorhinidae > Scyliorhinus > Scyliorhinus torazame. The sequence continues at coordinate 118,857,366 of NC_092710.1, read as the reverse complement.
CCGTCCACAGTAACCACCGTGCAGTGGGAGTAATGTGTAAAATACATTCACGCAACGTCACACCAACCTGACAGAGTTTTTACTGCTTCTTTTATGAGTTTCCTGAGGTGACCGATCATTTTTTCAGCAGATAGTGTTCCATCACAAACAAACTGACGGAGCGGGTTGGTGCCTTGATTTCTCTTAAATGCTACTTGGTAGAAAGCACCTTTAGAATCCATGTCTGTAAGGTTGATTCTGTCAACACGAATTGTGGTCATTATGTCAAATTCATTTGGTTCTGAAATCTGCAGAGGTCAGAAATAAAAAGTTGAAATGAAGCTGATCTCATCACAAGCTGATCCCTCCCCCCCCCCCCCCCCCCCCACCCCCCCACCCCACCCAAATTGTCACCACGCAAACCACTGGCCTCTGTATTTAACAAGTGATCTTCTGCACGTACAGGAGGGTTGATCTGTAAGTTTGCGGATGGTACAAAAATTGGTGGGATGGTAAATAGTGAGGAGAATAGCCTTAGATTACAGGATGATATGGACAGGCTGGTCAGATGGGCTGATCAGTGACAAATGGAATTCAATCCGGATAAGTGTGAGGTGAGGCACTTGGACAGGACAAACAAAGCAAGAGAATACATTATGAACGGCAGGACCCTGGGAAACACCGAGGATCAGAGGGACCTTGGTGTGCATGTACACCCATCCCTTCATGCAGCAGGGCAGGTGGATAAAGTAGTTAAGACGACATATAGTATTTGCCTTTATTAGTCGAGGCATAGAGTTTAAGAGCAGGGAGATTAACCTAAAGCTGTATAAAACATTGATTAGGCTACAGTTAGAGAATTGTGTGCAGTTTTGCAATTCACAGTATAGCAGGGATGTGATAGCACTGAGTAGGGATGTGATAGCACTGAAAAGGGATTTACCAGGATGTTGCCTGGGCTGGAGAGTTTTAGTTATGAAAAGAGATTGGATAGTCTTGGGTTGTTTTCCCTGGAGCAGAGGAGACTGAGGGGGGACATAAGACCATAAGACATCGGAGCAGAATTAGGCCACTCGGCCCATCGAGTCTGCTCCGCCATTCAATCATGGCTGATATTTTTCTCATCCCCATTCTCATGATTGAGATGTAAAAAATTAGATAGAGTAGACAGGAAGAAACTCTACCCCTTGGTGGAGGGATCAATGACCAGGGGGCATAGATCTAAGGTAGAGGCAGGAGGTTTAGAGGGGATGTGAGGAAGAACATTTTGACCCAGAGGGTGGTGGGAGTCTGGAACTCACTGGCTGAAAGGGCGGTGGAGGCAATGGCCCTCATAACATTTAAGCAGTGTTTAGATGTGCACTTGCAATGCCAAGAATATGGGCCAAGTGCTGGAAAATGGGATTAGAATAGTTAGATGGTTGTTTTTGACCAGCATGGATGCAATGGGCCAAACGGCCTTTTCTGTGCTGTAGACCCCTATGACACCTCCTCCAACATGATCCTACCACCAAATGCCCTCCCCTCTCCAGTTGTGAGATGATTCAGCCATTTTGGACTGAAATGGCAAGAAATTTCTTCATTGATGAGTGTGGATTCTTGGAATGCTCTATCCAAAGCGAGCTGTGAATGCTCGGTAGTTAAGTATGTTCAAGATTAGGACTGACAGATTTTTAGACTCCAATGGAATCAAGGAAGAGGGCAGGAAAGGGGAGTTGATGTGTGTAGTGATCTCTGTATGTGCATGTACATAAGGGGCATGTACATAAGGGGTTAATGTGTAATCAGTAGCACCACATGATCACTAGAGGGCCGGACCAACAGGGGTATAAAAAGCAACCACATTGTGTCTCTCCCTCTCTCTTGGGTGCACTGTGACCAGGGCAGTATCAGATTAGTTCAGATGGCTAGTGGAATTACGTATAGTTACTATAGTTAGATCTTGTTAACCTTATCACTAGTATCAAAGTTAAAGTAAAGAACTCATGCAATTATTGTTATAGTTACTCAATAAACCTTTTGTTACTACTTCATCGAGATTCAGAAGACCTCATCATTAACCAAGGATTGAGTAGCACATATTATCTACCAGACAGGTAACAAAACATGGTACCAGGTGTGTTGGCTTTAACAGAACTAATTAGATTAGGTTAGACAAAAAAAGAGAAAATTCAGACCGGATATTCGACTGTGGAAGACTTCGCAGCAGATGGATTCTCAACAACTAAATGATTCGATGAACCACGTTCAAGTATCAATGCAACTGAAAACTGACGGTAACTTAAGTAATAACTGGAAAATGTTTATACAAAAGTTCCAAGTATATATGGCAGCTAATAATTTAAACACGGTCTCTGAAGAAAGGAAAATAGCAATACTACTCAGAAGAGCAGGACATGAAGCTATAGAGATCTATAACTCCTTTAATTTTTTGGAAGGTGAAGACAAAACTAAATTTAAAGTGATTATCGCAAAATTTGAAGAACACTGTAAAAGTCAGTCTGGTGAGATGCTGGAAAGATTTATCTTTTGGCATAGATGCCAGAGAAACGGTGAGCCCATCACTGATGTTATTACAGACCTCCAGGTACTAGCACAAGGCTGTAATTATGCTGATTTCAGAGATGCTATGATATTGAATCAATTAATTTATGGACTATCTGAAAAAAATTTGAGGGAAGAACTTTCACAAAAAAAGTATTTAACATTAGAAATCGCTATACAAAAATGCCTTGCTGATGAACAAAAACAAAATCAGTACTTTGAGTCTTTACAAAGACAGAATCATTATCTAGAAAACAAAATCCGTAAAAATAGCGTGAATACTCACCACCATGCAGAGGCAGAATCTCACTCGATGCAACAGCACTTTTTGATTGGCAGCCATCTTGAGCGAGAGCACATGCGCACTACCCTAAAGGTTGCAAACCGGCGCAACAGTGTTCTGCGCATGCGCAAGAAGCCGCACATGCGCAGTTGCGAAAAGAGCACACAGTAAAGGAAACTTGGATTGCGCATGCGCATCGAGACCTGCGCATGACGTCACGAGAGGCATGATGTCAGAGGACCTGGACCACACCCACTTATAAAGGAAATGCACAAAAAGTGATCAAAAGAAATTTAAAGCTGCAAAACCCAATTTTCTTACCTCAAAAGACAGAACAATGCCTGAACTTACACCAGCAGTTGAAAATAACTTTCACAACACCCTGGCACAAGCAGTCTGCAACACCACAATGACAACTCCGAATCAAAAAGAGATGATTTGTCTATCGAACAATACACACAATACTACTCAGACATGGCTGAGTTATTCGGATCTGCTGATCACAGCATCAGCAACACGGTTGCACAGTTCAACACAACTCTACTCATGGTAGATGAATCCAATACCATGATGCCATGGCAGATCGTCGATACATTGGATGTCAGCAACCTGTCAAATACCCAAGAGGACAACTCCAGACAGAGAGCGATGAAAAACTCCACAGCGAGACTACTGCACAACTCCACACAGAGAGCGATGAAAGATCCCACAGAGAGAGCGATACAAGCCTCCACAGAGAGTTCGTTGACAGACTACAACATGGAAGCAACTCAAGGCTCCATAGCGAAGTCCATGCATGAACAAGACCATGACGGTCTATCAAGCTTATTTGAGCCACCAGAAGAAGACTGTGAAAGTCTACCCAGCTTATTTAACCAACAAGAAGACACTGAATGTCTACCCACTGTATGTGAGACAAGTGACAAAGAAATCACAATTCCCATACAGGATGCGCAGGATCACAGCGAGACTGACAGATCCAAGCTCGTCTGTACAGAAGCACTCACCAATCAGAGGAGGGCTACTCATGAGTCCAGTGAGACCACGTCAAATGAAATTGTGAAGATTTTGACTCCAGAAGAGGAGCACCAAGAGTCCAGAGAAACCACGTCAATAGAAATCTTGAAGATTTTGACTCCAGAAGAGGAGCACCACGACCCACAAGAGAATGAAATTGTGAAGATTTTGACTCCAGAAGAGGAGCACCAACAAACCACAGGTGATTCAAATGAACCAGAAATAACTCCAGAAGAGGAGCACAAAGAAATCAATGATGATTCAATTGAACCTGAAATGACTCTAGGAGAGGAGTACCAAGGAAGCAAAGAAGAGGAATGAAATCCACCACAAATGACTGATGTCACCAACATCAATGCAACATCAGATCATTCTCACAATTCTCAAGAAGAAATGCTCAATGTAACAGATACCACAGCGGACACTGACACCAATAACTGTGAAAATGACTCAAATCATCCACACGGAACACTCATTGAGCGCAACAAGAACATCGAACACCGCAAGACGCACAGCAGAAACAAGAACAACAGCAACAACAAAGACAACAAGAAGCATAACAGAAACAACAAGCACGACAAGAAAAACAACAAGAACAGCGACGAAAACAACAAAAACAGAAACAACACGCATGACAAGAAAAACAACAAGAACAACAGCGAAAACACCAAAAACAGAAACAACAAGCATGCCAAAAACAACAACAAGAACGACAATGAAAACAACAGACAGAAATGACAGAAACAACAACAATGAAACAACGACCTGTAAACATGGTACAACTCTGCACATGAAGGACAATGCCACAGCACACTGCAAAACAATGACAAGACTACAAACATGCCATGGCATTGGCAAAAAATCTCACAAATTCACATCTGCTCCAGAACAAGCAAGCACACCAGCTTTTAAGGCAGATGACACACTAGATCAATACCGCAAGCACAGGAAAAAGTCCAGGTCAGACAACAGTGTAACACAGAATCGCTACCACAAGCATAGAGAAAACAAAAGAAAGTCTAAATCAGACAACAAAGTGATCGACCATTCGAACACCTCATGATGACTTGTTGGTCACTCAAATGCAAGAATACTGACGACGCTCACGAAGAAATGATGACATCAACATCACCACTTCAACAACAGAAGAAAGCAACTCAACCGAACAAATTCATAAAGTTTGGACTCACAATTTTTTAAATTAAGATTGGACTCATAAATATTAATTGGCTTTGTATAATCATCAATATCATCACAACTTGTACATAGCATCATTTGTCTACCTGTTTCAAGCAAACAAGAAGAAAAACCGAAGAGACTAAATGTATTAACATTTTGACTGATTAACTCATTGATTTTACGTAACGCAGTTGCAAACTGCATCCATTATGTTTGTTCAATTTTCTTTACCACATACAGAAAATATGTAACACAAGAAAAAAAAGGAGGATGTAGTGATCTCTGTATGTGCATGTACATAAGGGGCATGTACATAAGGGGTTAATGTGTAATCAGTAGCACCACATGATCACTAGAGGGCCGGACCAACAAGGCTATAAAAAGCAACCACATTGTGTCTCTCCCTCTCTCTTGGGTGCACTGTGACCAGGGCAGTATCAGATTAGTTCAGATGGCTAGTGGAGTTACATATAGTTACTGTAGTTAGATCTTGTTAACCTTATCACTAGTATCAAAGTTAAAGTAAAGAACTCATGCAATTATTGTTATAGTTACTCAATAAACCTTTTGTTACTGCTGGACGAGTTAGAACATAAGAACTAGGAGCAGGAGTAGGCCATCTGGCCCCTCGAGCCTGCTCCGCCATTCAATGAGATCATGGCTGATCTTTTGTGGACTCAGTTCCACTTTCCGACCCAAACACCATAATCCTTAATCTCTTTATTCTTCAAAAACTATCTATCTTTATCTTAAAAACATTTAATGAAGGAGCCTCAACTGCTTCACTGGGCAAGGAATTCCATAGATTCACAGCCCTTTGGGTGAAGAAGTTCCTCCTGAACTCAGTCCTAAATCTACTTCCCCTTATTTTGAGGCTATGCCCCCTAGTTCTGCTTTCACCCGCCAGTGGAAACAACCTGCCTGCATCTATCCTATCTATTCCCTTCATAATTTTTTATGTTTCTATATGAACCCCTCATCCTTCTAAATTCAAATGAGTACAGTTCCAGTCTACTCAACCTCGCCACGTAATCCAACCCCTTCAGCTCTGGGATTAACCTAGTGAATCTCCTCTCACACCCTCCAACGCCAGTACGTCCTTTCTCAGGTAAGGAGACCAAAACTAAACACAATACTCCAGGTGTGGCCTCACTAACACCTTATACAATTGCAGCATAACCTCCCTAGTCTTAAACTCCATCCTTCTAGCAATGAAGGACAAAATTCAATTCACCTTCTTAATCACCTGTTGCACCTGTAAACCAACCTTTTGTGACTCATGCACTAGCACACCCAGGTCTCTCTGCACAGCAGCATGTTTTAATATTTTATCATTTATCATTCATCGAGATTCAGAAGACCTCATCATTAACCAAGGATTGAGTAACACATGTTACCTACCACACAGGTAACAAAACAATGTGTAAAAGTTCAGCCATGAGCTTAGTGAATGATTCAGCTTCAAGAGGTTTTATTGCCTGCTCTAACTCTTATTTCTTATGCTTTTATGGAAGGTCGCCATCGTTTTCTCACATTGTGGTCAAATGTTGTAATGCCCCCACTGCCTGCTCTCCCCTACACCTACCCATGAGATCAGGATATGGAATGATATCCTTCCACATCACTCTCCTGAACCTCAGAAATTTCCTCCATCTAACTGTACATCCCCCCCAACTTTAAAACTTTCTCCCCCTTCCCCGTAGGGAAAGGAGGATTCCACTTCCCTTGAGGAGTGCGGTCTCCTTTCCTCAGGTTTGCCTGGCATCTTGTGTAACATGCAGAAATGTTAATGTTGTGTGTCTCTATGTCTGGGTATAATCTCCGCAGGTATGACCATGGGTGGTGTACAAAAGCTATGCAGCAGTACTGCAGTAGGCAGCCTTGGCCTCTGTTGCAGGGTAAATGCCACAAAGTTCCCATTTTATCACAATCCTTCATTTCCCTCATAGTTTAATAATCTCAGCTTTATCATTCAGAGAGACAGACGTTCTGCAGTCTCCTTTCTCCTCCTCTCTGGCTACCCCTTTCTCGCTGTCTGTCTGTTTCCCCCACCCCTCTTCTCTGTGTCCTTCTCCCTGACCCTCTCCTCTGTGTCTACCTGCCACACTTTACTCTTTAAGATTCTTTAAGGGATGAGGGACAAACAATCAAAATAGGGATTGTCCCTATTTTGATTGTTTGTCCCTCATCCCTTAAAGAATCTCTTTTGTCCCTTATTTCTGGGGCTGCCAGGGAGAGACTGTGCCTGGGAATCACATAGAATCATAGAATCCCTACAGTGCAGAACAGGCCATTCGGCCCTTCAAGTCTGCACGACCCTCTGAAAGAGCACTATACCTAGGTCCAGGCCTCCTCCCTATCCCTGTAACCCAGCAATCCTACCTAACCTTTTGGACACTAAGGGCAATTTAGCATGGCCAATCCACTTAACCTGCACATCTTTGGACTGTGGGAGGAAACCGGAGCACCCGGAGGAAACCGACGCAGACACGGGGAGAAAGTGCAAGCTCCACACAGCCAGTCACCCGAACCTGGAATTAAACCCAGGTCCCTGGTGGTGTGAGGCAACTACTGTGCCATCGTGCTGCTCCTGCCTTTGCCTCCGTTTTTGTGGACCCATTGGCCACCAAGGGATGTTATCATGTCCTCCCCTCACCCGTCCCAGGGTCAAAGTGTCCCTTATACCGTAAATCTGTGCCCCCCTGGTTATTGACCCCTCTACTAAGAGGCAATGTTTCTTCCTGTCCACCTTATCTATTTCCCACATAATTTGAGACATCTCAATCAGGTCAGCCTTCTGTGCTCTAAGGCCTAACCCCAGGCTAACCAGTCTCTCTTGATAGCTGAAAGGGCAGAAGGCTGTTTTTTAGTTAGGGCATCATGATCGACACAGGCTTGGAGGGCCAAAGGGCCTGTTCCTGTGCTGTACTGTTCCTTATTCTTATTTTGTTTCATAAGAATTGGTCACCTTGTCCACACTCCCTCTGGGTCTCAGTTTCCTCTCTCACTCTCCCGATCTCTTTCTTTATGTGTCTCCACCTCACTCTCTCCATCTGTTCATTTCTCTCTGCCTGCTTGACTGGCTGATATGTTTCTCTCTCTCTTTCTATCTTGCCTCTATTATTAATTCACTCTGCAGTCTCCCTCCCTCTCTCTCCTTGTCTCCTCCCTCTCTCTACCCATCTCCCTCCCTCACTAAAAGTTTCACTCTTGCTGCCTGTCTCTCTCTCTACCTGTCTGTGTGTCGCTCTCTCTCACGCACTCTTTCTCCTTTTCTCTGCCTGACTCTACATCTCTAGCTGATAAATGATCTCTAGTAAATTACCTTTGGTAATAGTTCAAATGTGAATTTAATGTTGAGAACATTTGGACATAAGGATAGCAGGAGTCGGCCATTTGGTCCCTCGATCCTACTCTGCTATTCAATGACTGAACGTCTACCTCAACTCTACTCTCCTGCCCAATCCACATATCCCTTAATTCTCAAAGATCCCAAGAATCTGTCCTTCTTGGTCTTGAATATTCCAAATGATAGAGCATCCACATCCCTCTAGGGAGAGAATTTCAAAAATTCACAATTCTTCGAGGGAAGATATTCCTCCTCATCTCAGTCCCAAATGGTCAACCTGAAACTCTGATCATTAATTCTCGACTCTCCAGCCAAGGGAAACAACCTTTCAGCACCTACCCTGGTCAAGTCCCTTAAGAATTTAATGTTTCACTGACATCACCTCTCACCTTCTAAACTCCAGCAGAAAAAAGGTCAACTTTATACAATCTCTCCTCATAGGACAACTCTCATCCCAGAAATCAATCTAGCAAAACTTTAGCCACGTCACCCTGGGACAGAGCGCAGTCAATTCCAGCCCCACCGGAGTTGCAACACGGCTCAAATTAACTTTTATTTTAAAATACCCGAGCCCTTCGGCTGCCCAATAACTAATCACCAAGAAAGGTTTGTAAATTTACACACAATTAACTTTTTATTATTCACAGTAACTATAATTAAATAGACAATAGATACAACTGGTTAACGACTATCGAATGTCTAACCTGCCTCCGCCTCCATTTACTCCAGACACACACAGAGACAAACAATCACAGAGGATAAAGAGGGATGTAGAACAATGAAAGTAATAGGATAAGAGTCTTTCTTTCTGATGGACATCTTCCAGTTAGTTTCTTCTTCAGTCGAGGCTTTTAGATGGATGTTATCTTTTCTTTCAGTTCGTAATGGTTTTCACTCAGACTCACAGAAATAGTAGGCAGCATTCAAGAGAGAGAGAGACAGCTTCTTTCAGGATCTTGGAGCTAACAACTTCAGACAGTAGGCAGCAGAGCAGAGAGAGAGAGTGACGTTGGAGGGTCCAGTGGCTTCTCCGGAGTTCTGTCCAAAAACAAAACACCTGACAGGAACTAATCGCTGTCGGTTGCCGGGCAGAATACTGTACCTGGCCAATCCGCTGGCCACCAGTCAACCAATCAAAACAAACCCCTCCAATCTCTTGGGTGTCATATAGTCTGAGTTCTTCTGCCCAAAATGCAAAACTTTATAATACAGTGTACTATTTTGACACTTTGAGTTCCTTTCTCCCTCTGCGCGACTTAAATAATAATCTTTATTAGTGTCACAAGTAGGCTTACATTAACACTGCAATGTAGTTACTGTGAAAATCCCCTAGTCGCCACACTCTGGCACCTGTTCAGGTACACGGAGGGAGAGTTCAGAATGTCCAATTCACCGAACAAGCACATCTTTCAGGACTTGTGGGAGGAAACCACCTAGAAACAGTTGTATCTGTTGTCTATTTAATTATAGTTACTGTGAATAATAAAAGTTAATTGTGTGTAAATTTACAAACCTTTCCTGGTGATTAGTTATTGGGCAACCGAAGGGCTCGGGTATTTTAAAATAAAAGTTAATTGAAGCAACAGCGCTAACTACTGTATGCCGCATGTATGCCTCCATTAACAATCCATGGACCAAAAACTAAAGTCAAAATAAAAGAAATAAGAACCAAGGGAATCAACAGTAAGGGCTCTTACACTTTGTTGCACCTTCTTTCAGGTAAGTATGCCCCTTCCGACTGGTGAGGACGATGTCCTGCCAAGGCTTCTATTCATTTTCCAGGTGCTTCCAACTTCTGTATCAAAGGCCTTATTCCGGAAGATGGAGACGATTATCTCAGAGTTTGTGTGGGCAGGGAAGGTACCAAGGGTAGAGAGGACCCTGTTACAGAGGCAGAGGTAGAAGGGCGGGGGGCGGGGTTGGCGTTGCCAAACCTGCTGCATTATTATTGGGCGCCGAACATAGAGAATGTGAGGTGGTGGTGGGAAAGAGAGAGGGCGGAATGGGTTACGATGGAGGAAGAATCCTGGAGGGGGTCCAGCCGGTGGGCTATGGTGACGGCAGCGTTGCCACTGGCACCAAGGAAATACATGGAGAGCCCAGTGGTTCAGTCCACAGTGAAGGTGTGGAACCAGCTGAGGAGGCACTTTAGGACAGAGGGGATGTCGGTGTTAACGCCGTTGTGTGAAAACCACGGTTTTGAGCCGGGGGAGACAGACAGTACAGGAAGTGGAGAGACGTGGGGCTGGTTAAGGTGAAGGATCTGTACCTGGAAGAGAGGTTTGCCAGTGTAATGAAACTGAAGGAGGGGGTAGAGCTCCCGAGAGGGAGTGAGTTTAGATACTTGCAGGTAAGATACTTCACGCACAAGGTTTGGTAAAAGTTCCCCAAGCTACCAAAGTATGCCCTGCTGGACATGGAAGGGGAGGGCAGGGAGGTGATCAGGTGTTGAAGATTAAGGAGAAGTGGGAGGGGGAACTAGGGGGAGAGATAAATTGGGCAGTGTGGAGCGAGGCGCTACGCAGGGTAAACTCGACTTACTCGCAAAGATGAGCCGGATACAGTTCAAGATCATACTGTCATGTGAGTGTCTCTTTAAGAAATGTTTTTGTCTTATCACATGGCTTCAGTGATGTCACCGTGTGAGTGGAGCTGGGCTGTGGCTGTGAGTTTTACTTTCGCTTTGGGTTTGGACTGGTTTGAACTGCACAAGTTGAAAGAAGCGTCTCTCTATCTTCATTTTAAAAGTTGTTTCCAGACTGCTTGGTAACTCAAAAGAGATAATTGCTTTTGGAAAGGAATTCAAATCTGCTGTTTGAAATGGGGAACAGAGTATCAATAACAAGTCTTATAACAGAGAATGCCGAATACTGGGCCGTCCCTTTGAAAAGGGGTATGTGGTTTTACTTGGTTTCTGTTATTGAATTGGAACAGTTAAGGGGGAATTCATTAAGGGTTATACTTAGATTACTGTAGCTGTGTGGGTTCTTTGTGTTTGTAATTGATAAAAGTTCTTTCTGTGTGTGTTTATACAAGTGTTAACTAAGTTCTTTGAATAAAGCTTGTTTTTTTTTATTAAAAGCTCTTAAGAAGTCTGTTGAATAACACCTGAAAGGCAGGCTCTTGTGCTCACCCTAGCCAAAATCAACAAACAGTTATAGGTCAGGTGAACTCCATAATATACTTTGGAGTTTTCTAAACCCTGGCCCATACTATAGGGTGCATGTGAATTGGGCAAGAATGAGTGGGTTCTTCCAGGGACTGGCAGACGGGTGTGAGAAGTGTAGGCGGGGACCAGCAAAACACACATATATGTTTTGGAGTTGCGTGAAGCTAGAGAGATAATGGGCGGGGGTGTTCGTGGCACTAACGAGGATCATGAGGGAGGTTGGGCCAAACCCTTTGGTGGCGATATTCGGGATATCAGAGAAGCCGGAGCTGATCGAGGGGAGGAAGGCCGATGTCGTGGCCTTCGCCTCTCTGA